>NC_047111.1:69378105-70038018 GCF_902500255.1 Thalassophryne amazonica
TTGCAGAATCATAGGGTCAAATGTTTCTGGTATTGACTGATGTTTATGCAAGTTGTTCCTATGTCAACTACCACCACATGCAAAAACCATGAAGTTTTGAGAAACGTGTTTGCTGCTTATGGGTTACCAAAAGAAGTAGTAACTGAAAATGGACCTCAGTTCATTTCAGATGAATTTGAGACATTCCTAAAATTGAATGCAGTTAAACACATCAAAACACCATCGTACCACCCAGCCTTGAACGGACTGGCTGAACAGCTGTTACAAAATTTCAGAGGTCTTTGGCAAAAAGCAAAGCACTGGGTGGACTGTCCCTGCAACACTGTGTTGCAAATGTTTTATTTGGTTATAGGAATGTACCACATGTGACAACTAGGAAAACACCAGGAGAACTGTTTTTGAAAAGACAGGTTTGTATAAGATTGTCTTTGGTAAAGCCAAACTTCTCTGAGATGGTCCAAGTTTGACTGGCACAGAAATGGTCAAAATGTAAAGGTAGACTCAGGAGCTTCACTGTAGGACAAGCGGTACTTGTTTGTTACTACAGGGGAGGGGAGAAATGGGTGACGAGTGAGATTACCCGAGTCCTGGGTTCAGTGACCTATTTGGTATCTGTGCAGGGAGCATGCATTAAGAGGCATGTGAACCAGTTAAAGGGAAACAAAATTAAAAACTCAGAAAGTGATGTGAATTTGTGAATTTATTTATCTTTTTTTAAATTTTATTTATTTATTTATGTATTTATCTTATTATTATTGCTCAAAGTGTTTCAGCTGTTAAGGTTTACATTTGCACAGTTATATAGTTTAGTGAATATGTGGTTCTTGTTGATTTTTACTCTTGTAGCTTTAAGGCTAGATGGATACATCTTAGGTTCATGTGGGGTTTAGCTCTATTAGGTAGGATGTGTGTTGTCTACCTCATAGTGGCTTGGGCGGTTGGATGGGTGCAGTGTCTCAGTTGGGGAGGGATCAGCAGTGGGTTGTTCTTCTGGGAGGGGGGATCTAAAGGCTATTGTTACATTTTACAATGTTTTTTGCTCCTCCTCACTGTTCTGTCCTTTTTCATGCTTTTTCTTTTTTCTCTCAGAGGTAAAGCAGTCTTATTGCTCGAATTAATCTAGACATTACTCATTCTTCAATCAGCAATTATGGGTTCCATGGATGACATGAACAGACCATCAACAAAATTTGTAAGTTGGAATGTGAGGGGACTCAACCATTCAGTTAAAATGAATTAAGGTATTTTCTCATTTGAACAAACTAAAAGGGGAAGTAATATTCTTACAAGAAACACACCTGCGCACAAAGGATGTGACTAAATTAAAGAGTGGCACAGTGTCACAAGTGTTCCATTCTGAACTTGACTCAAAGCATCAAGGTCCAGCTATTTTAGGTTAGGTTAGGTTAAACTTTATTTTCCCCACAGGGAAATTTGTCTTGGGCTCACAGTGTTGTTTAACACATACACAACATTCACAACATTTAACATCCGAACACACAGACATTGTTACAACAGTCAGCTGGTCTGCACGATTTCAACAAAAGGAATATGACCATGTCATGATATTGCACAATCCCAAGTAAAGTGCATTTGCAGATAAAATGACTTCAGTATATTGCACCTGCCCAATAAATAACATTATAATTACAATTCAACAATTAAAAAACAACATTCCTACTGTCTTGTCTTATTTAACAAAGCCACTGACATGGGAACAAAAGAGAGTTTGAACCTGTTACTGCGGTGCTTGATCGCTCGATAGCGCCTCCCAGAAGGTAGCAGAGTGTATTCACTGTGCAGTGGATGGGAGGGTTCTCTGATTATGGCTTTAGCTTTTGCCAGGACAGAGGTTTCAAAAATTGTCTGGAGAAAAGGAAACTCCTTCTGTCCTTATGATTTTCATTGCATTTTTTACAAGCTGTCCAATTTTGGTTTTACCCTGCACTGTGAGTGAGCCCAACTAGGCCACTATTCCATATCTAATGAGGCTCTCCAGCATCGCATTATAAAAACAAACCATGATTCGGGTGCTTACACCAAACAATCTAAGTCTTCTGAGGAAGTGGAGTCTTTGGGAAAATTTCTTACATAAAAAATCCACATGCACATTCCACCTCAGAAGATTATCCACATAGACGCCCAGATATTTCACTGACTCCACCTGTTCAAGCTCCCTGCCTCCAATGATTACTGGATCATGGGGCAGGAATCTTTTTGGATCAAAGACAATTTCTTTGGTTTTAACCCCATTTAGAGTCAAGTGGTGCTCCTCACACCAAGACTGAAAGGAGTCGATTTCATTCAAATAAACTGACGGACTTTCACCAACTGAAAGTAAGCTCACAATAATTGTGTCATCTGAGAATTTCAAGATTTTGTTACTTGGATTTATGCTCCTACAGCCATTGGTGTATAGGGTGAAAAGAATGGGAGAGCTTACAGCCCCTTGAGGCACTCCCGTGCTACAGGATTGTGCTTTAGACAAGGAGTTGTTTAACTTGCTGTGACCTATTAGTTAAAAAGGAGTAAAACCACCTAACAAGGGAGGAGCTAACATTAAGGTCTCTCAGTTTTTGGACTAGAAGATGAGGGCGAACTGTGTCAAAGGCCGACGAGAAATCAGCAAATAACACACGTGCGTAACAATCAGCATTCTCTAAGTGCTTATAAATCATATGTGACATACACACAATGGCATCTGTAGTGCCAAATCCCTGCTTATATGCAAATTTCTTCGGGTCAAGAGACTTGGACACTTCCAACTTGAGTCTATTGACCATTACCTTCTCAAAGCATTTCATAACAATGCTGGTTAAAGCCACAGGCCTATAATCTTTATTAGTGGCCGGGGCTAAAATTTTTGGTATGGGTATAATGGTCGACCGCTTCCAGCATAGAGGAACAGAACAACTCAAAGCTGACATTTGGAAAATAGGGCACCATGCCTCTGAAAGTTCCTGTGCACAGTTTTTCAGTAAAAAAGCTGACAGGTCCTGCAGCTTTGGTAGAAGACACTTTACTAAAAATGGCTTGGATACATTGCTGATCAATATCAAAGCTACTCATTTCGGATGCATGCCCAAAGTCAGCTACTGGTTCACACTCAACATCATTCTCCCTATTGAATCTCAAGAAAAAAATAATTTAAGTTGTTGGCAAAATCTTCATCATTCCTTGTAATTAATTGCTGTTTGTTTATGTTCATGCCCATCATCCTTTTCATAGAGTCCCAAAGTTTTTTGTTATCCAAGGACTTAAGCCCATGTTCTAAGCGGTCCCGTTCCCTTTTTCGTGCATTGGCCAGCACAACATTAAGTTCCTTCTGGGCCTGGGCTGCTGATTTTGATAGGTAAAAATGTACAATTTACACACACAAAAGTTATAGGAGACAAAAATGGGTGTTATATTTTAGTACAGGGCAAGCTTTATAACAAACGGGTTGTCCTAGTTAGTGTATATGCTCCTAACTGGGACAATGGAAATTTCTTTAAAGATCTGTTTGGCCGTATACTGGAGATGGGAACACACCAACTGATACTTGGAGGGGACCTTAACACAGTCCTTAAACCTATACTTGATCGTTCAAGAATTTCAAATTCCACACCTTCCAAATCAGCTCACGTCATAAATACTTCTTGTCTGTCCAGTGGCATAGTACACCCATGGCGATTTAAAAATCCTTCCTCCAAAATGTTCTCTTTTTTTCTCTGCAGTCCACCAAACATATTCAAGAATAGATTTCTTTTTATTAGATCAAAACATGCTTCAATTAGTTAAGTCATGCTCTTATGAAAGCAAAGTTATTTCTGATCATTCTTCGAGCTTTGGCTTCAAAGTAGAGTACAATTTCAACAGAACTGGCGATTTAACTCTTCCTTACTATCTGATGAACACTTTGTGGAATTGATTGATTCTTAAATTGATTTCTTTCTTGAAACAGTCGACTGCCAGGTACCAATATTTTAACACTTGGGAAACTCTTAAAGTTTTTATCAGGGGTCATATATTTGAATACACGGCTTGTGTCAATAAAAACAGATAAAAAAAATTAACGAGCTGATTAAATTAATTCAGGACGTTGATCAGCAACACTCTTCTGCGCCGACGGCGGACCTTCGTAAAAAGCGAATAGCACTACAAATTGAATTTGATCTTCTTGTCTCTGAAGAAGCAAGTGAGAAATTTTTAAAATCCAGACAAAAGCACTATGAACATGGGGAATGGGCAAGTAGGCTGCCCTCTCATCAGCTCTGCCAATATTCAGTGAACAACTATATAACTGAAATATAATCAGCAATGAAATCAGATCCGAAAGATATCAATGACCAATTTAAACTCTTCTATTAATCCTTGTATTCCTCGGATTGCTCTCAAAATACTGATAAAAATTTCTTACATAATATTACTCTTCCAATAATAACTAACGAAGATAGGACCTCATTAGAGCGACCAATTTCTGAAGCAGAGATAGGACAGGTAATAAAATCTATGAAAAACAAAAAGGCTACAGGCCCGGACGGCTTTCATTTCTAAGTTGACACCTTTGCTGTCCGCAGTCTACAGTGAATCACTTAAACAGAAAAATCTACCTGAATCCATGATACAGGCCACAATTTCTGTAATTTCTAAAAAGGGGAAGGACCCTACCAAATGTGAGTCATACCGTCCAATTAGCCTGCTTACTTACGACTGCTCTAAGACTGAAATCCGCAGTGCCAAAAATTGTACATTCAGACCAGACAGGGTTTGTAAAGGGTAGGCAATCATTCTATAACCTTTGGAGGCTCTTTAAAATAATGCATTCAAACGATTCCAACCAAAAATCAGAATTTGTGATTTTACTAGATGCGCATAAGGCATATGATCGAACTGAATATGGCCATCTTTTTAATACTTTGTGGAAGTTTGGATTTGGTCCAGTGTTCATTTCTTGGATTGAGACTCTGCATACAGCACCCCAGGCGAGAATAAGGACTAACAATCTAAATTCTTCTTACTTTCATCTTCATCGAGGTACAAGACAGGGTTGTCCTCTGTCCCCTCTCCTTTTTGATCCAGCAATTGAACCTCTCACTACTGTGTTGCAACTAAACAATGAGGTGCATGGTATTACCCGCGGAGGGTCAATTCATAAAGTGTCGTTATATGTAGACAATCTGTTTTTGTTTACTATTGGATCCAGAAATTTCAATGCCTAAATTATTAAATATCTCTGAGTTTGGGAAATCATCTGGTTACAAAATTCATTTTACCAAAAGTGTCCTGTTCCCAATTAATGACTTGGCCCGAAATGGCAGTTACACTACACATCCATTTAAAACTATGTCAGGTCCTTTGAACTATCTGGGAGTAAATGTTACAAGCAAGTACAAAGATTTGTTTCGAGAGAACTTCAAAACTATTCTATGTCAAATTAAGGAAGATTTGAATCATTGGTCCAGCCTCCTGTTGTCCTTAGCTGGACGTATTAACTTTGTAAAAATGGTAATACTACCCAAATTGCTGTATCTGTTCCAAACTATGCCAATTTTTCTATCAATATCCTACTTTAAGGAACTTGATAACTATATCAGTACATTTATTTGGAATAAATCTACACCTCGGGTACAAAAGACAGTTTTAGAGAAACGTAGGGTTAGTGGAGGACTAGGTCTACCAAATTTTCTATGCTAGTACTGGGCAGCAAACATTTATAAATTCACTTTCTGGTATAATACAGGTATGAATGGGGATGGCCCAAGTAGGGTCTTCAATGGAACAAAATTCATGCACACCAACCTCTTTGGCCTCCTTGTTGTGTGCGCCTCTGCCTTTGGCAGTGGCCACATGAACTAATAATCCTATCGTTAGAAGCAGTTTACATATATGGACTCAATTTCACAAGCACTTTGAATATAAACAAGCTTTGGTTTCTATGCTGCTGGCTCAAAATTTCCTTTTTAAACCATCTTTGATGGATACAGTTTTTCATACATGGGTGGGGAAAAGTATAAAGAATATTGGGGATCTTTTTATGGATGGTAGCTTTGCTTCATTTGAGCAATTGTCTACAAAATTCAACCTACCAAAATCCAACTTTTTTAGGTACCTTCAAGCTCGCTCGTGATTTTGTCCGTCAGGAGTTCCACTAGTTTCCGGTGAAACCAGATGTCTGTCCAATTGATGAATGTCTTAAAATCGAATCCCACCATTCGCCAGTTCACGGATATATGCTATTATTTCAGTAATAAACGCTCCTTCACTGTTTCCTCTTAAAAGGCAGTGGGAAGAAGATTTAGATACAACCTTAACAGAAGATATTTGGCAGAGAAGCATAAACATGCATTTGTCCCGGAGCAGATTAGCCAAAATATATCCTAATGTGAATCCCAACTGTATCCATTGTCAACAGGCATCTGCTACTCTAACACATATGTTTTGGGCAAGCCCAAGTTTAGGCACAGTTTGGTCAGATATTTTCAATTCACTTTCTGTTATCTGTAGAAGGGTAACTGACCCAGATCCTGTAATTGCCATATTTGGAGTTGCACACACAGATCTTGCTGTGTCAAAGGGCCAGTCACAGTTGGTTGCATTTTCTACCCTATTAGCTCGTCGTTTAATTCGTACGAATTGGAAGTCTCCCTCACCTCCTAAACACTCACGTTGGGTGAGTGATGTAATGCCTTCCTTCAGCTAGAAAAGATCAGGACAACAGTTCAAAATTCAACACAAAAATTCCAAACTATATGGCAACCCTTTCTAGATTACTATGAAAATGTGTTTGATGCAAACTCTTTAGAATAGCAAATTAGCTCTATTCACCATTATCATGACTTAGACCATAGACTTAGACTGCTGGGGGGTTCCCATGATGCACTGAGTGTTTCTTTCTCTTTTTGCTCTGTATGCACCACTCTGCATTTAATCATTAGTGATTGATCTCTGCTCCCCTCCACAGCATGTCTTTTTCCTGGTTCTCTCCCTCAGCCCCAACCAGTCCCAGCAGAAGACTGCCCCTCCCTGAGCCTGGTTCTGCTGGAGGTTTCTTTCTGTTAAAAGGGAGTTTTTCCTTCCCACTGTTGCCAAGTGCTTGCTCACAGGGGGTTGTTTTGACCGTTGGGGTTTTTCCGTAATTATTGTATGGCCTTGCCTTACAATATAAAGCACCTTGGGGCAACTGTTTGTTGTGATTTGGCGCTATATAAATAAAATTGATTGATTATCTGAAAACATGTTCACCACTGACATCCTAATTTTCTTTTTCTTCTTTTTCCGTGTTCTCAATATTTTCTTATTCTTTTTCATTATCTTAAAGTAAGTCACTTTTTCTTTTTTTACTCATATTTACATGTTCCACATGGGTGGAGATAATGTTATAATGGTAACAAGCAGAGTAACTTTATACAAAAGTGTATTTTGTTTTTGATATACACTCCTTTGTAGAAGTGTAAATGTGTGTTGATTTGTTCATTTTGCATATTTTTAAAATAATAAAAACATTTTGAAATAAATAGAAAGTGATGTGAATGTTTCTGATGTTGAAGAATTTGTTTTTGATTTTGGACAGAGACTGAATGAAAACAGGGAACCTCAGGAAACAGAACCTGAGGTCACAGAGACACTACCAGGTAGAGGTGGGCGATACCGGGAATTTTGGTATGATCCGATACCAAGTAAATACAGGCCCAGTATCACCGATATCGATACCGATACTGATACTTTTTCATATTTAAGCTTCATAGATCCAAAGGATCCAAAAGACCTAGGATAGAATTTCACCAAACATTGTACGTGACAACAAAATACTTTATTATCACAATCAACATTTTTGTTTAAAAAAATATCAGTCAACACAACTTAAAACAAAATCTCCTGAGGTAGAGGGCTGACAAACCACAATACAAGGGTGCGCTGCTCCGTGTTGTGTGACACAGCGCAGCGCTGCGCTTACAGACAGAGAGTAGACTTTGATGAATCTGCGTGCGCAGCCGTCAGTGCGTGTGGGAGAGAAAAAAATATTATCGATCTTTTTACATGAGGACTGTTCAGTATCAATACCAGCATTGGTATCAATATTATCAATATTAGGATTGATCCGCCCACCTCTACTACCAGGTCTTCTGGAGGTCAGAGAACCAGCTCCTGCACCTCCTGCGTCTCAGGTTGAAGAGAGATCTAAAAGGACAATTAGGTCTCCGGACAGACTGGACTTACTTTTATAAAAAAGAAAAAAGGATTACTGCACTGTGTGTAAGAAAAAAAAAACAATAATTTCTTTTAAAGTACAGTAATAAATTAGAGGGCAGGACTGTTGTGTCTGGAGCACCAGAAAGGGGGCTAGGCTTGAGCCTGTGGCTAAAAAGGCTGGATCCGCCCCTGGTGCGGGGGGTCAGTGGTTGCAGAGCAGAGCGAGCCAAGACAGAGCAGGTGGTGAACATGTATATATTTATAAAGTTGTCGTTGTTCCAACAACAAGTCTTATTCCTGGAAGTCCCACAACACTTCGTTCTGTTGAACACAACAACAAGGAAAGGGGAAAGCAAAGCCTGAACTCTGACACTTGGTCCAGTTTGACATTGAGCTGCAGCAGGTACATCCCACATTATTCAGCAGTACTGCATTCAACCATTTCTCCCCCAAAGCTACTGCATACTATATGTGAGACTTTCTGGAGGTAGCACAGTAGTGAGGCGCCTGAAATCTGATGTATATAAGATGAACACGAAGGCAACTGTACAACACGGGGGGTGTCTGTCTGTCTGTCTTTCTTTCTTTCTTTCTGTCAGGTTCCAGCCTTAGTCTAAGAGCAGAGAGCTCAAGAGTGACAAAACTGCCCAAAGATAGGTGCGCCAAGCTTGTGGAGTCATATTCAAGAAGACTTGAGGCTGTAATTGCTGCCAAATGTGCATCAACAAAGTACTGAGCAAAGGGTGTGAATACTTATGTACACATGATTTCTTAGTTGTTTTTTAAATAAATTCACAAACATAAAAAACTTCTTTCATGTTGTCATTATGGGGTGTTGTGAGTACAATTTGAAGGGAAAAATGAATTTACTCCATTTTGGAATAAGCCTGTAACATAAAATGTGGAAAAAGTGAATCGCTGTGAATACTTTCCAGATGCACCATATCTATCTATCTATCTATCTATCTATCTATCTATCTATCTATCTATCTATCTATCTATCTATCTATCTATCTATCTATCTATCTATCTATCTATCTATCTATCTATCTATCTATCTATCTATCTATCTATCTATCTATCTATCTATCTATCTATCTATCTATCTATCTATCTATCTATCTATCTATCTATCTATCTATCTATCTATCTATCACACCCTGCTGAACAATCTCATTCTCTGTCAGACATTTCTGTTTCTGCTTCATTTTCTTCTTAGCTGAAGGCTTTCTTCTTCTCCTTATGGCATTGATGTCTTTTGTCATTTGGAGTTGATTATTTTGGAAATAGCAGTCTTTGTTCAAGCACTTGTATTCACACAGACATCAAAGTAAAAAGCACTGTAAAGCCTTCTTATGTTTTTGTTTATCTAATTTATCTCAATTTAAATTTCAGGTATTCAGACTAATATATACATAAACCAAAAGTCACCTGAGTGAAGACAAAATACAGTCTTTAAATGATAATTGTATTTAGTGAAGTAAAACAGGTATTCAGCATTCATATCACCTGCCTATGTGCAGAGTGCACTAAGGAGCTGGGCTACAAATATGGAGACCTGTATTTGATTCCTGGTGATGCTAACTGTCAGCACCCTTGGACAAGATACTTCATCTGCATTGTCTTCCCAGCTGCGTTTCTCAGCTGGAAATGGGTCCCAGCCTTTACTGAGGATGTAACCAGTAATGGACTGGCATGGAAAAGTCACAAAATCTCATCCTCTTCATGAAACCATATCTGGGGATATGCACTGGCACCAGTGGGCTTCAGGGCTTGCAAAGAACTTACTCCTGTGTCTCCGTGCCTTAGTTTAATGTTCTTTGAGATGTTTTTCTATTTTTTTTTCTATTATATTGTTAATGCACTGTAGCACTTTGAGATCATTTATTTGACGTAAAGTGCCTTTACAAATAAAATCTATTATTATTGTTATTATTATTGCCTATGAGATAAAGCAGTTGCCCCTACACTGACAACTGGCCATGTCACTAAGCACCAAATTCATCCAACAATTAAACGCTACGTACCGGCCCGGGCTTTGCTTTCTCAGGGTGCACTACTTTGTCTCCCTATGGCGAATACAAAGTCTGTGGGTCACAGAGCTTTCTCTTATCATGCCCCTGTTGTGTAGAATGATCTCCCTGCATCAATAAAACAGTCAGATTCTGTAGAGACTAAGTCCAGACTTAAGACACACTTATTTTCTCTTTCGTGTGACTAGCATACTGGTATAGTATGTTACTATGCTTTTTACTCTTTTAAATTCATTTTATTAGGAAATGGAGCGGGCCGCGGCCTCACGTTTATCTAAAGTCTGGGTCTTTTAGTGAAGCTTAGGGCTAGTGGCCGGCGATCACCTTAGTATTTCTTCTGTCTTTCTTGTTGTTTAATGCTGCCAAATTATCCTGTATTTGTTGTCTTTCTGATGCCTGATTCTATTTTTTCTCTCTGAGGTGCGGCTCCATCCAGAGATGGGTGCGGTGTCTACTTCTGCAACCGTCCCGCCCTGTGCACCGGAAAAATTTCCTGTATATCCGTTTTGTAAATTGTTTTGTCAATTGTGTTGGGAGCATGGCCCAAGCAGAGGGTCACCATTTTGATTCTGGTCTGCTTGAGGGAGTTTTTCCTTGCCACTGTCAACTGTGCTTGCTCTGGGGTTTGGTAAGGTCAGACCTTACTTGTGTGAAGCGCCTTGAGTCAACTTTGTTGTGATTTGGCGCTATATAAATGAAATAAATTGAACTGAAGTTGAAACAGCTGTGGAAAAAAGTCTCTCACAAAGAATTTGAGAGTCAACTTATATCATTAGGCTATATTGTTTGACTAATTACTTATTGGCTCTGAAAGTAGTGGGACTGTATCAAAATGGCTTTAATACCTTCATCTAATGTTATATTTTTAGTTTAAAACTGATTTCAGTCTACATTACAATTACATCTTGATTATTTCATTTCAACTCCACTTTGGTGGTATATAGAGGCAAAATATTAAATTTAGTGTCACTGTCCAAATACTTACAGACCTAACTCTGTGTTGACTGAAACTGTTTATGCATTGTACTGTCTGCAGTAGAATTCCTTTTGATAAAAATACCAAATGCATAAATGTACACATAATTAGAAATGAATGCAGAAAAAATTAAGCAAATACCTTGTACCAGTACTATAGAATTTAAAAGGTGGTTAAAAGGCTTTTCCTCTGTGTGAATATGGAAGTCCTGGCAGCTTACAGTAAGTGCATTTCAAGAACACTTAGCATTACAAATGCAAATGAGAGTTTTATTGCCTTTCGATACATGCATGTTCATGCCTGTTGTTTCATGCATTACAGCCTGTTTTCATCCCACAACTTTACATTTTTATGACAGAATTGCTTGCTTCATTAAAACCCTGTAAACAGAGTGAACGTTGCAGCGTGTCAGTAGGTGGGCCCTTGTAATAAGCAATTTAAGGGCTGAAAATAACAGCGTGAAGATACTTGAGCACTTAATTGCTTGGTATTCTTTATTTGTTTTTATGTATAGGTTCTCCATACAGGGATAAGGTGACCATTGCCATTCTTCAGCTGCAGGAAGAAGGGAAGCTACACATGATGAAGGAGAAGTGGTGGAGAGGAAATGGCTGTCCAGAAGAGGACAACAAGGAGGCCAGTGCTCTGGGTGTTGAAAATATCGGCGGCATCTTCATCGTCCTTGCTGCTGGCTTGGTCCTTTCTGTTTTTGTGGCCATTGGTGAGTTCATCTACAAGGCCCGCAGGAACGCCGACATAGAGGAGGTGAGTGGGTGCGAGGAGCAGCAACTACTGTTGAGTGCCAGCAAATTACTTATTTAGCTTCCACTGTGAGGAAGTTAAAGTTTGGATTGCTGCCTTTGTTTCATAACTAATGTCCACATGTCTTTGCATGCAGAAATTATGAATATCTCAACTGCAAACATAGAATTCTCCCTACCGCATATGGGCTCATCCAGGCTACCATAGAGGGCATTTTATTATTATTTGCCTCATTTTGACATAACAAACAATGAATACATGCCTTGCCATGTAACCATGTCCCACTGATTTTACTTTTACTTAAGAGAAGATCCAAGAGCAGATCTAGCTTGTGGTGGAAGGGGTGGAGGTGTAATTGGTTGGGTTTCCCAAAGGCATGCCTCTCCTAGGGGGGGTAGGGACAGCTCACAGTCCCCCCCAACCCCCAGAAAATCAACAGCCATTTTCCTGCTTTCTAAGTCATGAATGCCACAAATCTAAATTTGTGAAAGAGGATCACAAATTTGAATTGAATTTGTTGATGATTTGGGGCAGAGGCATCATGCGCCATCACAAACTGTCACGACCTGTTGCGACCTATTACCACGCATTAGGGTTAATGGCACAAATCACTGGCGAATCATCACAAGTCATTACGCATGGTCACGAATACTGTCTCGCACCATTGGTAGGTTTACGAATTGCATTTAACTGAGTATCAGTTGTGGCACAGTGGTCATGTGGTTGCACTTTCCTGAGAATCATCCAACACACAGGTGGATCAGTGGCGAGGACCCCAGTGACTGTAGAAGGCCAAGGGGGCAATAATCTATCACCTGCCTGCAGCAGATAGATGGCTACTTTTGGGAGGTGGGGATTGACCAATTGTGTTCTTGGTTGGATGCCAACTAGAACTTGGGGGGGGGTCATAGTGTGGCAGATGTGGTTACTCATGAACACAGTGCATATTCCCAGATGTGCCTTGTTGTCTAAGGGATTTTTTGAACTAGAAAGTTCAGATTTTCTCAGTGCAAACCTCACGTGGAGTAGATTGTGCCACTTGTGATTAAGTAATTAATACATACAAACAGTAAATCAACATGAAAACATATTCGAACAGTTTGGGTAGATGTATATATGTGTGTATACATTCCTTATTGTTATGGTATAAGAGGTGGGTTTTTATAAGCTTTGCTTCTGCACTTGCCCTTTCGGTCACACGGGTTTGTTGCTGAGATGTTTTGTTGTGAGGTTTGTTATGTTTTTGTGTGCCGAATAAATTCATTCAATTCAATTCAATTCACATTGCTAGAGGTTAACACACACATAAGCCTTGTACTATTTAATCATAGCCCCTCTCATTACATACATAATATCTGGGGGTGGGAATCTCTAGGCACGTCACAATAACGTTTCAGAGGGATTATCATTGCATCTTGATGCATATTTTTTCCATACAGGGTTTTATTTTTCCCCACTGTGTGACTACTTGGCACTTTTTAATGCAAAGTATTGCTAATGATCCATAATTAATGTATTTCCAAAACATTCTTTAACAGCTCAGCCATATGTGCACCATGGCTCTCATTCACTGATTCTAAATTCTAAAACCCAGGGGGGTGGCTGTTGCATCCCAGCTTCCCTGTTTACAGCACCTGTGTAAGTGTGGGCTCATGTACTTCACTCCACTGTTTATGCACAGCCATATAGGGACACATGGGTTCATGCACATGGACTGTGCTGCACTAATACATGCCTCAAAATATTTAAAACAGGAACACTTGTTGATGTAATGGCTAAACTTTGTTGCACTACTGATTTGCTGCCACTGTTAAAACTGCAGAAAACATGTCACGCTACATCTGTTTTCATCTTATGCACACATAGTATTATTAGGAGGATATCCCACCCACCTCTGCCTCCGCGGCAACTGGGCCACGCTGAAGCTTTGTCTCCTTTTATGCAAAGCTGTTTATGTCGAGTCGAGCTCCCTGTAGTGTAAATTGACAGTTATGTGTACCGAGTCTAACGATAATATTCATAATATTCTGCTTTAAAGACAGCGTGTACATGAAAGTAGAGAAGCTTGAATCTTCGACTGGACTGGGTTGCTTGACGCGAGGACGTTTCGCTTCTAATCACAGAAGCTTCCTCAGCTAAATTTCTTGCTGTAGTAGTCTGACTTCTGTCTTCACTCTTGTAGAGAAGAATGACTTCTGTCTTCTCTCGAAACGTCCTCGCATCAAGCAACCCAGTCCAGTTGAAGATTCAAGCTCGTCTAATACGGAAGCCACCTGGACAACTAAGAGCCTTCACAGAAACGTGTACATGAAAGGCTTTACTTTTTTAAATTAAAAAGACACTTATCACTGCATTTTTATGCAAAGACAAAACTTACATGGGTTTTCTTCAGTGGCAGAGCTCATGCTGACGAGTGAGCTGTCCCGTCGAGATGAGCTCCACCGCGCAATTGTGCATGCACCACTCATGTGTTGAGTTGATGAAGGGGAGCTCATCTCAATGGGGAGATGCGCATGCGCAGTTGCGCAGTAAAGAGACGTAGCTCAACTTGACAGGTGAGGTGTTAAAGTCCGGAGAGAGAGATGCGCATGTGCAGTTGCATGGTGGAGCTCATCTCAATGGGTAGTTCATCTCGACGGGACACCAGAGTCGCCAACTGAACGGTCTCCCTAAAAATCGGTTCCCCCCGATGACGCAGTTTACGGATTAACACCTCGTTTCTGCTTCAAACTGCACTCCAGTCATCATCTATCTCAGCGACAGATATCTGGAGCTTTTGTACAACAATCATTTCCACATAAATTCAGCATTATTTCATCATAAAAGGTGGTGGAAGCGATAAGAGTGTCGCGGCTAAACGAGCTGCTAGCTGATGCATTCACTCTGCATTGGTCATTTCAAAGTGTCACGGAATTTTGTTGAGTGTCTGCTTAAAACAGCCTCGTTTGTGCTTAAAACTGACTTTAGAATGATTTAAGAGGTTTTACCTTTATCATCTGATGGTTAATAATCCCATTAATCCATTTGATTGCTTTGGGTGAAGAGACTCCGTCTCAGATGTGCTGCTGTGGTCTGAAACTGATGCATGCGCAGATGCAAAAGGCAGACCGATTTTTAGGGGCAGACCGTTCAGTCTGCGACACAGGCATTTCTTCAGTGGGTGTCTGCCATGTGTGACACTTTCTCATTCAGCAACAAGCAGAGGTGCCTCCATGACATACACAGTAAATTTAGCAGAGTAAAATTTACACTGCTGGGATAACATTTGATCCCAGTCCAAATAGAGTAAAATATACTGTAAAATAAACTCTTATTGGAGTAGAACCGCTTGAACTGACAAGACGGTATTGCCATCGAACGGTCTCCCCTAAAAATCGGTCCGCCCTGCCTTCACTGCCATGCATCATCAGCCGCAGTTCACGGATTATCACCTTGTTTCTGCTTAAAACTACACTCCAGTCATCATCTATCTCAGTGACAGATATCTGAAGCTTTTGTACAACAATGATGTCCACATGAAGTCAGCATTATTTCATCATAAAAGACGGAGGAAGCAATCAGAGCGCAGCAGCAGCACAAGCTGCTAGCTGCTGCGTTCACTGTGCATCAATTATCACCTCATTTCTGCTTAAAACTGACTTTACAATGATTTTAGAGGTTTTACCTTGTCATCTGATAGCTAATAATCCCATTAATCCATTTGATCGCTTTGGGTGGAGAGAGTCCATCTCAGATCGAGCTGCTGTGGTCGCAAATGGAGCGCATTGGAGGCAGGGAGGACCAGTTTTTAGGGGGAAGACTGTTCGGTCTGCGACACCTGTGGAGCTGATTTTACTCTATTTAGACTGGGACCAAATGTTATCTTGGCAGAGTATATTTTAGTCAGCAAAATTTACTGTCTCGACAGCTCCAACTCCTGACACTGTGACATGACATGGGTTGACTTGATGTGCCATTGAATTATTGAAAACCGGTTCTCGTAAATGAAAGCCTTTTTTTGCGAGTGCTGGTGGCTGTGCGGATGACCATATCACCTATATCAAGGTCCACCTGTGGGCGTATTAAACTGCAGAGATTTAAAGTCAGGCAAAACATCACTACTGCTTCGTGCACAGCAGAAAGTCCATTTTCACATCATGGACATCTCATGTGGTGGAGATGTTGTTTCATGAGTGTTATGCTTCTTGCAGATAGTCTCAGACTAATGAGAAGTCTTGCTTGCACATTATATATGATGTGTGTCTTCTGTTTGTCATATTATTTGTTCAGATAATACTTCAACCTTGTCATGTTCTTGTTTTAATTTCTTTTGTGTTTTGTCCTTCATTCACTTTTCTTTGCATGCTTCTGTCAGGCCTTTTGTTTCTTTTATGGGGTCCAGTCTCATCAGTTGCAGCGGCATGGCTCCACCTCCTCCTCTGGCACCTCCTTATCGAATGATCTGGAGAGCGGCAGGCTACTGAGGGATGACATAGAGTAGCTACAGGAGCATATTCAAAACACGTTCACACTCTAGATAAAAAATTTGTAAGTGCACAACATGTAACCAGGTGTCCTTCCCTGTGTCCCTTTAAAAAACGTCTTGTGATCCCAAGTGCCATTTACCTCTGACCTGTGGCATTTGACCCTGTCAGTCCTCTGGAATTCATTATGTCCTATTCTTACCTCTGAGGAATTGTTTGTGTATTTGCCTGACAACAGCTATTTTCACAAAGATATGAAGAGAATTCTGTAGGATCCATTTATTTATTTATGGTATTGGATGGTCACCTTTCCCATAAATAAATAAATACAATTCTGATAAACAGTTCTTGACATTTTGAGATACTGTACCTGCTGAAAAACAACAACATTAACATCAAGGATGATAACAACAATAATAACACTAATACCAAGCCTGTCGGGTCTCGGCAGGGTATGTGAGTGCCTTTATATTTTGTCGTATGAGTTATTAAAATACGAGGTCTATTAGAAAAGTATCCGACATTATTTTTTTCAAAAACCATATGGATTTGAATCACGTGTGATTACTTCAGACATGCTTGAACCCTCGTGGGCATGCGAGAGTTTTTTTCACGCCTGTCGGTTACATCATTCGCCTGTGGGCAGTCTTTGAGTGAGGAGTCGCCCACCCTCTCGTCGTTTTTTTCATTGTTTAGGAATGGCTCAGAGACTGCTGCTTTGTTTGATCAAAATTTTTTCAAAACTGTAAGGCACAACTGAGTGGACACCATTCGATAAATTCAGCTGGTTTTCTGTAAAAATTTTAACGGCTGATGAGAGATTTTGGTCTGGTAGTGTCGCCGTAAGGACGGCCCACGGCGCCTGACGGCGATCTGCGCTTCGAGGCGGCAGCATCTCGCCGTTTCAAGTTGAAAACTTCCACATTTCAGGCTCTGTTGACCCTTTAAGTCGTCAGAGAACAGAGAACTTTCAGAAGAAGTCGGCATGAGGAGTTTATTCGGACATTCCATTGTTAACGGACATTTTGTAATGAAAGAACGTGCGGGCAGAGTTTCATGTCGGGCCGGACCCGACCGCGGCGGGTCGCGACAGGAAGACCACCTCCGTTGGAAACGTTAACGGACAAGTTGGAACATGCCCGAGCTGTTAAACAGTTTCTCAGTTACTCACTTGTTGAAAGCCATCAAAAGCCACCTGAATTTTACAAATGGTTTTCAACACGGAGGTGTTTTTCCTGTCGCGGCGCACACAGATTCGCCGAGTCGTCACGGAAACGACTCGGCGAATTTGCGCGCACGTCTTTCATTACAAAATGTCCTTAAACAGTGGAATGTCCGCATAAAGTCCTCATGCCGGCCTCTTCTGAATCTTCTCTGTTCTCTCACGACGTCCTGGGTGAATTAAGCCTTAAATTAGAATGTTTTCAGGTCGAAACAGGCCGACGACGGCGCCTGGAAGCGCTGCACGACGTCCCGGTTCGTGGGAAGTCCTTACACCGACAGAAACACCACATCCACAGCCGTTAAACTTTTCACCGAAAACCAGCTTAATTTCTCGAATAGTGTCCACTCGGATATTCCTCACAGGTCCAGAAAAATTTTTGATAAAGCAACGCAGGCCGTCTCGAGCAGCATGTGAAACAAAGGAATTCAGCCGAGAGGGCGGGACCACATCTCACTCAAGGCCTGCTCACAGGGACGTGAAAAAACTCATGCATGCGCACGAGGGTTCAAGCATGATTGGTGTAATCGCACGTCATTCAAATCCATATAGTTAAAAAAAAATAAAAGGGTCGGTTTATTACCTAATAGACCTCGTATGTTATTACACTATGTAGCTTTTGCAGTGTGGTGACTAAGTGGTCAGTGCACTTACTTCCAGAACAGAACCACCTGTGTGCATTCTCCATGTAATGCAGAGTTACACCAGGAATGGCATCTGGCATAAATCATGAGGCAAACCATCATGCAGGTCCATATTAGAGCTGCTGGGGTGACCCCAAGAAACACAGGGAGAGGCTGAAGAAACTCTCCACAATTTCTCTTATACTCACTCGACTGGTAAGCACTGAAAGCCGAGATAGGCATGTCCCAACTTGTCCTCTGGCACTCCGAAACGGAGGTGTTCCTTTGTCTCGCTTCATCAGCAAATCGGTCGTGACGCGCGAAGACTCCGCGCGGCTTTCCATGACAAAATCTCTTGTTAAAAGTGAAATCTGCCGGAAAATGGCTGACGTCCAGCTCTTGTGATAACCAGAGAAATTGCACACGACGGTCCCGGCTCCACACAGCGATCCGTTTAGAAATGATGTGGTGGTTTCTGCCTCTCGATCGCGGCTCGGAGCTGGGCGCGCCGTGCGCCATTGTGGGCCGTCCTTAAAGCTGTAGTAACACTCCTTATTCTCTGTGAAGCCTGTAAAATTTTCACCGAAAGCCAGATAAATTTTTCAAATGGTTTCCAGCTGCCTGTGTCTAACAGTTTCTGAAAAAATTCTGATGTAAAAAAAAAGCCCAAATCATTCCGCCATTTCCTCGCAATGAAACAACGACAAGAGGGGTGGACCAGTGCTCACTCAAAGCCTGCCCACAGGCGAATGACGCAACCGACAGGCGTGGAAAAACTCACGCATGCACACGAAGGTTCAAGCTTGGCTGACGTAAAAACATATGAATCAAATCCATATAGTTTTTGAAAAAAATAAAAAGGTCCGTTACTTTTCTAACAGACCTCGTATACTGTTGATGTTTTTTTTATTATTATTTAATAGTATTGCAATGTGGATTTTGAAAAAAAGAAAATTAGAAAAATGATTTGTCACTGTTGAGGAGGAGTAGAAGAAGAAGAAGAAGAAGGTGAAGATGAAATTCAGGGAAGAGGTGAGACGACTACTGCAGAAGTGGAAGGAGAGACAATCAGGAAGCTATTGGGTGTGACATCTGGATTTAGCAATGCAAGAAGTGGAATATACAGATAAAGAAAGTATGCATTACTACAACCCCAATTCCAATGAAGTTGGGACGTTGTGTGAAATGTAAATAAAAACAGAATACAATGATTTGCAAATCCTCTTCAACCTATATTCAATTGAATACAACACAAAGACAAGATATTTAATGTTCAAACTGATAAAATTTATTGTTTTTGTGCAAATATCTGCTGATTTTGAAATAGATGCCTGCTACACGTTTCAAAACGGGGACGGGACAACAAAAGACTTGGAAAGTTGATGAATGCTCAAATAACACTTAATTGAAAACAGGTGAGTGTCATGATTCGATATAAAAGGAGCATCCCCAAAAGGCTCAGCCATTCACAAGCAAAGATGGGGCGAGGATCACCACTTTGTGAACTGCATGAAAAAATAGTCCAACAGTTTAAGAACAATGTTTCTCAATGTTCAATTGCAAGGAATTTAGAGATTCCATCATCTACAGTCCATAATATAATCAGAAGATTCAGAGAATCTGGAGAACTTTCTACACATAAGCGGCAAGACCGAAAACCAACATTGAATGCCCATGACCTTCGATCCCTCAGGTGACACTGCATTAAAAACCGGCATCACTGTGTAAAGGATCTTACCGCATGGGCGCAGGAACACTTCAGAACACCATTGTCAGTTAACACATTACTTAAAAAGCCATCACTTGACCCAGCTATCTTAGCTAATTATAGGCCAATCTCCAACCTTCCTTTTCCCTCAAAAATTCTTGAAAGGGTAGTTGTAAAACAGCTAACTGATCATCTGCAGAGGAATAGTCTATTTGAAGAGTTTCAGTGAGGTTTTAGAATTCATCATAGTACAGAAACAGCATTAGTGAAGGTTACAAATGATCTTCTTATGGCCTCGGACAGTGGACTCATCTCTGTGCTTGTTCTGTTAGACCTCAGTGCTGCTTTTGAGACTGTTGACCATAAAATTTTATTACAGAGATTAGAGCATGCCATAGGTATTAAAGGCACTGCGCTGCGGTGGTTTGAATCATATTTATCTAATAGATTACAATTTGTTCATGTAAATGGGGAATCTTCTTCACAGACTAAGGTTAATTATGGAGTTCCACAAGGTTCTGTGCTAGGACCAATTTTATTCACTTTATACATGCTTCCCTTAGGCAGTATTATTAGATGGCATTGCTTAAATTTTCATTGTTACGCAGATGATACCCAGCTTTATCTATCCATGAAGCCAGAGGACACACACCAATTAGCTAAACTGCAGGATTGTCTTACAGACATAAAGACATGGATGACCTCTAATTTCCTGCTTTTAAACTCAGATAAAACTGAAGTTATTGTACTTGGCCCCACAAATCTTAGAAACATGGTGTCTAACCAGATCCTTACTCTGGATGGCATTACCCTGACCTCTAGTAATACTGTGAGAAATCTTGGAGTCATTTTTGATCAGGATATGTCATTCAAAGTGCATATTAAACAAATATGTAGGACTGCTTTTTTGCATTTACGCAATATCTCTAAAATTAGAAAGGTCTTGTCTCAGAGTGATGCTGAAAAACTAATTCATGCATTTATTTCCTCTAGGCTGGACTATTGTAATTCATTATTATCAGGTTGTCCTAAAAGTTCCCTGAAAAGCCTTCAGTTAATTCAAAATGCTGCAGCTAGAGTACTAACGGGGACTAGAAGGAGAGAGCATATCTCACCCATATTGGTCTCTTTTCATTGGCTTCCTGTTAATTCTAGAATAGAATTTAAAATTCTTCTTCTTACTTATAAGGTTTTGAATAATCAGGTCCCATCTTATCTTAGGGACCTCATAGTACCATATCACCCCAATAGAGCGCTTCGCTCTCAGACTGCAGGCTTACTTGTAGTTCCTAGGGTTTGTAAGAGTAGAATGGGAGGCAGAGCCTTCAGCTTTCAGGCTCCTCTCCTGTGGAACCAGCTCCCAATTCAGATCAGGGAGACAGACACCCTCTCTACTTTTAAGATTAGGCTTAAAACTTTCCTTTTTGCTAAAGCTTATAGTTAGGGCTGGATCAGGTGACCCTGAACCATCCCTTAGTTATGCTGCTATAGACTTAGACTGCTGGAGGGTTCCCATGATGCACTGAGTGTTTCTTTCTCTTTTTGCTCTGTATGCACCACTCTGCATTTAATCATTAGTGATTGATCTCTGCTCCCCTCCACAGCATGTCTTTTTCCTGGTTCTCTCCCTCAGCCCCAACCAGTCCCAGCAGAAGACTGCCCCTCCCTGAGCCTGGTTCTGCTGGAGGTTTCTTCCTGTTAAAAGGGAGTTTTTCCTTCCCACTGTCGCTACGTGCTTGCTCAAAGGGGGTCGTTTTGACCGTTGGGGTTTTTACGTAATTATTGTATGGCCTTGCCTTACAATATAAAGTGCCTTGGGGCAACTGTTTGTTGTGATTTGGCGCTATATAAATAAAATTGACTGATTGACAGTTTGCGCTACATCTACAAGTGCAAGTTAAAACTCCACCATGCAAAGTGAAAGCCATACAGCTGCAACATCCAGAAATGCTGCCGCCTTCTCTGGGCCCGAGCTCATTTGAAATGGACAGACACAAAGTGGAAAAGTGTGCTGTAGTCTGATGAGTCCACGTTTCAAATTGTTATTGGAAATCATCCTCCGGACAAAAGAAGAAAGAGACCTTCCAGATTGTTACCAGCGCAAAGTTCAGAAGCCAGCATCTGTGATGGTATGGGGGGTGTGTTAGTGCCCATGGCATGGGTAACTTACACATCTGTGATGGCACCATCAATGCTGAAAGGTACATCCAGGTTTTGGAGCAACAGATGCTGCCATCCAAGCAACGTCTTTTTCAGGGACGTCCCTGCTTATTTCAGCAACACAATGCCAAGCCACATTCTGCAAGTGTTACAACAGCGTGGCTTTGTAGTAAAAAGTGCGGGTACTAGACTGGCCTGCCTGCAGTCCAGACCTGTCGTCCATTGAAAATGTGTGGCGCATTATGAAGCATAAAATACGACAACGGAGACCCCAGACTGTTGAACAGCTGAAGTCATACATCAGGCAAGAATGGGAAAGAATTCTACCTACAAAGCTTCAACAATTAGTGTCCTCAGTTCCCAAACGCTTATTTAGTGTTGTTAGAAGGAAAGGTGATGGAACACAGTGGTAAACCACTGTCCCAGCTTTTTTGAAACGTGCTGCAGACATCCATTTCAAAATGAGCAAATATTTGCACAAAAACAATAAAGTTTATCAGTTTGAACATTAAATGTCTTGTCTTTGTGGTGTATTCAATTGAATATAGGTTGAAGAGGATTTGCAAATGATTGTATTGTTTTTATATACATTTTATACAACGTCCCAACTTCATTGGAACTGGGGTTGTACCAGGAGGTATGGCGTAAGGTGAAAAGAGAGAAGGCGAAGGAAGGAAACAAATACAGTTGTATGCAAAAGTTTGGGCACCCCAATGATTTCCATGATTTTCCTTTATAAATCATTGGTTGTTTGGATCATCAATTTCAGTTAAATATATCATATAGCAGATAAACATAGTGATATTTAAGAAGTGAAATGAAGTTTCTCGGAATTTACATAAAGTGTGCAATAATTCTTTAAACAAAATTAGGCAGGTGCATAAATTTGGGCACCCCAACAGAATAAATACATTAATATTTAGTAGATCCTCTTTTTGCATAAAGAACAACCTCTAAACACTTCATACAGCTTCCAATGAGAGTCTGGATTCTGGTTGAAGGTATTTTGGACAATTCTTCTTTACAAAACATCTCAGGTTTGTTAGTTTCCCAGCATGGACAGCCCACTTAAAATCACGTCACAGATTTTCAATAATATTCAGGTCTGGGGACTGAGATGGCCATTCCAGAATGTTGTACTTGTTTTTCTGCCTGAATGCCTTAGTAGATTTTGAGCAGTGTTTAGGGTTGTTGTCTTGTTGAAAGATCCAGCCCCGGCGCAACTTCAACTTTGTCACTGATTCATGAACATTGTTCTCAAGAATCTGCTGATATTGACTGGAATCCATGTGACCCTCAACTTTAACAAGATTCCCAGTACCTCCACTGGCCACACAGCCCCACAGCATGATGGAACAACATCCAAATTTTACTGTAGGTAGCAAGTGTTTTTCTTGAAATGCTGTGTTCTTTTTCAGCCATGCATACTGCCCCTTGCTATGTCCAAATAACGCAATTTTAGTTTCATCGGTCCACAGCACCTTATTCCAAAATGAAGCTGGCTTGTCCAAATGTGCTTTAGCATACCTCAAGCGACTCTGTTTGTGGCGTGTATGCAGAAAAGGCTTCCTCTGCATTACAGCATCTCCTTGTGCAAAGTGCGCTGTATAGTTGAACGATGCACAGAGACACCATCTGCAGCAAGATCATGTTGTAGGTCTTTGGAGCAGGTCTGTGGGTTGACTATGACTGTTCTCACCATCCTTCGCTTCAGCTTATTTGAGATTTTCTTGGCCTGCCACTTCGGGCCTTAACTAGTACTGTGCCTGCGGTCTTCCATTTCCTCACTATGTTCCTCACAGTGGAAACTGACAGCTGAAATCTCTGAGATAGCTTTTTGTATCATTCCCTTAAACCATGATGTTGAACAATCTTTGTTTTCAGGTCATTTGAGAGGTGTTTAGAGGCTCCCATGTTGCCACTCATTAGAAGATATGCAAAGAGAGGAAACATTTGGAAATGGCCACCTTAAATACCCTTTCTCATGATTGGATTCACTTGTGTAAGGAGGTCAAGGGTCAGTGAGCTTTCCAAACCAATTTTGTGTTCCAATAATTAGTGCTAAATGTATTCAAATCAATAAAATGACAAGGGTGCCCAAATTTATGCACCTGACCAATTTTGTTTAAATAATTATTGCACACTTTCTGTAAATCCTAGAAACGTTCATTTCACTTCTCAAAAATCAGTGTGTTCGTCTGCTATATAATATACTTAACTGAAATTTCTGATCCAAACAACCAATGATTTATAAAGGAAAATTATGGAAATCATCAGGGGTGCCCAAACGTTTGCATACAGCTTTAAATTAATAAATAATTAGTCAAATAACCCCACAAGATCAGAATCAACTACAGATCAGGGAATCATTGTCTGGGATTTTAAAATAAAAAGTAAAACAATTTTATATATCTGATATTTTTCATGGATTCATGGTGTTGGTTTTAGAAACTTTACATTTTATATGATTAAAATATTTTAATTCATGATTCTGCCATACACCCCATTCTTTTTTTTTTACTCCTCTCTTAGTTTTCTTCACTTATAAGTATTAGTGGGAAAACCAGCAGGACACGGCCTCAGTTTAAAAAGCCTCAGGCAAGTAATAAGGAAGAAAATGGAAGACAATTCAAAGAATACTAACACCAGCTGGTGAAAACTTTCAGATGCTGTGCTACAAGTAATAATAAAGAGTAACATAAATGTAGGAACTGCTCTGTCCACAAAATAAGTAATTAAGCAAATACAAAAATAAAAGACACATCAACATGGTCGAAGAATAATGAGTTCAGTACTTAATTATTATGAAGAACTAAATAAGCAGCAGGCTTTTTATTTTAAGTAGTTTTCTCATTGACCATTTTAGTTTAATAATTACCACATCATAAATTTGAAACCCATTGTATAAGGATGTTAAATAGTGGACTATGTCCTTCAGTTCTTGTTTGTTAAATTGGATGTAATGATAAGACAATTAAAACTTTCCATAAATGTGTACTTTCAGTGCATTCAAAAGTTTATGGCATTTGACACTGTCAGTACAAACATTCCATCTGTAGTGCTCTTTTTTGGGATGAAACTACTGCTCACTTGTTGCACCTCTTTTCTAAGCCTAGCTTCAACCAATCCATTGAACCTCCTGATTTACTCTCTCCACATGAGCTAGCTTTCTTTCTCTCTCATTTTCTTCATTCATCAGCTCCTCAAAATACTGCTTCCACCTTTTCAACACACTCTCTTGACTTGTCTGCACATTTCCATCTGCATCCTTTATCACTCTTTCTCTGGCCAATCAGTACAACTCATTTTCTCCTTCATTACTGTTTAGCTATATGTAGAGCTTGCTACATCTATGCTCTTTCCTTAGCCTTTGCCACATCTCTTTTCACCTTATACCACATCTGCTTTATACAGCTGCCTGCTTTCATCAGCTCTCCCACCATCCCAGTTGTTTATGCCAACCTCTCCCCCCATGTCACTCATCTTGACATGAGTAGTGCATGTGGGTACCAAAGATTGCAGGAGAAGAGGTGTTTTTTTTTGTTTGTTTGTTTTTTTTGTTATTGTTGTTTATGTTTTTTTATTTAGCAATGTGTGGGAACTGTGGGTTCAGGCCAGTGAGATTGTCACAATATTGTATGACCTCTTGTGGGGGCAGGGTTGGAAAATGGGAGGCCTCTTTCTTCTTATACTTTCCTGAATATCTTCATTTCACCACCAAGTCTCTTTGTCTTCCTTCCTCTGTCCAGATGTCACACCCATTACCTTCCTAGCGGTCGATCTCACCACATCTGTAATAATTTTCCTGTTGCCCAAAATCTTTGAACCTCCATCCAGTGGCATTCTTACTTTCTGCCTGAGTATCACAGAAAAGTCTTCCTTCTTCATCTTCCACCGTTTGATCCTTGGTTCAACTCTTAGGGCCCGGTCCCACTGGCGTTTAGGAAGATTTGAGTATGAATTGCGCACAATATTGGTGTATATTCACTAAACATCTGCAATATTCGTGAAGCATGCTTGTATGAGTCGGCCGACATCTGCACACGTCTGCAATTATCCACAGAGACACGTTTTTCCGTTGCCAGGATTTTTGAGCAGCTCAAAATTTTAGTTGTGGATGACATCTGCCTTACATACTCAATACATAATCTATGCACTGTATATCCGCTGTTATCCGCTGATAACCGCAACTGACGGGGTATTGCGGCTTGGCAGCAGACTGGGACAATGTGTAAAACGGATATATAGCATGCATATCACGTCCACATCACAAACTAAAATAATTTGTAGCGAATGCATACAGAGTGGCCACAAATAAAGCGTTCCTATTACGTCTGTTTTGCATCTGATCTGGGAACAAGTTGCGAATGCATAACAAACACTTCACGTAAACCCAAAGTACTATAAAAATGTGGCAGAAATTGACATAATTGCCAGTCACTGCCAGTCCAGCTGTGGAGACGTACAGATGTAGTTATTGATCCCCAAAGACGTAGTGTGATAGTTGCTGGCATCCAACAACATACCAATCAGAGGGTGGGGTGGGAGACCGGGCCCATCTGTTGCTGGAGGAGGTGGTGTGGGAGATGGAGCCCTCTCTTCTGCATCAGCAGCAGCCTTCTGCCTCTTCCTCCCCCGCTTCATTTGTGTGGACATGTCACTGTGGTGTCGGTGTGAATAGTGATCCCGAAAGGCCAGAGTGCGCTTCTTTTATGACCGCAATGCAGATGCCGCAAATGCGCAATACAACCACTGTTTCCGCAACATGTGCGCAATGCATTCTCAAATACATCCATAATACTTCCGTGATAATCACAATGCGTCCGAGCTGTGTCCTCAATACATGCGTTATACATCCGTGATTGCTCGTTATATATTCGCTAGTAATTCATACTGGGGAATTTGTCATTTTTGGCCAGTTTTATTGTGGATGACAACGAACGCCCGAATGTTGTATACTCAGTTCATGCGCAATTAATCCTCTCCCCAGTGGGACTGGGCCCTTACTCTCGTCCTCTTCTTCAGCTCCAAAGTCATCCTACAAACCACCACCCAATGATGTCTAGCTATGCTCTACCCTGCCACCACCTTACAGTCTCCAGATTCATTTAGGTTGGATCTCCTACATAGAATGTAGTCAAACTGTGACCATCTTCTCCCACTCATACAGTAGTGTTCAGAATAATAGTAGTGCTATGTGACTAAAAAGATTAATCCAGGTTTTGAGTATATTCTTATTTATTACATGGGAAACAAGGTACCAGTAGATTCAGTAGATTCTCACAAATCCAACAAGACCAAGCATTCATGATATGCACACTCTTAAGGCTAAGAAATTGGGCTATTAGTAACAAAAAGTAGAAAAGGGGGTGTTCATAATAATAGTAGCATCTGCTGTTGACACTACAAACTCAAAACTATTATATTCAAACTGCTTTTTTAGCAATCCTGTGAATCACTAAACTAGTATTTAGTTGTTTAATCACAGTTTTTCATGATTTCTTCACATCTGCGAGGCATTAATTTTGTTGGTTTGGAACCAAGAATTTGCTCGTTTACTAGTGTGCTTGGGGTCATTGTCTTGTTGAAACATCCATTTCAAGGGCATGTCCTCTTCAGCATAAGGCAACATGACCTCTTCAAGTATTTTGACATGTCCAAACTGATCCATGATACCTGGTATGCGATATATAGGCCCAACACATAGAACCCAACACCAAAAAAAAAAAAACACCTCCGTGTTGGAAACCATTCAGAAGATTCAGACGGCTTTCGATGACTTTCAGTCGAGTGAGTATCCAAGAAATTGTGTAACAGCTGGACATGCCCCAACATGTCCTGTGAGACTTCCAAGACGGAGGTGTTTTTTTGCTGTGCGTCCTGAGCTGCTTCGTGCCGAAGCGCGAAATCCTCTGCACGCCTTTCATTACAAAATCTCCTGTAACAGTGGAATGTGCCACAAAAGTGCTATGTCCAGCTCTGTTGCCATTTCTGTGGTAGTCACATGATGTCCCGGATCAACACAGCATTCAGTTTAGAAATGATCTGGTCGATCCAGCCTGTCGAATGGCCGCTCGGCACGCCGTGCGCCCTCCGCCGCTGTGGGCCGTCTTTAAAAAGGTTTTAACAGTCCATAATCCGCGTGACGCCGACAGAATCTTCACCAATATCCAACTGAATCTATCGAATGGTTTCCAGCTGCCTGTCTCTAACAGTTTCTGAAAAAAATTTCATGGAACAAAGCGGCAGTCTCTCAGCAAGTTCTCAGACAAAAGAAATCCGACGGGAGGGGTGGACCAGTGCTCACTCAAAGCCTGCCCACAGGTGAATGACGCAACCGACAGGCGTGGAAAAACTCACGCATGCACACGAAGGTTCAAGCTTGGCTGATGTAATCACACGTGATTCAAATCCATATAGTTTTTGAAAAAAATAAAAAGGTACGATACTTTTTGGACAGACCTCGTACATTCCTATAGGTGGCCCTTATTTAAGGACAAAGGCAATAAATGTTGTACATAATGATTGTAGTGCATTTCTGTCTGAAAATCTGAGTAAAATGAGTCATTGCAGACATTTTTTAGAAGAACAGTATACTTTGATTAAAAAGTTGATTGGAGAGAGGAAAGCATATAAAGAAGTTCAGAAAATGATAGGCTGCTCAGCTAAATGATCTCAAATGCTTTAAAATGGCAGCCAAAACCAGAAGGACATGGAGGAAATCAGAAAAATACCATTCTAATAAATAGAAGAATAGCGAGAATGCTCTCTTTATTTCCAAATTCCACTACTACTTGATGCCTGGATGTCTTTGGCTTGAATCTACTCTACACAGCCAATGATCAGCTCCAGGATGATCAAAGAAGGTCACCTCTAAGTATTGTAACAATTAGAAGATGCCTATGTGAAGCCAAACTATGGGCAAGAAGCCCCTGCAATGTCCTATTGTTGAAAAATGACGTGCTGAAGCGGTTACAATTTGCGAAACAGCATATTGACTGGCCTAAAGAGAAAGGGTGCAACACTTTGTAGACTGATGAAAGCAAGATTGCTCCTTTTAGGTCTTGCAGCCACAGACAGTTTGCCAGATGATGCCCAAAAAGTGAATTCAAGCCACAGTACAGTGTGAAGACAGTGAAGCATGGTGGAGCAAGCATCATGATGTGGGAATGTTTCTCTTACTATGGTGTTGGGCCTATATAAACACACATATTTCACATTCCAGGGATCATGGATCAGACTGAATACATCAAGACTGAATACATGAAGAGGTCATGTTGCCTTATAGTTGAATAGGAAATGCCCTTGAAATAGGTGTTTCACCAAGACAACCCCGAACACACCAGTGAGTGAGCATCTTCGTTCCAGACCAACAAGATTGACATTATGGAGTGGCCAGTCCAATCCCAGGACCAAATACAATAGAAAAGTTGTGTTGTGACAACAACAACAACAACAAAAAAATGCTATTTCTGAGGACAAAACCAAGAAATGCAGAGGAATTGTAGAAATGTAGTCCAATCTTCCTGGGCTGGAATAACTGTTCACAGGTGTCAGAAGTTGGTTGACTCCATGCAACACAGATATGAAGCAGTTCTCAGAAACAGAGTGAAGTAATCTATTAGTTTGTGATATCGTCACAAAAAGCACTACATTTTCATGATGGTATCACAAATTGATTTCGTGATGATATCACAAAATGCTGGGTGATATGCGCGTGGAGCGGGAGTTCTGTGGGGGTTATGATTAGGGCTAGGGGTAGGGTTAGAAATAATACATTTAAAAAACCATGCCACAAAAATGTGACTCATTTCGTGATGGGAGGTGAAAAAAAAAAACAGAGACTGAGCTGGTTATACAACTGGGCCTGGTTTACAACTAACGTTTAGTTCACTTATTCACAAGACAACTAAATCTTCAAGCATTTTTCAGTTCATACAGTAAATGTTTGAGTTTGTAAAGAAAAATACTGCTGTTTTTTTTAAACAGACTAATATTCCTTTTTCTTCTCTTTCTGTAAAGTAATAACAAATTTGATACATTTTTCTTCATGTTTTGATTTGGAATACAATGTCGAGTGATCCCAAAGCATTTGCATGTATGGAAATAAAAGCTATTATAAGGATTTTAAGATTTACTCACTTTTTTAAACACACTCCTCTTATTTTGAAAATAACAGTATGCACTGATGATATTCATCATCACCCCTTCAATTTCCAACTTCACACTCATCACCCTGTCAGAGACTCACTTAACCTCAAACTCTTCATATACTCTTCCTTTAAAATGACCCCAACTCCATTCCTCCTCCCATCCATACAACAATTTGAACTCACCTACAGGGCTCCTGGCATTACTTTACTTCCACTTGATTTCTTGTACACACAATATATGTACCTTTCTCCTCTCCATCATATGAGCCAGCCGTCTCCCTTTACCAGTCATGCTGCCACCATTCACAGCTGAGATAATAGTGATATTATGCACTGAAAAGGGAGGAAATATGCAAATCACTTCCCATTTTTCTTTGAGGAAGATTGCTTTTAAACATTTCAAAAATTGTCTTACACATTTATTGACAAACTGGAGACCCTATGCCCATCTTTGCTCCTCCAAGCCTCAGCACTTCGTGAATGCTACTTTTGTATGTGCCCGGTCCCACTCGGGAGAGGATTAATTGCGCATGAACTGAGTACACAAATTACGGGCGTTCGTTGTCGTCTGCAACAAAAATGGCCAAAAATGACAAATGTCCCAGTATAAATTATGGATATATTAATAATGTATAGCGAATATATGATGAACAATCATGGCTGTATAACGCGTGTAGTGAGGAAACGGAGCCGACGCATTGCGATTATCACGGCAGTATTACGGGTGTATTATGAATGCATCATGCACATGTTGCGCGTGCACGGCATCTGCATTGCGGTCATAAAAGAAGCGCACTCGGGCTGTCGGCATCACTATGTGGTGACGTCAGCAGAACGCACTACAGCGCAGCTCGTCTGAACGATTATAACAAGAAGCTAAATCTGTTATAAACATAGGAATAAATACTGTAACAGCTGCAGACAAGAAGGAAAAAATATGCAACTGTTTTATCAAGCCTTGACAATGTAAACAAGTCAAATAATTAGCTTTATAGACAGCTCAAAATGCTTTCTGCAGCTTGTTATCCGTTTGCGCTCATGTGTGCAAACAGCTAATGAGCTGCAGCTTCCTCTGTGATTCAGGAGGTGATTAGAGCCGTTTTCAACAGCCAATTTGCAGAATAAAATGATTCATCCGCCACAGCGCATAGATTGAGTATGTTTGTGTATGTATTGAGTATGTATGGAGTATGTAAGGCGGATGTCATCCGCAGCCAAAATTTTGTGCAGCTCAAAAATCCTGCCAACCGAAAAACGTGCCTCTGCGGATAATTGCGGATGTGTGCGGGTGTTGGCCGACTCATACAAGCATGTTTCACGCATATTGCAGATGTTAAGCAAATATGAGCCAATTTTGTGCACAATCCATATGCAAATCCTCCTAAACGCCAGTGGGACCGGACCCTAACAACTTATACACACACACACACACACACACACACGCACACACACACACACACATATACGAGGTCTGTCCAAAAAGTATCAGACCTTTTTATTTTTTTGCAAAAACCATATGGATTTGAATCACGTGTAATTGCATCAGCCAAGCTTGAACCTTCGTGTGCATGCGTGAGTTTTTTCACGCCTGTCGGTTGCGTCATTTGCCTGTGAGCAGGCTTTGTGTGAGCATGAGCAGTGGTCCACCCCTCTCATCGGATTTTTATTGCGAATAAATGTCTGAACGATTTGGAGCTTTGCTGCATCAAATTTTTCCAGAAACTGTGAGAGACTGTGAGGCTTCATCACAGCGTTGCTTTGCGCCATGCGGCTCCGCCGCGATGCGCGAAATTCTTCCGCTCCTCTTTCCATGACAAAAACTCCTGTAACAGTGGAATGTGTTGTTCATTTCTAAACTGGACGCTGTCTTGATCCAGCATGTCATCTGACTAGCACAGGAATTGCGGAAGACGTGGACATCAGCACTTTTTCGGCACATTGAGACAGACGTGCGGAGGAATTCCGCGCGTCGTGGCGGAGCCGCATGGAGCAAAGCAACGCCGTGATGAAGCCTCACAGGACATGTTGGGGCATGTCCAGCTCATGCACAATTTCTCGGATACTCACACGACTGAAAAGCAACAGGAAGCCGTCTGAAAGCCACCTGAAAGCCGTCCTGTGAGACTAACACGGAGGTGGTTTTGTCCCGCGCCATGAGCGGCACGGTGGCGCAATCCTCAGCTTCTCTTTCCATGAAAAAAACTCCTGTAACAGTAGAATGTGCCGAAAAAGTGCTGATGTCCACGCCTTCTGCCTTTTTTGTGAAAGTCAGACGACATCTTGGATCAACAAAGCCTTCACGTTGGAAATGATCTGGTTGTTTCAGCTGGGTTTGAGCCTGTCTATTGGCGCTCGGAGCGCGCCGTGCTCTCAGACGCTGTGGGCGGTCTTTAAACCGGCTGGAGCACTCCTTAATCTGTGTAATCCCCATAAAATCGTCGCTGAAAGCCATCTAAATTTTCCAAATGGTGTCCAGCTGGAGGTCTCTCACAGTTTCTGGAAAAATTTGATGCAGCAAAGCTCCAAATCGTTCAGACATTTATTCGCAATAAAAATCCGACGAGAGGGGTGGACCACTGCTCACACAAAGCCTGCTCACAGGCGAATGACGCAACCGACAGGCGTGAAAAAACTCACGCATGCGCACGAAGGTTCAAGCTTGGCTGATGCAATCACATGTGATTCAAATCCATATATATATATATATATATATATATATATATATATATATATATATTCCGGGCACGTCCCATTGGGAGGAGGCTCCGGGGAAGACCCAGGACATGCTGGAGGGACTTTGGCAATTATATAATTATTCCCGGATTTCAGAAATGCAGGAATAGATGTATAATTTCTAAATGAAATGAAGCTGACCACACATAACCCGAAATATCTTTGGTTCATACTCTCTACAATAAAAGAGAAGTCAAAGTAAATGTAAAAATTACTATAAGGCTTTTTGTTTAATTTGCATTTTCCATAGCATCTCAACTTTTTGTGATTTGGCACTGTAAAGTGTCCATTTTAAAGACACCTGGCAACAGACTTGGACTTGTTGAAAGGATACATAATGAGTCTTTTTTAACACTGGCCTGTGTTGTTGTTCTATTTGGCAGTGCGTGTCTTTTCGTGCTGTGATGGATGAGTTGAGTATGTCCCTGCAGTGTTACAAAGGCATTACAAGGAGGTCTCAACCCCAAAGCCAAGCGAGGTCAGCCTGCGCATTTTGTCAACCCAAACCCAGCCCAAAGAGGGAGCGAGTGGGACGAGACCCCAGCACATGAGCTTTGGACTGAGATTAGATCAAAGATTATTTCAAATTTTGCTACTCAGATTTGTTTCTGGGACACGTTATGATATCAAGTTGTTTCCTCATCTCTCCTGTCTGAATGTTGACTACATGTGTGGCTACATTAAGCATAAGATCAAACATTAATACTGTAATTTTATAGTAGGTTATAAACCTGTCATGTTAACCATTGCTGTTTCCTGATGCTTGTCCTGTCCTTGTATTTCTTGTATTTGTAGTTCACTGTTTTGATTTGTGAACTCTGTAAATAGTGTATGGCATATATTCGTTGCAACATTTCTGATTTTGACAGTAAAATCAATTTTGCAATTTTTTAAACTGCTGTCCACACTGATTTCTTATTCATGACAAGAAGTTCTTTGTGTTTTTAAGGGCTAGCAGATACCAATGTAGGTTTGTTGATCCCGCTCTGACCAGTGAGGGTGGGCAGTGTCCTCTGTGGATAGCTGGGAACATACCTGCTGTGTTACGCTCTCCGTGCAGCAACATCACATCAAACCTCACACCTACACACATCTTCACTCAAATGCCTACGATCACAAAACACTGTTGCCTGTGTACCAAAGAACAGAAAAGATACGTGGCAAGAAAAGGAAAAAAATAAGAAGCATCCTCCTGAAGGCACATCTTCCATGTTCCCTTGAGAATAAGATGTGTTTTCAGCCATTTCTGCCTGGTTGCAGTTGTCAGTAATAAAAGTCTGATAGGAAATCATCTTTCCTAGTAGAGACCAAGGAACTCATATTTTAAACTCATGAATTTAATTGCAAATATGCATTTGAAAGCTGAAAATAATATTAACTTTATGTGCTTTGCACCTAGTGTGCGTATGTAATATTGCAATATCTTTCCAGCACCTTAAGATTACACTTTTACAGCAAATTACACACACAGTCCATTCATATACAGTTATGGTCAGAGGTTTGGTCATCATGGACATGAATGTAATGGCAAAATTAGGATCTTTGAATTCTTTGAAATGTTCTTTTTATTTCTGGGGCAAAATGATTGTTTTGAACTGACTCTGGGTAAATATTCCGGTGACCACAGGGAAAAATCTGCTACCTGCAGGGAAAGACTGTAAGCCAGGGCCCGGCTTCATAAAGCTGTCTAATCTTGTTTTGTGGACTAAACTCAGTCAACTAATTTTTTGGCGTTAGTTGTTGCACAAAGCTTTTAGCTTAGTTGGTAAAAGTTTCACGTTACCCAACTAAAGTTATTAGCCTGGTACAGAGGAGGCTAATCTTATTTTAGTTGACAAAACTTCCGTGTCTTACCTCAAAAAAGGTGGTTATCATGTAACAATAAGTATTGTAACAATTAGAAGATGTCTATGTGAAGCAAACTATGGGCAAGAAGCCCCTGTAATGTCCCATTGTTGAAAAATGACATGGAGATAGACTGTGTTCCATGTTCCATGAACATTAACTAAACATTAACATGAACATTAAAGCGCTTTGAATGTCTGATGCAGATGTAAAAGCGCAATATAAATGCAGTCCATTTACCATTAACCTGCACCCATTTATGCTCTTTCTGCAAACTGCACACTGATGATCACTGATAACAGGATGTGCACTCTGTCTCTCAAGTCAATTACATTAAGAAAGGCCTGTAGAAACAGAACAAGATCCAAATGGGTCCTGAATGGACAGACTGCAATTTAGCGTGGTAACATTAAAATCAAGAGGAGTTCCTGAATATCTCAACCTTGAAATCAGTAATGTATAAAGTGTCCCTTCATATTAGTGTCACACACAGAGAACCTATGTGATGTGTTACCTTTGCTGTACTTATGTAAGTTCACAGGATCTACTGTAAGAAAGCATCGGGATTTGACGGCGTGACAATAACTCCGGTCATATAGACTGGAAGGGGGAAAAGTGTCTGAAAATCTTGCATAAACCTGGTACAATGAAAATAATTCTATAATAGTATTGTAAAATTGAAGTAAAATATAATAGTACTGAAGACCCCAGAGGCTGGAGAAGGCCAAGGGGATTCTGACATTTCATATGGCTGTGGCACTTTCAAGTGATGGGAAGGGACGGGATGCCTGTCTGGATGGTTTCCATTCTGGATTAAACATGGTTGTCTAGTGTGGCAAAGGCAGTGATGCGTGGCACCGGACAAAACTATAAAATGAACATAAAACCTTTATTTCCATTTTGGAAATATATGATATTCAAAACAGACTGGCGTCCTGTCCTGGGTGTACCCCGCCTCATGCTCTATGACTTCTGGGATAGGCTCCAGCCCCCCGCAACCCTCAACTGGACTAAGCGGTTGAAGATGTATGTGTGTGTGTGTGTGTGTGAAATTCAATATAAGTTTTATATTGTAAAGTTCAACACATGATGAACTGCATTAAAATCCAACATGCACATAGTATTTTTGTAAGTGAGAAACTAAGCAGAAGAGTTCCCACCACATCAACCAGCTTTCACTGAAGGTTATCCAAAGGAAAGAAGCATCAACAGTACATTTTGTACAAAAAGTGACCTTCCTACCAAAGTATATCTGCTAGAAGGTTGACATCAATACTTATCTTAGAAATCAGTTTGACTGTCTAGTTTTGAGAATGCTCTTATCTTGACATTATGCAAAACACATCAATGCCATATCAGACACGGATATTGTTATTGTTATGCACAATCTTCTTCTTTGTCTTTTGGCTGTTCCCGTTAGGGGTCGCCACAGCAGATCAATCGTTTCCATCTCACCCTGTCCTCTGTATCTTCTCACCAAAAGCTCATGTCCCTAGAAGACAAACAGTGACATGAAAATGCTGAGGCACCCTTGGGCTTTTACACATTTTTTCATAGAGGCTTATTTGTATTAAAATTTCTATGCTTGTGTTAGGGTACAAAAAACAAATCCAACATCATATGAATTTCATAAAATATCAACACAAAAAGAATGGAATGTATAATCATGGACACCCTTTAACATAACACAAAAAAATTGCAACTTTTACAGCCAGTTTTGTGAAGATGAATTAGGTACGGATACACATGTGCCCACATTAGTGGTTAGCACTGTTGCATCATTGCAAAAAGGTTGTGGGATCACTTCTCGCCTGGTCCTTTCTGTGTGAAGTTTTCATGTTTTCCTCATGTTTGCGTGGGTTCCCTCCAGGTCCTCTCGCTACCTCCCACTTCCAAAAGCATGCAGGTTAAGTGAACTGGAAACCTTAAATTGGCCGTAGGTGTACTTGCGAGTATAGATGAATTTGTGTGTCTGTTACATATTCAAATAAGAGATACTCAAGATCTGCAAGATCTTTCTGTTGAACAGAAAATTATGCTTATTTTTTATCAGGCTGTTGTTGAAAGTGTTATTAGGTATGGAATGTCTGCGTGGTTCGGTAATCTGTCAGTCAAAACTAAATCAGAATCGATGCGGCTGGTGCGCACGGCACATAAGGTGATGGGAGTAAGAGAGTATCCATCATTACAGCAGATATTCGAGGAGGCTGTTATTAAACAGGTGAGGAAAATAACCTCTGACCCCTCCCATGTTCTTTACCCTCAATATGAGCTGCTTCCATCTGGACGTCGCTACCGAGTTCCATCTAAAAACAAAAAGAGATACTTAAACAGGCATAAAACTCATGCCTCCCTATACCAGTGAATCTCTTGAACTCAAACCAAAGAGCAGGTCGCGAATGTGTCATTGTGATTGTATTGTATTGTCTGAGAAGAATCAGAATCAGAATTCTTTATTTGTCATTGTTCCTCAAGGGCTCAACGAAATTCAAAAGCAGCTCTGAGAAAAAAACAGTGCAACAAATAATGCATATAAAAGTTCTGTCTTGTCATGTCTGTACTTGATTCATGTATTTTATGTGGCTGCCTGTGTGTCCAAGACAAATTTCCCATTGGGGACAAATAAAATAATCTTGAATCTTGAATATCTGCATATAAGGAGGGGTTCAAATCCCAGCCTCACTGGAAAATCACTAAGGACCCTTGGGCAAGGTCCTTAATCCCCTATTGCTCCCGGTGTGCAGTGAGCGCCTTGTATGGCAGCACCCTCACATCGGGGTGAATGTGCAGCATCATTGTAATGCGCTTTGAGCGTCTGATGCAGATGGAAAAGCGCTATATAAATGCAGCCCATTTATAGTTTTTCTTAATAGCCTAATGTTTGTCTTCTTTAGGGCCCTGTCCCACTGGCGTTTAGGAGGATTTGCGTATGGATTGCACACAAAATTGGCCCATATTCACCAAACATCCGCAATATCCGTGTAACATGCCTGTATGAGTCGGCTGTCATCTGAACACACCCGTGATCATCCGCAGAGGCATGCATGTCCACAGCCAGGATTTTTGAACTGTTCAAAAATCTGGATGCAGATAACATCCGCCTTACATACGCCATATATACTCAATTCATACACAGTACATACTCACTCTATGCGCTGTATATCTGCCGTTAACCGCTGATATCCGCAACTGATGGGGATTTGTGGCTTGGCAGTGTGTAAAACAGATATATTGCGTGCCCATCATGTCCACATCACAAACTAAAATATGTTGTAGCGAATGCATACAGATTGGCCACGAATAAAGCGTTTTTATTACATCTGCTTTGCAGCTGATTTGCGGACAATCTGTGAATGCATAACAAACACGTCACGTAAACCCAAAGTACTATATGTGGTAAAAAGCGACATACCTGCCAGTCAGTGTCGGTCCGGCTGTGTAAATCCACAAAGACGTAGCTGCTGCAAACCAGGACTTTTATTTAACACCAACAAAAGGAAGAGTTGCTGTGTAGCCACAACTCATGCTGAAGTCTGTTTTCTGTGACACTCTCAAAAAAAAAAAAAACAAAAAAAAAAAACTGTCTCCCCCTTCCCACTCCCCAAACTCATGAACAGTTAACCCTCGCATGACAAAATGAACATTGACTCTGTGATCAACTTGTAAAGTCCAGCAAATGCTCCAGAGGCTGTATTGTTGGTGTGAATAGTGATGCCGACGGCCCGAGTGCACTTCTTTTATGGTCGCAATGCAGATGCCGTGCACTCGCAACACGTGCGCGATGTATTCATAATACACCCGTAATACTGCCGTGATAATCTCAATGTGTCGGATCAGTTTCCTCACTACATGCGTTATATAACCGTGACTGCTCATCATATATTCGCTATATATTATTAATATATCCGTAATTCATACTGGGACATTTGTCATTTTTGGCCATTTTTGTTGCGGACGACAACGAATGCCTGTACTTTGTATACTCAATTCATGCGCAATTAATCCTCTCCCCAGTGGGACAGGGCCCTTAGTTAGTACTATGGGTCATTTTGTTGTGTGAGTGCATACACTCGGGCCACAAGTTCGTTCTTCTGCTTTCCATCTATTTTGTAGCCCAGTTTTTTGCAAAATTCTTTCAAAAAGTTGCCTTTCCAGTGTTTCCAAAATTTTGGATAGTCGTGAACTTTGACCCTGCCCAGCCTGCACGGCTCATATTGAGATGCTGAATTGGCTCATTGCCTGCAATTGCAAATAGATGTGTTTTCATAAGCCTAGAATGAACCCTTATCTCAGAGCGTCCTCCCTTAGGGCCGTCACACTAGGAGCACAAAGGCGCGAATGCTGTACAAATCACACATGCACAGTACCTCAATCAGATATTATCACGGCCAGACTGAAAGGCACAGGAGGGGCGCAAGAGGCCATGAGATCATCGGAGGCCTGTTAAAAGTGTCGGGTGCCTTCAATTTCACATGATGCGGCCTTGGTGCCAACTATGTTGCTGTATTACGTTACTGATGCACATGTCATGATTACTGACACATATCTGTCAAATGGGGAAATAAAAGTATAAAGATGACTGAGTGTTTGCCCACCTGCACCTTTCCTGTGCCTTTCAGTTGAGTGGGTCCATCTGGAACTGTTCCAAAGGAGACTATTTATTCTATTCATACTGTAATGGCTTGGTAATAGAGTTGCGACATCAGTCCTTCATATGTGTTACTGTAATATGATCATTGGGTTGGATATGATGTGCATTACAGCTGTGAAAGCCTGTTCAGCCATGCGCGGTGTAGTCTGGCTCTGCGATGCACTGACCCACTATGCAGCTTATCTGACTGGGCTGTTACAAATACATGGTCATGCCCTCTCATGGGATACACGTGAATTATGATGACCATCATAGCTGTAACACCATGTGCAGCTGCACGGCATCCTGCCCCACGGCAAGTCATAGGCTTATGCTATAATGAGCATGATATTACAGATCCATGTGTCAGAGGATGTAACTGTATTATTATGTTATCGTGGTTGTTAGACTCCATCAAGATGTCCGCATTGCACGTCAACGTGTCATGGAGACGCACTTATGCACAATGCCTGTGATCACAGTGGAATGTACAGAATGAGCATAATATCACACATCCATTGTTAGTCCACCTCATGTGTCAGAGGATGTATCTGTAATATCATGGTTTCATGGCTGTTAGACCCCGTTCAGAGGGCCGCACTGTGCATCAGTACATCACAGAGATGTGCTGAAGTGCACCACCTGTGATCATGGTATAACATCTAGAATAAGCATGATAGCACACATCCATTGTCAGTCCACTTCATGTGTCTGAGGATGTATCGCCGCACATGCTGGAAACAATGTAACAGGTATATTATCTATCCCATAAGTGGAGATGTCATTGTACCTGTAATCTCAAGCCTATTATGGATGTGACAGCCCTTTCAGTCAGCTGTGTGTGGCGCAGTACGGCTCCGAGACCCACTGACTGGCTGTGACACATGCTGTATTCGGTGATTGTGTAATGTTCATGTCGAGTGTACATAATGATTGCGTGCCACAGACTTTGCACATTACAATATTTCCTTTGCGTGCCCTGAACAGGATGCGGGGGGGGAGTCCTGGCTCATTGGGGGCACAGCTGGGATGTGCTTGCAGGATTTGGCATGCCTGATCCATTTTTAGTTTCCCTTGAACACGATCAGAATGCTCCAAATGCAGTCAGATTGCAGTAAGACTGGCCTTCGACCGCCATTTGAATTTTCCTGTTTGACAGCAGCTCAACAGTGGTGTGGAAATTCACTACATTCGTGCCAGCTGTCTGAATATGCCCATGCTCATGTGGAGTGTACACACGAGTGCTGAACGATGGGTTCGAATGCAGCTCGAATATCCTCAAATGTCATTGGAATGTCCATTCGTACAGCATTCGGGCTCATTCGTGCTCTAATGTGACTGGGAGGATGGTTGAGACATTCACCCAGGATTCTATGTGTTTGAAAAATTCATGCAGCCCCTTGAAGGCAGTCCAAATGCTTCGAATTGCGTGGGAATTGCCATACGAATATTATGACTGCCGTCAGATTGCTGTACGACTGCAACTCCACTGCCATTTGAATGTTTTCCAACACAAGAGCAATACGAATGTAGAGGGCATGGTCTGCCGCAGAAGTGCCAAATGTAAGAATGTTCTATGAGGTGTGCAAGTGCAGCTGGAAGTTGCACGACTGTCGTTTGACTCTTCATTCGTATGGCATTCGGGCTCATTCGGGCTCTAGTGTGATGGGGGTATTATGGAAATCACCCAAAAAGGGACATGCTTAGACTTACTTTTGCATTTTGCACTGTGGTGGCAAGACTGAAGAAAAATGAAGAGAAATCAGTCATTGCTCCCCTATGCAGCACTGTTTAGTGGTTGCTAGTGCAGGCTAACAATTTTGAGAGCCCTCGTTTTTGTGAAATCAAGGTTCATGCAAATTGCTTTATCCAAAGAGAAAGCAAGGGAGCGTGAATCCCTGTTGCTACAAAAGTGAAAGCATGGAATAAAATCATAATTGGCAATGACATAATGCAATCTGCAAACTCATCACTACTTGAAACAAAATATTATGCACTGCAGCTTAAACTACTGAATGTTAGCATTCATCCACAGTCGCTTGACACAACCTACTTTAGCACCTCTGAAAGTAAAAAAGTAAAGTGTATTAAACAAACTACATAGTTACCGAGATGAATCTGCTACAGGCTGGCTTGGACCAATAATCGTAAATGAGCTACTCCAAATATGAGATTGAGGCAGGTGGGTGAGATGTCCAACTAATGCTAATGCTAATGCTGCATTCACATATTGGCTGCAAGTGTCAGACAGTAAAGTGGATGATCATTTATTTTCAATAAGAGGTTGATGGAATAATTCTGCCACCTCTGGCTGTGAGCATGTCAGCTTGCAAACAACTGGTGGTCATTATGACTTGAGCCTTGACTTGGGACTTGCAGATTGATGACTTGAGAGTGACTTGATGGTTTCTTTGTCCCACCTCTGCTATACAGTATAGTAAGTAGAGTAGATATGATTACTAGTAATTAATTACAGACACCTGCACTGGTTTGTCCTCAAGTGAGCTCTGTGAAATAGGGCGACCGTCAAAACGTCCAACACATGTCAATCAATCAATCAATCAATTTTTTTATATAGCGCCAAATCACAACAAACAGTTGCCCCAAGGCGCTTTATATTGTAAGGCAAGGCCATACAATAATTATGTAAAACCCCAACGGTCAAAACGACCCCCTGTGAGCAAGCACTTGGCTACAGTGGGAAGGAAAAACTCCCTTTTAACAGGAAGAAACCTCCAGCAGAACCAGGCTCAGGGAGGGGCAGTCTTTTGCTGGGACTGGTTGGGGCTGAGGGAGAGAACCAGGAAAAAGACATGCTGTGGAGAGGAGCAGAGATCGATCACTAATGATTAAATGCAGAGTGGTGCATACAGAGCAAAAAGAGAAAGAAACAGTGCATCATGGGAACCCCCCAGCAGTCTACGTCTATAGCAGCATAACTAAGGGATGGTTCAGGGTCACCTGATCCAGCCCTAACTATAAGCTTTAGCAAAAAGGAAAGTTTTAAGCCTAATCTTAAAAGTAGAGAGGGTGTCTGTCTCCCTGATCTGAATTGGGAGCTGGTTCCACAGGAGAGGAGCCTGAAAGCTGAAGGCTCTGCCTCCCATTCTACTCTTACAAACCCTAGGAACTACAAGTAAGCCTGCAGTCTGAGAGCGAAGCGCTCTATTGGGGTGATATGGTACTACGAGGTCCCTAAGATAAGATGGGACCTGATTATTCAAAACCTTATAAGTAAGAAGAGGAACTTTAAATTCTATTCTAGAATTAACAGGAAGCCAATGAAGAGAGGCCAGTATGGGTGAGATATGCTCTCTCCTTCTAGTCCCCGTCAGTACTCTAGCTGCAGCATTTTGAATTAACTGAAGGCTTTTTAGGGAACTTTTAGGACAACCTGATAATAATGAATTACAATAGTCCAGCCTAGAGGAAATAAATGCATGAATTAGTTTTTCAGCATCACTCTGAGATAAGACCTTTCTGATTTTAGAGATATTGCGTAAATGCAAAAAAGCAGTCCTACATATTTGTTTAATATGCGCTTTGAATGACATATCCTGATCAAAAATGACTCCAAGATTTCTCACAGTATTACTAGAGGTCAGGGTAATGCCATCCAGAGTAAGGATCTGGTTAGACACCATGTTTCTAAGATTTGTGGGGCCAAGTACAATAACTTCAGTTTTATCTGAGTTTAAAAGCAGGAAATTAGAGGTCATCCATGTCTTTATGTCTGTAAGACAATCCTGCAGTTTAGCTAATTGGTGTGTGTCCTCTGGCTTCATGGATAGATAAAGCTGGGTATCATCTGCGTAACAATGAAAATTTAAGCAATACCGTCTAATAATACTGCCTAAGGGAAGCATGTATAAAGTGAATAAAATTGGTCCTAGCACAGAACCTTGTGGAACTCCATAATTACTTTAGTCTGTGAAGAAGATTCCCCATTTACATGAACAAATTGTAATCTATTAGACAAATATGATTCAAACCACCGCAGCGCAGTGCCTTTAATACCTATGGCATGCTCTAATCTCTGTAATAAAATTTTATGGTCAACAGTATCAAAAGCAGCACTGAGGTCTAACAGAACAAGCACAGAGATGAGTCCACTGTCCAAGGCCATAAGAAGATCATTTGTAACCTTCACTAATGCTGTTTCTGTACTATGATGAATTCTAAAACCTGACTGAAACTCTTCAAATAGACCATTCCTCTGCAGATGATCAGTTAGCTGTTTTACAACTACCCTTTCAAGAATTTCTGAGAGAAAAGGAAGGTTGGAGATTGGCCTATAATTAGCTAAGATAGCTGGGTCAAGTGATGGCTTTTTAAGTAATGGTTTAATTACTGCCACCTTAAAAGCCTGTGGTACATAGCCAACTAACAAAGATAGATTGATCATATTTAAGATCGAAGCATTAAATAATGGTAGGGCTTCCTTGAGCAGCCTGGTAGGAATGGGGTCTAATAAACATGTTGATGGTTTGGATGAAGTAACTAATGAAAATAACTCAGACAGAACAATCGGAGAGAAAGAGTCTAACCAAATACCGGCATCACTGAAAGCAGCCAAAGATAACGATACGTCTTTGGGATGGTTATGAGTAATTTTTTCTCTAATAGTTAAAATTTTGTTAGCAAAGAAAGTCATGAAGTCATTACTAGTTAAAGTTAATGGAATACTCAGCTCAATAGAGCTCTGACTCTTTGTCAGCCTGGCTACAGTGCCGAAAAGAAACCTGGGGTTGTTCTTATTTTCTACAATTAGTGATGAGTAGAAAGATGTCCTAGCTTTACGGAGGGCTTTTTTATAGAGCAACAGACTCTTTTTCCAGGCTAAGTGAAGATCTTCTAAATTAGTGAGACGCCATTTCCTCTCCAACTTACGGCTTATCTGCTTTAAGCTACGAGTTTGTGAGTTATACCATGGAGTCAGACACTTCTGATTTAAAGCTCTCTTTTTCAGAGGAGCTACAGCATCCAAAGTTGTCTTCAATGAGGATGTAAAACTATTGACAAGATACTCTATCTCCCTTACAGAGTTTAGGTAGCTACTCTGCACTGTGTTGGTATATGGCATTAGAGAACATAAAGAAGGAATCATATCCTTAAACCTAGTTACAGCGCTTTCTGAAAGACTTCTAGTGTAATGAAACTTATTCCCCACTGCTGGGTAGTCCATCAGAGTAAATGTAAATGTTATTAAGAAATGATCAGACAGAAGGGAGTTTTCAGGGAATACTGTTAAGTCTTCTATTTCCATACCATAAGTCAGAACAAGATCTAAGATATGATTAAAGTGGTGGGTGGACTCATTTACTTTTTGAGCAAAGCCAATAGAGTCTAATAATAGATTAAATGCAGTGTTGAGGCTGTCATTCTCAGCATCTGTGTGGATGTTAAAATCGCCTACTATAATTATCTTATCTGAGCTAAGCACTAAGTCAGACAAAAGGTCTGAAAATTCACAGAGAAACTCACAGTAACGACCAGGTGGACGATAGATAATAACAAATAAAACTGGTTTTTGGGACTTCCAATTTGGATGGACAAGACTAAGAGACAAGCTTTCAAATGAATTAAAGCTCTGTCTGGGTTTTTGATTAATTAATAAGCTGGAATGGAAGATTGCTGCTAATCCTCCGCCCCGGCCCGTGCTACGAGCATTCTGACAGTTAGTGTGACTCGGGGGTGTTGACTCATTTAAACTAACATATTCATCCTGCTGTAACCAGGTTTCTGTAAGGCAGAATAAATCACTATGTTGATCAATTATTATATCATTTACTAACAGGGACTTAGAAGAGAGAGACCTAATGTTTAACAGACCACATTTAACTGTTTTAGTCTGTGGTGCAGTTGAAGGTGCTATATTATTTTTTCTTTTTGAATTTTTATGCTTAAATAGATTTTTGCTGGTTATTGGTAGTCTGGGAGCAGGCGCCGTCTCTACGGGGATGGGGTAATGAGGGGATGACAGGGGGAGAGAAGCTGCAGAGAGGTGTGTAAGACTACAACTCTGCTTCCTGGTCCCAACCCTGGATAGTCACGGTTTGGAGGATTTAAGAAAATTGGCCAGATTTCTAGAAATGAGAGCTGCTCCATCCAAAGTGGGATGGATGCCGTCTCTCCTAACAAGACCAGGTTTTCCCCAGAAGCTTTGCCAATTATCTATGAAGCCCACCTCATTTTTTGGACACCACTCAGACAGCCAGCAATTCAAGGAGAACATGCGGCTAAACATGTCACTCCCGGTCCGATTGGGGAGGGGCCCAGAGAAAACTACAGAGTCCGACATTGTTTTTGCAAAGTTACACACCGATTTAATGTTAATTTTAGTGACCTCCGATTGGCGTAACCGGGTGTCATTACTGCCGACGTGAATTACAATCTTACCAAATTTACGCTTAGCCTTAGCCAGCAGTTTCAAATTTCCTTCAATGTCGCCTGCTCTGGCCCCCGGAAGACAATTGACTATGGTTGCTGGTGTCGCTAACTTCACATTTCTCAAAACAGAGTCGCCAATAACCAGAGTTTGATCCTCGGCGGGTGTGTCGTCGAGTGGGGAAAAACGGTTAGAGATGTGAACGGGTTGGCGGTGTACACGGGGCTTCTGTTTAGGGCTACGCTTCCTCCTCACAGTCACCCAGTCGGCCTGCTTTCCCGGCTGCTCGGGATCTGCCAGGGGGGAACTAACGGCGGCTAAGCTACCTTGGTCCGCACCGACTACAGGGGCCTGGCTAGCTGTAGAATTTTCCACGGTGCGGAGCCGAGTCTCCAATTCGCCCAGCCTGGCCTCCAAAGCTACGAATAAGCTACACTTATTACAAGTACCATTACTGCTAAAGGAGGCCGAGGAATAACTAAACATTTCACACCCAGAGCAGAAAAGTGCGGGAGAGACAGGAGAAGCCGCCATGCTAAATCAGCTAAGAGCTAGTAGCTACGCTAAGCTAGCGGATTCCTAAAAACACGCAAAGTGAATAATGTGTAAATAATTTAGAGGTGATTCAGCAGAAGGAGTGCTTTAGTTAAGGCACGTAAAGATTACACTGGGAAACAAATCGTAATCTAGATAACTAGATCAATCTAACTGTGCAGATTAAACAGCTAACAGATACAGAAAAACACCGCTGTGCTCCGGAACAGGAAGTGATACAATACCGCAGTGAGAGCCAACCACCCAAGTATGGGTACAAGTATGAGCTGATCCAGTGAATGGCGGCATGTGTCCTGTGTGGCGAGATTGATGGACATGATGTCCTCTAAGTCCAGAAAGTCATAGTATATAGTACAGTATGGATGCCAGTATGCATATTTGGATGTCACCAAAGTCTACGGCCATCTTCACTAAATAAACCTGAATTGCGATTTGAACGCACACAAACATGCATTTTACAACACTATGGTGAAAACAGTTTCATAGAATTACCATTTTAATCAAAAATGAATCCCCATATGGATTTATTTTTGTTGTTTTGTAGAAATGAGAGTTTCTTTAGTTATGTTCCTTTCCTCTGAGGGTGACATGAGGGGAGGTGAAATTATACAGAAGAGAAAAGGGTTGCACATTCAGCCACACTCCTCACCTCCCTGCCACCTCTTTCACAATCAGTTTAATCTGTCCTGCTTATCGGCACCTATTTTCAACCATTCTCTCCTCAGTTTAGTCTGCTCGTCTTCTGGTTCAGCAGACTGGATGTGTGAAGGTGACATGTGTCAGACATTCCCTCATTCTTCTGGGAAAACTGAGCCCTAAAAAGTTGGAACAATGCCAACAACAAAATCTAATTATCGAATCAAGTGAAGAACGCAAACATTTGATGAACAGCTTATCAGTGAGACAATCCACAAGAGGGTGAAAGATTATTAAAAAGTATTTTCACGCTATGATTCAGCCATTAATCAATGATGTCAGAACCTCCATAGCTTTCCTCGCAATGACATTTCAAACAACAAAGAGGCATCAATTATTTATAACTGACTCAAGTGGGAGGCTTTGTTGTGGCATTTCCTTCTGTGGTTTGTGTGCATACTGCAAGAACTGGACAGACTTCTTTTTTAAAATCTCCTCATGTAATGAGGTTTTTTTTTTTTTGCTATTCAGATTAATTCTAGGATTGGGCACCGTCCAATGTAATAGTATTTGGTTGTCTCTAATCTCCTAACCCCATAATTCTTAATCAAACCAAACGCAGTAAATATATATATATGTTTGTCATGATCTAATCCATCATGGAGTTACAACTGTGACTTTGGGCTTCTGACTAACCTCATATTACCTCACCTCAACAGTGATCATTTGTTGATTATTCCTATTTATTTCTTCCCCTGTCCAGAAACTCTGAGCAAATATTTGTTCTGCTTCAAACAAAAGTTATTCGCTCTTGGCAAAGAGGAGGCATGAAAGGATCGTTTTAACATCTGCCTGCTTGTTTTGACAGTATGTCCATACCTGATGAAGGGATTCTAATTAAAAATCCAAAGAGAATGAAAGTGAGAAAGGATTCAAAGAGTTTGGGGTTGATGGTTCAAGCCTAATATATTGGTGAGTATACATTTTATGAAAGGTAAAGAAACAAAAAAAAAACAAAAAAACAGACAGACAAACAAACACAAGCCTCTCAATTTGAAGTCAAAATTAACATGAAATCAATTTTTTTTTTTTTGGCTGAGCAGGTGGGGGTGTGGGATAGGAGTTGTCTGCCAGTATATAGACCTGGGTTCACTTCTATCTGTGTTCTTGAAAAACAAAACAAAACAAAACAAAATAATCAAAAACCTTTTCTAATGGAACTGGCCTTTCCTGGAGAAATAACCTGTGAAGGACTGGTGGACACAAAAAGTGCCAAATCAACAAGCCAATCTTTATGAGATCTGCTGTGGGGAACCCGAGTGAAAAAGAGAGACACCAAAAGAACTTATTTAACTTTGCCCTTTGCTAACCCACAATCATTCCATCAAATTTGGTCAAATTGGATCAAAACTCTTGGAGGTTTTTGTTTTTTTTTGCAGGTGCAAAATACTGCAGCAAGGCTGCTGTCTCACTCAGACAGACGCACTAACATTTCTTGTATTTTAAAGTCCCTTCATTGGCTCCCTGTGCCGTTTCGCTTCCATTTTAAAATCATGGTGTTGACTTTTAGAGCTTTGCATGGCCAGGCTCCCTCCTACATTACAGACCTGTTATGTCCCTACACTCCCGCCCGGAGCCTGAGGTAAGTGGATCAGAACCTTCTGATGGTCCCTCGTACCCACTTTAAGACCCGAGGAGATCGCTCCTTCCAGGCCACTGCGCTGAGGCTCTGGAATGATCTCCCTTTGTCTCTTCGTTCACTGGACTCCATTGATGTTTATAAGAGCAAACTTAAAACCAGTCTGTTTCTCCAGACATTCAAACCATAGTAGTGAGAGGGCCGTTTTATGACCACTGTGTGTGTCTTAATGTTATTTTATTGTGATGTTAATTATATTTTTCACAGAATTTTTATTTGTGTGCCTTTTGTAAAGCGCTTTGTGACTTTCTTTCTCTGTGAAAGGTGCTATATAAATAAACATTACTTACTTACTTACTTTTTAGCTCCTACATGGATAGATGGGTGCTGTATGTCTCTCCATCATCCTGTCATAATTCGACAATGCAGCTATACACCTACTATTATGCATTACCAGCCCATACAATGGATGGACAATGGTTCCATGACAAATTAGCCCAAATTCTTTTGTACCCACCTTTCCCCATGAGGTATGTTGAACTTGAAAAAGACGGTGGTGCTGTTCTGTGATTTGGTTGTTGCTGTCTCAAGTAATTTATAGCCTGGCGTGGACATCTCTACTTGTACTACCAAAGCCCTAGCCACCTCCAGTTATTCCTGTAGTGATCAAATGATGCATGTCTTCCAATGTTGATGGCAATCTATCGCACAAACATGACAGCTGCAAACATGACACTCATTGGATACACATACTGTGAAAAGGTGAGCATGCGCCATCAAAATTCATCAAATGTTAACTTTTGATATACTATGCATACCATTCCAGACAATACTCCACATCTACATTGTTGGTGGGGATGCAGAAAATAAGTTTTGCAGCTATAATATCGAGACAGCTTAACATTCTACAGGCAAGAGGTGGGGAAACTTGAGTGACAGTATATATGACGCCTGAGACACAAACTGGGCAGGTTCGTAAGAGCGAGTCTCATGGAATAGACTGTACATTACAGACCTGCCTGTGTGGAGTTGGAAACATAATACTCATATGCCCTACAATAGGATTTCCAAATATAGGATTTCTGCTATATGGAGAACTTGCGCAGGACTGAATCGCGATGCGGACCCACTCAAAGCCAAGCTCAAATGATTCCTCATGCCCATTGGCACGGAGATCGAAGGAACGGCTGCAGACCAGGCAGATGGTATTGTGTCTTTGCCAGTTCTGCAAAGTGTTTTGAAGTTTGAAGAGAGGAGGAACTGGAAGAAAAGTGATGCCGCAGAACAGAAGGACACCTAGACCCTTCTGCTGTGGTATTGCATCAGTCAGTCATATGCCGCTGCAAACAGGACAATGACTTGAGCGGGCCTGCGATCCACTGGTTACCCACAGTGCAAGTACTTCACATCATGTCAAAACTATTTTATTAAAACTCAGAATCAACTTTGCATTCTCCAGCAGGCAGCACTTCACGTGGTGACTTACAGTATATAAACTCCATCTCAAAATGTCCATAATTACTGACTTTGTTCATGTTTCAAACCTGTCAGTTGTGTCTGAACTGTCATCAAATGTAAACTATGACTACAGCATAAGAAGTGTGAGTGTGTCGCGGCTATCCATCACACTGACATCAACAATCTCTGAGGCTGATGAGACAGCTCTGTGTCAACAGACCCTGGATGAAGACAAATGAGGAGATGCAGGAACAGAAGGAGGAAAGTTGGAGGTGCAGATCATCATCTGTCATTCTCTCTCTTTTTGTTGGTTTGTCTCTGATCCACCTCCTTTCCTACAGTCAGTGCATGAGACTCAGCATAGATCATTTAGGGGATGTGCTTCCATCTGCTGGTGTGTAGTAGAAGTAACCTTTTAGATAGAACACTTGCTGTCAGTCAGAGGCTTGCAAAAGTGCTGCTAGGACGCTCAGTCTTGGGACAGAATCCACATTGTTGTTTTTTTTAATTATTGAAATAAACCTGACACAGATTTTCTAAATATACAATACTCTGCAAACGTCTCAAGCACCCTAGAAATTCTGCATAAAAGACCAAATTTGCAATTTACAAATGCTGCTTAAAATTAATCACAGTACTCATTTATTAAAGCTGAAGTGCATAGTATTTGGAGTGCCTTGATAGAGAGAGTGGTGACATGACAAGTAAAAAAAAAAATGGTCACGTGACTCATGGTGCCATCTTGGTTTCAAAATAGTGTTCGCTGTTAATCTATTTGCATGTAAATCCAGCTATTTTATTTATTTATTCGCTGAAAATGTTGGGTTGCTGTGTATTTGAAGGCACAAAATAGACACAGCAAGGGTTTCAAGATGTACAGTAGAGGTGGGCGATACCGGGAATTTTGGTATTGATCCGATACCAAGTACAGTAAATACAGGCCCAGTATCGCAGATATCGATACTGATATAAGCTTCATAGATGCAAAGGATCCATAAGACCTAGAACAGAATTTAGAACATTGTACGTGACAACAAAATACTTTATTATCACAATCAACATTTTTGTTTAAAAAAAAATATCACTCAACACAACTTAAAACAAAATCTACTGAGGTAGAGGGCTGACATACCACAATACAAGGGTGCGCTGCTCCATGTTGTGTGACACAGTGCAGGGCTGCTCTTACAGACAAAGAGTAGACTTTGATGAATCTGCGTGCGCAGCAGTCAGTGCGTGCGGGAGAGAAAAAAAGCTTGAGTATCGATCTTTTTACACGAGGATCGTTCAGTATCAATACCAGTGTTGGTATCGATATTATCGATATTAGGATCGATCCGCCCACCTCTAATGTACAGATTCCCTTCAGATCCGAACAGAAGAAAAATTTGGGAAAATAAAGTCAACCGTGTGGGATGGAAGCCGACATCATCATCAAAGCTTTGAGAGGTAAATTTATTGTTCAGTCCCATGTATTTAACAGGGTCAATTATACAGCAACAATGTGTGTATGTGAAAAATGTTTTACATTAGTTATTGGTATAATTACACAAAATCTGTGTAACCTTTATTTTATTTTTATTCATTTATTTTAGTTAATACCTGACAGGTTGGGCATCCAGGTCAGTATGTGGAACTTTAGTATGCACCTGTCCCCTTACGTTCACATTTTAATGTGACACTGCTCTCTATAAGTAACGTTTTCATGTCTTTCCCCTGTTGTTACTGATGTCTGTGGGAGAGATAAGTTGTCTTGCAGTTGGGAGGGAATTTCTGTTTTAGCCTCGGTTAATTGCATTTTATCTAGTTTAGGTTTGTTATAAATCAATCAATCAATCAATCAATTTTTTTATATAGCGCCAAATCACAACAAACAGTTGCCCCAAGGCGCTTTATATTGTAAGGCAAGGCCATACAATAATTATGTAAAACCCCAACGGTCAAAACGACCCCCTGTGAGCAAGCACTTGGCTACAGTGGGAAGGAAAAACTCCCTTTTAACAGGAAGAAACCTCCAGCAGAACCAGGCTCAGGGAGGGGCAGTCTTCTGCTGGGACTGGTTGGGGCTGAGGGAGAGAACCAGGAAAAAGACATGCTGTGGAGGGGAGCAGAGATCGATCACTAATGATTAAATGCAGAGTGGTGCATACAGAGCAAAAAGAGAAAGAAACAGTGCATCATGGGAACCCCCCAGCAGTCTACGTCTATAGCAGCATAACTAAGGGATGGTTCAGGGTCACCTGATCCAGCCCTAACTATAAGCTTTAGCAAAAAGGAAAGTTTTAAGCCTAATCTTAAAAGTAGAGAGGGTGTCTGTCTCCCTGATCTGAATTGGGAGCTGGTTCCACAAGAGAGGAGCCTGAAAGCTGAAGGCTCTGCCTCCCATTCTACTCTTACAAACCCTAGGAACTACAAGTAAGCCTGCAGTCTGAGAGCGAAGCGCTCTATTGGGGTGATATGGTACTATGAGGTCCCTAAGATAAGATGGGACCAGATTATTCAAAACCTTATAAGTAAGAAGAAGAATTTTAAATTCTATTCTAGAATTAACAGGAAGCCAATGAAGAGAGGCCAATATGGGTGAGATATGCTCTCTCCTTCTAGTCCCCGTCAGTACTCTAGCTGCAGCATTTTGAATTAACTGAAGGCTTTTTAGGGAACTTTTAGGACAACCTGATAATAATGAATTACAATAGTCCAGCCTAGAGGAAATAAATGCATGAATTAGTTTTTCAGCATCACTCTGAGACAAGACCTTTCTGATTTTAGAGATATTGCGTAAATGCAAAAAAAGCAGTCCTACATATTTGTTTAATATGCGCTTTGAATGACATATCCTGATCAAAAATGACTCCAAGATTTCTCACAGTATTACTAGAGGTCAGGGTAATGCCATCCAGAGTAAGGATCTGGTTAGACACCATGTTTCTAAGATTTGTGGGGCCAAGTACAATAACTTCAGTTTTATCTGAGTTTAAAAGCAGGAAATTAGAGGTCATCCATGTCTTTATGTCTGTAAGACAATCCTGCAGTTTAGCTAATTGGTGTGTGTCCTCTGGCTTCATGGATAGATAAAGCTGGGTATCATCTGCGTAACAATGAAAATTTAAGCAATACCGTCTAATAATACTGCCTAAGGGAAGCATGTATAAAGTGAATAAAACTGGTCCTAGCACAGAACCTTGAGGAACTCCATAATTAACTTTAGTCTGTGAAGAAGATTCCCCATTTACATGAACAAATTGTAATCTATTAGACAAATATGATTCAAACCACCGCAGCACAGTGCCTTTAATACCTATGGCATGCTCTAATCTCTGTAATAAAATTTTATGGTCAACAGTATCAAAAGCAGCACTGAGGTCTAACAGAACAAGCACAGAGATGAGTCCACTGTCCGAGGCCATAAGAAGATCATTTGTAACCTTCACTAATGCTGTTTCTGTACTATGATGAATTCTAAAACCTGACTGAAACTCTTCAAATAGACCATTCCTCTGCAGATGATCAGTTAGCTGTTTTACAACTACCCTTTCAAGAATTTGTGAGAGAAAAGGAAGGTTGGAGATTGGCCTATAATTAGCTAAGATAGCTGGGTCAAGTGATGGCTTTTTAAGTAATGGTTTAATTACTGCCACCTTAAAAGCCTGTGGTACATAGCCAACTAACAAAGATAGATTGATCATATTTAAGATCAAAGCATTAAATAACTCAGACAGAACAATCGGAGAGAAAGAGTCTAACCAAATACCGGCATCACTGAAAGCAACCAAAGATAACGATACGTCTTTGGGATGGTTATGAGTAATTTTTTCTCTAATAGTTAAAATTTTGTTAGCAAAGAAAGTCATGAAGTCATTACTAGTTAAAGTTAATGGAATACTCAGCTCAATAGAGCTCTGACTCTTTGTCAGCCTGGCTACAGTGCTGAAAAGAAACCTGGGGTTGTTCTTATTTTCTTCAATTAGTGATGAGTAGAAAGATGTCCTAGCTTTACGGAGGGCTTTTTTATAGAGCAACAGACTCTTTTTCCAGGCTAAGTGAAGATCTTCTAAATTAGTGAGACGCCATTTCCTCTCCAACTTACGGGTTATCTGCTTTAAGCTACGAGTTTGTGAGTTATACCACGGAGTCAGGCACTTCTGATTTAAAGCTCTCTTTTTTAGAGGAGCTACAGCATCCAAAGTTGTCTTCAATGAGGATGTAAAACTACTGATGAGATACTCTATCTCACTTACAGAGTTTAGGTAGCTACTCTGCACTGTGTTGGTATATGGCATTAGAGAACATAAAGAAGGAATCATATCCTTAAACCTAGTTACAGCGCTTTCTGAAAGACTTCTAGTGTAATGAAACTTATTCCCCACTGCTGGGTAGTCCATCAGAGTAAATGTAAATGTTATTAAGAAATGATCAGACAGAAGGGAGTTTTCAGGGAATACTGTTAAGTCTTCTATTTCCATACCATAAGTCAGAACAAGATCTAAGATATGATTAAAGTGGTGGGTGGACTCATTTACTTTTTGAGCAAAGCCAATAGAGTCTAATAATAGATTAAATGCAGTGTTGAGGCTGTCATTCTCAGCATCTGTGTGGATGTTAAAATCACCCACTATATCTTATCTGAGCTAAGCACTAAGTCAGACAAAAGGTCTGAAAATTCACAGAGAAACTCACAGTAACGACCAGGTGGACGACAGATAATAACAAATAAAACTGGTTTTTGGGACTTCCAATTTGGATGGACAAGACTAAGAGTCAAGCTTTCAAATGAATTAAAGCTCTGTCTGGGTTTTTGATTAATTAATAAGCTGGAATGGAAGATTGCTGCTAATCCTCCGCCCCGGCCCGTGCTACGAGCATTCTGACAGTTAGTGTGACTCGGGGGTGTTGACTCATTTAAACTAACATATTCATCCTGCTGTAACCAGGTTTCTGTAAAGCAGAATAAATCAATATGTTGATCAATTATTATATCATTTACCAACAGGGACTTAGAAGAGAGAGACCTAATGTTTAATAGACCACATTTAACTGTTTTAGTCTGTGGTGCAGTTGAAGGTGCTATATTATTTTTTCTTTTTGAATTTTTATGCTTAAATAGATTTTTGCTGGTTATTGGTAGTCTGGGAGCAGGCACCGTCTCTACGGGGATGGGGTAATGAGGGGATGGCAGGGGGAGAGAAGCTGCAGAGAGGTGTGTAAGACTACAACTCTGCTTCCTGGTCCCAACCCTGGATAGTCACGGTTTGGAGGATTTAAGAAAATTGGCCAGATTTCTAGAAATGAGAGCTGCTCCATCCAAAGTGGGATGGATGCCGTCTCTCCTAACAAGACCAGGTTTTCCCCAGAAGCTTTGGCAATTATCTATGAAGCCCACCTCATTTTTTAGACACCACTCAGACAGCCAGCAATTCAAGGAGAACATGCGGCTAAACATGTCACTCCCGGTCTGATTGGGGAGGGGCCCAGAGAAAAGTACAGAGTCCGACATTGTTTTTGCAAAGTTACACACCGATTTAATGTTAATTTTAGTGACCTCCGATTGGCGTAACCGGGTGTCATTACTGCCGACGTGAATTACAATCTTACCAAATTTACGCTTAGCCTTAGCCAGCAGTTTCAAATTTCCTTCAATGTCGCCTGCTCTGGCCCCCGGAAGACAATTGACTATGGTTGCTGGTGTCGCTAACTTCACATTTCGCAAAACAGAGTCGCCAATAACCAGAGTTTGATCCTCAGCGGGTGTGTCGCCGAGTGGGGAAAAACGGTTAGAGATGTGAACGGGTTGGCGGTGTACACAGGGCTTCTGTTTAGGGCTACGCTTCCTCCTCACAGTCACCCAGTCAGCCTGCTTTCCCGGCTGCTCGGGATCTGCCAGGGGGTAACTAACGGCGGCTAAGCTACCTTGGTCCGCACTGACTACAGGGGCCTGGCTAGCTGTAGAATTTTCCACGGTGCGGAGCCGAGTCTCCAATTCGCCCAGCCTGGCCTCCAAAGCTACGAATAAGCTACACTTATTACAAGTACCGTTACTGCTAAAGGAGGCCGAGGAATAACTAAACATTTCACACCCAGAGCAGAAAAGTGCGGGAGAGACAGGAGAAGCCGCCATGCTAAATCGGCTAAGAGCTAGTAGCTACGCTAAGCTAGCGGATTCCTAAAAACACACAAAGTGAATAATGTGTAAATAATTTAGAGGTGATTCAGCAGAAGGAGTGGTTTAGTTAAGGCACGTAAAGATTACACTGGGAAACAAATCGTAATCTAGATAACTAGATCAATCTAACTGCGCAGATTAAACAGATAACAGATACAGAAAAAGACCGCTGTGCTCCGGAACAGGAAGTGATACAATACCGCAGTGAGAGCCAACCACCAGTAGAGGCAAGCAAGAGTCAAGTCAAGAGTCAAATCAAGTGCCTACAATATGCTGAAACATAATGACATTTAATTTGTATAGGGGCATATCGTGTAGAAGCCATTGACAGGAGGATTTTTATTTTTATTTCACTGTTTGCCAGAAATTAAATGGAGGCAACCTCCAAAGAGACTCATGTCTGAGACTGTTCTTCTACAACACAACGCAGAGTCAGTCACAACCGGTTACATACAGTAAAACTCACCTAAACGTCATCGTATAAACCAGATATTCGCAGCCACCGGACAAAAAAAGTCCTGAAGTTTTTGTATTGTTTTCCATGTAATAAACACCGTATATAAGGATTTTGTACAGCAGATTTTCACTCAAATCGGATAAAATGTCCTGTCCGATCGGAATGTATTTCCATTAAACCCTTCAAATGTGGGACCAGAGTCATTTCCGTGATTAAATGTCTGTCTGTTTATTTTTTTCATTCCGTGCTCAGACTCGCAGCTTGCAGCCTGATGCTGTGCGGTGAAAGCAGCAAACCTTCATCTGCCATCATATTATAACAGTTTTTACAGTGCACACGCTGATTAAAAATGGATCAGATAAGTCTGCAACTTTACAGCGCAAAGTTGATAAAAAAGGAAAAGGCTCGGTTTACCTTTGATTTGGAGGTGATGATTGTAGAAAGAAAATCTTGTTGAGGGTCAAATTAGTCCAGAATAAAGCATAATCCAGAGACGGAGAACTTTAAAACTATCACGCACGTCATTGCATGACACGGAGTTATAGAGCTGCAGCTGCATAAATCAGGCTTTAAATTAATTAAATAAATCATCCTAAATTGTAAACTTATGTAAATATGATAGCTGGAATATTGGAACTTAACAAACACACTAATCACTACTGGTGGTTGGCTCTCACTGCGGTATTGTATCACTTCCTGTTCCGGAGCACAGCGGTGTTTTTCTGTATCTGTTAGCTGTTTAATCTGCGTAGTTAGATTGATCTAGTTATCTAGATTACGATTTGTTTCCCAGTGTAATCTTTACGTGCCTTAACTAAAGCACTCCTTCTGCTGAATCACCTCTAAATTATTTACACATTATTCACTTTGCGTGTTTTTAGGAATCCGCTAGCTTAGCGTAGCTACTAGCTCTTAGCCGATTTAGCATGGCGGCTTCTCCTGTCTCTCCCGCACTTTTCTGCTCTGGGTGTGAAATGTTTAGTTATTCCTCGGCCTCCTTTAGCAGTAATGGTACTTGTAATAAGTGTAGCTTATTCGTAGCTTTGGAGGCCAGGCTGGGCGAATTGGAGACTCGGCTCCGCACCGTGGAAAATTCTACAGCTAGCCAGGCCCCTGTAGTCGGTGCGGACCAAGGTAGCTTAGCCGCCGTTAGTTCCCCCCTGGCAGATCCCGAGCAGCCGGGAAAGCAGGCTGACTGGGTGACTGTGAGGAGGAAGCGTAGCCCTAAACAGAAGCCCCGTGTACACCGCCAACCCGTTCACATTTCTAACCGTTTTTCCCCACTCGACGACACACCCGCCGAGGATCAAACTCTGGTTATTGGCGACTCTGTTTTGAGAAATGTGAAGTTAGCGACACCAGCAACCATAGTCAATTGTCTTCCGGGGGCCAGAGCAGGCGACATTGAAGGAAATTTGAAACTGCTGGTTAAGGCTAAGCGTAAATTTGGTAAGATTGTAATTCACGTCGGCAGTAATGACACCCGGTTACGCCAATCGGAGGTCACTAAAATTAACATTAAATCGGTGTGTAACTTTGCAAAAACAATGTCGGACTCTGTAGTTTTCTCTGGGCCCCTCCCCAATCAGACCGGGAGTGACATGTTTAGCCGCATGTTCTCCTTGAATTGCTGGCTGTCTGAGTGGTGTCCAAAAAATGAGGTGGGCTTCATAGATAATTGGCAAAGCTTCTGGGGAAAACCTGGTCTTGTTAGGAGAGACGGCATCCATCCCACTTTGGATGGAGCAGCTCTCATTTCTAGAAATCTGGCTAATTTTCTTAAATCCTCCAAACCGTGACTATCCAGGGTTGGGACCAGGAAGCAGAGTTGTAGTCTTACACACCTCTCTGCAGCTTCACTCCCCCTGCCATCCCCTCATTACCCCATCCCCGTAGAGACGGTGCCTGCTCCCAGACTACCAATAACCAGCAAAAATCTATTTAAGCATAAAAATTCAAAAAGAAAAAATAATATAGCACCTTCAACTGCACCACAGACTAAAACAGTTAAATGTGGTCTATTAAACATTAGGTCTCTCTCTTCTAAGTCCCTGTTGGTAAATGATATAATAATTGATCAACATATTGATTTATTCTGCCTAACAGAAACCTGGTTACAGCGGGATGAATATGTTAGTTTAAATGAGTCAACACCCCCGAGTCACACTAACTGTCAGAATGCTCGTAGCACGGGCCGGGGCGGTGGATTAGCAGCAATCTTCCATTCCAGCTTATTAATTAATCAAAAACCCAGACAGAGCTTTAATTCATTTGAAAGCTTGTCTCTTAGTCTTGTCCATCCAAATTGGAAGTCCCAAAAACCAGTTTTATTTGTTATTATCTATCGTCCACCTGGTCGTTACTGTGAGTTTCTCTGTGAATTTTCAGACCTTTTGTCTGACTTAGTGCTTAGCTCAGATAAGATAATTATAGTGGGCGATTTTAACATCCACACAGATGCTGAGAATGACAGCCTCAACACTGCATTTAATCTATTATTAGACTCTATTGGCTTTGCTCAAAAAGTAAATGAGTCCACCCACCACTTTAATCATATCTTAGATCTTGTTCTGACTTATGGTATGGAAATAGAAGACTTAACAGTATTCCCTGAAAACTCCCTTCTGTCTGATCATTTTTTAATAACATTTACATTTACTCTGATGGACTACCCAGCAGTAGGGAATAAGTTTCATTACACTAGAAGTCTTTCAGAAAGCGCTGTAACTAGGTTTAAGGATATGATTCCTTCTTTATGTTCTCTAATGCCATATAACAACACAGTGCAGAATAGCTACCTAAACTCTGTAAGGGAGATAGAGTATCTCGTCAATAGTTTTACATCCTCATTGAAGACAGCTTTGGATGCTGTAGCTCCTCTGAAAAAGAGAGCTTTAAATCAGAAGTGACTGACTCCATGGTATAACTTTCAAACTCGTAGCTTAAAGCAGATAACCCGTAAGTTGGAGAGGAAATGGCGTCTCACTAATTTAGAAGATCTTCACTTAGCCTGGAAAAAGAGTCTGTTGCTCTATAAAAAAGCCCTCCGTAAAGCTAGGACATCTTTCTACTCATCACTAATTGAAGAAAATAAGAACAACCCCAGGTTTCTTTTCAGCACTGTAGCCAGGCTGACAAAGAGTCAGAGCTCTATTGAGCTGAGTATTCCATTAACTTTAACTAGTAATGAGTTCATGACTTTCTTTGCTAACAAAATTTTAACTATTAGAGAAAAAATTACTCATAACCATCCCAAAGACGTATCGTTATCTTTGGCTGCTTTCAGTGATGCCGGTATTTGGTTAGACTCTTTCTCTCCGATTGTTCTGTCTGAGTTATTTTCATTAGTTACTTCATCCAAACCATCAACATGTTTATTAGACCCCATTCCTACCAGGCTGCTCAAGGAAGCCCTACCATTATTTAATGCTTCGATCTTAAATATGATCAATCTATCTTTGTTAGTTGGCTATGTACCACAGGCTTTTAAGGTGGCAGTAATTAAACCATTACTTAAAAAGCCATCACTTGACCCAGCTATCTTAGCTAATTATAGGCCAATCTCCAACCTTCCTTTTCTCTCAAAAATTCTTGAAAGGGTAGTTGTAAAACAGCTAACTGATCATCTGCAGAGGAATGGTCTATTTGAAGAGTTTCAGTCAGGTTTTAGAATTCATCATAGTACAGAAACAGCATTAGTGAAGGTTACAAATGATCTTCTTATGGCCTCGGACAGTGGACTCATCTCTGTGCTTGTTCTGTTAGACCTCAGTGCTGCTTTTGATACTGTTGACCATAACATTTTATTACAGAGATTAGAGCATGCCATAGGTATTAAAGGCACTGCGCTGCGGTGGTTTGAATCATATTTGTCTAATAGATTACAATTTGTTCATGTAAATGGGGAATCTTCTTCACAGACTAAAGTTAATTATGGAGTTCCACAAGGTTCTGTGCTAGGACCAATTTTATTCACTTTATATATGCTTCCCTTAGGCAGTATTATTAGACGGTATTGCTTAAATTTTCATTGTTACGCAGATGATACCCAGCTTTATCTATCCATGAAGCCAGACGACACACACCAATTAGCTAAACTGCAGGATTGTCTTACAGACATAAAGACATGGATGACCTCTAATTTCCTGCTTTTAAACTCAGATAAAACTGAAGTTATTGTACTTGGCCCCACAAATCTTAGAAACATGGTGTCTAACCAGATCCTTACTCTGGATGGCATTACCCTGACCTCTAGTAATACTGTGAGAAATCTTGGAGTCATTTTTGATCAGGATATGTCATTCAAAGCGCATATTAAACAAATATGTAGGACTGCTTTTTTGCATTTACGCAATATCTCTAAAATCAGAAAGGTCTTGTCTCAGAGTGATGCTGAAAAACTAATTCATGCATTTATTTCCTCTAGGCTGGACTATTGTAATTCATTATTATCAGGTTGTCCTAAAAGTTCCCTAAAAAGCCTTCAGTTAATTCAAAATGCTGCAGCTAGAGTGCTGACGGGGACTAGAAGGAGAGAGCATATCTCACCCATATTGGCCTCTCTTCATTGGCTTCCTGTTAATTCTAGAATAGAATTTAAAATTCTTCTTCTTACTTATAAGGTTTTGAATAATCAGGTCCCATCTTATCTTAGGGACCTCGTAGTACCATATCACCCCAATAGAGCGCTTCGCTCTCAGACTGCAGGCTTACTTGTAGTTCCTAGGGTTTGTAAGAGTAGAATGGGAGGCAGAGCCTTCAGCTTTCAGGCTCCTCTCCTGTGGAACCAGCTCCCAATTCAGATCAGGGAGACAGACACCCTCTCTACTTTTAAGATTAGGCTTAAAACTTTCCTTTTTGCTAAAGCTTATAGTTAGGGCTGGATCAGGTGACCCTGAACCATCCCTTAGTTATGCTGCTATAGACGTAGACTGCTGGGGGGTTCCCATGATGCACTGTTTCTTTCTCTTTTTGCTCTGTATGCACCACTCTGCATTTAATCATTAGTGATCGATCTCTGCTCCCCTCCACAGCATGTCTTTTTCCTGGTTCTCTCCCTCAGCCCCAACCAGTCCCAGCAGAAGACTGCCCCTCCCTGAGCCTGGTTCTGCTGGAGGTTTCTTCCTGTTAAAAGGGAGTTTTTCCTTCCCACTGTAGCCAAGTGCTTGCTCACAGGGGGTCGTTTTGACCGTTGGGGTTTTACATCATTATTGTATGGCCTTGCCTTACAATATAAAGCGCCTTGGGGCAACTGTTTGTTGTGATTTGGCGCTATATAAAAAAAAAATTGATTGATTGATTGATTCAGTAGTTCCGTGCAGTTAGACCCAAAACGGCACCATGTTCTGAGTTAACGCCACTCTCTCTATCTAGGCGCACTAATTTCGAGTGTCCCCCACCCCTCATCAGAAGCTGCCATGTTGATACAGTAGCCTAAAAGGGATTTAATGTCTCTGCCTTTCACATTTTGTACTGTGGCTGGAAGAACAAATGAAGAGAATCAATATCTGCTCCGCTACAGATCGTTCACACAAATGTCACAGATTTCCCATGATACGTACTTGCGCTGTAATTGGTTGCTCATATAAACTAGAACTTTGAAAGGATGACCAAGAATTTTACTCCAACTGTGGCCACAGCCCAGCAACAAGCATGACAGGTTGACCAAAATTATAACTGTAAACGTAACGCCTCCTGTACACATAAGTCATAGGTTTTTTTGTTGTTGTTTTTTCCATGAGCAGAAACACACTGACTGAGAGAATGGCCACAAATGATTTCTTCAGAGCAGTTTCAGCATTTTCAGTGGGGGATAAAAAGCTACCCTCATAGGACTTGTTCCTGTGACAACAATAAATGGCTAATGGCTATCCAAATTCAAGAGATTCAAGAGATTCAAGAGTTTTATTGTCATATGTACAGCAGAAACAGGCAGTTACACTATACAATGAAATTCTTACTTTGCTATTCCTCCATTCACCAATATAATCTTAAAAAAAAGAGAGAGAAAGGAAAAGTCAAAATGTTTAAAATAAAAAACACTTAAGTTATTGTGCAAATTGTGCAAATATGTGGAGCAGCGATTCAGAGAGTGCAAATCACGAGTAAAGGATGTGGACAGTAGTATTCAGAACAAATATAAATAAACCTATGTAAATAGTATTTTAATAGCAGCAGTACGGTGTATTTAAGGTGCAATCTAGTGTAAACAGGCAAAAATTAAAAAACAGTTCAGGGTGGGAGGGGAGAGGAGGTAGTGTATGATGTGTTTATAAGCCTGATGGCCTGTGAATAAAAACTGTTAGTCTTGTGGTCCTGGACTTCACACTCCTGTAACGTCTGCCTGAAAGTAGGAGTGTAAAGAGGTTGTGCTGGGGGTGAGTGCTGTCCTTGATTATATTCTGGGCCCTCCTGATGACTCTGGTGTGATAAACGTCCTGTAGTGAGGGAAAGGCTACTCCTGAGATGGACTGAGCAGTCTTGATCACACGCTGGAGAGCCTTTCTGTCCTGAGCAGTGCAGTTTCCATACCAGACTGTGATGGCGCTGGTGAGAACACTCTCAATCGTACTCCTGTAGAAGGTACTAAGAATTTTGGCTGGTATGCCAAATTTCCTTAGTCTTCTCAGAAAGTATAATCGCTACTGGGACTTCCTAATGACGGTCTGTGTGTTGTGAGACCAGGTGAGATCCTCACTGATATGGATGCCAAGGAATTTGAAAGTTCTCACCCTCTCCACCTCCGTTTCACCTATATACAGGGGTGTGTGCAGCACCTGCTTCTTCCTCGGATATACAGTGATCAAAAGTATTCAACCAAAAGTGAGAATCATGCATCAGTCAGACACTGTAAAAAAACAGAGTTGAGTAAACTTAAAAATGTAACACCCCGTTTACACTGATTCTACGACTGATGTGTGATCAAAAATGGCCTTTGCTTGCTATCACTCTCACTGGATTTTACCGGGGTTACAGGCTGGTTACAGTGGGATCTCTATGGTCAGAACAAAGATCCATCCTGGTTGTCATCACTCTCCATCGGTCTCTAACAGGTGCACAAGTGTATTGAACTGTTTAAAATACTCACAGCAGTTGTGCGACCAGTTAAAATTTACATGGGTCTCGTTAATTCTCACAGGTCCCAACCCACTCCCAACATGATCCTATTGGTCGCAATAGACTCTCAATTGACTCTGCATGGGGTTGCATCACTGATCACTCACACAATTCAGTCACATTGCACGCTTGATCTAAATGCAAATAATAGATCAAACTGGAGACCAGCCAAGACTTGTGAGAGTTGTAGGTCTTAAATGGGTCTCAGTCTTGTGTAAACGTGGAATAACGCAACCAGTTGACTCAACTTTGCATGACAACTAGCAACTCAGGTTTGGTTCAGTTGAAAATGAACATTTGAATGTACTAATAACCTAACTCAGAAAAACAAGTTGACTTAACTGTTGAAAAAACTTTCACAGAAGGATTCATTACCTTTACTTTTCAGCTTCTCCCTTGCTTTTCCACTTGGGGTCACTATAGCAGATCGGCAGTGGAGGTGCATGTTGATTTGCCATAAGTTTTACATTCGATGCCCTTCCTGATGCAACTCCATATTGCATGGACAATGGGCAGAGTTTGAACTAGATACTTTGAGCACTGGAAATAAGCACACTTAACCGCTTGGCCTCCACCCCAAACTTCTTCATTCTACAACCTATTTTTAGCATTTAAGAATGACAGACACAACTAGCTTAATTCAATCCAAGTGTTTATTCTATTTGACTCTCAGGAGTCACACAATGATGAATAAAATTTAAAATAGACACCTTGATGGGCCTTCTTAATAATGTTAGTGGAGTTAATGGTCCATGTCAAGTCCGTGGAAATATGGATGCCATAGTATTTCAAACTTTGGACCATTTCCACGGCTGCTCCATTGGGAATGTGGTTTCCTCTACTAAAATCCATGACCACCTCCTTTGTCATCCCCACACTGATGTGAAGATTATTGCCCCCACGTCAGTGCACCAGATCTGCCACCTCCTGCTGGTACGTGGACTCATCATTGTGGGATATCAGTCCCACCATCGCTGTATTGTCTGCAAATTTCACAATACGGTTGCCTGGATGTTTAGCCATGCAGGCGTATGTGAAGAGTGTGTACAGCAGGAGTCTCAGAACATACCCGCTGGGGGAACTGGTGTTCATGTGATTGGGGAAGACAATGGAATCTCAAATTTTGACTGTCTGTTGCCAGTGTGTTAAAATGCCCAGGACCCAATTGCAGATGGAAGGTGTTAGTCCAAGCAGAAGTAGTTTGTTAGCCAGTGTCTGTGGAATGTGTTAAAAGCAGCACTGAAGTCCAGGAACAGCAGCAGCCTGACATAAGAGTCTTCACTCTCAAGTAAGAGCATAGTGGATGACTGATGACACTGCATCCAATACAGAGCGGTTCGTCCTATAAGCATACTGATATGGGTCCAAGTTGACGTTGATGTTCCTTTTTATATGGGTCATGATCAGTCACTCAAAGCATTTCATGATTATTGGAGTAAGAGCTACTAGACGATTCATGCATTTTACTGCTGTAATTTTGAGTGACTAATCAACAATAATAATTCTTTCCTCTTGGTTTCCTGAAAAGGCGCTCCACTAATGTCACGAGGCTGCCTGAAAAGGCAATTTTCAACTTAAAAGCATTCATTGTGGGCTCACAAAAATAGAGATTTACACTGAAAAAAGATGCTGCATGTGGTGTTTAATTATTTTTTTATGTTATGGAAGTGGCTGCTTTCAACTGCATACTTTCCAATGTGTTTTGGAAAAAAGATATTAATAGCCAGAAGAAGAAAAAAATGCTGTATGGAAACCGGGCCCAATAGCCGCTGTTTGTTTCGTATAATGGTGGAACAGAGAAAAAAACATATTGCATGTCCGTTATTATCAACAGTGACAAAGGACGGCATATAGAATATGTATATGTAGATGTGGTACATGTATATATTATGTATACATATGTAGAATATATTGCTTCACCAAGCAGAACAATCTTGTGCTACAATTTTCCAGGTGTTGGGATGAATATCAAACTCTTCAAGAAGGCCTTGAGTATGTCCTTCAAACACTTTTGCTACCCACCCTATGAATATCTTCCATCTGCTGGTTCACTATTGTTGAAACCGCAGCAGTTGATGCAAGGATGAAGGAACTTGTCTTTCTTAGAAACAAAACATGAATCCACACCCACAGATGATGATGAGTGGCAAATAAGTCTGGACTCAAGTGATGTCTCAATGCACTTGCGGCTCATGGTTTTCCTTTAAGGGTGAGATTGGTTAGAAAACTGACTGGTGGGTATTGATGTTCCAGCAAGGAGGTCTATGATACAGTGACAACATGGTGAGCATGAAGTGACTGGGGCTTCTGCTCACTAACACGTCCTGGAGATCATCATATACAGGAGGAACCAAAAGGATAGCTTGGAGCGCAAGACTGAGTGTGGCGATGGTGACCTCTGCTCATGAAAGATCAAGTTGCACTTTAATAGAATGACAACTTAGACACCATCAAATACTTTTCTTGGACATCCAATCTAAATGAGGACAAATGAGGAACATCCAAAGATGAGAGATGCATGAGGAGGTGCAATAAGATGAAACTGGATAGTTTCTCAAATGTAATTACACTGGACCTCTATGGTGGATGATTCTTACCGGGTCTCTCCTATTATGCCCGCTTTCCTCCAGGGGAAATTCTGAAGTATCTGCACTGCCATCTGTCCTGGGGACAGTAGCAGCAAGAAGAGATGAGAGTGAGCTTTCCAGCCAATAGTACCTCACATATGCAAATCAGCTGCAGGGTCCGGCGTACCGGACGTTTTGGCCGTGAGGGACAGGAGGTGATTAAATGGCCCTTTTGGCAACAATACGGGCACTTACTAGCCTGGATTCTACGCTTGTGTTTCACCACAGATAAGCAGGTTCTGGCTGACTGCATAGGTTCCTCCTGTGAATTACTGAGGGTTGTAACCAGGAGAGTGCTGGCAACAGGTGGTGATAGTGCACAGAGGAATTAGTGAGAGAGGAAAAAGGGCAAAACATGACTGGTGCATCCACTCCCTCCTGTAGTCGTGGAGATGATTATCCACCTCAACTGCAGTGGAAAATAAGATATATGATCATCCCATGCCAGTTCGTCATTGTTATAGATCCTGTCTTCCCAGGAGACAGGTCTTTGCAAGTGAGAAACAGCTTTACAGGGTGCTGGGCCCACCAGCCGGCAATTTAGCAATTTACACAATGCACAGTGGACAGAACTAACAAGAGCAATTGTTGCTAATAAATCATAACACGTACCCCTTTGAGAAATGGAAATGTGGATTTTTTTTTTTTTTTGAAAACCAATAAGTACAGCAATACAAACCCTACCACAGCTAACAAGATGTCACAGTTAGGGTTGAAGCTGCTCTCCTTCCTCCTTCACTCTGAATGTTGAACTCTCGTCCTCTCATCAAACTATAATTTGAGAAATATTTGTATGTCTGTCTATTTATTTATTCCCTTACGCCTCCCAAGTATTTGGCTTGGAATGATGATTAAGATTGAGCCTGGAATTACCCTTAAGGGTTTGTTTTGGCAAATGTCAAGGTCAATGAAGTCAAAGGTCAAAATTCTGATTTTCATTTCAGTATCCTTCAGACTTGCCATACACATGTAGGTTGGTTCCAGAATTGCTCAGGCAAGATCAAATTTTTCCAAGGTCAATCACTGTAGTCCTGTTTTAGCCCATATAATAAACCTTAGCTTTACTTGTAATTCATGTCAACGTTCGTGGAAACAGGCTAAAATGATCCCACTACCAAAAAATAAGAAACTTCCGTTCTCAGTTTTAAATAGTCGACCCATAAGTATTTTACCTGTGTTAGGAAAAATTATGGAGTCTATTGTATATGAGCAAATAAATAACTATTTTTCTTCTAATAACTTAATCACTGATTTTTAACATGCGTATAGAAAGAGTCACTCCACTGCCATGGCATTGACTCATATGTTGGATGATTGGTTCAGAGAGGTTGAAAAGAAGAACATAGTTGGTACCATGTTGCTCGACCTCTCGGCTGCTTTTGATATCATTGACCATGATTTGTTATTGGAAAAACTTGCTTGTTATGGTTTTGAGCTATCAGCTCTGGCTTGGTTCTATAGTTACTTATCTAACAGAACACAGTGTTTTTTAATGGCAGCTTTTCTAACACCAGGAGGGTATTATGCGGAGTGCCACAAGGGAGTTGCATCTGTCCATCATTATTTACAATTTTCACAAATGATTTACCATATAGTTTACATAAAGCTAGTATAGTAATGTATGCAGATGATTCAATCATTTATACATCAGCGCGCTCACACAATGATCTTGAAACTTTTTAAAATATGGAATTGCATAATGTGGTTGAGTGGGTAACATCTAATAAGTTAGTGTTAAATGCAGAGAAGACTAACTATGGTTATTGGAGCTTGCTGTGTTGTTATGAAAAACCCCATATTAGACATTAAGATTAATAATATGATAATAAATCGAGTGCATGAGACCAAGCTGCTGGGTGTAGTGGTAGATTCAATATTATCTTGGAAAAACATATAAATAATATTTTTGTAAAAATGGGCAGGGGTATATCAATTATGAGAAGTCATGCAAGGTTTCTAAGTTGCACTACAAGGAAGTATGCTATTAAAGCACTATTATTAGTATATCTGGACTATTGCCCAGTAGTTTGGTCAAATACTACTGGAGAAATGATAAAAAGATTGCAGATTATTCAGAATAGGGATGCTCATGTGGCACTTAGATGCAGTTATAGGACAAATATCATCACAATGGATAAAAAATGAAACTGGTTGTTAGTCAAAGATAGACTTTTATATTCGCTGATCATTTTTTGTTAGAAAGATTACTGGCACTAAGTTACCTTATATTTTGTGGAGGAATTTTTCTTTTAGTTCAGAAAATCATACTTATAGAACCAGACATGCTGTGGTGGGAAATTTTACATTACCTGTAGCTAGAACCAATGCCATTAAGAACACTGTCACATTTAGGGGTATGCATGAATGGGATTTATTATTGGATCACATCAAACTCATTGCAAATGAATGTTTCTTTAAAAAACTTCTGAAACAGTATTTATCGGTATAAGGAGTAATCTGAGTCAACCCTTTCACCATGCATAGATGATGATTAATTTGATTTGATATAGAGAGGGAGAGAGAGGTGTCAAGGAAGCATTCTTTGTAAAACAGTTGAAACCCAGCCTTAACCGGGGGGCGGGTCTCACACACGCTTTGTCCTCTGTTTACAATGGGGTACTCAGGTCAAAGCAGTTTCAGTCTTTTGTTCATGGTAATGAGTCATTCACGTCATCAGGAGAGTCGTCAAGGGAGCCATCAGGGGAGGCTTCCATCCCATCATTAGGAGAGTGCTAACTAGAGCACAATAGGTGCTAATTAGAGCTATTGTTTAGTCACTAGCCTATAGCAGTCAGCCTTCGGTAGGAGGGGTCTGGTTAGGTTAAAAACTCCAGCTTTTGTTGGCTTCTGGTTTATTCTTCTCTACAAGAGTCAAGACAGAAGTCAGACTATCAGAGCAAGAATTTTAGATGAGGAAGCTGCTGTGATTTGAAGCGAAACGTCCTCACGTCAAGCAACCCAGTCCAGTCGAAGATTCAAGCTTCTCTACTATGGAAACCACCTGGACAACTGAGAGCCTGCACAGAAACATTGATTTGATATGTTTTTGGTTTTGATAAGTGATTTTTATTTTCATTTATTTTTATATATTTTTTAATGTATTATTGATTTATTATATTTGTAAATCTGTTGGACCCCAGGAAAAGCTGCAGCTAATGGGGATCCAAACAAACAATAAACTGTAGTCAAGGTCACTGGGACCAAAGGACAACACTTTGATTTTTTTCTCTTTAATGTCCACTAAACTTGGCATACATATGGACGTGGGTTCTGGAATTGCCCAAACAAGCTCAAATTTGCAAAAGCCGAATCACTGCAGTCAAGGTAATTTTGGTCAAAGGTTAAAAGTGAAGTTTCTCTCTGATGTCCACCATACTTATATATGATATATTGAGGTGGATTACTCAATTGACCAGCAAGGTCTAATTGGCCAAAGGTCAATCAATGGGGGCCAAGGTCATGTCTGTTGGCCTGACCCTCTCAGTGTCTTTTGCTGATTTCTACCAAAATTGCTATATCAGTGACAGTTAATCCCAAAATTACCCTGAAAGAATTCAGTTGGGCTTTGGGTTGGGTTGAGGTCAAGGATTCTAAATTTGATTATGACCAAATGTGACATACACTCAACTGGTTTTGAGAATTGCCCTGAGGTGGGGTACTCAGAGACTGCAACACCCACATTTTGACACCTGTGACAAATACAAAGGTGTAATACTGTAGTAAGGTCCTTCGGCTTCTTCCTTGTTTCACTCATGCTCGCCACCAATTTTAGTGCAGCAGATAACCGAAACAATCCTTCAAATGGTGATACAAGCACCAAATCTGACACAAATACACTTTAGACATTACACTTTTGCAGCTTCAGAAAGTAAAAACACTCCCATGTGTTGCTTCTACCTGTGCACCTAAAACAGCTGATCTCAATAATTAGCTCTTCCACCTGCCTGAAGAGCTGAACTAATTAAAATCAGCTGGTTTATTAGGAAGATGGAACAAATATGTGGCTGGACATTTACTTTCTGAAGCTGGATTTGACACCTTTGCTCTTTTGAAAAAGACGATTGGCCACTTGAGTTTTCAAATGAAGAATTACACAGGGGTTGAAATTTTAAAATGCTCCAACCATATTGAAAACTTTACCACATTATTTGTCTGACCACAAAGATTCCAAAAAAGGTATAGTTTGGACAATCTGTGACTGAATGTTATGGAGTTATAGGGCAAAAACAGTGAGAATGGTGACAAAAGCCAATTTCAGTTTGGATAGGGTCAAAAGTTTAAATTGCTCCAATTTTGGCAATAAAGTGATGCAAATTATTGGTTGAGCTAATAGGGTGAATAAATGGAATAATTTTCACTGTGTTGAATGTTTGGTATGCCTTCGGCCTCAGGGTGTATGGTTTTCTTCAGGGTGTATAAAGCCATATTCATTGGTGAACAACTTGATAACTGATAATATTGGTTTTTAATCAAAACAATAAATGGATCTTTAACCAATCTATATTATAATAGCCAAGTAGCCTCTGTGTGCATGCGTGTGTATGGCTTCAATCACTGGGAAATCTGGCCGTATTGTATGCTTATGTATTTTGGGCCAAGGATGAATGCTGTGAAAATGGAAAGTTGATAGGACAAATAGGTTTTTGAGAAATAGCCAATTTAGCTAACCAGTAAACATTGGATATTGTGCTGCAATGCACCATGGGAATTCTGGCTTTTGGGGTTTTAAATATTGTTATTGTTGTTCATGTTTAACAGTGTTGTTAGTGTTAGTGTTATTGATTTATTGTGTTTTTGTAGTTCAATTGGTTTAGTCAGTATAGTTAAATGTTATGTTGCTGTTACCATGAGTGATTTAAGTGTCATGATCCCGGTACCATAAGTGAAAAGTGTAGTGCTTTTAATGTCCGCAGTTTTTGTTTGTCAAATTAAAAGCACCTGCTGACAGCAGAATGCAGAAAAGGAAAAAAGCTCTGTGTGTATGCGTACAATTTTGATCATGCACAAACAAGGGAGAGCTGACATTTGCCATTTGGTATGCTTATGTATTTTTGGACAAGGACGAACGGTGTCAAAACTAAACATTGGTAGGACTAATATTTTTAGAGAAGTTACATATATTAGCTAACAACACTGAACAATGCACATTGATATTTACATTGTAGACTCACACACCAATCCAGCAGGGTGCGGTAAATCATTTATATATTAAAAGCGTGAGTGTGTGTGATTTTTAGTAAGTTCAGTAAGTACATAATATAATTGTAAATATGTTAAAAAATACATGGATGACACAAGTAAGTAAAAATACATTTCCACTTTGGTCCATTTAAAAATCAAATGACAAAATAGAAGTAAAACTAAAATAATAATACTGATTATAATAATAATGATAATGTTAATAACAGTGTGTATATGTTAACAAGAACCTAACCAATTTATAATTACATTAAGACAGTAAATTAACATAAAAAATTATGTAATTAGCAGGAAGTAAAAGGGATGAGTTCTTTTCCTAAAAACTGTTGAGGTCTAAGGTCTGAAGTTCTATAAACATTCTGGAATCACACATCATTCCAACTCATTACAGCAAATTTGCACAATTTATTATCTCCCTTGAGAAATGTCAGCTACTTATTTTATAAACACTACCCAATCTAGAGCCTGTGGATCCCCACTGACAGTGTGCTAGTTCTTTGTAATAGTCATTCTAAACATGCCACAAAGGCACTGAGCTTAGACTAGATTAGAACTTAGATTTCCTCTTTGCCCGTAACCTTGGCTTTTAAGTGATTTTTCTAAAGACAAAACACTTTGCCCTTGGCAGACCCTCTATCATTCCACCAAATTAGGTCTAAATTGACTCAGAACTATTAAGAGTTATTTTATTCACACACAGATACAGGGCTAAAAACAGTACTCATGCACACACAATCGTGATCATGCTTGCACTCATGTGTTTGCATCCATGGATGCAAACATATGAGTGCTACTGAAACTGCGCAAAATGTGGAATGACCAGAGCAGTCATAAAAACTGAATATGAAGTCACAGTATTTTGAATGGCAAATGCTAATTTTTGGCATATGGTGGAGCTGCTGAAATTCGTTCATTCATTCATTCATTTATTCATTCATTCATTTGCTATACCCACTTACTCAAATCAAGGGTCATGGGGGCTGGAGCCTATCCCAGCAGACATAGGGTGAGAGGCGGGGTACAACCTGGACAGGACTCCAGTTTATCACAGGGTCACAGATAGACAGACAAACACAGGGTACTGAAATAATTTTTTTTACCGAGAGGTGGTCATGGTGGTGGTTGTTGGAGCTATAACAACACTGCCTATGCTTCAGAACAGTGGCACTGCGGATAGGCCATGAGAAATCAATGAAAATGAAAATTTTCAATTATATAAAGTTTTAAGTTACCTACAATGATAAAAATTCAATATTTCATTGATTCAATATTTTTCAATGTGTGCATGCGTGTGTGAGATTGAAAGAGAGAGAGAAAATAAGACATCTTTGCCTCATGTGTCAAGCAAACTGGGAGTATTCATGACTGATGTTCAAATAGAGGGATATGAGCTGTATTTTGTGAACAGAAGAGATAAAAGGGGCGGTGGTGTTGCTCTGTACATAAAGGCAGATCTGATATGTACAATTGTAGAAGAAATGACAACTGTGGATGACATCATAGAAATTGTAACAGTGGAACTTGTACATGAAACATCTAAAAATATTTTAATCAGTTGTGTATACAGAGCACCAGACACTTGTGTTGTGAAATTTACAGATAGAATAATAGAGCTATTCCATCAAATTAAAAACAAAACGCTTTTTATATGTGGAGACTTTAACATTAACATAGAGAGCTCCAGTTGCCAAAGAATAAGTGATTTTGTGAATTCAATGTATAGTTTGGGGTTATTCCACTTGATAACAAAACCAACCAGAATCACATCGCAAAGTGCAACGGTAATCGACAATATATTTACAAATAGAACAGATGAAATTATCAGGAATGGGATCTTGATGACAGATGTTAGTGATCATTTACCAGTCTTTTCAATATTTAAATATAAAAATAGGTACAAGAAAAAAACTGTTATAAACTTTAAAAGAGACAAGTCAGTAAAAGCCTTAGAGGCATTAAAATATGATCTTAAAAATCAAAATTGGGAAGTTTATGTCAGTGATGTTAATGTAGCATATAACTCATTTATGAAAATATTGATGAAATCATATAATAAAAACTGTAAATTAATAGAAATTAGTAAGAAATGAGTAAATAAACCATGGCTGACAAAGGGAATAAAAAATGCTTGTGCAAAGAAAAACTATACAGGTGCTTTTTAAAAATGCAAACAAAGGAAACAGAACACAGATACAAAAAATATAAAAATAAACTATTGACAATAATTAGGAAACAAAAAAAAGATTATTATAGTGAACAATTAAATAAGAATAAAGATAATATGAGGGCAACATGGGGAATTATAAAAAGTGTGATTGAAAGTGATGGAGCGAAAGCAACTTTTCCAAATTACTTTGTCAAAGAAAATAAAGAGATATATGACATAAAAGAAGTGGCAAATGGGTTTAATGATTATTTTTCAAATGTAGGATCAAGTCTGGTGGGAAATAAACCAATAGTAGAAGATACATTACATACACTTGTAAATACGGTCAATAGTATTTTCCTGGACAATGTGGATAAAGATGAAATAAGAAATATTGTAAAAAACTGTGTAAGCAAAAGATCAACTGACCATGAAGATTTAGACATGATGACTGTAAAAAGTATAATAGAAACTGTTATTGAACCATTTACTTATATTTGCAATCTGTCTCTGTCAACATGGATTTTTCCAGATGAAATGAAAATTGCCAAGGTAGTCCCATTATATAAAAATGGAGACAAACATACATTCTCTAATTACAGGCCAGTATCATTGCTTCCACAGTTTTCTAAAATTATGGAAAAAGTTTTTGTGACAAGGTTGGATAAATTCACTGAGAAACATCATATTTTAAATAATGCTCAGTATGGATTCAGAACAAAACATTCGACAGCTATGGCAATTATGGAATTAATAGAGAAAATATCAACAACAATAGAAAATAAGGATTATTTTGTAAGTATTTTTATTGACTTGAAAAAAGCTTTTGATGTTATTGACCACTCAAGATTGCTTCACAAGTTACAACAATATGGAATAAGAGGTATTGCACATCAGTGGGTAAAAAGCTACTTAGAAAACAGAAAACAGTTTGTTCAGATAAATAATATCAAATCAGAATTGTGTAATATTGCTTATGGAGTACCACAAGGATCAGTACTTGGACCCAAACTGTTTATTTTGTATATCAATGATTTTGTGAATGTATCTAATGTGCTTGGTAGCATTTTATTTGCTGATGATACAACGCTGTTTTACTCTGGATCAGATATACAGGAAGTAGCACAAGTGATAAAAACAGAATTGGAAAAGGTTAAGCATTGGTTTGATATAAACAGACTGTCACTAAATATTAATAAGACAAATTTCATATTGTTTGACAGAGCAAAAAAAATAACGTGTCATTACAAATAGATGGAATGGATATACAAAGGGTAAAAGAAATGAAATTTTTAGGAGTCATAATTGATGAAGATCTTACATGGAAGTCACACATAAATTACATAAAAGGAAAAATAGCGAAAGCCATTGCTGTTTTGCATAAAGTAAAATATTCATTAAATAGTTATGGTTTATTAACATTGTACAATTCATTGATTTTCCCATATTTAACTTATTGTGTAGAAATCTGGGGATCAACATATACAACTTATATACAACCTTTGTTTATTCTGCAGAAAAGGGCTTTAAGGGTGATTAGTAACAGTGGTTTTAGAGATCCATCTAATCCATTGTTCATTAAGTACAGGGTACTTAAATTTCGTGATTTGGTCGATTTGAAAATATTACAAACAATGTACCAAGCAAATAAAAATACTTTACCAACAAACATTCAAAATATGTTTGAGAAAAGAGTAAGTAGTTATAAACTGAAAGGAATAGAAGTCTTTAGAAAACCAAGATACAGAACCAGAGTAAAAGAACGGAGTATTGCAGTAAATGGTGTAAAATTATGGAACAATCTCAACAAAGAAATTAAAGAATTAAGGTCGCTTAAATTATTTAAAAAACGTATTAAACTAGATGTATTAAGTAAGTATGAAACTATAAAATAAGTTAGTGGGCTGTAAGGAAGTTAAAAAAAATGTAATTTGTTAATAATGTATAAAATGTTTTAAGTTTAAAAATGTAACCTGTCAGAGATGTAATCTATTTAATAATGGTCATAATTATGAAATAAGTCAGTGGTATGTGACAAGTTAAAGAAATACAATCTGTTAAATAATGTTGAAAAATGATGCTGGATATTGAAAGATTGTATTGTAAAAAGGGGCAGAAAATATAAGACTTGTTCTTCTCTCTGCTCCTTTTCATTCTGGTAATGGAGATGCTTTATTTCTGCTTTTCTGTTTTGTTTTGTTTTTTTCTTTTAAATGAATGAAATAAATAAATAAATGAAATGAAATGAAAGATTGAGATGTTATCCTTTGTATCCTTGGATAATATTCAAACAAACAAAGAGTAAGGCCAGATTTAGATTTCACGCTCTGTTGAGTGCAGTTCAAAATTTTTTCCAATTAAGAGAGTGACACACTGAGTCTAGTCTCACGCTTTTTTTGTCATGCACCCGACACAAAAAGCACCCCATTTCTGTGACAGTTTTTAAAATTTTGCTATTTATTATCCTCCCTCTTCTCCTAACTCTATGCATAACCATAATGTAAGTGTGTACTCTCCCCTAACCCTAACCATAACCCCCCCGACCACCTGTCACCCCACATTTCGTTCCCCCATCATGAAAAGCACCCCATTTTCATGACAGTTTTTAAAATTTTGCTATAGTCCTCCCTCTTCTCCTAACTCTAACCATAACTATAACGTAAGTGTCTACCCTCCCCTAACCATAACCCTCCAGACACCCCCTATCACCCCACATTTCATGCCGCCAGTCACTCACGAAATTAATTTGTGCCTCCGTTACAAAAAGTGCCCAGTTTTCGTGCCCCTGTCACAAGCCTATAGATTAAGATACTTTTCGTAATGCCATCACAAACTGGGGTGAAACTGGGTTCACATGATGTTGCAAAAAACAAACAAAGCAGTAAAAATGCCACACTAAATCCAGTCCAAAAGCTTCCTTTTCTTTTATTCTTCCAAGAATAACATTGTTCATCCCGAGCAGCTGCCTCATTGCACAAATATTGCACAGCCAAGCGGCATGACCATGTCCGTCAAAGCAGAGCTGGACATTTTTACGGCCTAAAGTCATGTCATATGAGACATTTAATTGGGCCTGGGTGCCGTAGGGGGACAGGACAGCATTCCTCCACTGCCTGCGCCCTGTTGTGTTGCGCTCTGACGCGTGGCCGCCAGTCTGTGGATAACATGCCCATGCAAACTTCAGCTGCTGAACTGCTGACACCAGTGCTGCGGAGTGTCTGAATACATGGAGGCAAACTTGAGAATATACTGAACAACTCTTAACAGGGGAGTGGATCTGAGCTTTTTTGGGGGGAGATCATTGTGCCATCTGCAGTGTGCGACACCTGTTTCTTTCTTTTTTCTTTTTTTTTCCTCTTCTTCTTTTCACCAAAGATCCAACAGGAAAACAACAGCAAGCAACAGAGGATTAACTTCCAGTTGATCTGACATTTACACAGAGTTTCTGGGTTCGGGTTCGTGGCTCTTTCAGGTAACCTGTTGGTGCAAAACCATATGCAATATCCAGCATGGATTAAATGACAGTAAACAGCAGCCACACTTTTAAGAATTGGCATGCAACAAATCGGACTAACATGAATGGAATTAATGCATATGACTGATGAACGTCATTAAGGTATGTTGTGTAGTGTGACATGAGGGTTTAGTGGGGGTTTAGTGGGGGCAGATGTCTTGATATAAAAAGCCTGTACCTTTACTGGAACGGGTCATTCAAAATCCAGACCACAGAGCCACTCTGTCAAACAGCTCTAATTATTTAATCCCACTGCAACTCTGAATGCATGATGAAACTGTGTGTGCTTGTATCATGCACATTTTCCCAGAGGAGGATTAGTCATGGGCTATATCAGGTTTTCATTCAAGTGACACTCCACCAGAATTACATTACGTTTGTATTGCAGCATTCTGTATTGGAATAAAGCTGTAAATGTTTGGCTTTTTGTGATAGACTGGATATCGTACATCATGTTAGCTGTTGTAATCATTGCGTTTTGTCCCATGTGACCTCTTGAAGGGATAAATGATCACCTCAACCAGAAGAGTGTCTCCAGACAAATCTGAAGTTCGAATTGCCTTCAGCCTCGAGAACACATCAGGTAAGTTTTTTGTTGTTATTTCTCAACTATACCTTTATCCCACACTTGTGTGCGGGTCACTGAAGTCAATGTGGTCCAAGGCCAAGTGCTTTTACAGGTCAGTGTATTGCTCAAGCCACAGTCAGGGATTGAACCCACCAGGTCAGATGTGGGAACATGCAATGGTTCTGCAGTTCTGCATCCACCCCATTATGGAACTGCCCTGGGTTCTGAATGGCAACAACCCAAGCAGACAACCGGTCCATCGCCACCTCCTCAAAGTAAACAGCTAGGTGACAGATAGATGATACGCAGACATTCCCGTGTCCTTTTCCGGCTGCTGTGGTCCTCAACACTGAAGCACTTGTGTGGTGGATCATGCCCAGAGAGATGCATCACATTGTCAAAATATCATAGCTGGCATTCCCCTACAATGCACATGGTACTCCTCATCTGAGTCTCAGGTACATAACCACTTGCTTGACACAAGTACACACTTTCATTGTACTTGTTACAATTACAATAAAGTATGTATCTGTAAGATCAGAATCAGAATCAGAAGAAGTTTATTGCCATTGCCAGTGAACAGGATTCACAGACTAGGAATTTACTTCGGTACAATGGTGCAACATTAAGAGGAGATAAAATGCTAAGATAAAATATAACATATGTGTCAAAATACGATAAAATATAAGATAAAAAAAATAGATTAAAAAAAAATAAAGATAATTCCAGTTGTACCCAAGGATCATCCAAATAGAGCTAATGGCATTTGGTCATACCATTAGGTAACCAGTTAGACTCCAGGGCCTGGTTTCGTAAAGCAATCTAATCTTTCAGTCTGCTAAACCTACTTAGTCGACTGTGGTTAGTCATCCAACATTATCTGTCTAATCACCGTTTCACATCGACAGCTAAACTTGTAGATTGGCTAGCTTACGTTAGTTGACAGTTTCATAGGCATAATGGCCTCACGCGTGCTGTTGCCAAGAGACGGCGCCAATGCGCAACAGTTTTGTTTACTTCCGGGTTGGTCGTTGTCATGAACTATCCAGCCTTTGTTTCGTTAACTGGCTTTATTAACATTTACAGACCCATAGGAACAGCAGAATGACATGCTTAGTATTTAGCCTAGCAGTTTCGCTCTCCAGTTTCTTCTTCTACACTTCTGTCAAGCCTTTCTGTGCACACAACACTGCTCAGCATAACAGCAATGCCCTGTGGCTAATGTGAAAACTGTCACAAACACATCATGACTGTCGTCTGCTGTAACCATGGCCAAAAGCGGAGGAAGCTCTCCTTTTGGAGGAATGCAAGTGACATAAGGGTGCTCTTGAGTGTTCCATCAAGTGGTGGTACATGATCGCTGCCATTTTTTGAGGAAACACACTGAAGTTTTGTTGACTAAAATAAGATTAGCTAACTAAGCATTTTGTGCAGCGACTAACATCAAAAAATTAGTTAACTGAGTTTATTCGACTAAACAAGGTTAGACTGTTTTATGAAACCAGGCCCAGGTCTTAACGCCATACAGTAAGACAGGAAGCACCAGGATCCTAAAAACCTGAACCTTCATTCTCCTGCAAAGGCGTTGGCATTGCCAAACACCTCTATGAAGGGTTGGCATTACTCCACCAATTCTTAATAAACAAGAAAGCCACATCAACAATTGAGCAATGAATTAGATTAGATTCAGCTTTATTGTCATTGTACAAAGCCAGAGAAAATGTAGATATCATCAAACCACAAATGCAAATGAAAAGTGTTAAATAGAGATGAACAGAGGCAGAAAGGCCCAGCTTCAGTGAGGAAAGTCCTCCCACATATTTGTTCCTTCCACCTGTTAAAGCATCTGATTCTAATTAGTTCAATTCTTCAGCAGTGGTGGGCCCTGTTCAGCTAATCCGATAACAGATAATTATTGAAGCTAATGTTTTTGCTAGCGGATTAGCTTTTCAGATAAATTTTAAAGCCATCATCGGACCAATTATCTTCCAATAAATTTAGTTCTGATAACTTTCAGTCTGATAGCATTTTTGTTTTTTTGCTGGTAAAATGAGCAAAGTTCAACAGTCAAAAATGTTTGTAAACCCTAAAATCAAACATTTTAGTCCATCTGTTGTGTGTTTGTAGCAGACTGGCTGCCTGTCGCTTGCTGATGACGTCATCATTAAGCGCACAACGTGATTGGCCGGTCGACGCAGGGAGCATTGTGGGTAGTGTAGTTCAGGTTCACTATGGACGTTACAGTGAGTGAGTCCCTTCGACACAAAAACAAAATGGACTAATTTTATCATTATTTTATTTTATTTCTTTGTGGCTGTAATTTAAAAGCCAAGACTCAGTGAGAGAGAGGAGCTCTCATGGCACAGCTGTATGTACAGAGGAAGGGACTTTTCTTCATGTTTAGACACTGTTTTGGATTTAAAAAAAGGATGCTTTATGTGGATTATTTATTCAGATGAATCCCACTGAAACTAACAGGTAAGAATTTATATTTTCAACGTGTATTTTACTCTGCCAATCAATGCATTAATGCAGTGATTTTCAACCTTTTTTGAGCCGCGGCACCCTTTTTATATTTACAAAATCCTGCGGCACACCACTGTCATGTGTCACGTGTCACGCACCACACTAACTCGACTGTCTCTACACGGTGCGTTAGCACGTTAGCAAGACGTGCGGTACAGATATGACGTAACATAGTATACTATTGTCATGGAGCTGTATATAAGAACTAGAGAGCGCAGTCCCATTGCTGCACACTAAATGAAAACGTTCCTTCATGGACAGCGACATGACGTCTCCTAACCGGCAAAATATTGACGAAGTACCCGACTTCGCGACTGAACACACTCAGAAAAATGCTCGCAAAATACGTGTTAAAATGCCATTTTGTCCTGGATATCGAGCCAGTAAAATTAAATTACATTAAATTATGTCAGGAAGTGTTGAAAGTTACACGGATCTGTGCTGTTAAGCTACGCTGCTCGGCTGAGTTGTTGCTGCTGTGTTCAACGCAGCACGGCTCCTAAAACCATTACAATACTTTTATATATATTATATTTTTACACAATTATCCTTTATTGACCAACTTTCATTCATGAAGTCAGTGGTGTGTGTGTGCACATCTCTGTGTGTGTGGCAGCACAGCGCGGGTCATTAATCTCATTATTTTAAGGTGCAAAACAAACAAAAAAAAAAACTCCCCAGTCTTGTCCAACAATTTTTAGTCACTAACGACAAGAATTTTAACTAGACATTGGTCTAGCAGTGGAAAATATCAACTAGACATAAGTGAAAATAATGATCCGTGTCATCGGGCGACACAGGTACGGCAGGAGACATACAGCTGTTTATCATCCAAATATCACGGACAAAGTGACAACAATAACCAAAACCACTTATGGAAGGAAATATTGTCTCCCTTGTTCCTCCGTTTGTGACTTTGTCAACATGCGCAGCTTTCCGGCATATTCCACCTGTTTCTTGACGAGACTAAGTAAACTTCTATGCACACAAATCACTAACTTGCCCGGAATTAAAATGGCGATCACGCCTCCTTGTCGGCACACGGCTCAGCGCTACTGCGCGCTTTGCTGCCATCTACTGGAATAAAAGAGTATTACACCATCTGCCACACTATTACAGCACATACACCCGATAATGGTGATATTTGATAATTGCCCACGGCACCCCTGACGATCGATCACGGCACCCTAGGGTGTCGCGGCACCCCGGTTGAGAATCACTGCATTAATGGACGTATTTCGGTTGTTTAAGCCGCAGGGTTCAAAGCGTGTGAAAAAAGTGGCAGCTTTTTAGTTCATAAATGACGATGTATGTAATACCGAGATAAACTGTGACTTCTAATACTGTTTTACTGCTTTTGAAAGATGATGACAGTGTTTGGGGTTTTATTTTTTTATTCATTCACTTTTCATATGTTCTTATGTGTTTGTGATCCTTGAATTTACCCAGCAGCATAAAGTGAAAGTGAAACTGGTTTATCAGAAGCCGACAGTGTGATCTGATGTCCGAATCAATACTAAAAGTTATCGGTTATCTGTAATAAAGATGAATTTTTTTTTATCAGTTTTTCGGTTTAGCGTCATAAAAGATAACTTTTCAGTTATCTGATTAATGGTTATCAAAGCTAACTTTTGGGTTAGCTGTGCCCACCACTGCTCTTTAGGCAAGTAGATGAGCTAATCAGTGAAACCACATGTTGTAAGTGTACAGCTGGAAGAATACGTGGCAGGATGTTTACTCACTGATGCCAGGATTACTCACCTATGCAGATTAGGGCAACACGGTGGTTAGCATTGTTGGGTCACAACAAGAAGGTCCCAGGTTCACTTCCAACCTGGACCTTCCTGTGTGGAGTTTGCATGTTCTCCCCTGGTTCCCTCCAGTAGCAGCCTGTCCAGGGTGTACCTGTACCCCGCCTCTCATCCAATGACTTCTGGGATAGGTGCCTGTCCCCAGTGACCCTTAACTGGAATAATCGGGTTTAGACAATAGATAGATGGCTATATAAATTAGTTTTAGCGAGTAGATGTGAGTAAGGAAATTGTGAACTGAAAAGCATGTGTTTGTTGTTGTTGTACAAAAGACAGCAATACGAGGGCTGTCAATAAAGTAACGGTCCTTTTTATTTTTTTTTCAAAAACTATATGGATTTCATTCATATGTTTTTACGTCAGACATGCTTGAACCCTCGTGCGCATGCGTGAGTTTTTCCACGCCTGTCGGTGACGTCATTCGCCTGTGAGCACTCCTTGTGGGAGGAGTCGTCCAGCCCCTCGTCGGAATTCCTTTGTCTGAGAAGTTGCTGAGAGGACTGGCGCGTTGTTTGATCAAAATTTTTTCTAAACCTGTGAGACACATCGAGGTGGACACGGTTCGAAAATTAAGCTGGTTTTCAGTGAAAATTTTAACGGCTGATGAGAGATTTTGAGGTGATTCTGTCGCTTTAAGGACTTCCCACGGTGCGAGACGTCGCTCAGCGCTCTCAGCCGCCGTCGTCAGCCTGTTCAAGCTGAAAACCTCCACATTTCAGGTTCTATTGATCCAGGACGTCGTGAGAGAACAGAGAAGTTTCAGAAGAAGTCGGTTTCAGCATTTTATCTGGATATTCCACTGTTAAAGGAGATTTTTTTAATGAAAGACGTGCGGACGGGTCCGCGCGTCGGGACGCAGCCGCCGCGACGCTCCGCCACAGGAAAAACACCTCTGTTGAAAGCCTTAAGGACAAGTTGGAACATGTCCTGCCTGTTAAACAATTTCTCATATACTCACTCCACTGAAAGCCATCAAAAGCCACCTGGATTTTAAAAATGGTTATCAACACGGAGGTGTTTTTCCTGTGCCGCTGCACCGCGTCGGCTGCGTCCCGACGCGCGGATCCGTCCGCACGTCTTTCATTAAAAAAATCTCCTTTAACAGTGGAATATCCGGATAAAATGCTGAAACTGACTTCTTCTGAAACTTCTCTGTTCTCTCACGACGTCCTGGATCAATAGAGCCTGAAATGTGGAGGTTTTCAGCTTGAACAGGCTGATGACGGCGGCTGAGAGCGGCAGAGCGCATCTCGCTCCATGGGAAGTCCTTAAAGCGACAGAATCACCTCAAAATCTCTCATCAGCCGTTAAAATTTTCACTGAAAACCATCTTAATTTTTCGAACCGTGTCCACTTCGATGTGTCTCACAGGTTTAGAAAAAATTTTGATCAAACAAGGCGCCAGTCTCTCAGCAACGTCTCAGACAAAGGAATTCCGACGAGGGGCTGGACGACTCCTCCCACAAGGAGTGCTCACAGGCGAATGACGTCACCGACAGGCGTGGAAAAACTCACGCATGCGCACGAGGGTTCAAGCATGTCTGACGTAAAAACATATGAATGAAATCCATATAGTTTTTGAAAAAAATAAAAAGGACCCTTACTTTATTGACAGCCCTCGTAATACAAAAGCAAATAAATGATGTGCAAAATAAATAAATACAAAAACCAACAGTGGCAATGAAATACTGATTGTACTCTAATCTATTATTCTGTTGTTACTGGTAATAAAATCCAGCAGCCCTGTTTGTTTTTACGTGTTAATTATACTAAATCAAAATAACACAAGGCACTGAAACACTTTACTCTCTGGCTTTAGTGTATCTATGTATGTCATCATACTTGTGATGCTAACATAGGAAGTACTGTGCATAACTTTTAAGCGCATTAATTTACAGGTTACTTTAAAAGGTTCTCTTCTGGCTTGAAATGGGCTTCAACAGCCTCTAATGCCAGCTCTTCTCAAGAATTTACTCAGTATACACATGATGTAATGTACTACTTGGGGCAATGCAGTAAAATATTATTTTACTGGCTCGTACCACCAAAAGTCATCCTGTCTGGGTTTGATTGATCCTACTGAGAGGGCATCAGCTATTTTGTCTGGATGGCTGGTCCATGGGTCAAAGATCCTTTTAAGCAATGAAACCACCTTACATTTGGTCTTGGTCGCTCCTTACAAAGTTTATAGCAGTGTGTGAAAATTATATGTGAAAACATAAAAATGGCAGAACTCCATTCCAATTTCTCTGCTATTTATTTGCCAAATGTTTCAGGCACAGCTCTTCCTCAGTGTAAAGATTGTCTTGCATCAGTGAAAAGCTGGATGTCTAGCAATTTTTACTTTTAAACTCTAATAGACTGAAATGATGGTTCTTGGTCCAGTGAGAGACATCAGTATCAATTTGACCAGTTAACGCTCAGCCTCTGCTCGTGTGTCATACATCACACTGACAAAGTGAGGAACCTTGGGGTAATTTTTGATCCTGCATTGCCCTTTGACCCTCCACATTAGAGATATTACAAGGACTGCTTTCTTCCACCTGTGAAATATAGCGAAGATTCGTCCCATCCTGTCTATGGCTGATGCTGAGACCCTGATTCATGTGTTGGTCTCTTCTAGACCGGACTACTGCAATGTTCTATTTTCTGGTTTACCGCAGCCTAGCATTAGGGGTCTCCAACTGGTTCAAATTGCTGCTGCCAGACTTTTGACAGGAAGCAGAAAGTTTGACCACATTACACCTATTTTGGTGTCTCTTCACTGGCTTCCTGTCATAGTGAGATCAGATTTTAAGGTTCTGCTACTAGTCTATAAAATTGTTCACGGACTGGCACCTCCCTACTTAACTGACCTAATTAAACCCTACGTACCGGCCCGGACTCTGCGTTCTCAGCGTGCAGGACTACTTAGTGTCCCTAGGGTGAATAAAAAGTCTGTGGGTCACAGAGCTTTCTCTTATCGTGCCCCTGTTTTGTGGAATGATCTCCCTGCATCAATAAAACAGTCAGATTCTGTGGAGACTTTCAAGACCAGACTTAAGACGCACTTATTTTCCCTTTCGTAGGCTAGCATACTGGCCCAAAATAACCGCTATTCGCCTAAGTTAGATGAGGGCGAATATCTGTCATTTTGGGTGACTGGGCATGGAGTGTTGCCAACTCCTCAGAAAGAAAAGTAGCTACTGGCTGTCCTAAAAGTCACCAGAAGTCACTAAATGATGTCATCTTCTAATTTGCATATTATTTGCATAGTACGATGCCATAACAGATGCTAAAGGAAAAAAAAAAACATTGTGGGAGAGACCATTGAATACATTATCAGCCTTCCATATTCATAAATGCAGAGTATTGCAAAGAAATTTACACGGACTTCTGGCTGAGTTTGAACAATATATAAGCAGCATTAAGCTTATAGACTGCCCCAAATGTCATAAAAACTGCCACACTCTATTAGGTTTTGTTTTGAAGAGAATTAATGTAAAAGAATACCTTTACTTTTATTATTGTACCATTTTTTTTTCTATCTTGTTCTATTATAATGATACTGTGGCCTTGTCCTTTCTTCATTTGCTGTTCATTTTACTATGAATGTATTTGTTGAAGAAAAAAAAAAACGTGAGACAAAAAAGTGAGTAAAAACACCTTAATAATATAGAACCGCAAATAAACTTGATTGTTGGTTCATTTGTTTTATTTTGCCATTAAAATAGGCTATCACTTCTCAAAATAACATAACTTATCAAGGCCATGGATCCTCAAAGTCTAGAGACTAATTAGTCACAGTGCAGCAAACGAGGTGAGTAGGCTGAACGAGTCCGAGTCAGGTTTGACATTCAATGCGGGAACAGCTGCAGAGGCAAAGCGCGTGCGTGTTAGAACGCGGAGGATTGTAGATATCCCTCCGCTCAGCGCTTTGTACCGCTGCAGCAGACTGAGCGGATGTTGGGGGACCCGCGGATGCTCAGTGAGAACAGGGACTAGATCAATACGTGCTTTCACTTTTCAGTCGTCAAACATCAGAAAGTCTCCAGTGATGCCACGAAAAGTAGCTAGATTTGTCACGAGTCCGCTTTTGACAAAATAAGTCATAAAGAGGGTTTGGAAAGTCGCCAGATTCAGTGAGAAAGTCGCCAAGTTAGCAACACTGGCTGCACACATGCAAATAGGGCAGCTGTTAATGTCCGGCTGGACAGCTAGGTGTCCATTGTTTATTCACCTGTGTGTTATTTTGCACATTACTGGTTGAAGGACCCATTAGTTTTCCTGTGATGAGTGGGGCGTACATATTAGAAGGTCCTGTTGGTCACTCAGGCCACTGTTGCGTGCATGTTTTCCACTTCTTTACTGGTTATATATGTAAACAGTCTCACCACCTTAAACTGTACTGTTTGGACATCACTGGCTTAAGGACCTGTCAATCTTACATTTCAGCAGTTCAGAGTGTAAACAGTCTCACCTCCAACAATGTCATCATGCTTACATCAGTCTGTGTCACACCACTGAAATAGAATAATAGGATCATGTCCGTTCTTTCTTCATGTTCTGGACGCAGCATTTTGTTCCTGCGTAAGTGTCATGTTGGTTAGCCCCCACTGCACTTGGACATGATTCTGTCGCCGTTTTCAACCCATCGTTGTTGTTGAGGGATTTCGTTTGTCTAGTCTTGTCAATTTGTCTAGACTTTCCATTTCCACTTTTTGCTCTGCTTTCCAAACATATTTCACTGATATGGAAGTGGAATGGAAAATTCTCAACACATTAATCATTTATTTCATTGTCTTTTATCGCCCATGCTAAGCTCACCCTCACTAACTCTCCATCTAACCTGTCACCATTCATATATTGTTTCCCTGCATGACATGTTCACAAACCACTCGTGCCAAATACCGTGCATACAGACACACAAAATGCCAAGCGTCTAGTTTTGTTTTTCTACCACATTGCTTTCAGATTTGATAATATGTTGTTTGTTTTTTTCAAAATTGGGTATTTTCATATATCATGCTTGAAATAGCTTTATTATAATAATAATGACTATTGTTATTATTAATAGGCTGCATGGTGTGCATGGAGTGGTTAGCACTGTTGCCTCACAGAAAGAAGGTCCTGGAATCACTCCCCACCTGGGGCCTTTTTTTGTGTGGAGTTTGCATGTTCTCCTTGTATTTGCATGGGTTCCCTCTGGGTGGACCAGCTTCCTATCACTTCCAAACACATGCAGCATATGTGAATTAGAAACTTTAAATTGACGGTAGATGTGTGTGTGGGTGTGAATGTGTTTGTCTATATGTGGCCCTGTGATAGAGTGGCATCCTGTCCACGGAGAACAATGACTCTCACCTAATGACTGCTGAGTAATTCTCTAGAATACCCCCCCCACACACACACATTTCACGTGTCACATTACACTGTGCTGATTGTACTGTACCATGTAGGAGCAAGATCTGGGGCCAGGGGCCATGATCTTAAAATTCTCTTTCCTGGTGTGCAGTTGATCAGATAAATTTAAAACTTGAAAACTGGCTTATTTTACCCACTGGTAACTGAAACTAAAATTAACCAACCTGTGCTCCATAAATGTTCTGGAGCAGATGATGCTAAACTCAGCCACATGGGCTGTGCAGCCAGTACATTCTGAATGCCTGTCCAAGCCTGGATAAATGAGTAGGGTAGAAGGAGGCAAGGCGTTAACTTTAAAGTTTGTCAAATCTCAGCCACATGGGGTTTGCAGCCAGTCCACTCTGAGTGCTGGTCCCAATCCCAGATAAATAAGTAGGGTTGCACTCATGAAGGGCATCGGTGAAAAACAAGCCAACCCATCATCATCAGAGTACAAATAGAATTTCCATAATAGATCAGTCAAGGCCCAGGTTAACAATGACCGCCACTGCTGCTGTTGCCCAACAGGGTACCGGTGGAAATTGGGCCACTGCTGGGAGAATAAGAAGAAGCGGAGGAGAATGTGTGCTTAGAGAGCGGGAGAAGAGGGAAACTAAAAGGGTGGAAGTGAGAGTCAGGACTTTGAATGTTGGCAGTATGACTGGTAACGGCAGAGAGCTGTCTGATATGATGGAGAGAAGAAGGTAGACATACTGTGTGTGTGAAAGAGACCAAGTTGAAGGGAAGTAAGAATAGGACCATAGGTGGTGGGTTCAAGTGTTTGTATCATGGAGTGGACAGGAATTAAGAGAAATGGTGTTGGGTCATTCCAAAGGAAGAGTATGTTAGGAGTGTGTTAAAAGTTAAGAGAGTGTGTGACAGGGTGATGAGTGTGAAGTTGGAAATTGAAGAAATGATGATGAATATCATCAGTGCATATGCCCCACAGGTAGGTTGTGAGATGAAGGAAAAAGATTTCTGGAGTGAGTTAGATGAAGTGATGGAGAGTGTGCCCAAGCATGAAAGATAGGTGATTGGAGCAGACTTCAATGGGGCATGTGTTGACGGGAACAGAGGTGATGAGGAAGTAATGGGTAGATATGGTATCAAGGACAGGAATGTGGTAGGACAGATGGTAGTTGAGTTTGCAAAAAGGATGTAAATGGGCTGTGTGATACCTACTTTAAGAAAAGGGAGGAGCACAGGGTAACATATAACAGTGAAGAAGGTGCACACAGGTGGACAACATCTTTACAGGAGATGCAAGCTAAAAGAAATTGGAGACTGTAAGGTGGTGGCAGAAGAGAGTGAAGCTAGACAGCAGGGATGGTGGTTTGCAGGATGACTTTAGAAGTGAAGAAGAGGAAGAGAGTGAAAGCTCAACAAAGGATCAGCTGGTGGAAGCTGAAGGAGGAAGAGTGTTGTGTGAAATTCAGTGAGCAGGTGAGCGAGGCACTGGATGAAGGGGATGGAGAAAGTTGACAGGAGTGATTTGTGCCACAGCCTCAACTTTATCTAAATTCTGGGTCTTTTAGTGAAGCTTAGGGCTAGTGGCCGGCGATTACCTTAGTATTTCTTCTGTTTTCTTTTAAACTTAATGCTGACAAATTACACTGTATTTGTTGTCTTTCTGATGCTTGATTCTGCTTTTTTTCTTTCTCTCTGTTTGAGGTGCGACTCCACCCAGAGATGGGTGTGGTATCTGTTCCAGAAACATCCTGTGCACCAGAAACATTTTCTGTATGTTGTTTTGTGAATTGTTTTGTAATTTGTGTCTGTAGCATGGCCCAAGCAGAGGGTCACCCCTTTGAGTCTGGTCTGCTTGAGGTTTCTTCCTCAGAGGGAGTTTTCCTTACCACTGTTCCTCTGGGATTGGTAAGGTTAGACCTTACTTGTGTGAAGCACCTTGAGGCAACCTTGTTGTGATTTGTCGCCATATAAATGAAAATAAACTGACAATAAATTGAAAATTGATTTGTGACCAAAGAATATCTGCAAGAGTGAGGGGGAAAGTTACAAGACAGTAATGAGACCAGCTATGCTGTACGGCTTACAACATAGCTGTCAGTGTACAGACTGAATCAATCACCTCCATCCACTATGATTTCAATCAACAATGATATTACTGCTCCCAGAGCAGTTCTGGAATACAATCATCAATTCATGTGTAAAGTAAAATAAAAGTCAGGAGTTCCTATTTAGCCCTAATCCTGTCAACCACAGACCTAACCGTAGTTCACTGTGGCACTACAAAAAGACAGGAAGCAGAGCTGGAGGTCTTTGAGAGTGACGATGATGAACAGGCTAAGGAATGAACATATCTGAGGGACAGCACAGGTGGGACAGTATGGAGACAAAGTGTTGGAGGTGAGATTGAGATGGTTTGGACATGTGCAGAGGAGGGACAGGGTATATAGGGAGAAGGATGCTGATGATGGAGCCACCAGGCAGGATTAGAAGAGGGAGGTCAAAGAGGAGGTTTATGGATGTGCTGAGGGAGGACATGCAGGTGGTTGGTGTGACAGAGGAAGATACAGAAGACAGGGTGAGATGGAAACGAATGATCTGCTGTAACGACCACTAACGGGAGCAGCCGAAAGAAGAAAAAGACGATGATGTTAAATGGGCATCTCCTGGTGAATGAACCCAGAATTCAACTGAATTTTGACTAGTGGTATATACACGTTACTGAAGAGTGAGCTCAACTTGTATTCAGCAAAATAAGATTGTGTAATTAAACATACCGTATAACTTAGCATTATGCCCTGTTCCAGCTGGTTTGCTTTGGACCGATCAGAGGTTGGTTGTGCGAATAGTCAGTGAACATCTCTGAGTTCAGTCAAATCACTTTTAGGACAACCTGATAATAAAATTACAATAGTCCAGCCTAGAAGAAATAAATGCATTAATTAGTTTTTCAGCATCACTCTGAGACAAGACCTTTCTAATTTTAGAGATATTGTGCAAATGCAAAAAAGCAGTCCTACATATTTGCTTAATATGTGCATTGAAGGACATATCCTGATCAAAAATGACTCCAAGATTTCTCACAGTATTACTAGAGGTCAGGGTAATGCCATCCAGAGTAAGGATCTGGTTAGACACCATGTTTCTAAGCTTTGTGGGGCCAAGTACACTAACTTTAGTTTTATCTGAATTTAAAAGCAGGAAATTAGAGGTCATCCATGTCTTTATGTCTGTACGACATTCCTGCAGTTTAACTAATTGGTGTGCGTCCTCTGGCTTCATGGATAGATAAAGCTGGGTATCATCTGCGTAACAATGAAAATTTAAGCAATGCTGTCTAATAATACTACCTAAGGGAAGCATGTTATAAAGTGAATAAAATTGGTCCTAGCACAGAACCCTTGTGGAACTCCATAATTAACCTTAGTCTGTGAAGAAGATTCCCCATTTACATGAACAAATTGTAATCTATTAGATAAATATGATTCAAACCACCGCAGCGCAGTGCCTTTAATACCTACGGCATGCTCTAATCTCTGTAATAAAATTTTATGGTCAACAGTATCAAAGCAGCCCTGAGGTCTAACAGAACAAGCACAGAGATGAGTCCACTGTCTGAGGCCATAAGAAGATCATTTGTAACCTTCACTAATGCTGTTTCTGTACTATGATGAATTCTAAACCCTGACTGAAACTCTTCAAATAGACCATTCCTCTGCAGTGATCAGTTAGCTGTTTTACAACTACCCTTTCAAGAATTTTTGAGAGAAAGGAAGGTGGAGATTGGCCTATAATTAGCTAAGATAGCTGGGTCAAGTGATGGCTTTTTAAGTAATAGTTTAATTACTGCCACCTTAAAAGCCTGTGGTACATAGCCAACTAATAAAGATAGATTGATCATATTTAAGATGGAAGCATTAATTAATAGTAGGGCTTCCTTGAGCAGCCTGGTAGGAATGGGGTCTAATAGACATGTTGATGGTTTGGAGGAAGTAAGTAATGAAAATAACTCAGACAGAACAATCGGAGAGAAAGAGTCTAACCAAATACCAGCATTACTGAAAGCAGCCATAGAGAACGATATGTCTTTGGGATGGTTATGAGTAATTTTTTCTCAAATAGTTAAAATTTTATTAGCAAAGAAAGTCATGAGTCATTACTAGTTAAAGTTAAAGGAATACTCGGCTCAATAGAGCTCTACCTCTTTGTCAGCCTGGCTACAGTGCTGAAAAGAAACCAGGAGCCTGTACTACGAAGCTGGGGTTACTGGCTTATCAGGGTAACTTCGGGAGTAAGTTGATGACGTGTGGAGTAACTTCCCGGTTAACCCGTACTACGAAAGGTGGATAGGTTTTGATCGAGGCATGCTGCCACAGCACTTACGCTGTGCGCCAAACCTGCGCCGAGCAGGTTATGTTCTAGGTTAGCTTGAGGTTTACGCTTAACTTCACCCTTATAAGTACCCGTCCATCCACCTGCATCACGTTTTCCTGTAAAACAAGTCATTTTTTACAGTGTAGCAATGCCCCGACGATCAAGCAGATAATGTGCCTTGTGCCTATTTTGCCAGTGGACAATTTATGTATTCCATCAGTGATGCTGAACATCTGAGCAAGAATACTGTATGTCGTATGATTCGCAAGGTAGTACTTGCTCTATCTAAACTGTTGGATGCATTTGTCATTTTCCCTGGCCATTTATCCGCAATGCAAATCAAAGAAGGGTTTTATGCAATCGCGGGTAATTACTAATATCAAAATAGGTCTAATGCATGTCCATTAATTAGGCGAAGTGGGGCTTATCAAGCTGTGAATAAATCTACCGTTTTGAAGGATGTTTTATATTTCATCTTCACCTGCTGCCAGGTGTGTTTGGCACTGCTATTGCATCTGAAATATTGACAGGATTAGGAATAGCAATCATACAGTCAAGGTAGCCTATTTAGGAAACATTAAATTAACCTAACATTTTAGGAGGCATATGCCCATTCTGAATTGTGTTGCATCTGGACGTAAATAATGAAAGAAGGTAATTTTTTTACACATATTAGACATTCCACAGGTTAATCATCTGTAACAGATTTGGAGAACAATTGAATTGTACGTACGCATTTACCCGATCAGCAATATGTTGCCAACAAGCCTGTCTTGCTTTATTAGCAGATGATGTGTTCGATTTCCCCCTTAACATTATATTAAATTCCTCGTAGCTCCGCATAATAATCGTGCATTCTTCTTCGGTAAAGTAAGGCGACCACGCCATCATTGAAAAATGGTGACGTGTGCTGCAACCCACCCCTTTTATGTGAACACGCACAAACTCCAATTAGGTTAACACAGGTTCAACAAATCAACATCTTATTCAGTATCGTAGTACTGATTAACACCACTTGAGGAGACCAGGTTTTGTCAACCCTGGTTTAAGAGGTTGACCCTGGGTTACATCTGAGTAAGTTAACCCTGCTTCGTAGTACAGGCCCCTGGGGTTGTTCTTATTTTCTTCAATTAATGATGAGTAGTAAGATGTTCTAGATTTACGGAGGGCTTTTTTATAGAGCAACAGAATCTTTTTCCAGGCTAAGTGAAGATCTTTAAATTAGTGAGACGCCATTTCCTCTCCAATTTACGGGCTATCTGCTTTAAGCTGCGAGTTTGTTTACCACAGAGTCAGGAACTTCTGATTTAAGGCTCTCTTTTTCAGAGGAGCTACAGCATCCAAAGTTGTGCTCAATGAGGATGTAAAACTATTGATGAGATACTCTATCTCACTCACAGAGTTTAGGTAGCTACTCTGCACCGTGTTGGTATATGGCATTGGAGAACATAACAAAGAAGGAATCATATCCTTAAACCTAGTTACAGCGCTTTCCGAAAGACTTCTACTGTAATGAAACTTATTCCCACTGCTGGGTAGTCCATTAAAGTAAATGTAAATGTTATTAAGAAATGATCAGACAGAAGGGGGTTTTCAGGGAATACTGTTAAGTCTTCAGTTTCTATACCATAAGTCAGAACAAGATCTAAAGTATGGTTAAAGTGGTGGGTGGACTCATTTACATTTTGAGCGAAGCCAATTGAGTCTAATAATAGATTAAATGCAGTGTTGAGGCTGTCATTCTCAGCATCTATGTGGATGTTAAAATCGCCCACTATAATTATCTTATCTGAGCTAAGCACTAAGTCAGAAAAAAGGTCTGAAAATTCACAGAGAAACTCACAGTAACGACCAGGTGGACGATAGATAACAACAAATAAAACAGGTTTTTGGGACTTCCAATTTGGATGGACAAGACTAAGAGTCAAGCTTTCAAATGAATTAAAGCTCTGTCTGGGTTTTTGATTAATTAATAAGCTGGAGTGGAAGATTGCTGCTAATCCTCCCCCTCGGCCTGTGCTACGAGCATTCTGACAGTGTGACTCGGGGTGTTGACTCATTTAAACTAACATATTCATCCTGCTGTAACCAGGTTTCTGTAAGGCAGAATAAATCAATATGCTGATCAATTATTTATCATTTACTAACAGGGACTTAGAAGAGAGAGACCTAATGTTTAATAAACCACATTTAACTGTTTTAGTCTGTGGTGCAGTTGAAGGTGCTATATTTTTTTTCTTTTTGAATTTTTATGCTTAAATAGATTTTTACTGGTTATTGGTGGTCTGGGAGCAGGCACCGTCTCTACGGGGATGGGGTATTGGGGGGATGGCAGGGGGAGAGAAGCTGCAGAGAGGTGTGTAAGACTACAACTCTGCTTCCTGGTCCCAACCCTGGATAGTCATGGTTTGGAGAGTTTAATAAAATTAGCCAGATTTCTAGAAATGAGAGCTACTCCATTCAAAGTGGGATGGATGCCGTCTCTCCTAACAAGACCAGGTTTTCCCCAGAAGCTTTGCCAATTATCTATGACATAACATAACATGATATAACATGACATAACAGCTCAAGAGTACAGCGACCAACAAAAGACATGACAAAAAACAGAAATCCTCTGACATTCAGGTTTGGGTCTTCAGTGTCTTCTTGCAAATGTTTTATTTCAAATGTTGTCTTTTTCTGTGCCACGATCATGCAGCTTTGACTGGTGAACCAAGAGACAATACATTAGTGTGTGCACTGTCTGCCAAGAGAGCCAGTGAAGCTTGCAACTCCTTTAAGGTTTTCATGGGTGTCTTGGTGGCTTCCCTCACAAGATTTCTTCATGCAAGGTCACCTCGTGCTCTAGCTAGATTTACCATACTGTGTCATACATGATGTGCATTATTTAACTGTGTTATGTACTTATACAATCCCTTATTTTCACTTTTGTATTTGCATTTCATTTATAAAATGTTTGTGAAATTTTATTTTTACACCAACACTGGGCAGAATCCTTTTAAATTTAATTAAAAACAATAGTCAGAAAAGAACAAAACCACATCGAAGTCCTAAGATGAGAGTACTTTTTATAGATGCTTTACATGCACACCTGCCCTCTAGCAGCTCAAAACCAACTAATTAACTCGATGATTCTGGCCCCACTGTTTAGAAATAGCTGCATTAACGTCTTTTGAGATTAGCTGCACTTACACTGAGTTGAACACCTGACGATGCCCAGGGCTGTACTCTCACTACATTTTCAGTATGTGTAGAACACATGCATTACATATTTTCCCACCCAAACATGGACAATCTGCAGCCCCCCACACCCCGCCTTCATACGCTGTATCCCTGTAACTGTGGCCATTCTTCTGCTGCAACTGAGAGACAGGTGCCGTGATTCACAGAAATAAACAAACCGCACATGCCTGTGCACAGCTGCACATTTGCAAACTGTCAATGCAGGGAAATCATCCCAATATTGCAGCCTACAAACATTTTATGATTTATGTTGCATTCAAAGTGTGCACTATTCACTTTGCCTATACCTCACAGGGCATTCAGAGATTTGGCCTACCTATAGCGCGAGGTTCTGTCTGTCACAGTGTTTTATTGCAATGGGACCAGGCACTGACAGCAGCTGCAGCTATGCAATGGCAGAGTCAGGTTTCTCTTCTAATGCGAACAGCGTTTCGCTGCCTGATTCACTGTTCAGCTTTTAGAACACTGGCCTATATTATAAGCAGTTAACACGACCAGTCCTACTCCACCTTCTGTGATCTTCCTTGTGGTTCTCTCTTTGGAAGACGAAAGGCTGCAATATGAACAATGCACCAGACTCTGCACCTGATTAACAAAGGTCCGAGACAAGAGTGCAAAGTTGCGTGAGCAATCCAAATTATATATATATATATATATATATATATATATATATATATATATATAATATATATATATATATATATAAACACACACGAGGTCTGTCCGTAAAGTATAGGTCCTTTTTTTTTTTCAAAACTATATGAATTTCATTCATATGTTTTACTCAGACATGCTTGAACCCTCGTGCGCATGCATGAGGTTTTCCACGCCTGTCGGTGATGTCATTCGCCTGTGAGCACTCCTTGGAGGAGTCGTCCAGCCCCTCGTCGGAATTCCTTTGTCTGAGAAGTTGCTGAGAGACTGGCGCTTTGTTTGATCAAAATTTTTTCTAAACCTGTGAGACACATCGAAGTGGACATGGTTCGAAAAATTAAGCTGGTCTTCAGTGAAAATTTTAACAGCTGATGAGAGATTTTGAGGTGATTCTGTCGCTTTAAGGACTTTTCACGGTGCGAGACGTCGCGCAGCGCTCTCAGGCAGCGTCATCAGCCTGTTTCAAGCTTAAAACCTCCACATTTCAGGCTCTGTTGATCCAGGACGTCGTGAGAGAACAGAGAAGTTTCAGAAGAAGTCGGTTTCAGCATTTTATCCGGATATTCCACTGTTAAAGGAGATTTTTTTAATGAAAGACGTGCGGGCGGATTGCAGCGTCGGCTCGCAGCCGCCGCGACACTCCGCCACAGGAAAAACATCTGTTGGAAGCCTTGAGGACAAGTTGGAACATCTCCAGCTGATAAACAATTTCTCATATACTCTCTCCACTGAAAGCCATCAAAAGCCAACTGGATTTTAACAAATGGTTATCAACGGAGCTGTTTTTCCTGTGCCGCCGCGGCGCGTCGGCTGCGTCCCGACGCGCGGACCCGTCCGCCCGTCTTTCATTAAAAAAATCTCCTTTAACAGTGGAATATCCGGATAAAATGCTGAAACCGACTTCTTCTGAAACGTCTCTGTTCTCACGACGTCCTGGATCAATAGAGCCTGAAATGTGGAGGTTTTAAGCTTGAAACAGGCTGATGACGCTGCCTGAGAGCGCTGAGCGACGTCTCGCACCGTGAAAAGTCCTTAAAGCGACAGAATCACTTCAAAATCTCTCATCAGCTGTTAAAATTTTCACTGAAAACCAGCTTAATTTTCGAACCATGTCCACTTCGATGTGTCTCACAGGTTTAGAAAAAATTTTGATCAAAGAAAGCGCCAGTCTCTCAGCAACTTCTCAGACAAAGGAATTCCGACGAGGGGCTGGACGACTCCTCCCACAAGGAGTGCTCACAGGCGAATGACGTCACCGACAGGCATGGAAAAACTCACGCATGCGCACGAGGGTTCAAGCATGTCTGACGTAAAAACATATGAATGAAATCCATTGTTTTTGAAAAAAATAAAAAGGACCTATACTTTACGGACAGCCCTCGTATATATATATATATTATATATATATATATATAATATATATCACAACCCCATGTGAAATGTAAATAAAAACAAAATACAATGATTTGCAAATCCTCTTCAATCTATATTCAGTTGAATACACCAAAAAGACAAGATATTTAATGTTCAAACTGATAAACTTTACCACTGTGTTACATCACCTTTTCTTCTAACAACACTCAATAAGCATTTGGGAACTGAGGACACTAATGGTAAGTGTCATGACTGGGTATAAAAGGAGCATCTCCAAAAGGCTCAGCCGTTCGCAAGCAAAGATGGGGTGAGGATCACCACTTTGTGAACAACTGCGTGAAAAAAATAGTCCAACAGTTTAAGAACAATGTTTTTTAATGTTCAATTGCAAGGAATTCAGGGATTCCATCATCTACAGTCCATAATATAATCAGAAGATTCAGAGAATCTGGAGAACTTTCTACACGTAAGTGGCAAGGCCGAAAACCAGCATTGAATGCCCGTGGCCTTCAATCCCTCAGGTGGCATTGCATTCAAAACCAACATCATTGTGTAAAGGATCTTACTGTGTGGGCTCAGGAACACTTCAGAAAACCATTGTCAGTTACCACAGTTCGTCGCTACACCTACAAGTGCAAGTTAAAATTCTACCATGCAAAGCGAAAGTCATACATCAACAACATCTATAAATGCCGCCGCCTTCTCTGGGCCCAAGCTCATTTGAAATGGACATCGTGTCCTCCAGACAAAAGAGAAAAAAGACCATCCAGATTGTTACCAGCGCAAAGTTCAAAAGCCAGCATCTGTGATGGTATGGGAGTGTGTTAGTGCCCATGACATGGGCAACTTACACATCTGTGATGACACCATCAGTGCTGAATGGTACATCCAGGTTTTGGAGCAACACATGCTGCCATCCAAGCAATGTCTTCTTCAGCAACGTCCCTGCTTATTTCAGCAAGACACTGCCAAGCCACATTCTGCACGTGTTACAACAGCGTGGCTTCGTAGTAAAAGAGTGCGGGTACTAGACTGGCCTGCATGCGGGTCCAGACCTGTTGCCTATTGAAAATGTGTGGTGCATTATGAAATGCGACATCGGAGACCCGGACTGTTGAACAACTGAAGTGATACATCAAACGTTTATTGAGTGTGTTAGAAGGAAAGGTGATGTAACACAATGGTAAACATACCACTGTCCCAGCTTTTTTGAAACGTGTTGCAGGCATCCATTTCAAAATGAGCAAATATTTGCATGTATGTATACATTTGCATGTATGTATGTATGTATATGTAATGGGGCAAAAGGTATTTAGTCAGTCCCTGATTGTGCAAGTTCTCCTACTTAGAAAAATGAGAGAGGTCTGTAATTTTCAACATAGGTACACTTCAACTGTGCGAGACAAAATGAGAAAAAAAAATCCAGGATTTTGGGCCAAGGATGATGCTGTGAAAATGGAAAGTTGATAGGACAAATAGGTTTTGAGAAATAGCCAATTTAGCTAACCAGTAAACATTGGATATTGTGCTGCAATGCACCATGGGAATTCTGGCTTTTGGGGTTTTAAATATTGTTATTGTTGTTCATGTTTAACAGTGTTGTTAGTGTTAGTGTTATTGATTTATTGTGTTTTTGTAGTTCAATTGGTTTAGTCAGTATAGTTAAATGTTATGTTGCTGTACCATGAGTGATTTAAGTGTCATGATCCCGGTACCATAAGTGAAAAGTGTAGTGCTTTTAATGTCCGCAGTTTTTGTTTGTCAAATTAAAAGCACCTGCTGACAGCAGAATGCAGAAAAGGAAAAAAGCTCTGTGTGTATGCGTACAATTTTGATCATGCACAAACAAGGGAGAGCTGACATTTGCCATTTGGTATGCTTATGTATTTTTGGACAAGGACGAACGGTGTCAAAACTAAACATTGGTAGGACTAATATTTTAGAGAAGTTACATATATTAGCTAACAACACTGAACAATGCACATTGATATTTACATTGTAGACTCACACACCAATCCAGCAGGGTGCGGTAAATCATTTATATATTAAAAGCGTGAGTGTGTGTGATTTTTAGTAAGTTCAGTAAGTACATAATATAATTGTAAATATGTTAAAAATACATGGATGACACAAGTAAAAATACATTTCCACTTTGGTCCATTTAAAAATCAAATGACAAATAGAAGTAAAACTAAAATAATAATACTGATTATAATAATAATGATAATGTTAATAACAGTGTGTATATGTTAACAAGAACCTAACCAATTTATAATTACATTAAGACAGTAAATTAACATAAAAAATTATGTAATTAGCAGGAAGTAAAAGGGATGAGTTCTTTTCCTAAAAACTGTTGAGGTCTAAGGTCTGAAGTTCTATAAACATTCTGGAATCACACATCATTCCAACTCATTACAGCAAATTTGCACAATTTATTATCTCCCTTGAGAAATGTCAGCTACTTATTTTATAAACACTACCCAATCTAGAGCCTGTGGATCCCCACTGACAGTGTGCTAGTTCTTTGTAATAGTCATTCTAAACATGCCACAAAGGCACTGAGCTTAGACTAGATTAGAACTTAGATTTCCTCTTTGCCCGTAACCTTGGCTTTTAAGTGATTTTTCTAAAACAAACACTTTGCCCTTGGCAGACCCTCTATCATTCCACCAAATTAGGTCTAAATTGACTCAGAACTATTAAGAGTTATTTTATTCACACACAGATACAGGGCTAAAAACAGTACTCATGCACACACAATCGTGATCATGCTTGCACTCATGTGTTTGCATCCATGGATGCAAACATATGAGTGCTACTGAAACTGCGCAAAATGTGGAATGACCAGAGCAGTCATAAAAACTGAATATGAAGTCACAGTATTTTGAATGGCAAATGCTAATTTTTGGCATATGGTGGAGCTGCTGAAATTCGTTCATTCATTCATTCATTTATTCATTCATTCATTTGCTATACCCACTTACTCAAATCAAGGGTCATGGGGGCTGGAGCCTATCCCAGCAGACATAGGGTGAGAGGCGGGGTACAACCTGGACAGGACTCCAGTTTATCACAGGGTCACAGATAGACAGACAAACACAGGGTACTGAAATAATTTTTTTTACCGAGAGGTGGTCATGGTGGTGGTTGTTGGAGCTATAACAACACTGCCTATGCTTCAGAACAGTGGCACTGCGGATAGGCCATGAGAAATCAATGAAAATGAAAATTTTCAATTATATAAAGTTTTAAGTTACCTACAATGATAAAAATTCAATATTTCATTGATTCAATATTTTTCAATGTGTGCATGCGTGTGTGAGATTGAAAGAGAGAGAGAAAATAAGACATCTTTGCCTCATGTGTCAAGCAAACTGGGAGTATTCATGACTGATGTTCAAATAGAGGGATATGAGCTGTATTTTGAACAGAAGAGATAAAAGGGGCGGTGGTGTTGCTCTGTACATAAAGGCAGATCTGATATGTACAATTGTAGAAGAAATGACAACTGTGGATGACATCATAGAAATTGTAACAGTGGAACTTGTACATGAAACATCTAAAAATATTTTAATCAGTTGTGTATACAGAGCACCAGACACTTGTGTTGTGAAATTTACAGATAGAATAATAGAGCTATTCCATCAAATTAAAAACAAAACGCTTTTTATATGTGGAGACTTTAACATTAACATAGAGAGCTCCAGTTGCCAAAGAATAAGTGATTTTGTGAATTCAATGTATAGTTTGGGGTTATTCCACTTGATAACAAAACCAACCAGAATCACATCGCAAAGTGCAACGTAATCGACAATATATTTACAAATAGAACAGATGAAATTATCAGGAATGGGATCTTGATGACAGATGTTAGTGATCATTTACCAGTCTTTTCAATATTTAAAATAAAAATAGGTACAAGAAAAAAACTGTTATAAACTTTAAAAGAGACAAGTCAGTAAAAGCCTTAGAGGCATTAAAATATGATCTTAAAAATCAAAATTGGGAAGTTTATGTCAGTGATGTTAATGTAGCATATAACTCATTTATGAAAATATTGATGAAATCATATAATAAAAACTGTAAATTAATAGAAATTAGTAAGAAATGAGTAAATAAACCATGGCTGACAAAGGGAATAAAAAATGCTTGTGCAAAGAAAAACTATACAGGTGCTTTTTAAAAATGCAAACAAAGGAAACAGAACACAGATACAAAAATATAAAAATAAACTATTGACAATAATTAGGAAACAAAAAAAATTATTATAGTGAACAATTAAATAAGAATAAAGATAATATGAGGGCAACATGGGGAATTATAAAAAGTGTGATTGAAAGTGATGGAGCGAAAGCAACTTTTCCAAATTACTTTGTCAAAGAAAATAAAGAGATATATGACATAAAAGAAGTGGCAAATGGGTTTAATGATTATTTTTCAAATGTAGGATCAAGTCTGGTGGGAAATAAACCAATAGTAGAAGATACATACACTTGTAAATACGGTCAATAGTATTTTCCTGGACAATGTGGATAAAGATGAAATAAGAAATATTGTAAAAAACTGTGTAAGCAAAAGATCAACTGACCATGAAGATTTAGACATGATGACTGTAAAAAGTATAATAGAAACTGTTATTGAACCATTTACTTATATTTGCAATCTGTCTCTGTCAACATGGATTTTTCCAGATGAAATGAAAATTGCCAAGGTAGTCCCATTATATAAAAATGGAGACAAACATACATTCTCTAATTACAGGCCAGTATCATTGCTTCCACAGTTTTCTAAAATTATGGAAAAAGTTTTTGTGACAAGGTTGGATAAATTCACTGAGAAACATCATATTTTAAATAATGCTCAGTATGGATTCAGAACAAAACATTCGACAGCTATGGGCAATTATGGAATTAATAGAGAAAATATCAACAACAATAGAAAATAAGGATTATTTTGTAAGTATTTTTATTGACTTGAAAAAAGCTTTTGATGTTATTGACCACTCAAGATTGCTTCACAAGTTACAACAATATGGAATAAGAGGTATTGCACATCAGTGGGTAAAAAGCTACTTAGAAAACAGAAAACAGTTTGTTCAGATAAATAATATCAAATCAGAATTGTGTAATATTGCTTATGGAGTACCACAAGGATCAGTACTTGGACCCAACTGTTTATTTGTATATCAATGATTTTTGTGAATGTATCTAATGTGCTTGGTAGCATTTTATTTGCTGATGATACACAACGCTGTTTTACTCTGGATCAGATATACAGGAAGTAGCACAAGTGATAAAAACAGAATTGGAAAAGGTTAAGCATTGGTTTGATATAAACAGACTGTCCACTAAATATTAATAAGACAAATTTCATATTGTTTGACAGAGCAAAAAAATAACGTGTCATTACAAATAGATGGAATGGATATACAAAGGGTAAAAGAAATGAAATTTTTAGGAGTCATAATTGATGAAGATCTTACATGGAAGTCACACATAAAGTACATAAAAGGAAAAATAGCGAAAGCCATTGCTGTTTTGCATAAAGTAAAATATTCATTAAATAGTTATGGTTTATTAACATTGTACAATTCATTGATTTTCCCATATTTAACTTATTGTGTAGAAATCTGGGGATCAACATATACAACTATATACAACCTTTGTTTATTCTGCAGAAAAGGGCTTTAAGGGTGATTAGTAACAGTGGTTTTAGAGATCCATCTAATCCATTGTTCATTAAGTACAGGGTTACTTAAATTTCGTGATTTGGTCGATTTGAAAATATTACAAACAATGTACCAAGCAAATAAAAATACTTTACCAACAAACATTCAAAATATGTTGAGAAAAGAGTAAGTAGTTATAAACTGAAAGGAATAGAAGTCTTTAGAAAACCAAGATACAGAACCAGAGTAAAAGAACGGAGTATTGCAGTAAATGGTGTAAAATTATGGAACAATCTCAACAAAGAAATTAAAGAATTAAGGTCGCTTAAATTATTTAAAAAACGTATTAAACTAGATGTATTACGTAAGTATGAAACTATCAAATAAGTTAGTGGGCTGTAAGGAAGTTAAAAAAATGTAATTGTTAATAATGTATAAATGTTTTAAGTTTAAAAATGTAACCTGTCAGAGATGTAATCTATTTAATAATGGTCATAATTATGAAATAAGTCAGTGGTATGTGACAAGTTAAGAAAACAATCTTGTTAAATAATGTTGAAAAATGATGCTGGATATTGAAAGATTGTATTGTAAAAAGGGGCAGAAAATATAAGACTTGTCTTCTCTCTGCTCCTTTTCATTCTGGTAATGGAGATGCTTTATTTCTGCTTTTCTGTTTTGTTTGTTTTTTTCTTTTAAATGAATGAAATAAATAAATAAATGAAATGAAATGAAAGATTGAGATGTTATCCTTTGTATCCTTGGATAATATTCAAACAAACAAAGAGTAAGGGCCAGATTTAGATTTCCCGCTCTGTTGAGTGCAGTTCAAAATTTTTTCCAATTAAGAGAGTGACACACTGAGTCTAGTCTCACGCTTTTTTTGTCATGCCACCCGGACACAAAAAGCAACCCCATTTCTGTGACAGTTTTTAAAATTTTGCTATTTATTATCCTCCCTCTTCTTCCTAACTCTATGCATAAACCATAATGTAAGTGTGTACTCTCCCCTAACCCTAACCATACCCCCCCCGACCACCTGTCACCCCACATTTTCGTTCCCCCATCATGAAAAGCACCCCATTTTTCATGACAGTTTTTAAATTTTGCTATAGTCCTCCCTCTTCTCCTAACTCTAACCATAACTATAACGTAAGTGTCTACCCTCCCCTAACCATAACCCTCCAGACAACCCCCTATCACCCACATTTCATGCCGCCAGTCACTCACGAAATTAATTTGTGCCTCCGTTACAAAAAGTGCCCAGTTTTCGTGCCCCTGTCACAAGCCTATAGATTAAGATACTTTTCGTAATGCCATCACAAACTGGGGTGAAACTGGTTCACATGATGTTGCAAAAAAACAAACAAAGCAGTAAAAATGCCACACTAAATCCAGTCCAAAAGCTTCCTTTTCTTTTATTCTTCCAAGAATAACATTGTTCATCACCGAGCAGCTGCCTCATTGCACAAATATTGCACAGCCAAGCGGCCTGACCATGTCCGTCAAAGCAGAGCTGGACATTTTTACGGCCTAAAGTCATGTCATATGAGACATTTAATTGGGCCTGGGTGCCGTAGGGGGACAGGACAGCATTCCTCCACTGCCTGCGCCCTGTTGTGTTGCGCTCTGACGCGTGGCCGCCAGTTCTGTGGATAACATGCCCATGCAAACTTCAGCTGCTGAACTGCTGACACCAGTGCTGCGGAGTGTCTGAATACATGGAGGCAAACTTGAGAATATACTGAACAACTCTTAACAGGGAGTGGATCTGAGCTTTTTTGGGGGGGAGATCATTGTGCCATCTGCAGTGTGCGGACACCTGTTTCTTTCTTTTTTTCTTTTTTTTTTCCTCTTCTTCTTTTCACCAAAGATCCAACAGGAAAACAACAGCAAGCAACAGAGGATTAAACTTCCAGTTGATCTGACATTTACACAGAGTTTCTGGGTTCGGGTTCGTGGCTCTTTCAGGTAACCTGTTGGTGCAAAACCATATGCAATATCCAGCATGGATTAAATGACAGTAAACAGCAGCCACACTTTTAAGAATTGGCATGCAACAAATCGGACTAACATGAATGGAATTAATGCATATGACTGATGAACGTCATTAAGGTATGTGTGTAGTGTGACATGAGGGTTTAGTGGGGGTTTAGTGGGGGGCAGATGTCTTGATATAAAAAGCCTGTACCTTTACTGGAACGGGTCATTCAAAATCCAGACCACAGAGCCACTCTGTCAAACAGCTCTAATTATTTAATCCCACTGCAACTCTGAATGCATGATGAAACTGTGTGTGCTTGTATCATGCACATTTTCCCAGAGGAGGATTAGTCATGGGCTATATCAGGTTTTCATTCAAGTGACACTCCACCAGAATTACATTACGTTTGTATTGCAGCATTCTGTATTGGAATAAAGCTGTAAATGTTTGGCTTTTTGTGATAGACTGGATATCGTACATCATGTTAGCTGTTGTAATCATTGCGTTTTGTCCCATGTGACCTCTTGAAGGGATAAATGATCACCTCAACCAGAAGAGTGTCTCCAGACAAATCTGAAGTTCGAATTGCTTCAGCCTCGAGAACACATCAGGTAAGTTTTTTGTTGTTATTTCTCAACTATACCTTTATCCCACACTTGTGTGCGGGTCACTGAAGTCAATGTGGTCCAAGGCCAAGTGCTTTTACAGGTCAGTGTATTGCTCAAGCCACAGTCAGGGATTGAACCCACCAGGTCAGATGTGGGAACATGCAATGGTTCTGCAGTTCTGCATCCACCCCATTATGGAACTGCCCCTGGGTTCTGAATGGCAACAACCAAAGCAGGACAACCGGTCCATCGCCACCTCCTCAAAGTAAACAGCTAGGTGACAGATAGATGATACGCAGACATTCCCGTGTCCTTTTCCGGCTGCTGTGGTCCTCAACACTGAAGCACTTGTGTGGTGGATCATGCCCAGAGAGATGCATCACATTGTCAAAATATCATAGCTGGCATTCCCCTACAATGCACATGGTACTCCTCATCTGAGTCTCAGGTACATAACCACTTGCTTGACACAAGTACACACTTTCATTGTACTTGTTACAATTACAATAAAGTATGTATCTGTAAGATCAGAATCAGAATCAGAAGAAGTTTATTGCCATTGCCAGTGAACAGGATTCACAGACTAGGAATTTACTTCGGTACAATGGTGCAACATTAAGAGGAGATAAAATGCTAAGATAAAATATAACATATGTGTCAAAATACGATAAATATAAGATAAAAAAAATAGATTAAAAAAAAATAAAGATAATTCCAGTTGTACCCAAGGATCATCCAAATAGAGCTAATGGCATTTGGTCATACCATTAGGTAACCAGTTAGACTCCAGGGCCTGGTTTCGTAAAGCAATCTAATCTTTCAGTCTGCTAAACCTACTTAGTCGACTGTGGTTAGTCATCCAACATTATCTGTCTAATCACCGTTTCACATCGACAGCTAAACTTGTAGATTGGCTAGCTTACGTTAGTTGACAGTTTCATAGGCATAATGGCCTCACGCGTGCTGTTGCCAAGAGACGGCGCCAATGCGCAACAGTTTTGTTTACTTCCGGGTTGGTCGTTGTCATGAACTATCCAGCCTTTGTTTCGTTAACTGGCTTTATTAACATTTACAGACCCATAGGAACAGCAGAATGACATGCTTAGTATTTAGCCTAGCAGTTTCGCTCTCCAGTTTCTTCTTCTACACTTCTGTCAAGCCTTTCTGTGCACACAACACTGCTCAGCATAACAGCAATGCCCTGTGGCTAATGTGAAAACTGTCACAAACACATCATGACTGTCGTCTGCTGTAACCATGGCAAAAGCGGAGGAAGCTCTCCTTTGGAGGAATGCAAGTGACATAAGGGTGCTCTTGAGTGTTCCATCAAGTGGTGGTACATGATCGCTGCCATTTTTTGAGGAAACACACTGAAGTTTTGTTGACTAAAATAAGATTAGCTAACTAAGCATTTTGTGCAGCGACTAACATCAAAAAATTAGTTAACTGAGTTTATTCGACTAAACAAGGTTAGACTGTTTTATGAAACCAGGCCCAGGTCTTAACGCCATACAGTAAGACAGGAAGCACCAGGATCCTAAAAACCTGAACCTTCATTCTCCTGCAAAGGCGTTGGCATTGCCAAACACCTCTATGAAGGGTTGGCATTACTCCACCAATTCTTAATAAACAAGAAAGCCACATCAACAATTGAGCAATGAATTAGATTAGATTCAGCTTTATTGTCATTGTACAAAGCCAGAGAAAATGTAGATATCATCAAACCACAAATGCAAATGAAAAGTGTTAAATAGAGATGAACAGAGGCAGAAAGGCCCAGCTTCAGTGAGGAAAGTCCTCCCACATATTGTTCCTTCCACCTGTTAAAGCATCTGATTCTAATTAGTTCAATTCTTCAGCAGTGGTGGGCCCTGTTCAGCTAATCCGATAACAGATAATTATTGAAGCTAATGTTTTTGCTAGCGGATTAGCTTTTCAGATAAATTTTAAAGCCATCATCGGACCAATTATCTTCCAATAAATTTAGTTCTGATAACTTTCAGTCTGATAGCATTTTTGTTTTTTTGCTGGTAAAATGAGCAAAGTTCAACAGTCAAAAATGTTTGTAAACCCTAAAATCAAACATTTTAGTCCATCTGTTGTGTGTTTGTAGCAGACTGGCTGCCTGTCGCTTGCTGATGACGTCATCATTAAGCGCACAACGTGATTGGCCGGTCGACGCAGGGAGCATTGTGGGTAGTGTAGTTCAGGTTCACTATGGACGTTACAGTGAGTGAGTCCCTTCGACACAAAAACAAAATGGACTAATTTTATCATTATTTTATTTTATTTCTTTGTGGCTGTAATTTAAAAGCCAAGACTCAGTGAGAGAGAGGAGCTCTCATGGCACAGCTGTATGTACAGAGGAAGGGACTTTTCTTCATGTTTAGACACTGTTTTGGATTTAAAAAAAGGATGCTTTATGTGGATTATTTATTCAGATGAATCCCACTGAAACTAACAGGTAAGAATTTATATTTTCAACGTGTATTTTACTCTGCCAATCAATGCATTAATGCAGTGATTTTCAACCTTTTTTGAGCCGCGGCACCCTTTTTATATTTACAAAATCCTGCGGCACACCACTGTCATGTGTCACGTGTCACGCACCACACTAACTCGACTGTCTCTACACGGTGCGTTAGCACGTTAGCAAGACGTGCGGTACAGATATGACGTAACATAGTATACTATTGTCATGGAGCTGTATATAAGAACTAGAGAGCGCAGTCCCATTGCTGCACACTAAATGAAAACGTTCCTCATGGACAGCGACATGACGTCTCCTAACCGGCAAAATATTGACGAAGTACCCGACTTCGCGACTGAACACACTCAGAAAATGCTCGCAAAATACGTGTTAAAATGCCATTTTGTCCTGGATATCGAGCCAGTAAAATTAAATTACATTAAATTATGTCAGAAGTGTTGAAAGTTACACGGATCTGTGCTGTTAAGCTACGCTGCTCGGCTGAGTTGTTGCTGCTGTGTTCAACGCAGCACGGCTCCTAAAACCATTACAATACTTTTATATATATTATATTTTTACACAATTATCCTTTATTGACCAACTTTCATTCATGAAGTCAGTGGTGTGTGTGTGCACATCTCTGTGTGTGTGGCAGCACAGCGCGGGTCATTAATCTCATTATTTTAAGGTGCAAAACAAACAAAAAAAAAACTCCCCAGTCTTGTCCAACAATTTTTAGTCACTAACGACAAGAATTTTAACTAGACATTGGTCTAGCAGTGGAAAATATCAACTAGACATAAGTGAAAATAATGATCCGTGTCATCGGGCGACACAGGTACGGCAGGAGACATACAGCTGTTTATCATCCAAATATCACGGACAAAGTGACAACAATAACCAAAACCACTTATGGAAGGAAATATTGTCTCCCTTGTTCCTCCGTTTGTGACTTTGTCAACATGCGCAGCTTTCCGGCATATTCCACCTGTTTCTTGACGAGACTAAGTAAACTTCTATGCACACAAATCACTAACTTGCCCGGAATTAAAATGGCGATCACGCCTCCTTGTCGGCACACGGCTCAGCGCTACTGCGCGCTTTGCTGCCATCTACTGGAATAAAAGAGTATTACACCATCTGCCACACTATTACAGCACATACACCCGATAATGGTGATATTTGATAATTGCCCACGGCACCCCTGACGATCGATCAACGGCACCCTAGGGTGTCGCGCACCCCGGTTGAGAATCACTGCATTAATGGACGTATTTCGGTTGTTTAAGCCGCAGGGTTCAAAGCGTGTGAAAAAAGTGGCAGCTTTTTAGTTCATAAATGACGATGTATGTAATACCGAGATAAACTGTGACTTCTAATACTGTTTTACTGCTTTTGAAAAGATGATGACAGTGTTTGGGGTTTTATTTTTTTATTCATTCACTTTTCATATGTTCTTATGTGTTTGTGATCCTTGAATTTACCCAGCAGCATAAAGTGAAAGTGAAACTGGTTTATCAGAAGCCGACAGTGTGATCTGATGTCCGAATCAATACTAAAAGTTATCGGTTATCTGTAATAAAGATGAATTTTTTTTTATCAGTTTTTTCGGTTTAGCGTCATAAAAGATAACTTTTCAGTTATCTGATTAATGGTTATCAAAGCTAACTTTTGGGTTAGCTGTGCCCACCACTGCTCTTTAGGCAAGTAGATGAGCTAATCAGTGAAACCACATGTTGTAAGTGTACAGCTGGAAGAATACGTGGCAGGATGTTTACTCACTGATGCCAGGATTACTCACCTATGCAGATTAGGGCAACACGGTGGTTAGCATTGTTGGGTCACAACAAGAAGGTCCCAGGTTCACTTCCAACCTGGACCTTCCTGTGTGGAGTTTGCATGTTCTCCCCTGGTTCCCTCCAGTAGCAGCCTGTCCAGGGTGTACCTGTACCCCGCCTCTCATCCAATGACTTCTGGGATAGGTGCCTGTCCCCCAGTGACCCTTAACTGGAATAATCGGGTTTAGACAATAGATAGATGGCTATATAAATTAGTTTAGCGAGTAGATGTGAGTAAGGAAATTGTGAACTGAAAAGCATGTGTTTGTTGTTGTTGTACAAAAGACAGCAATACGAGGGCTGTCAATAAAGTAACGGTCCTTTTTATTTTTTTTCAAAAACTATATGGATTTCATTCATATGTTTTTACGTCAGACATGCTTGAACCCTCGTGCGCATGCGTGAGTTTTTTCCACGCCTGTCGGTGACGTCATTCGCCTGTGAGCACTCCTTGTGGGAGGAGTCGTCCAGCCCCTCGTCGGAATTCCTTTGTCTGAGAAGTTGCTGAGAGACTGGCGCGTTGTTTGATCAAAATTTTTTCTAAACCTGTGAGACACATCGAGGTGGACACGGTTCGAAAAATTAAGCTGGTTTTCAGTGAAAATTTTAACGGCTGATGAGAGATTTTGAGGTGATTCTGTCGCTTTAAGGACTTCCCACGGTGCGAGACGTCGCTCAGCGCTCTCAGCCGCCGTCGTCAGCCTGTTCAAGCTGAAAACCTCCACATTTCAGGTTCTATTGATCCAGGACGTCGTGAGAGAACAGAGAAGTTTCAGAAGAAGTCGGTTTCAGCATTTTATCTGGATATTCCACTGTTAAAGGAGATTTTTTTAATGAAAGACGTGCGGACGGGTCCGCGCGTCGGGACGCAGCCGCCGCGACGCTCCGCCACAGGAAAAACACCTCTGTTGAAAGCCTTAAGGACAAGTTGGAACATGTCCTGCCTGTTAAACAATTTCTCATATACTCACTCCACTGAAAGCCATCAAAAGCCACCTGGATTTTAAAAATGGTTATCAACACGGAGGTGTTTTTCCTGTGCCGCTGCACCGCGTCGGTTGCGTCCCGACGCGCGGATCCGTCCGCACGTCTTTCATTAAAAAATCTCCTTTAACAGTGGAATATCCGGATAAAATGCTGAAACTGACTTCTTCTGAAACTTCTCTGTTCTCTCACGACGTCCTGGATCAATAGAGCCTGAAATGTGGAGGTTTTCAGCTTGAACAGGCTGATGACGGCGGCTGAGAGCGCAGAGCGACATCTCGCTCCATGGGAAGTCCTTAAAGCGACAGAATCACCTCAAAATCTCTCATCAGCCGTTAAAATTTTCACTGAAAACCATCTTAATTTTTCGAACCGTGTCCACTTCGATGTGTCTCACAGGTTTAGAAAAAATTTTGATCAAACAAGGCGCCAGTCTCTCAGCAACGTCTCAGACAAAGGAATTCCGACGAGGGGCTGGACGACTCCTCCCACAAGGAGTGCTCACAGGCGAATGACGTCACCGACAGGCGTGGAAAAACTCACGCATGCGCACGAGGGTTCAAGCATGTCTGACGTAAAAACATATGAATGAAATCCATATAGTTTTTGAAAAAAATAAAAAGGACCCTTACTTTATTGACAGCCCTCGTAATACAAAAGCAAATAAATGATGTGCAAAATAAATAAATACAAAAACCAACAGTGCAATGAAATACTGATTGTACTCTAATCTATTATTCTGTTGTTACTGGTAATAAAATCCAGCAGCCCTGTTTGTTTTTACGTGTTAATTATACTAAATCAAAATAACACAAGGCACTGAAAACACTTTACTCTCTGGCTTTAGTGTATCTATGTATGTCATCATACTTGTGATGCTAACATAGGAAGTACTGTGCATAACTTTTAAGCGCATTAATTTACAGGTTACTTTAAAAGGTTCTCTTCTGGCTTGAAATGGGCTTCAACAGCCTCTAATGCCAGCTCTTCTCAAGAATTTACTCAGTATACACATGATGTAATGTACTACTTGGGGCAATGCAGTAAAATATTATTTTACTGGCTCGTACCACCAAAAGTCATCCTGTCTGGGTTTGATTGATCCTACTGAGAGGGCATCAGCTATTTTGTCTGGATGGCTGGTCCATGGGTCAAAGATCCTTTTAAGCAATGAAAACCACCTTACATTTGGTCTTGGTCGCTCCTTACAAAGTTTATAGCAGTGTGTGAAAATTATATGTGAAAACATAAAAATGGCAGAACTCCATTCCAATTTCTCTGCTATTTATTTGCCAAATGTTTCAGGCACAGCTCTTCCTCAGTGTAAAGATTGTCTTGCATCAGTGAAAAGCTGGATGTCTAGCAATTTTTTACTTTTAAACTCTAATAAGACTGAAATGATGGTTCTTGGTCCAGTGAGAGACATCAGTATCAATTTGACCAGTTAACGCTCAGCCTCTGCTCGTGTGTCATACATCACACTGACAAAGTGAGGAACCTTGGGGTAATTTTTGATCCTGCATTGCCCTTTGACCTCCACATTAGAGATATTACAAGGACTGCTTTCTTCCACCTGTGAAATATAGCGAAGATTCGTCCCATCCTGTCTATGGCTGATGCTGAGACCCTGATTCATGTGTTGGTCTCTTCTAGACCGGACTACTGCAATGTTCTATTTTCTGGTTTACCGCAGCCTAGCATTAGGGGTCTCCAACTGGTTCAAATTGCTGCTGCCAGACTTTTGACAGGAAGCAGAAAGTTTGACCACATTACACCTATTTTGGTGTCTCTTCACTGGCTTCCTGTCATAGTGAGATCAGATTTTAAGGTTCTGCTACTAGTCTATAAAATTGTTCACGGACTGGCACCTCCCTACTTAACTGACCTAATTAAACCCTACGTACCGGCCCGGACTCTGCGTTCTCAGCGTGCAGGACTACTTAGTGTCCCTAGGGTGAATAAAAAGTCTGTGGGTCACAGAGCTTTCTCTTATCGTGCCCCTGTTTTGTGGAATGATCTCCCTGCATCAATAAAACAGTCAGATTCTGTGGAGACTTTCAAGACCAGACTTAAGACGCACTTATTTTCCCTTTCGTATGGCTAGCATACTGGCCCAAAATAACCGATATTCGCCTAAGTTAGATGAGGGCGAATATCTGTCATTTTGGGTGACTGGGCATGGAGTGTTGCCAACTCCTCAGAAAGAAAAGTAGCTACTGGCTGTCCTAAAAGTCACCAGAAGTCACTAAATGATGTCATCTTCTAATTTGCATATTATTTGCATAGTACGATGCCATAACAGATGCTAAAGGAAAAAAAAAACATTGTGGGAGAGACCATTGAATACATTATCAGCCTTCCATATTCATAAATGCAGAGTATTGCAAAGAAATTTACACGGACTTCTGGCTGAGTTTGAACAATATATAAGCAGCATTAAGCTTATAGACTGCCCCAAATGTCATAAAACTGCCACACTCTATTAGGTTTTGTTTTGAAGAGAATTAATGTAAAAGAATACCTTTACTTTTATTATTGTACCATTTTTTTTTCTATCTTGTTCTATTTATAATGATACTGTGGCCTTGTCCTTTCTTCATTTGCTGTTCATTTTACTATGAATGTATTTGTTGAAGAAAAAAAAAAAACGTGAGACAAAAAAGTGAGTAAAAACACCTTAATAATATAGAACCGCAAATAAACTTGATTGTTGGTTCATTTGTTTATTTTGCCATTAAAATAGGCTATCACTTCTCAAAATAACATAACTTATCAAGGCCATGGATCCTCAAAGTCTAGAGACTAATTAGTCACAGTGCAGCAAACGAGGTGAGTAGGCTGAACGAGTCCGAGTCAGGTTTGACATTCAATGCGGGAACAGCTGCAGAGGCAAAGCGCGTGCGTGTTAGAACGCGGAGGATTGTAGATATCCCTCCGCTCAGCGCTTTGTACCGCTGCAGCAGACTGAGCGGATGTTGGGGGACCCGCGGATGCTCAGTGAGAACAGGGACTAGATCAATACGTGCTTTCACTTTTCAGTCGTCAAACATCAGAAAAGTCTCCAGTGATGCCACGAAAAGTAGCTAGATTTGTCACGAGTCGCTTTTGACAAAATAAGTCATAAAGAGGGTTTGGAAAGTCGCCAGATTCAGTGAGAAAGTCGCCAAGTTAGCAACACTGGCTGCACACATGCAAATAGGGCAGCTGTTAATGTCCGGCTGGACAGCTAGGTGTCCATTGTTTATTCACCTGTGTGTTATTTTGCACATTACTGGTTGAAGGACCCATTAGTTTTCCTGTGATGAGTGGGGCGTACATATTAGAAGGTCCTGTTGGTCACTCAGGCCACTGTTGCGTGCATGTTTTCCACTTCTTTACTGGTTATATATGTAAACAGTCTCACCACCTTAAACTGTACTGTTTGGACATCACTGGCTTAAGGACCTGTCAATCTTACATTTCAGCAGTTCAGAGTGTAAACAGTCTCACCTCCAACAATGTCATCATGCTTACATCAGTCTGTGTCACACCACTGAAATAGAATAATAGGATCATGTCCGTTCTTTCTTCATGTTCTGGACGCAGCATTTTGTTCCTGCGTAAGTGTCATGTTGGTTAGCCCCACTGCACGTTGGACATGATTCTGTCGCCGTTTTCAACCCATCGTTGTTGTTGAGGGATTTCGTTTGTCTAGTCTTGTCAATTTGTCTAGACTTTCCATTTCCACTTTTTGCTCTGCTTTCCAAACATATTTCACTGATATGGAAGTGGAATGGAAAATTCTCAACACATTTAATCATTTATTTCATTGTCTTTTATCGCCCATGCTAAGCTCACCCTCACTAACTCTCCATCTAACCTGTCACCATTCATATATTGTTTCCCTGCATGACATGTTCACAAACCACTCGTGCCAAATACCGTGCATACAGACACACAAAATGCAAGCGTCTAGTTTTGTTTTTCTACCACATTGCTTTCAGATTTGATAATATGTTTGTTTGTTTTTTTCAAAATTGGGTATTTTCATATATCATGCTTGAAATAGCTTTATTATAATAATAATGACTATTGTTATTATTAATAGGCTGCATGGTGTGCATGGAGTGGTTAGCACTGTTGCCTCACAGAAAGAAGGTCCTGGAATCACTCCCCACCTGGGGCCTTTTTTTGTGTGGAGTTTGCATGTTCTCCTTGTATTTGCATGGGTTCCCTCTGGGTGGACCAGCTTCCTATCACTTCCAAACACATGCAGCATATGTGAATTAGAAACTTTAAATTGACGGTAGATGTGTGTGTGGGTGTGAATGTGTTTGTCTATATGTGGCCCTGTGATAGAGTGGCATCCTGTCCACGGAGAACAATGACTCTCACCTAATGACTGCTGAGTAATTCTCTAGAATACCCCCCCCACACACACACATTTCACGTGTCACATTACACTGTGCTGATTGTACTGTACCATGTAGGAGCAAGATCTGGGGCCAGGGGCCATGATCTTAAAATTCTCTTTCCTGGTGTGCAGTTGATCAGATAAATTTAAAACTTGAAAACTGGCTTATTTTACCCACTGGTAACTGAAACTAAAATTAACCAACCTGTGCTCCATAAATGTTCTGGAGCAGATGATGCTAAACTCAGCCACATGGGCTGTGCAGCCAGTACATTCTGAATGCCTGTCCCAAGCCTGGATAAATGAGTAGGGTAGAAGGAGGCAAGGCGTTAACTTTAAAGTTTGTCAAATCTCAGCCACATGGGGTTTGCAGCCAGTCCACTCTGAGTGCTGGTCCCAATCCCAGATAAATAAGTAGGGTTGCATCATGAAGGGCATCCGGTGAAAAACAAGCCAACCCATCATCATCAGAGTACAAATAGAATTTCCATAATAGATCAGTCAAGGCCCAGGTTAACAATGACCGCCACTGCTGCTGTTGCCCAACAGGGTACCGGTGGAAATTGGGCCACTGCTGGGAGAATAAGAAGAAGAGGAGGAGAATGTGTGCTTAGAGAGCGGGAGAAGAGGAAAACTAAAAGGGTGGAAGTGAGAGTCAGGACTTTGAATGTTGGCAGTATGACTGGTAACGGAGAGAGCTGTCTGATATGATGGAGAGAAGAAAGGTAGACATACTGTGTGTGTGAAAGAGACCAAGTTGAAGGGAAGTAAGAATAGGACCATAGGTGGTGGGTTCAAGTTGTTGTATCATGGAGTGGACAGGAATTAAGAGAAATGGTGTTGGGTCATTCCAAAGGAAGAGTATGTTAGGAGTGTGTTAAAAGTTAAGAGAGTGTGTGACAGGGTGATGAGTGTGAAGTTGGAAATTGAAGAAATGATGATGAATATCATCAGTGCATATGCCCCACAGGTAGGTTGTGAGATGAAGGAAAAAGATTTCTGGAGTGAGTTAGATGAAGTGATGGAGAGTGTGCCCAAGCATGAAAGATAGGTGATTGGAGCAGACTTCAATGGGCATGTTGTTGAAGGGAACAGAGGTGATGAGGAAGTAATGGGTAGATATGGTATCAAGGACAGGAATGTGGTAGGACAGATGGTAGTTGAGTTTGCAAAAAGGATGTAAATGGCTGTGGTGAATACCTACTTTAAGAAAAGGGAGGAGCACAGGGTAACATATAACAGTGAAAGAAGGTGCACACAGGTGGACAACATTCTTTACAGGAGATGCAAGCTAAAAGAAATTGGAGACTGTAAGGTGGTGGCAGAAGAGAGTGAAGCTAGACAGCATGGGATGGTGGTTTGCAGGATGACTTTAGAAGTGAAGAAGAGGAAGAGAGTGAAAGCTCAACAAAGGATCAGCTGGTGGAAGCTGAAGGAGGAAGAGTGTTGTGTGAAATTCAGTGAGCAGGTGAGCGAGGCACTGGATGAAGGGGATGGAGAAAGTTGACAGGAGTGATTTGTGCCACAGCCTCAACTTTATCTAAATTCTGGGTCTTTTAGTGAAGCTTAGGGCTAGTGGCCGGCGATTACCTTAGTATTTCTTCTGTTTTTCTTTTAAACTTAATGCTGACAAATTACACTGTATTTGTTGTCTTTCTGATGCTTGATTCTGCTTTTTTTCTTTTCTCTCTGTTTGAGGTGCGACTCCACCCAGAGATGGGTGTGGTATCTGTTCCAGAAACCATCCTGTGCACCAGAAACATTTTCTGTATGTTTGTTTTGTGAATTGTTTTGTAATTTGTGTCTGTAGCATGGCCCAAGCAGAGGGTCACCCCTTTGAGTCTGGTCTGCTTGAGGTTTCTTCCTCAGAGGGAGTTTTTCCTTACCACTGTTCCTCTGGGGATTGGTAAGGTTAGACCTTACTTGTGTGAAGCACCTTGAGGCAACCTTGTTGTGATTTGTCGCCATATAAATGAAAATAAACTGACAATAAATTGAAAAATTGATTTGTGACCAAAGAATATCTGCAAGAGTGAGGGGGAAAGTTTACAAGACAGTAATGAGACCAGCTATGCTGTACGGCTTACAACATAGCTGTCAGTGTACAGACTGAATCAATCACCTCCATCCACTATGATTTCAATCAACAATGATATTACTGCTCCCAGAGCAGTTCTGGAATACAATCATCAATTCATGTGTAAAAGTAAAATAAAAGTCAGGAGTTCCTATTTAGCCCTAATCCTGTCAACCACAGACCTAACCGTAGTTCACTGTGGCACTTACAAAAAGACAGGAAGCAGAGCTGGAGGTCTTTGAGAGTGACGATGATGAACAGGATAAGGAATGAACATATCTGAGGGACAGCACAGGTGGGACAGTATGGAGACAAAGTGTTGGAGGTGAGATTGAGATGGTTTGGACATGTGCAGAGGAGGGACAGGGTATATAGGGAGAAGGATGCTGATGATGGAGCCACCAGGCAGGATTAGAAGAGGGAGGTCAAAGAGGAGGTTTATGGATGTGCTGAGGGAGGACATGCAGGTGGTTGGTGTGACAGAGGAAGATACAGAAGACAGGGTGAGATGGAAACGAATGATCTGCTGTAACGACCACTAACGGGAGCAGCCGAAAGAAGAAAAAGACGATGATGTTAAATGGGCATCTCCTGGTGAATGAACCCAGAATTCAACTGAATTTTGACTAGTGGTATATACACGTTACTGAAGAGTGAGCTCAACTTGTATTCAGCAAAATAAGATTGTGTAATTAAACATACCGTATAACTTAGCATTATGCCCTGTTCCAGCTGGTTTGCTTTGGACCGATCAGAGGTTGGTTGTGCGAATAGTCAGTGAACATCTCTGAGTTCAGTCAAATCACTTTTAGGACAACCTGATAATAATGAATTACAATAGTCCAGCCTAGAAGAAATAAATGCATTAATTAGTTTTTCAGCATCACTCTGAGACAAGACCTTTCTAATTTTAGAGATATTGTGCAAATGCAAAAAAGCAGTCCTACATATTTGCTTAATATGTGCATTGAAGGACATATCCTGATCAAAAATGACTCCAAGATTTCTCACAGTATTACTAGAGGTCAGGGTAATGCCATCCAGAGTAAGGATCTGGTTAGACACCATGTTTCTAAGCTTTGTGGGGCCAAGTACAATAACTTTAGTTTTATCTGAATTTAAAAGCAGGAAATTAGAGGTCATCCATGTCTTTATGTCTGTAAGACATTCCTGCAGTTTAACTAATTGGTGTGCGTCCTCTGGCTTCATGGATAGATAAAGCTGGGTATCATCTGCGTAACAATGAAAATTTAAGCAATGCTGTCTAATAATACTACCTAAGGGAAGCATGTATAAAGTGAATAAAATTGGTCCTAGCACAGAACCTTGTGGAACTCCATAATTAACCTTAGTCTGTGAAGAAGATTCCCCATTTACATGAACAAATTGTAATCTATTAGATAAATATGATTCAAACCACCGCAGCGCAGTGCCTTTAATACCTACGGCATGCTCTAATCTCTGTAATAAAATTTTATGGTCAACAGTATCAAAAGCAGCACTGAGGTCTAACAGAACAAGCACAGAGATGAGTCCACTGTCTGAGGCCATAAGAAGATCATTTGTAACCTTCACTAATGCTGTTTCTGTACTATGATGAATTCTAAACCCTGACTGAAACTCTTCAAATAGACCATTCCTCTGCAGATGATCAGTTAGCTGTTTTACAACTACCCTTTCAAGAATTTTGAGAGAAAAGGAAGGTTGGAGATTGGCCTATAATTAGCTAAGATAGCTGGGTCAAGTGATGGCTTTTTAAGTAATAGTTTAATTACTGCCACCTTAAAAGCCTGTGGTACATAGCCAACTAATAAAGATAGATTGATCATATTTAAGATGGAAGCATTAATTAATAGTAGGGCTTCCTTGAGCAGCCTGGTAGGAATGGGGTCTAATAGACATGTTGATGGTTTGGAGGAAGTAAGTAATGAAAATAACTCAGACAGAACAATCGGAGAGAAAGAGTCTAACCAAATACCAGCATTACTGAAAGCAGCCATAGAGAACGATATGTCTTTGGGATGGTTATGAGTAATTTTTTCTCAAATAGTTAAAATTTTATTAGCAAAGAAAGTCATGAAGTCATTACTAGTTAAAGTTAAAGGAATACTCGGCTCAATAGAGCTCTACCTCTTTGTCAGCCTGGCTACAGTGCTGAAAAGAAACCAGGAGCCTGTACTACGAAGCGGGGTTACTGGCTTATCAGGGTAACTTCGGGAGTAAGTTGATGACGTGTGGAGTAACTTCCCGGTTAACCCGTACTACGAAAGGTGGATAGGTTTTGATCGAGGCATGCTGCCACAGCAACTTACGCTGTGCGCCAAACCTGCGCCGAGCAGGTTATGTTCTAGGTTAGCTTGAGGTTTACGCTTAACTTCACCCCTTATAAGTACCGTCCATCCACCTGCATCACGTTTTCCTGTAAAAACAAGTCATTTTTTACAGTGTAGCAATGCCCCGACGATCAAGCAGATAATGTGCCTTGTGCCTATTTTGCCAGTGGACAATTTATGTATTCCATCAGTGATGCTGAACATCTGAGCAAGAATACTGTATGTCGTATGATTCGCAAGGTAGTACTTGCTCTATCTAAACTGTTGGATGCATTTGTCATTTTCCCTGGCCATTTATCCGCAATGCAAATCAAAGAAGGGTTTTATGCAATCGCGGGTAATTACTAATATCAAAATAGGTCTAATGCATGTCCATTAATTAGGCGAAGTGGGGCTTATCAAGCTGTGAATATAAATCTACCGTTTTGAAGGATGTTTTTATATTTCATCTTCACCTGCTGCCAGGTGTGTTTGGCACTGCTATTGCATCTGAAATATTGACAGGATTAGGAATAGCAATCATACAGTCAAGGTAGCCTATTTAGGAAACATTAAATTAACCTAACATTTATTAGGAGGCATATGCCCATTCTGAATTGTGTTGCATCTGGACGTAAATAATGAAAGAAGGTAATTTTTTTACACATATTAGACATTCCACAGGTTAATCATCTGTAACAGATTTGGAGAACAATTGAATTGTACGTACGCATTTACCCGATCAGCAATATGTTGCCAACAAGCCTGTCTTGCTTTATTAGCAGATGATGTGTTCGATTTCCCCCTTAACATTATATTAAATTCCTCGTAGCTCCGCATAATAATCGTGCATTCTTCTTCGGTAAAGTAAGGCGACCACGCCATCATTGAAAAATGGTGACGTGTGCTGCAACCCACCCCTTTTATGTGAACACGCACAAACTCCAATTAGGTTAACACAGGTTCAACAAATCAACATCTTATTCAGTATCGTAGTACTGATTAACACCACTTGAGGAGACCAGGTTTTGTCAACCCTGGTTTAAGAGGTTGACCCTGGGTTACATCTGAGTAAGTTAACCCTGCTTCGTAGTACAGGCCCCTGGGGTTGTTCTTATTTTCTTCAATTAATGATGAGTAGTAAGATGTTCTAGATTTACGGAGGGCTTTTTTATAGAGCAACAGAATCTTTTTCCAGGCTAAGTGAAGATCTTTTAAATTAGTGAGACGCCATTTCCTCTCCAATTTACGGGCTATCTGCTTTAAGCTGCGAGTTTGTGAGTTATACCACAGAGTCAGGAACTTCTGATTTAAGGCTCTCTTTTTCAGAGGAGCTACAGCATCCAAAGTTGTGCTCAATGAGGATGTAAAACTATTGATGAGATACTCTATCTCACTCACAGAGTTTAGGTAGCTACTCTGCACCGTGTTGGTATATGGCATTGGAGAACATAACAAAGAAGGAATCATATCCTTAAACCTAGTTACAGCGCTTTCCGAAAGACTTCTACTGTAATGAAACTTATTCCCCACTGCTGGGTAGTCCATTAAAGTAAATGTAAATGTTATTAAGAAATGATCAGACAGAAGGGGGTTTTCAGGGAATACTGTTAAGTCTTCAGTTTCTATACCATAAGTCAGAACAAGATCTAAAGTATGGTTAAAGTGGTGGGTGGACTCATTTACATTTTGAGCGAAGCCAATTGAGTCTAATAATAGATTAAATGCAGTGTTGAGGCTGTCATTCTCAGCATCTATGTGGATGTTAAAATCGCCCACTATAATTATCTTATCTGAGCTAAGCACTAAGTCAGAAAAAAGGTCTGAAAATTCACAGAGAAACTCACAGTAACGACCAGGTGGACGATAGATAACAACAAATAAAACAGGTTTTTGGGACTTCCAATTTGGATGGACAAGACTAAGAGTCAAGCTTTCAAATGAATTAAAGCTCTGTCTGGGTTTTTGATTAATTAATAAGCTGGAGTGGAAGATTGCTGCTAATCCTCCCCCTCGGCCTGTGCTACGAGCATTCTGACAGTGTGACTCGGGGGTGTTGACTCATTTAAACTAACATATTCATCCTGCTGTAACCAGGTTTCTGTAAGGCAGAATAAATCAATATGCTGATCAATTATTTTATCATTTACTAACAGGGACTTAGAAGAGAGAGACCTAATGTTTAATAAACCACATTTAACTGTTTTAGTCTGTGGTGCAGTTGAAGGTGCTATATTATTTTTTCTTTTTGAATTTTTATGCTTAAATAGATTTTTACTGGTTATTGGTGGTCTGGGAGCAGGCACCGTCTCTACGGGGATGGGGTATTGGGGGGATGGCAGGGGGAGAGAAGCTGCAGAGAGGTGTGTAAGACTACAACTCTGCTTCCTGGTCCCAACCCTGGATAGTCATGGTTTGGAGAGTTTAATAAAATTAGCCAGATTTCTAGAAATGAGAGCTACTCCATTCAAAGTGGGATGGATGCCGTCTCTCCTAACAAGACCAGGTTTTCCCCAGAAGCTTTGCCAATTATCTATGACATAACATAACATGATATAACATGACATAACAGCTCAAGAGTACAGCGACCAACAAAAGACATGACAAAAAACAGAAATCCTCTGACATTCAGGTTTGGGTCTTCAGTGTCTTCTTGCAAATGTTTTATTTCAAATGTTGTCTTTTTCTGTGCCACGATCATGCAGCTTTGACTGGTGAACCAAGAGACAATACATTAGTGTGTGCACTGTCTGCCAAGAGAGCCAGTGAAGCTTGCAACTCCTTTAAGGTTTTCATGGGTGTCTTGGTGGCTTCCCTCACAAGATTTCTTCATGCAAGGTCACCTCGTGCTCTAGCTAGATTTACCATACTGTGTCATACATGATGTGCATTATTTAACTGTGTTATGTACTTATACAATCCCTTATTTTCACTTTTGTATTTGCATTTCATTTATAAAATGTTTGTGAAATTTTATTTTTACACCAACACTGGGCAGAATCCTTTTAAATTTAATTAAAAACAATAGTCAGAAAAGAACAAAACCACATCGAAGTCCTAAGATGAGAGTACTTTTTATAGATGCTTTACATGCACACCTGCCCTCTAGCAGCTCAAAACCAACTAATTAACTCGATGATTCTGGCCCCACTGTTTAGAAATAGCTGCATTAACGTCTTTTGAGATTAGCTGCACTTACACTGAGTTGAACACCTGACGATGCCCAGGGCTGTACTCTCACTACATTTTCAGTATGTGTAGAACACATGCATTACATATTTTCCCACCCAAACATGGACAATCTGCAGCCCCCCACACCCCGCCTTCATACGCTGTATCCCTGTAACTGTGGCCATTCTTCTGCTGCAACTGAGAGACAGGTGCTCGCTTGATTTCACAGAAATAAACAAACCGCACATGCCTGTGCACAGCTGCACATTTGCAAACTGTCAATGCAGGGAAATTCATCCCAATATTGCAGCCTACAAACATTTTATGATTTATGTTGCATTCAAAGTGTGCACTATTCACTTTGCCTATACCTCACAGCAGGCATTCAGAGATTTGGCCTACCTATAGCGCGAGGTTCTGTCTGTCACAGTGTTTTATTGCAATGGGACCAGGCACTGACAGCAGCTGCAGCTATGCAATGGCAGAGTCAGGTTTCTCTTCTAATGCGAACAGCGTTTCGCTGCCTGATTCACTGTTCAGCTTTTAGAACACTGGCCTATATTTATAAGCAGTTAACACGACCAGTCCTACTCCACCCTTCTGTGATCTTCCTTGTGGTTCTCTCTTTGGAAGACGAAAGGCTGCAATATGAACAATGCACCAGACTCTGCACCTGATTAACAAAGGTCCGAGACAAGAGTGCAAAGTTGCGTGAGCAATCCAAATTTATATATATATATATATATATATATATATATATATATATATATATATATATATATATATATATATATATACACACACACGAGGTCTGTCCGTAAAGTATAGGTCCTTTTTATTTTTTTCAAAAGCTATATGAATTTCATTCATATGTTTTTACCTCAGACATGCTTGAACCCTCGTGCGCATGCATGAGGTTTTCCACGCCTGTCGGTGATGTCATTCGCCTGTGAGCACTCCTTGTGGGAGGAGTCGTCCAGCCCCTCGTCGGAATTCCTTTGTCTGAGAAGTTGCTGAGAGACTGGCGCTTTGTTTGATCAAAATTTTTTCTAAACCTGTGAGACACATCGAAGTGGACATGGTTCGAAAAATTAAGCTGGTCTTCAGTGAAAATTTTAACAGCTGATGAGAGATTTTGAGGTGATTCTGTCGCTTTAAGGACTTTTCACGGTGCGAGACGTCGCGCAGCGCTCTCAGGCAGCGTCATCAGCCTGTTTCAAGCTTAAAACCTCCACATTTCAGGCTCTGTTGATCCAGGACGTCGTGAGAGAACAGAGAAGTTTCAGAAGAAGTCGGTTTCAGCATTTTATCCGGATATTCCACTGTTAAAGGAGATTTTTTTAATGAAAGACGTGCGGGCGGATTGCAGCGTCGGCTCGCAGCCGCCGCGACACTCCGCCACAGGAAAAACACCTCTGTTGGAAGCCTTGAGGACAAGTTGGAACATCTCCAGCTGATAAACAATTTCTCATATACTCTCTCCACTGAAAGCCATCAAAAGCCAACTGGATTTTAACAAATGGTTATCAACACGGAGCTGTTTTTCCTGTGCCGCCGCGTCGCGTCGGCTGCGTCCCGACGCGCGGACCCGTCCGCCCGTCTTTCATTAAAAAAATCTCCTTTAACAGTGGAATATCCGGATAAAATGCTGAAACCGACTTCTTCTGAAACGTCTCTGTTCTCTCACGACGTCCTGGATCAATAGAGCCTGAAATGTGGAGGTTTTAAGCTTGAAACAGGCTGATGACGCTGCCTGAGAGCGCTGAGCGACGTCTCGCACCGTGAAAAGTCCTTAAAGCGACAGAATCACTTCAAAATCTCTCATCAGCTGTTAAAATTTTCACTGAAAACCAGCTTAATTTTTCGAACCATGTCCACTTCGATGTGTCTCACAGGTTTAGAAAAAATTTTGATCAAACAAAGCGCCAGTCTCTCAGCAACTTCTCAGACAAAGGAATTCCGACGAGGGGCTGGACGACTCCTCCCACAAGGAGTGCTCACAGGCGAATGACGTCACCGACAGGCATGGAAAAACTCACGCATGCGCACGAGGGTTCAAGCATGTCTGACGTAAAAACATATGAATGAAATCCATAGTTTTTGAAAAAAATAAAAAGGACCTATACTTTACGGACAGCCCTCGTATATATATATATATATATATATATATATATATATATATATATATATACACAACCCCATGTGAAATGTAAATAAAAACAAAATACAATGATTTGCAAATCCTCTTCAATCTATATTCAGTTGAATACACCAAAAAGACAAGATATTTAATGTTCAAACTGATAAACTTTACCACTGTGTTACATCACCTTTTCTTCTAACAACACTCAATAAGCATTTGGGAACTGAGGACACTAATGGTAAGTGTCATGACTGGGTATAAAAGGAGCATCTCCAAAAGGCTCAGCCGTTCGCAAGCAAAGATGGGGTGAGGATCACCACTTTGTGAACAACTGCGTGAAAAAAATAGTCCAACAGTTTAAGAACAATGTTTTTTAATGTTCAATTGCAAGGAATTCAGGGATTCCATCATCTACAGTCCATAATATAATCAGAAGATTCAGAGAATCTGGAGAACTTTCTACACGTAAGTGGCAAGGCCGAAAACCAGCATTGAATGCCCGTGGCCTTCAATCCCTCAGGTGGCATTGCATTCAAAACCAACATCATTGTGTAAAGGATCTTACTGTGTGGGCTCAGGAACACTTCAGAAAACCATTGTCAGTTACCACAGTTCGTCGCTACACCTACAAGTGCAAGTTAAAATTCTACCATGCAAAGCGAAAGTCATACATCAACAACATCTATAAATGCCGCCGCCTTCTCTGGGCCCAAGCTCATTTGAAATGGACATCGTGTCCTCCAGACAAAAGAGAAAAAAGACCATCCAGATTGTTACCAGCGCAAAGTTCAAAAGCCAGCATCTGTGATGGTATGGGAGTGTGTTAGTGCCCATGACATGGGCAACTTACACATCTGTGATGACACCATCAGTGCTGAATGGTACATCCAGGTTTTGGAGCAACACATGCTGCCATCCAAGCAATGTCTTCTTCAGCAACGTCCCTGCTTATTTCAGCAAGACACTGCCAAGCCACATTCTGCACGTGTTACAACAGCGTGGCTTCGTAGTAAAAGAGTGCGGGTACTAGACTGGCCTGCATGCGGGTCCAGACCTGTTGCCTATTGAAAATGTGTGGTGCATTATGAAATGCGACATCGGAGACCCGGACTGTTGAACAACTGAAGTGATACATCAAACGTTTATTGAGTGTTGTTAGAAGGAAAGGTGATGTAACACAATGGTAAACATACCACTGTCCCAGCTTTTTTGAAACGTGTTGCAGGCATCCATTTCAAAATGAGCAAATATTTGCATGTATGTATACATTTGCATGTATGTATGTATGTATATGTAATGGGGCAAAAGGTATTTAGTCAGTCCCTGATTGTGCAAGTTCTCCTACTTAGAAAAATGAGAGAGGTCTGTAATTTTCAACATAGGTACACTTCAACTGTGCGAGACAAAATGAGAAAAAAAAATCCAGGAAATCACATTGTTGGATTTTTAAAGAATTTATTTGTAAAACATGGTGGAAAATAAGTACTTGGTCAATAACAAAAATTCTACTCAATACTTTGTAACATAATCTTTGTTGGCAATGACAGAGGTGAAATGTTTCCTGTAAGTCTTCACCAGGTTTGCACACACTGTAGCTGGTATTTTGGCCCATTCCTCCATGCAGATCTCCTCTAGAGTAGTGATGTTTTGAGGCTGTCACTGGGCAACACGGACTTTCAACTCCCTCAACAAATTTTCTATGGGGTTGAGATCTGGAGACTGGCTCAGCCACTCCAGGACCTTGAAATGCTTTTTACAGAGCCACTCCTTTGTTGCCCGAGTGGTGTGTTTGGAATCACTGTCATGTTGGAAGACCCAGCCATGTTGCATCTTCAATGCTCTCACTGATGGAAGGAGGTGTTGGCTTAAAATCTCACGATACATGGCCACGTTCATTCTTCCCTTAACACAGATCAGTTGCCCTGTCCCCTTTGCAGAAAAACAGCCCCAAAGCATGATGTTTCCACCCCCATGCTTCACAGTAGATATGGTGTTCTTGGAATGCAACTCAGCATTCTTCTTCCTCCAAACATGACAAGCTGAGTTTTTAACCAAAATGTTCTATTTTGGTTTCATCTGACCACATGATATTCTCCCAATCCTCTTCTCAATCATCCATATGCTCTCTGGCAAACTTCAGACAGGCCTGGACATGTACTGGCTTAAGCAGGTGGACACGTCTGGCACTGTAGGATTTGAGTCCCTCTCTGCATAGTGTGTCACCTTTGTTATTTTGGTCCCAACTCTCTGCAGGTCATTCATCATTTCCCTCCATGTAGTTCTGGGATTTTTGTTCACCGTTCTCATGATCATTTTGACCCCACGGGATGACATCTTGCATGGAGCCCCATATCGAGGGAGATTATCAATGGTCTTGTATGTCTTCCATTTTCTTACAGTTGCTCCCACAGTTGATTTATTCACACCAAACTGCTTGACTATTGTAGATTCACTCTTCCCAGCCTGGTGCACATCTACAATTTTCTTCCTGGTGTCCTTCGACAGTCCTTTGGTGTTGGCCATGGTTGAGTTTGGAGTCCGTCTGTTTGAGGCTGTGGATAGGTGTCTTTTATACAGATGAGTTCCAACAGATGCCATTAATACAGGTTAGAGGTGGAGGACAGAAGAGCTTCTTTAAGTAGAAGTTACAGGTCTGTGAGAGCCAGAAATCTTGCTTGTTTGTGGGTGACCAAATACTTATTTTCCACCATAATTTACAAATAAATTCCTTAAAAATCCTACAATGTGATTTTCTGGATTTTTGTTTTCTCATTTTGTCTCTCATCATTGAAGTGTACCTATGTTGAAAATTACAGACCTCTCTCTCATCTTCCTAAGGAGGAGAACTTGCACAATCAGGGGCTGACTAAATACTTTTTGGCCCCACTGTGTGTGTGTGTGTATATATATATATATATATATATATATATATTTTTTTTTTTTTTTTTTTCCAACAATTTTTACAAGAGGAACTTGTTTAGGTTATTGTTGTTATCATATACACACTATTATTATTATTATTATTATTACTTCTATTTTTCACGATTCAAACTTTATTGATCCCTAAAAGGGCAATTCATTTTTCACACCCAGTTACCTCAGACAAAAATACAGCAATTAATCCACAATTATTACTAGTTGAACGTAATAATGTCACACATCAGAATTAAAACAACTGCACATATACATTTGATTGTTTATGTACACTAAACTTTGAAACAGTCCGCCGTCCGAATTGAGGCAATGAGGGTGTAGGTGGCTGCAGCAGCATGCCGCGCCACCAGGCTTGGGGGAGATTAAGGCCTTTGTAGCTGCAGAGCTGTGCAGCCTCTGGAGGGGGGAGGAGTGGCAGGGCGGAGGCAACGGGGGTGGTAGGGTGGGAGGAGGGGGTGTGCATCATGTGTGCAGATGAGATGAGTTTATATCAGTCAGATGAGTCTGTAACAGTTTCTGTCACTGTGTGCATAATGTCTGGAGTTGTCTTTACAACATCAGACTGTAGAGGAGGGCAGAAAGATAAGAGAGGCAGCCGAATGGTTCACCAAGGCTGTAGAGATTCTTCTGGAGGAAAACAAGCACGGCGTTTTGACCTTCAGAGGCTGATAAGCCTGCCATGTTTAGGGTTAAGCACAGAAATTCCATTTACAGCTCCTCTGACTGACCAAATCCAATTTTATGAGTATTCCCTGGTCTCCGACATCTTCCTTTGCAAGGCGGACATTTGCTCCAAGATGTTTTCCAACTTACGTCTGAGTTCAAGGGTTATAACACAGTCTGAGAATCACAGTCTTGCCCACCTCATTAATCATGACAGACAGGTGAGGGGTACTGCTTCTGGTAGCAGCCATCTTGCCAATTCTCTGGTAGGTCAGAGCAGCACATATACCAATAAGCACCAGCCCTCCCACCTTAAAACCAAATATAAATTTTCGATGTCCTCCACAGAGAGTGGTACCAAGCACACAACATGCCACTTTTCTTCCTGTTAAAAGGGAGTTTTTCCTTCCCACTGTGGCCAAGTGCTTGCTCACAGGGGGTCGTTTTGACCGTTGGGGTTTTTCATGGTTATTGTATGGCCTTGCCTTGCAATATGCAGCGCCTTGGGGCAACTGTTTGTTGTGATTTGGCGCTATATAAGAAAAAAGTTGATTGATTGATTGACTTCTCCTAGGCATTGCGAACATAGCCTGCAGGGTAGGTTCCATCTGGGCATGCAGGGTCCCCCAGCCCTGATTTCCTTGTTGAAAAAAAAAAAAAAAAAAGATGTCAGTAGCGTTCAAAGACCCGCTGATCAATTCCATGGTTATTACAAATATAGTCTGAAGAATTCACAGTCCAGTGAATTAGCGACTTTGAAGGTTGGAGCAGAGATAGAGGAGAGGAGATGTGTCCGACTCACCGGAGTCCCAAGGTGAGGGGGAGGGCCGTTGTGGTCCATTTTTAAAGGACCACAATGGAAATAAGTGTTTTCACTATCTTGTGTCATCCATGCTTTTTTTTTTTTTTTACATATTTACATTATGTACTTACATTGAACTTACTAAATAGAATCAGGCACTCGCAGTTTTCATATAGAGCTGATTTTCTGCCCCCTGCGGAAATGGCTTGTGAGTCCAGAATATAGTTAGCAATGTCCATTGTTCAGTGTTGTTAGCTAATATCCACAGGTTCTCCAAAAACCTTCAAGATTTGAAAATTGTTTGTGTGGAAGAATGGGCCAAAATCACCCCTGAGCAATGCTTATAACTAGTTTCTCCATACAGGATGCGTCTTGAAGCTGTCGTGTTTAATACTTTTTCCTGTGTCATTCAATGCTGTTAAACATAACAATGTCTGTACTTATTTGTTTAGGTTTCTTTACATGTCTGGATTACTTGGGTTGTTACCAACATCTGGTCAAAATTTCACGTCAGGAGCACCCTTAGAAATATATTTACTGAGAAAAATGTTGATGTTTTAAATAATTATTTTACCTGCTGTATACACACACATACTTGCCGAGAAGTGTTTAGCCTGAACCAGGAAACGTAGGGTGTGGTTCTCATTCTTTCGCATTCTCAAAACCCATCACGTGTATCAACATGATAGATAGATAGATAGATAGATAGATAGATAGATAGATAGATAGATAGATAGATAGATAGATAGATAGATAGATAGATAGATAGATAGATAGATAGATAGATAGATAGATAGATAGATAGATAGATAGATAGATAGATAGATAGATAGATAGATAGATAGATAATCTCTGTATGTCACTTAAAATTGTGATTAAAAGACTGTTGGTGAGCCCAAGATTATTTTAAAGTGGGCCTCTGTGTTTATAAGTTTGGGAATGGACAACACAGCCAGTTTATCCATGATTATAGTGTTTGCATTCTAAATCAGTACTACACAGATTAAATTCATTTGTCTTCCCAGTGAATTGATGAACTCCACATCTGTTACCATTGAAAAATGTCAAACTTCCCCTTTAATACAATATGATGCCTTTAACTTGTCCTTGTAGTCCCACTTGGGCCCAGACACAATCTGACCTCAACTTCCAAAATCATATTTTGGATCCTCCCCAGACGATCATGTTGTTGTGTCTTTGAACTTGTGTTTCTCAGCAGGGGAACTGAGACCGGCACTCCGTTCAGGCATCATCCCCTAGGCCGTTCATGACTTCATGCCGGGCATTGCTCTAACCCCACACTGTGTCAATCTTAAGCATGAGAACTGTATTTATTCCACATCGTAATTGGCCCCGTGGCTGTAGGCTGGCCCACTAATACTCCTGCTTTTAGAAGGTTGCATCATCCTGGGATTCTCCACGTGTTCCACAACTCCAGGGGGACATAGCTGGCGAGGCAGAGGCTGGTACAGACAACCTGTCTGTTTCTGTCTGTCTGAGTCCCACTCTGTCTCTATGTCTGGGGCGTCTGTCTGCTTGCTTACTTGCCTCTCTGTTCTCATAACCTGTGGGTTGTTCAGTCTGACAGCTCATTACAGTTGTTCAGGACACGGCTCATTTGTAAGTGTAGCACTGTGTTGCTATGTTGTGGTGTCATTTAAGAGGCCCCTATACTATTTCACTTGTGGCTATTTTATGAGACAGGGAAAGAATTCAACTTAGTCCCTGCAGGGTGAGCCACTTTATTAGGCATTGAAGCAATATTCATGGACAAATTACTTATTGAAAACCCATCACAAAATTCTGCAAGATAGGCTGATTTGTCAAAGAACAAATAAGCTGATTTGTCAAAGGACATAGCCTATGGTTCAGTAGAATAAAGATTTCAGATGAGTAGGGTTTTTTATTTATTTATTAACACATGGTTCAAGACTGCGATGCGTTTTACAAGTACAACAGATACAACATGTTGACACGCCCCTGGGATTTCACAAATTTTCATATTTTACATGTCCAAGAACAAATATCTAGAGCATGATCTGAATGAAATAAAAGTCGGAATCTCATAATCAGAGGTGTGTAAATATGCAATATTTAATGAATATAAAGTTATTAGCACATTTTGTACATACACATAAATTAAATGAAACATTTCTGTTTTATATTTTACCAATTTGGCTGATGCTGTAGCAATTTGCTTTTAATATAAAATTAAAGAGCATCATTTTAGATTTCTTATTTTATTTCATGAAATGATTTTGTTTTTTAAAGTGTGATCTCATTAAAAAAAAAAAATAAAACTAGAGCACCACTCTCATAGAGTGCAAATCTCCGCCAACACTAGTTTCCAATTCCACAAATTTTTACCTCAGAAAAAATTGTCAAAGTCCTTTTAGAAGTGGCTTTTCAAGCTAAAATATAGTAAGTCCCTTTGGCTGCTCCCCTCCGGTTCGCCACAGCAAATCCAAGCAAATCTGCCCTCGCCGGAGTCCCAAATCCAATACTTGCTTGGGACTCCGGCGAGGGCGGTCACATCTCCTCCTTTCTCCTCTCCTTCTGTGTTTTTCTCTATCTCTGCCCCAACTTCCAAAAGTCCCAACTTCACCAGATTGTGTATTCTTCAAACTATATTTGGAATAACCATGGAATTGATCAGCTGATCTCTCAATGCTATTGACACCATTTTTTCCAACAAGGAATCAGGGCTGGGGGACCCTGTATGCCCAGATGGAAGCTATCCTGTGGGCTGTGTGCTCGACACCAGGAAGAAATGGCGCGTCACGTGCTTGACACCACTGTCCGTGGAAGACGTCTAGGATTTATTCTTATTTGCCTTTATGGTAGGAGGTCTTTTGCTGCTTGAATTATGCGCTGCCCTGACCTACCAGAAAAACTGTCAAGACGGCTCCCATCAAAACCACAACCCCACATCTGTCCATCATGATTATCGAGGTGGGCAACACGGTACAATCTCAGACTGCATTAACTTTTGAACTTAAATGCAAGTGGAAACCATCTCGGAGCAATTTGACTGTCCTGCAAAGGAACTGATGTTGGAGACCAGTGAATATTCACAATTGGATCTGGACGCTTAAAGAGAGGCCATACTGGAATTCTGTGTCTCTCTGCCTAACCCAATCATGGCAGCCTTATCAGCTACTGATGGTCAAAATGCCCCGCTGTTTTCTTCCAGAAAGGTTTCAACGGCCTTGGTGAAGCATTTGGTTCCCTCTCCATTTGCCATCCCATACAGACTCTACACACACACGGACAGAGACTGATATGAACTCACTGCAGCATAGCTGCAGTGCCTCCCCACCTCCCTAGCTCAGCTGCGCGGGACTCTACTGCGGTCTACACTCACTTTGCCTCAATTCGGATGACAGACTGCTTTGATGTTTAGCGCACATAAACAAATCAAATGTATATGTGCGGTTGTTTTCTGTTGTGTGCCATTATTACATTCAACCAATAATAACTGTGGATTAATTGCTGTATTTCTGAGGTAACTGGGTGTGAAGATAATTTTGTTACACCTGTTGTAATGACAATAAATCATCATTCATTCATTCATTCAAGGTGGATCTGCATGTTGAATTGGCACAGGTTTTACGCCAGATGCCCTTCCTGACGCAACTCCACATGGAGAAATGTGGCAGGGGTGGGATTTGAACCGGAAACCTTTAGCACTGAAACCAAGTGCACTAGCCACTTTGCCACCACCCCTTTCATAAGCAAAAATATAATGCCAAAAATATAGATCAAAAGGGCTTTTCAATGTTAAAAAATTAAATATCAAACTTAGTTTATTCATTGAGAGCACCACTTTGCACCTCATTGTCACAAATGAGAGTGACTGAGGCACGTTTGATTGAGATATAATGCAAAATGTACATCAAATGGGTTTTTTAATATTAAAATCAAAATGTCCACAAAATCCACAATCCGGATCAGATCCAGATCAAACTTTGTCAGGCGATAGTGAGTGCCAGTCTGTACATCTCATTCAAATATGAGAATTATTTGAGCACATTGGATTAAGATATAATGTAAAATATATATTAAATGGGGTTTTCATTGTTAAATTCAAATCTTCACAAAATCCACAATCTGGGTCAGATCCGGATCAAAAGTTGTCAGGCAATAGTGAGTGCCAGTCTGTTCCTCACTTTCAAATATGAGAGTGATTGGCGCATATTTGTTTAAGATATAATGTAAAATACACATTAAATTGGGTTTTCAATGTTAAATTTAAATGGCCACAAAATCTGTAATCTGGATCAAATCGGGATCAAACTTTGTCAGTCCAAAAAGGATACCACCCTACATACTGCTGTCAAATATGTTCTTTGTTGGCTGAGTTATGAATTTTTGAAAATTCATTCAGTATTAAAGATAGGGATTTTTCCAATTTTCCAAGATTTTTCCTGACTTTGACCTTTGACCCATGACCTTGAAAAATTGAATCTTCAGTAAAACGTTCATAATGATACAGTAGATGAAAAATTGTGGGCTCCAGGCTGTTCACAAACAGACAAACAAACAAACAAGGGCGATACCATAACCTCCTCCAATTTCATTGGTGGAGGTTATTATGTAAAAGCCAGAGACATTCTACATACAGTACATTCAGTGCTTTTCCCATTCCTGGAACACCGAGGGTCCTCCAACATTCAGTCTCTGTTGCATCATCCCAGGATGACAACCTAACCTTGGTAAATGAATCAAATAAACAAATTGTTCATCACAACAGGTTTCAATTTCTAAGGTAAATGTTGAGCTAAAATGAATGAAAATAATTACTTGTAAATAATTTCATACCCTGGACAGTTGTCCTGAGCTTGTGAATTTGTAAGATGGCCGTCTATGAGGAAGAATGCAAGACTTCTACAGTGGCTTCATTTTTCAGTACTGTACGTAGGTTTGGGCTTGAGGAAACCCAGAGGGTATTAGGAAGATCACACATCAGCATGAAAATTTCCAGTATGGCACACACTATTATGCATTCTGAACTGTGAATTATGCTCAGACAGCTGTTAAAATCATCAAAGCACACATTCATAAGATACAATACAGGTTTTTAGTAAGGGACAAATGATCATATAGTTAGAGTGGCTTTACGTATTTTACCTTTAAAATGTAATCATTTAACAAATCACTTTTAGATATTAGATATTAATTGTATTATTTCATTATTATTTGCTCTAATTGGAAAATGTGTTATTTTGGTAGATGTGAAAGATGTGGAGGACATCTCTCAGACTTTCCCGGATCTTGAACAGCAATTACAGGTATATACATGAGATTTTACACACACACACACACACACACACACACACACACACACACACACACACACACACACACACACACACACACACACACACACACACACACACACACACACACACACACACACACACACACACACGCGCGCGCAAAAGCGCATTCTGAAATGAAGGTTCTTGGTCCAGTGAGACATCCAGTGGTGGACACAGTTCCGATAACCAAGCAAAGATAAAGTTTTCATTATCAGATTATCTTTTCAGATTAATTATCTTCTGATAAATTTTTGTCCAATAATTTTTAGACCGTTAACGTGGTAAACAAATGTGAACACATGCATAGTTCTACCCTCTACGAACAGAGGGGAGCTGTTTCTAGAAGAAACTGCTCTATCCTCTGCAGACAAAGGAGAACTGGTCACAAAAAAACTATTTTAACCCCATAGTGATATGCGCCCAATATCACCCAAGTCATCCAGAGGCATACATTTTTAACTTATGGTTCAAATTTTAACTAAACTTATTTCGGACAAGTTATATAAAATTAACATCACATCTGAAGTTGTATAAAGTGAAAATATCAAATATATGTTTTAATTTTAAAGTAATGTGCTAATTTTTAAGGTTTTAGTGTGCACCTGCTTTGTCCAGGTGCATTATGGGTGATACGGTAATCTCAGTACGTTCACGACAGGAGAAATGATTTGAGACACTCTGATCAGGGTCCACGGACAACACCATTAAACTCTAGTGCCTAAAACTCTCGTGAATATATTCTCTCGGTTTATAGACGTTATTGTGTTTGCGTTTGTTAAATTCCACGCATCTTAAACGTAGCAAGTAGCAACACAGATTATCTGGAATTTTGTGTTGGCAAGTTTTCAAGGTCTCTACTGCCATCTACTGGCCAGTAGTGTTCATGGCAGTATTCAAACTGAAGCTGGGCAGACACTGTACCAGAGAACAGCACGGTGTAAGAGTGCAGTGCACACGATTTATGTTCTCACACACATTGTACGTTCAAAAACCACACGTCGGACTCGTGTTTCCAGGAGCAAAACATAAACAGAAGCTTTTTTTCAAACTTAATTTCCAAAAACTGTCTATGGGAGACATCAACATTTAAAAAACAAAACAAAATGAAAGAAAAAACAAAAAACATTACAAGACAGGTCTGCAGTGTTTGCACAGGCACAGTGTGAGAGTTTGGACGCTTGTAGCGCTTCAGCAGTGGGACACCCTCACGACGGCCAAACAGAATATCAAACAGGTTTGATTTTCATCTGATCATACGATCGGCGATCAGGAGGTGGTCGTAAGATGTTAAACGCAGCTCGTTACTCTATGTATACTAAACGACGCAGGATGCGTGATTAACCTGAAAAAAATTCTCGTACAAATGAAAAATCAGCTGAAAAGGGGCCAAAACTCGCACTGGCACCAGTAGATCATGGCAGTGTTCTATTTATTTTGACACCGGTTATATCAGACGGTTATCTAATTACATCTTGGCTTTTCTTTTGAAAATGCCTTTTTTTATAAATAAAAAATGGAATATTTCGCAAAAGCACATTTATCTGTAAACACCAACACACGACACACCTCACATTATTGTGCTGGTTTACATAGAATGAATCATCCAATCAGTGTGAGCAGAGGCACATTTTACCCAGAATGCCATCTTTCTGTGTTTCTTACAAAACTTCAGAATTAGTGTATTATTCAACATTAAAAGATATCGTATGTTATATCTTAACTTTGCACAAATGACTGAATTGACATTAATGGAGTTATTCTATCAGTATTCATTTTATTTATACACCAAACCATAAGTCAGCACTGCTTTATTTTCCAAGACCTCGGTCTGACGGCAATGTTGTGGTTGGGCAGAGAGTTGAGCTTCATAGCTCTTCTCAGTGTATGGCTGTGCTAGAAGTCATGTAGTAAACTGAAGTTTACAGCAAGGGGTAGGCTGCTCAAAGGCAAAAGTGCTGACTCATTGTTTGGGTCTGTGGTCGCTTTTGATGCTTCCAAAAGCGATTGTGGTGTTGAAACTCAAAATCATCGTTAGTAGTTGCAACTGTACCGGAGACAATACTGGAATTTATCATTTATTGGTTATCTGTAACTTTGACCTCCACATTAGAGATAGTACATGGGCTGCTTTCTTCCACCTGCAAAATATAGTGAAGATTCATCCCATCCTGTCTATGGCTGGTGCTGAGACCCTGATCCATGTGTTTGTCTCTTCTTGATTGGACTACTGCAGTGTTCCAGCATTAGGGCTCTCCAATTGGTTCAAAATGCTGCAGCCAGACTTTTGACACGAAGCAGAAAGTTTGACCGCTCCATCCAGAGATGGTTGTGGTATCTGTTCCAGAAACTGTCCTGTGCACCAGCAACATTTCCTGTATGTTTGTTTTGTGAATTGTTTTGTAATTGTGTCTGTAGCATGGCCCAAGCAGAGTGTCACCCCTTTGAATCTGGTCTGCTTGAGGTTTCTTCCTCAGAGGGAGTTTTTCCTTACCACTGCTGCTCTGGAGTGTTGTGAAAAGTGTGATGACATGGACCCACAACAGGGGGCGTAAATGAACGGTCAATGGGAATGCAAGAATAACAATTTAATGTTGTGAAAAGTGCACAACGAATACAGATACAATCAATACTACAGTCAATCTCAAGTTGGTGTAGTGTGGGCAGTCTCGAGGATAGGAGACGCCCGTCCAGAGAGGAGTCGGAACCCACACGATTTCCACCAGCAACGGATCTGGAACACCCCAGAGCCGCCAATCCTGAGTCCCCAGGTGGCCACCGTCTCCAGCTGTCAGATCAGGTACTGCTGGCAGGAAACAGAAACAGTGAAGAGTGAGTGTGAGTGAACACACCCAGCAAACAGTCAGCAAGTGACTCCTTTTTGGGAGGAGAAGAATGCCTCCACCTCGTGCTTTCACAAGTCCTTTGAGTTACCGTGCAGACCAAGTATACACTTGTTGAGTACCGGAGTGCAGAGCGGAAACACCGGCTCCAACCACAAGTGGAATAAACTGCAAACTCAAAAAAGTCACTGATTATCAGCTACCAGCTCAGAAGTAAAGAACGTCACAACAAAAGCTTAGCTGTGAAGATGGCTGAGAGTCTACCTGTACGGGTCGACGATGTCTCGGCGTGGGTGTGGTGTCTTCTCCAGGCTTTTATGGGTGCGTCATGATGAGTGGATGATGAGTGGATGAGTGACAGCTGTCAATCCGTGTTCCGGATGCTCCAGGCGGCGACTGCGCCCTCTGGTGCCTGAAGCCCGCCTTCTGGCAGGGCGCCCTCTGGTGTTGGCCAGCAGTACCTCCTCTTCGGGCGGCCCACACAACACTGGAGGTTAGTAACGTTAGACCTTACTTGTATGAAGCGCCTTGAGGCAACTCTATTGTGATTTGGCGCTATATAAATGAAAATAAATTGAAATTGACAATCACAGAGTATAATGCAGATAATTAAATTTAAAATATAAAATGTCACACTACTGGTTAAGTTTTGCTGTATTTCTGAAGGGGATAATTACTAACTTACAAATACTTTTTAAAAGTGTTATTGTTTATTTAACAGCATGTAAATGTCTGGATCTCATTTTGTGGTTTAATGGGGCTGATACTGTAAATACCACTGCAGTCTCATCGGGTGATGACGCATTAATCCACTGTGCAGCCACAGTGGACTTTAATGAGAAACAACATCAGCTATTCAAAGCCTCAATGATGGTAAACAGTGTGTGTGTGTGTCTGTGTGTGTGTGTGTGTGTGAGTATGAAATGTCCAGTTAAACCTAACATCACTTTGATTAAAATAAAGTTAACTCAACTAATGTCCTAACGCCAAAAACGTTAAAAGGTCAAAATAGCTGGTTTACTTAAAGTGTTCAGTTTGTCTTTTTTTTATGTGCATGAGGTGACACCATGAGGCCAGTTTTCTCAGTGATGTTAAAATGCAACTACTTTAACTAACTAAAGTTAGTTAAAGTAGTTGATCAAATGTTCTTGCCGCTTTTGTTTCTGTATGACAACGTTGCTTTTCATCCCACACATGGACGAGTCACGTTCAACTCGTTGGCTCTTTAGTTATTGATCCGTTCAGATATAGTCAATGTTCATGCAAGACGTCGGACTTGGGAGGCTGGACAAAGTTGGACGACCATCAGACGGAATGCTGACGGTACGGGAACAACGCAAATGATGAGGAACAGTCAAGACAGAAAGCAAAAAGGAATACGGACAAATTGAAGTTATCAGGATTCGTTCACATTTTTCAACAGTTTAAAAATTCTGACGAAGCGCCAGCTACAGGAATGAAGCTGGACGACAGTTAAAAGATGTCTCCAAAAGTCAACCTAAGTCTAGATTTCCTGCTTTGTTTTGGCTTCAGTGTCCTTCGTTAGTGCCGTGTGACCGGGGCTTTAAATAACTGAACAGCAAATGCTTTCATCTTGTAAATCACCAGCTTAAAAGATGACATAATGAGGTTGGTTAACTTAAGACTGAGTTTGGTTAAGCTACGAACCACCGGGAGAAACATGATGCCCACATAGAACATAACCAGAACATAATGTGTGGCCGGGGTTGATACCAAAACCTTTTGTCAGTACTGCAAATTCGTAGTGGCAAACTCGAAACATTGCTTCATACAGTTTTGAAACCTTTGCAACACCCCCATTTTGAAACATTGTTTCAGAGTGAGTATCAAAAGGAAGATATGGTGAACACTGGCACCTATTGGGTGGTTAATGAGCATGCAGCCATAAAAATGTATGAATTTCTTATTTAAAGGTTCTTCAGTTAGCTGTGTTTTTGCATGTGCATTGCTTGTCACTGTGGTACTTTCTGGCCTTGAATGCAACATGAAAGGTTGGTAGTTGAAGAGATACACTCTGCTTTAAAAATATTTGTGAGTGATAATAATAATAATAATAATAATAATCCATTTTCTGAACTTACTTATTGCAGTTTAGGGTGATGGGTGTTGGTGGGGGGGTGTAGCACCTACGTATTGCGGTGGGCACTGGGCAAGAGACAGATACACCCTAGGCAATCTAAAAATAATAATAAATAAAGTAATAACAATAGCAAACAGAAATTTCTGATGTCCGCCAATCCAGATCACCTCCAAAGTTCAGTGGAGTCTTCCATGCCCTAATATCTATCTGTGGAGCAAATTTGGTGAAAATCTGTGAAGTAGTTTTGATGTAATCCTTCAAAGTGTATTTAAAGTGAAATCTTGATCTAGAATCCAGATCCGGATCATCTCCAATATTCAGTGGAGTCTTCCATGCCCTAATATCTATCTGTGGTGAAAATATTGTCAAAAACTAGTAGTTTTGGCGTAATCCTGCTAAAAGACAGACAGACAAATTTCTAAACATGCAAATTAGGTGAACTGGAAACTTAAAATTGACCATAGCAGGTAAGTAAATTTTATTTTTCTGTACCACCTTTCACAAAGCAAACAAGTGCAATACAGAGAAGACACATTTAAAACAATAATTTTAAAAACAAGAAAACACAATGAAAAGAATAAAAGAATATAAACCCTTATCTAATTAAAAGCCTGTTTAAAAAGCAAAGTCTTTAACTGCTTTTTAAGTTATATCAACTGCGTCTCAACAGCGAAGGCAAAGAGGCAAAGCGTTCCACAGCCCGGGTGCTGCTGCTTCAAAGGAGCGATTGCCTCACGTCTTAAAATTAATTTTTGGGATCACAAGTAACATTTGTCCGGCTGATCTCAGACTGCGAGTCGGAGTGTGCAGCTGCAGCAGGTCAGAGATGTCGGGAGGAGCTTGGCCATGCAAGGCTCTAAAAGTTAGGGTAAAGATTTTAAAATAAATCCTAAACATTTACGCATTTAACATAAAACTATGAATTAAGATTCAGTGGAATTCAAATGTGTTTTATGTTTTAATTCGAACATTTCAATATCGCGTGACTGTCTAATCCAAGCAAGCAACTCGTTCTATAAAGCTGGCTCATGACTGGTTCAAACCCAAAATTTCTTTTTCATCCCCGGGACACAATAATTGAACACCAAGAAGAAGGTACATAACACTCTGAAGGCAAAATGGCTTTTTGATGGCTGCATCATGTACAGTAGCTCACTCAAAATGAGTTGACTAGCAGTAAATATGTTGCTTATAGCCTCAAACATTACATTTAATACTGCACTTCTCTAAAACAGATACTGTATCTGTCTGTTGTTTGACAGCCAGTGCCCCCCTGTGTGTCTCTGAGGGAGAGTGTCCAGGTGTACAGGGAACACTGCAGGATGGCGAGAGACTTCCACCAGGTCAAACATGAAATTGCTGTGCTTGAAGACCGCAAGTGAGCCCAATTACCTGCTAATTACACCTACACCTATAAGAAAATAACATTCTCAGTCATTATTACCTTCTGTCTGTGTTGTCCTTCTGTATCTCAAAGGGACATGAATAGATTTCAGTGACATTTGGTAGAGAGGTGGACCTTTGATCAAAGAAGAGTTGCTTACAATTTGAGGTGATCCAGACAAAGGAGTCTTTGATCCTGATACTTTATGCTTTTGATCTTTGAGATCTGATCCTGAGTCATTTGGTCATGGCCTCATGATTGAATCAGGATCAAATGTCTCAATCTGCCATTCGGTTTTTTTTAACAAATGGTCATGAAAAACTTTCTGATTAAAACAATCAGGGAATTAAAGCAAACAGCCAAAACGTTTCTCAGTCTGGATCAAAAGTCAGAATCAAAGATAAGCAATCAGTATCAAGAGGAGTGATCAGGATTAAAGATCAGCATAAAGAGAAGGAGTAGGTCCTACCAGATGACTGTTAATCACTATCAAAGGCAGTGATCAGCAGTCAGCCATCACACTTAAATATCAGGATCAATGGTCAGGATAGACAGTGCTTAGGATCAAAGGAATGTCTTCATGATCTCATGATTTTTTGATCTATAAGTCACCTCATTCACCCCTGTCCAAAAACACATTGTTGGACAGGAAATAATACAGAGAAATTCATTGTTTGATTGACTCCTAACAGGGATGGTGAGCAAGCGGCTAGTGCGCTTGTTTTCACCGTGGAAGATTCCCAGTTCAAAGCCACCCCTCTCCATTTTCCATGTTATGTGGCAACCCGGTCTCATGCCACTTCATGATAGCATCATGAAAAATGCTTTAATCTGTTAGTTCGTGATATCATCACAAAATGTGTCACATTTTCCTGATGGTATCACAAAATGAATTCACGACAGTATCACAAAATCTGGGGTTATGCGGGGGCCGTGGGGGTTATGGTTAGAATTAGGGATAGGGGTAGGGTTGGAAATAGTTAATTAAACATCATGAAAGTGTGACACATTTCATGACGGTATCATGAAAAAAAAAAAGGGTGAGACTGAGTTGAATGTAGAGTTGTATCCGTAAGTGTCTCTGGTGAAAAATCTGTGCCAAATCAACATGCAGATACATTCTTGGGTCATCCCTTTTGGTTTGTGGCCTAATTTTAATGAAAGGAAACTGTGTGAGACCATGTGTTATTTGAGTGTATATAGTAGATATAGGTAGTTAGTTCTAGTTATACAGTAAATAGCTTTATGCTGCATTTACACATAGGCAGGACGTGTTACGAATGTCATATGTGCGTCATTCTTGGCACATTCCTGACATTCTTAACGTGACTTAATGCATCTGAATAGGTTTCTTAATAGACAGAGTATATAGAATAGAGTGATATTCGTGGTTTGCGTGGAGCATGTTTTCGGCTGTCAAAATATCTTCCACGAATCTCACACACCACCCTCATTCAGTTTCATTGCTGCAGTATGCCAAAGAAGGACAGTGAGGCCAAGTTGGCTAAAAGTTTTGTTCCATTGCTCATCAACACGCTCCTGTAGGTGTTCCACCTGCTGCTGCTGTGCCTGATGTTTGGGAAAACGCGTGAGACGAGAACCACTTGGAGCCACACATCTGGCTCTCTCAGTCTCCTCCTCCTCTCTGCACCACTCCATGGCACAGAGCCCAACTAAGCATGCAGTCACAAAGTTCTTCTGCTGTAGCAATCTGAATTGTTCAGCACCTGATGGATGAATATGGGTGTGTGCATGGAGACAATTTGCCTCATTCACAACGTGACAGAATGCAACGATGCACTGTTACGTGCAATAGCTCGCAACATCATGGAATAGCGTGCAACAATGTGGAACATTAATTCTTGACCGTACATAATGGTTCCTGGTAATTCTCCAACAACACGTGCCATTAATCGTAACATGTGGTAACAGGTTGCAGCAGTTCCTGAGAACACCTGATGCCTCTGCCTCAAATAATCACATTCCTGATTAGCGGCCAAGAATGTATACTTCGTGGCATTCGTGACTTGTTGCTGTTATGTGTAAATGGAGCATTACTGCATAAGCTCTTATAGCACACTGGGCGTACACCTGTCCACAGATCTGATTATGTTCAGCTCATGTTATGGTCACATTGTGGCTCGAGTATTAACCGATAGTCATATCTTTATATACCAGTCTATATGAAACTGAACACTCCATGGCCTTTTTACATAAAGGGGTGAATGTGAAGCATAATTGTAAAGCGCTTTGAGCGTCTGAAGCAGATGGAAAAGTGCTATATAAATGCAGTCCATTTACCATAAAGCTGCCAAGGGCAACCCATCCATTGGTTTTTGACTACTTTCCTGTGGCTTGGTGCTACTGAGCCTGGACCTCGTACCATCTAAATGCAACCTTTCAGTTCTTCTAAGGTGTTTCTAAACCAAATGTGATGACATCTCTCCTTCAAAGTGAGGCATCTAGTAGGTACCCTAATTATATACACAAACACAATCTCCATGAAGACACAGCAGTTCCTTCCAGATGTCACACTACCTCACCCTGCCCCAAAGCCAAGTTCAGATGTCCTGCTAAGAAAGCTAACTTCAACTGCTTGGACATGAAATCTCTTTTTTTGTTGTTGTTTTTGGTTACTGCCCAAGCTCCTGATATTCTGTGTACAAAGAGATCCCAAGAAAGGTAGTACCTTACACAGGCAGATCCTGCTCTGTAGGATATCAGTTGCACTTGTCCTGATCCATCTCCCAGCTTGACTCTCATGTCTGGCTGGACACCAGCTTCAGCTGGCCAGCTAAACATTGTGAGGGGGTGATGCCAACAGTACATCACAAGGTAGTAGATTTCTCAGTGAAGTCACCGGCTAGGACAAAGGAACTCAAAAAGTTAATGGCTAAGTGTTCAGAACCAAAGCATGCATCAGGTTGAGGAGTTTTGGCTGTGGTGAATACAACCCCAATTCCAATGAAGTTGGGGCATTGTATAAAATGTAAATAAAAACAGAATACATTCATTCATTCATTCATCTTCTACTGCTTAGTCCATTTAAGGGTCGCGGGGGGCTGGAGCCTATCCCAGCAGCCACAGAGCGCGAGGCGGGGTACACCCAGGACAGGACGCCAGTCTGTTGCAGGGCCACAAACAGACAAACACACACACACACACACACACACACACACACACACACACACACACACACCTACGGACAATTTTAAAGATCCCAATCCACCTAACCTGCATGTCTTTGGATGTGGGAGGAAACCGGAGCACCCAGAGGAAACCCACGCAAACACGGGGAGAACATGCAAACTCCACACAGATAGGCCACGGGAACAGAATACAATGATTTGCAAATCCTCTTTGACCTATTTTCAATTGAATACACCACAAAGACAAGATATTTAATGTTCAAACTAATAGACTTTTTGTTTTGTGCAAATATTTGCTCATTTTGAAATGGATGCCTGCAACACGTTTCAAAAAGCTGAGAGTTAGGGTTAGCAGGTTAACAGTGGCAACAAAAGACTGGGAAAGTTGATGAGTGCTCAAAGAACACCTGTTTGGAACATTCCACAGGTGAACAGGTTAATTATAAACAGGTGAGTGTCATGATTGGGTATAAAAGGAGCATCCCCAAAAGGCTCAATTGTTCACAAGCAAAAAAGGGGCGAGGATCACCACTTTGTGAACAACTGTGTGAAAAAATAGTCCAACAGTTTAAGAACAATGTTTCTCAATGTTCAATTGCAATGAATTTAGGGATTCCATCATCTACAGTCCACAATATAATCAGAAGGTTCAGAGCATCTGGAGAATTTTCTACACGTAAGCGGCAAGGCCGAAAACCAACATTGAATGCCCGTGACCTTCGATCCCTCAGGCGGCACTGCATTAAAAACTGACATCGTGTAAAGGATCTTACCGCGTGGGCTCAGGAACACTTCAGAAAACCATTGTCAGTTAACACAGTTTGTCGCTACATCTACAAGTGCAAGTTAAAACTCTACCATGCAAAGCAAAAGCCATACATCAACAACATCCAGAAACACCACCGCCTTCTCTGGACCCGAGCTCGTTTGAAATGGACAGACGCAAAGTGGAAAAGTGTGTTGTGGTCTGATGAGTCCACATTTCAAATTGTTTTTGGAAATCATGGACGTCGTGTCCTCCAGACAAAAGTGAAAATAGACCATCCAGATTGTTACCAGCGCAAAGTTCAAAAACCAGCATCTGTGATGGTATGGGGGTGTGTTAGTGCCCATGGCATGGACAACTTACACATCTGTGATGGCGCCATCAATGCTGAAAGGTACATCCAGGTTTTGGAGCAACACATGCTGCCGTCCAAGCAACGCCTTTTTCAGGGACGTCCCTGCTTATTTCAGCAAGACAATGCCAAGCCACATTCTGCACGTGTTACAACAGCGTGGCTTCATAGTAAAAGAGTGCAGATACTAGACTGGCCTGCCTGCAGTCCAGACCTGTCACCCATTGAAAATGTGTGGCACATTATGAGGCGCAAAATACGACAACGTAGACACCGGACTGTTGAACAACTGAAGCTGTTCATCAAGCAAGAATGGGAAAGAATTCCACCTACAAAGCTTTAACAATTAGTGTCCTCAGTTCCTAAACGCTTATTGAGTGTTGTTTGAAGGAAAGGTGATGTAACACAGTGGCAAACATACCACTGTCCCAACTTTTTTTAAATGTGTTGCAGGCATCCATTTCAAAATGAGCAAATATTTGCACAAAAACAAAGTTTATCAGTTTGAACATTAACATTGTCTTCGTGGTGTATTCAATTGAATATAGGTTGAGGAGGATTTGCAAATCGCATTCTGTTATTACATTTTACTCAACGTCCAAACTTCATTGGAATTGGGGTGGTAGTTTGGAGAGGGGTGGACCCCGCCAAATTCTTTGTGCCAAAGGCATACCCATGATTATAATGCAGTATCAAACACTGGACAGGCCTGGACAGTGGAGTCTCAGAAGCATTACCTGTGCCCCAGTGACCCTCGGAGGTTACAGGATAGGTGAGGTGGTGATGAGACAATCTGAAGGTTATGACCATTACCACACCCCCAAAATCTTTCTGTCAGCATCACGTTCCATTCTATCTTTACTTGTGAACACAACTCAGAGAAGATACTTTGCAGAATGCAGTATGTTGTTTGTCGCTGGCTGTGTGCTATCTCTCTGTTTTGGTGGTGCTGATTCTCATCTCACACTGCAAACCTTAAGAGGTTAATTCACACCAGGACTGCCTTTCCCCAACAAAAACATACAATAATAATTAGAATTAAAATAGAAGTAAGTAAAGCATTTTCAGGACTGACACTATTTTTATATGAAAACATCCACCAGATGGCACTTTCAAATGTGATACATGCAGAACTCAGAAATGCTGGTGAGGTTTGAATTATCTGATGGGATGAGTTACGTATTTTTTCAAGTTTATTATTACTGCTGACCTGAGATTATTATATGTGTGCAAATATGTTTTTGCAAGGTATATAACCCACAGGCACAGCGCACAGTGTCTCCTGTGCCCCCTGTGCCCTCAGCAGCTGTGGGTAGTCTTAGCAGGGGGATTTTCAAGCCCCCCCCATCACACCTACACACACAAAATCACACACGCACAGACTGCACACTGTGGTTTCTAAATACAGAACAACAATCAGACTCTGAAGCAATAAGTTTAGTACTGTCTTTGGATAAGAACATGATGAGTCAGGTCTGTGAGTCAGAAACTGTTGGGTTTTCTGTTTCACACTGGGGCATGTGCTGTGGTCCTCATCCACATAGGCCAATTCAACCACTCACCTCAAAGCTTGTTGTGCTTGTTTTTCTTTTTTGGTATTTGTTGTTATTAGTGTGTATATACAACCCCTGGCAAAAATTATGGAATCACCGGCCTCGGAGGATGTTCATTCAGTTGTTTAATTTTGTAGAAAAAGGAAAAAAAATTGTGGCAGTCAGTAACGGTTACTTTTTAGACCAAGCAGAGGGAAAAAAATATGGAATCACTCCATTCTGAGGAAAAAAATATGGAATCATGAAAAACAAAAGAACGCTCCAACACATCACTAGTATTTTGTTGCACCACCTCTGGCTTTTATAACAGCTTGCAGTTTCTGAGGCATGGACTTAATGAGTGACAACAGTACTCATCAATCTGGCTCCAACTTTCTCTGATTGCTGTTGCCAGATCAGCTTTGCAGGTTGGAGCTTTGTCATGGACCATTTTCTTCAACTTCCACCAAAGATTTTCAGTTGGATTAAGATCCGGACTATTTGCAGGCCATGACATTGACCCTATGTGTGTTTTTGCAAGGAATGTTTTCACAGTTTTTTCTCTATGGCAAGATGCATTATCATCTTGAAAAATGATTTCATCATCCCCAAACATCCTTTCAATTGATGGGATAAGAAAAGTGTCCAAAATATCAATGTAAACTTGTGCATTTATTGATGATGTAATGACAGCCATCTCCCAGGTGCCTTTACCTGACATGCAGCCCCATATCATCAATGACTGTGGAAATTTACATGTTCTCTTCGGGCAGTCATCTTTATAAATCTCATTGGAACGGCACCAAACAAAAGTTCCAGCATCATCACCTTGCCCAATGCAGATTCGAGATTCATCACTGAATATGACTTTCATCCAGTCATCCACAGTCCACGATTGCTTTTCCTTAGCCCATTGTAACCTTGTTTTTTTCTGTTTAGGTGTTAATGATGGCTTTCGTTTAGCTTTTCTGTATGTAAATCCCATTTCCTTTAGGCGGTTTCTTACAGTTCGGTCACAGACGTTGACTCCAGTTTCCTCCCATTCGTTCCTCATTTGTTTTGTTGTGCATTTTCGATTTTTGAGACACATTGCTTTAAGTTTTCTGTCTTGACGCTTTGATGTCTTCCTTGGTCTACCAGTATGTTTGCCTTTAACAACCTTCCCATGTTGTTTGTATTTGGTCCAGAGTTTAGACACAGCTGACTGTGAACAACCAACATCTTTTGCAACATTGCGTGATGATTTACCCTCTTTTAAGAGTTTGATAATCCTCTCCTTTGTTTCAATTGATGTCTCTCATGTTAGAGCCATGATTCCTGTCAGTCCACTTGGTGCAACAGCTCTCCAAGGTGTGATCACTCCTTTTTAAATGCAGACTAACAAGCAGATCTGATTTGATGCAGGTGTTAGTTTTGAGGATGAAAATTTACAGGGCGATTCCATAATTTATTCCTCAGAACTGAGTGAGTCCATATTTTTTTTCCCTCTGCTTGGTCTAAAAAAGTAACCGTTACTGACTGCCACAATTATTTTTCCTGATTTCTTATAGTGTTTCTTAAAGCCAGAAAGTTGCCATTTGAAATGACTTTAGTTTTGTGTCATGTCTGTGATCTGCTTTTTTTCTACAAAATTAAACAACTGAATGAACATCCTCCGAGGCCGGTGATTCCATAATTATTGCCAGGGGTTGTATATATATATATATATATATATATATATATATATATATATATATATATATATTCCATTGGATTCTATGACATGTGTCATATGTTACCCCATAACATGATAACTAAGCATGACACATGGTGCAAACTATTCCTTTTTAAAATCCTACTAACTCAACCAATAATTTGCATCATGTTTTACCATAATTGGAGCAACTTTAACTTTTGACCCCTGTACAAACTGAAAGTGACCTTTGTCGTTATACTTGCTGTTTTTATCCCATAACATTCCAGGGCTTGACAATAAGGCAATTTATGCACTGGCCCACAAGGTCATACTGATTAGACTTTTAAACTGGCGTATGAAATCATACCAGATGTCTACCAAGACTTGGTATATTTATACTTACTTGTCAGCATATTCTGGCATGGCCCTACAAGTTCCACAGAAGACAACCTCGCTCTCCTCATCACACTCCAGCCATGGCCGTCTTTTCTTCCATGAAGCTTGCCAAGTTTTCCTCACCCTTTTCTTCTCATATTCAGCATCAGCAGCCTTCCTCTTCTGTGCTTGTTTTGAGGGTGATAGCTGTTCTTTCCTTTGCTTCCCTGGTTTCAAGAGGTTTCAAGAAATTCATAATATTCACTGCGCTCGATCTTGCTTAAGCGAAAATGATGCGTCGATGTTGAAGCGAAATTCGCGCCACATCAGAAGAAGTTCGTCTGCACTTCGGCAATGTTCCAAACATTGCGAAGTGGTGCAACATGTCCTGTCTCCGGTAGCAGCCTGTGAGCAGGACTTATGTCTCTTTTGTCCTTTATTTCACAATTATAACAAGAGTTTTTGGAGCGAGCAGCAGCCCCACAGCAGCGGGAGCGGAGTTTCTTTTTTTTTTTTTTTTTTATTGTTTACGTTTGCGTGAACGGGACAGTTGGTCCTCAAACTGGGTCCCGCAGAGGCAGAAGGACCGCTGAAAACAGCCGTCATCCAGACGCAGCTCCTGCAGCAAATAATGATACTGCCTGAATTGGGAACGTCTCATGACGTTTGTCAGCTTTCCACAACAACTCGCTCCGTGTGATCAAGGTCCATCATGTTATCTTGACTGACAACCAGAGCCGGCGAGCTGAATGGAAGCTCCTCCTATTTGATGACACACCGGGGTGAATTTTGGCAGCAAAAGCAGAGCGACACACCCGGCGAAGGAGGCGTGTCCGTTGCCACGCAACCCTCGCGAATTTATAGCATCTGATCGCGCCCGGTGTGAATGCAGCATTAGACTAATAAATTTGCCCAAAGCGATTTTAATTCTTACTGGCCCATACGGACCAGTGAAATATGAACTTCACTGGCCCGTGGTGGCCCGGAACGTGTAAAAAAGGCCACCGGGCCATCGGACCAGTGCTATTGTCGAGCCCAGCATTCAGTCACAGATATACCTTTTTGGAATCTTTGTGATCAGACACATAATGTGGTATAGCTTTCAATATGATTGGAACATTTTTTTTTACCCCTATGCAGTTCTTCAATTCACCCCTACTTGGCCCCCTATTGAAAATTTAAATGGCTAAAGTTATTTTTCTAAAATATGTACCAAAAGGTATACACAGTCAAACTTTGGTGCTTGTAACCGGATTTGAAGGATTCCTCTGCAAATATTGTGTTATCTGCTTCACTATCAGAGATGCAGCAAAAGGGCGTGGTCAAAACACAAAGCAGGATCAAAAAACACAGCAAGGTAAATCAGGACTGTAAAGTAGAGGTGGGTGGATCGATCCTAATATCGATAATATCGATACCAACGCTGGTACTGATATTGAACGATCCTCGTGTAAAAACATTGATACTCAAGTTTTTTTCTTTCCTGCATGTACTGACTGCTGCGCATGCAGATTCATCAAAGTCTACTCTCTGTCTGTAAGAGCAGCACTGCGCTGTGTCACACAACATGGAGCAGTGCACCCTCCCCCCTCTGGTCTTTTGTTGTTGTGCAGTCACGTGGCTCAGCGGTGCCAGCCAATTTTGTTGTGGTGTGTTAATTTTGTTGTATTGTGGCTTGTCAGGAGATTTTGTTTTAAGTTGTGTTGAGTGATATTTTTTAAACAAAAATGTTGATTGTGATAATAAAGTATTTTGTTGTCACATACAGTGTTTGGCGAAATTATATCCTAGGTCTTTTGGATCCTTTGGATCTATGAAGCTTAAATAAGAAAAAGTATCGATATCAGTGATACTGGGCCTGTATTTACTTGGTACCCAAATTCCCGGTATCGCCCAACTCTACTGTAAAGAAAGCTGGTAAGTGCACGGAGACAACAAACTGCCGCTGCTGAGGTGAGGAGATTAAATAAGCAGGTGTTAACAAGGTGCATGTGAGGGAAAGAATCCACAAAGGGGGCGTGGCTAGTGAACAAAGATTAGACACTGTACAAGATGGGAAGGAAGAGAGTGCACAAAGAGAAGTGATGTAAGCTACTGAGATGTGTGAGCAGGTGCCAAGAGTGAGAGTGAAAGAAAACAGAGCGAACACAATCAAAGTGTGAGACAAGGACAATAGCAGGTGCAGGACTGTGGAGTGGGAACAAACTTGGAGGGGCGTGAGGACAGAATAACATATAACAAAGAACTAGGCATGAACCGGAGGACTGATCAGGGAACATGGGACATAAATACTAAAACAAAACTAAACTGGTGACAATGGCAAAATAGACAAATGATAACCAAATGAAAACTACACAAGGAAATAGAGAAAAATATAACAACTAAATAAAACAGAAACTGACTAAAACAAACCATAAGAAAAGCAGTGACAAATCCAGACATTACCGCACAACAAATAAGAGGAACTAGAAAACATGTGATGAATTAATAAACAAGAAATGAAAACACAACTGACTGCAGAAAACTAGAACAAAAGTAAATAGTAACAAAGAGAACAAAGTGACAAGTAAAACATAACAGAATAAATCATGATGAAAATAAATACTAATAAATCAAAGCTGAAAACAATGACAGAAAGAGGGGGGAAAAGGACTCCACACCCTGTTCAGGCCAAAATCATGACTTTCTGTTTTACGAGATTTTTTATGTCAAGTGTGTGTGTGTGTGCCATATACTGTAAATAATTCATTCAATTCATTCAAAATTCATTCAAAGCGCTATACACAATTAAGGTCTAGACCTAGCCCAACCTCTGAGCAAGCACACTGGCAAGTGTGGTAAGAACAAACTTTATGATGATGAAATTATGATGAAAAGTTTGAGTATCAAAAGTTATAATTAGATATTAGTGAGATCCAGTGCCATAAACTGTGCTTTCAGTACAATGTCAAATTGTCAGTGTGAATATCACTATTGCTGGTGATTTAAACTGTGGATATATTTGCTCTAATCAATGTTTCACCATACCACCTTCATTTCATTTTATGGCTTCTGTTAACAGACAGAGACAAGTGCTCGTTCAAATATATCTTGTGTATTGATTGGGGACAGGTGGAGGACAACAACATCAATTACAATGATGAGAAACTTGCCAAACTAGGTTTGGAGTTTATACACTAGTAATGTCTGGAGAAAGCAGTCGCAACTCTTCGGGCCTTATTTTGAACCAGAACCAGATATTCCAATGCAAAGCCACGTGCTGAGCGCAAACGGCTAGATTTGCTGAGATCACGACAACAGGTCATTGTCTAGATGTCAACCAGGATGACATCTGCCAATCTCAGATGCATAGCAGGGTGGTATTGAGACACATGGTGCAAGTAATGGATTTCTGGTGTGTTACAGAGATTAGAGCATGCCATAGGTATTAAAGGCACTGCGCTGCGGTGGTTTGAATCATATTTGTCTAATAGATTACAATTTGTTCATGTAAATGGGGAATCTTCTTCACAGACTAAAGTTAATTATGGAGTTAACAACTCCTCTCAAACTCATTAACAACATGTCATTTACAGTGGACAACATCATGGAATGTGTTACCATAGAAATTACATCTATAAACTCCAAAAACATAGTTGTTAGTTGCATTTACAGAGCTCCTGGGACAAATATTGACACCTTTGAAGACATTATCTTAGGAATGTACAACAAAATCAACAGAAATAAGCATTTATTTGTCTGTGGAGATTTCAATATAGATTTTTTAAACCCTCACAATCATCCACAAATTACCTCATTTATAAACACCTTGTACTGTTTAGGACTGTTTCCAACCATCATTCATCCTAGCAGAATAACTATGGATACAACAACTCTCATTGACAATATTTTAACTAACGTTATATCCAGTAATCTTAGTGGGGGACTACTGGTCAGTGATATCAGTGATCACTTGCCAGTTTTCTCAGTCTTTGCATTGGAGGGTTGTTGTATGTATCGAAGCAATATCAAATTCATGAGTAGAAAAGTAACAGCTGAAACAATTGATAATTTAAGGGAGGATTTATCAAGTCAGAATTGGTCAGATGTTTTTGTTGATGATGTTGACAGGTCATATGATGCTTTCATTTCCATTTTTTCCAGTTTGTATAATAAACACTGTCCATTTGTTGACAAAATATATAGAAATCAATATAGCAACAAACCATGGATAACTAAGGGACTTCAGAGGGCATGTAAAAAGAAAAACGTACTATATAAACAATTCATAAAACTACGAACTAAGGAAGCTGAAAGTAAGTATAAAACATATAAGAATAAGTTAATCAATATCATGAGACTCAGTAAAAAAACATATTATAATGAGTTACTTGTCAAAAATAGAAATAACATCAAAAACACATGGAACATAGTAAATGAAATAGTAAAAAAGAATAGAGTAACTAGAGACTATCCTTCATTTTTTCAGAGTAACAACTACATCACGATTGATAACGACGAGTCTATTGCTGAACACTTTAATGAATACTTCGTTAATGTGGGTAAAAATCTTGCCAGTAAGATTGACTCATCAACTAATAACTTCTGGGTAAATAATTCAACGTTTAACAAATCTGTTTCAATGTTCATTGGTGGTACTCATGAAAGGGAAATACTTGATCTGGTTCATGGTTCAAAAAGTAAGAAATCGACTGATTTTAATAATTTGGATATGGCTTTATTAAAAAAAGTTATTGATTGTATAGTAAAACCGTTCAATTATATTTGCAATATGTCACTAAGTACTGGTAAATTTCCTTCTCAAATGAAAATAGCCAAAGTAATTCCTCTGTTAAAACTGGTGACAAACACACATTTTCTAATTATAGACCTATATCACTCCTGCCACAATTTTCCAAAATTTTGGAAAAAATATTTGCTAAAAGATTAAATGATTATTTACTGAAGCATAACATCATTTGTGAAGAACAATATGGATTCAGAAGGTCTCGAACTACATCACATGCTTTGATGGACTTTGTGGAAAGTATAGCAACTGCAATTGATAATAAACAATACACAATAGGTGTTTTTTTTTTTTATTTACAGAAAGCGTTGACACAATTAACCATGGAATACTATTAAGTAAACTGCAGAAATATGGAATCAGAGGTCTGGCATATGAATGGATAGCTAGTTATTTACAAGGCAGATTTCAGTATGTTCAATTCAATAATACAAATTCTGAACTCAGGGATGTCACATGTGGGGTGCCGCAGGGCTCAGTGCTGGGTCCTTTGTTGTTTATAATCTATATAAATGATATAAGTTGGGTGTCGAGTTCACTGAGATGTGTCCTTTTTGCGGATGATACAACTGTGTTCTGTAGCGGTGAAAATCTTGAACAGCTTCTGGACATAGTGGAGAAAGAACTGGAAAAATTTAAGGTTTGGTTTGACGCTAATAAGTTGTCACTCAACCTTGGGAAAACTAAATGTATTATATTTGGAAATAAACAGGCACCCAAATGTAAAAATTTAACTATAAACAATAAGGAAATTGAGTTAGTAACAGAGAATAAATTTTTAGGTGTTATAATTGATAATAAACTTAGCTGGAAACCACATATAAATTATGTGAAATCAAAATTGTCAAAAACTATAGCCATTTTGTATAAAGCCAAAGACCTACTGCCGCAAGAAGGGTTACTTACTTTATATCATTCTCTGATGGTACCATATATGACATATTGTGTTGAGTCATGGGGAAACACTTACAAATCAAATACCAATCCAATATTCCTTTTGCAAAAACGAGCCATAACGAATCATCTGCAATAAACAATATCATGAACCAACTCATTCTCTATTTGTGTCTTTAAATTTATTAAAATTCATTGATTTGGTCGATTACATTACAATTCAAACTTTATTTCGAGCGAAAAACCAAGCCTTACCGAGACATGTCCAGAGTCTGTTCCGATTGAGGGAATCCAGATATAGTTTAAGAGGCTGTGCAATTTTATGAAACCACCAGTAAGAACAAATGTAAAGGGTTTTGTGTGTCTGTGGGTTGGGGTGAGGAAATGGAACAAATGTTCAACAGAGGTTAGAATGAGTAGTAGCTTAGTGAGATTTAAGAAACTACTCAAAAAGAACATTATGTCTAAGTATCATAAAGAAGCAAATATAATTTGATTTATATGGAATGTTCAATTTATAAGTGGGACTTATGTATATTTGAATGTGTGGGTATGTATATGCGTATGTAGATATATAGATATGGGTAGGTGTATATGTATATGTATATAAGTGACTGTGTATATGTATGTATATATTTATGTTTGTAAAGTATATACGTATGTATATAGGTATATATGGCACAGCCCAAGCAGAGGGTCACCCCCAAGAGCCTGGTCTGCTTGAGGTTTCTTCCTTATAGGGAGTTTTTCCTCACCACAGTTGCCTAGTGCTTGCTCTGGGGGTTGGTAAGGTTAGTCCTTACTGGCGTAAAGTGCCTTGATTCAACTTTCTTATGATCTGGTACTATATAAATATAAGTGAATAGTATATTGATGTGTATGTCTGTGTGTCGGACATGTAGTAGTGAATTTATATTTATGTAAATATGACTGATTAGAACTGTTGGGACTTGTACTAGCAAGGGTGGGCGCTAATAAGCTTTGCTTCAGCCCACACCCTTTCGGACTCACTAGTTTTGTCTGTGTTTGTTTGTGGAATGTTCATTTTTTTCTATTTGAATATTTTGTGTGCCGAATTAAAAAACTTTGTCACTTTGTCACTTTGAGTTCCACAAGGTTCTGTGCTAGGACCATTTTATTCACTTTATACATGCTTCCCTTAGGCAGTATTATTAGACGGTATTGCTTAAATTTTCATTGTTACGCAGATGATACCCAGCTTTATTTATCCATGAAGCCAGAGGACACACACCAATTAGCTAAACTGCAGGATTGTCTTACAGACATAAAGACATGGATGACCTCTAATTTCCTGCTTTTAAACTCAGATAAAACTGAAGTTATTGTACTTGGCCCCACAAAATCTTAGAAACATGGTGTCTAACCAGATCCTTACTCTGGATGGCATTACCCTGACCTCTAGTAATACTGTGAGAAATCTTGGAGTCATTTTTGATCAGGATATGTCATTCAAAGCGCATATTAAACCAAATAGTAGGACTGCTTTTTTGCATTTATGCAATATCTCTAAAAGTAGAAAGGTCTTGTCTCAGAGTGATGCTGAAAAACTAATTCATGCATTTATTTCCTCTAGGCTGGACTATTGTAATTCATTATTATCAGGTTGTCCTAAAAGTTTCCCTAAAAAGCCTTCAGTTAATTCAAAATGCTGCAGCTAGAGTACTAACGGGGACTAGAAGGAGAGAGCATATCTCACCCATATTGGCCTCTCTTCATTGGCTCCTGTTAATTCTAGAATAGAATTTAAAATTCTTCTTCTTACTTTTAAGGTTTTGAATAATCAGGTCCCATCTTATCTTAGGGACCTCGTAGTACCATATCACCCCAATAGAGCGCTTCGCTCTCAGACTGCAGGCTTACTTGTAGTTCCTAGGGTTTGTAAGAGTAGAATGGGAGGCAGAGCATTCAGCTTTCAGGCTCCTCTCCTGTGGAACCAGCTCCCAATTCAGATCAGGGAGACAGACACCCTCTCTTACTTTTAAGATTAGGCTTAAAACTTTCCTTTTTGCTAAAGCTTATAGTTAGGCTGGATCAGGTGACCCTGAACTATCCCTTAGTTATGCTGCTATAGACGTAGACTGCTGGGGGTTCCCATGATGCACTGTTTCTTTTCTCTTTTTGCTCTGTATGCACCACTCTGCATTTAATCATTAGTGACCGATCTCTGCTCCCCTCCACAGTATGTCTTTTTCCTGGTTCTCTCCCTCAGCCCCAACCAGTCCCAGCAGTAGACTGCCCCTCCCTGAGCCTGGTTCTGCTGGAGGTTTCTTCCTGTTAAAAGGGAGTTTTTCCTTCCGACTGTAGCCAAGTGCTTGCTCACAGGGGGTCGTTTTGACCGTTGGGGTTTTACATAATTATTGTATGGCCTTGCCTTACAATATAAAGCGCCTTGGGGCAACTGTTTGTTGTGATTTGGCGCTATATATATATAAAAAAAAATTGATTGATTGATTGATTAACAGATTAGCACCATCCTTTCAGACTGCTCAGTGAGCAGTGGCCACCAAAGCTCCTGAGGTGAAGAAATGAAGCAGCAAGGTGAGGTTTAATTCTATCAATTCACATTCTTTGTGTATTTTACTTTATATGATTGTAAAGACTCAGGTCAGAGACACCAAGGCAGAAATCACAGAACTAGCAGTGGGCTTGATAGTGGAGGATCCTGGGGTCAAATGTCAGTCAGACTGCAAAATCACTAAGGCTCTTTGGGCAAGTTTATTAATCCCCAAGTTGCATCTGCAATTGCTATATTTGTTTGGTACGGTTTGGACTGCATTTCTATGGCACTTCTCCAGCTGAAGTACATGCTGAAAGCATTTTATGATGATGCCTCACATTTACCCATTTACACACACACACACACACAACCACACACCTTACACACTGATGCCAAGGGATGCCCTGGGCAATTCTGGATGTTTGCTATGGAACACACAGATAAGGGGTCATCCTAGTACATTTGATTCTTTTTTGTTGTAGCCGCTGGTCAGTCTTCACCACTACAATAATTAAAACAGGAGCAAGTGTTGTGATAATGGCAAAACTTTGATCAGCTATAAATGACAGCCATGATGCTCAGCAAATACACTGTTTAGGTTGTTTCTTAGCCCTTTATCAAACATAGTAGTATGGTTTCACTGGAGAATTTAGATGAGCCTTCAATGTGCTGACAGAGGGTGAAGATAAAAGCAGAGATTTGCATTTGTGGTGCAAACAAGCGCTGCTTCATGTAACTGTTATATTTGGGTTTTTTAGACTTTCAAGTAAAAAACTGTATTCAGATGGAGCCAGAACTTGTCATTATGAGCTTCTTGTTCTGTGCTATGATGCACATAGTTCAAAAACAGGTGGTTTTCTGTTGCATTATGAGGACAGCACCTGCAGCTCCACACTGTGTCCCCCAGACAGAAGGAAAATTAATGCTTGACAGAGTGCAGCTATGTGACATTAAAAAATACACTTCACCTCTTCATCATACATGGGGTGATTCTTTAACTACGGGCAATATTGGCCTTGTAAATGTAATTTCCACCACACCATTGCCTTACAATATAAAGCGCCTTGGGGCAACTGTTTGTCGTGATTTGGCGCTATATACATGTGCACTGATGTCACTGTTTATCTCCATAGAAACTACCCAAACAATCTTTCATACAAACTGTTTAAAGGGACATTACACTGTTGTGGTGGAAATTATGGCAATAGTGTGGGACAACTACATTTTGTTTAAAAAAAATCACAACAGTTGTATGACATTGAATACCCCAATTATGTTTTGATTATTTTACTGATATTTATTCAGAGATTTTAAAACATGAGAAAAAACATTTTTTACCATTCATTTTATCAATGAAGATCAAAGTCTGGGTGTGGGACAAGCACAAAACGGCAATATTGCATATAATGATGCTGAAAAAAGGTGAAAAAGTCATCGTAGACTACTAGAACAAATTTCTTAAAACACTTTCATTGTAAAGATAACTATAAAAGTGTGAATTTCCCCTTTTTCTGTTTTTCATACAATATGATCAAAGGACATAATAAGTGCCCGTAGTCTAAGAATCACCCACATGCACACACACTCTGTAGTGACACGTTCAAATCCAACATGTTGGCTGTGACACATCAATGTGACGTGCTTTTGGTGATAGCCCCCTCAATGATGCTGTGTTCCATCCACTATGGGTTTCTAGCATATTTAAGATAACTGAATTGTCTAGGACTGTGCCATTGTTTTGTTTGAGTGTAAAGGCCCCCTGACACTTGCACAACTTTGATCCACGCACTTGCATGCACTCTGCCGTACACGAGAGTAAACTCGTCTCAAACTCATTGTAAACCATTGTCAGCTTTGTGCAAGTGCGAAAAGGAAACTTTTGAAATTCCATATCATGCTTTAATTACACAAACTTCACATGAACATTACGCAAACAATTCAAAAACGTGTGAGTGCGACTGATTGAGTCAGTGCACCGCATTAGAGTGCAGCTTGTCTGCTATGAAATAATTTTTTTATATATGCAGCGTCTAGTGCACAGCGCATGGCATCCAGCTGGAACAAAGCACGGCATCCAGCTGGGAAACACATCGGGTGGGATCGTAATGACAATGTGCGTGCAAGTGGGCAGATCAAAGTCGTGTACGTGTGAGTGCGATTGCATCAGTGCACCGCATCAGAGTGCAGCTCGTCTGATTATACGATTATAACAAGATCTTAAATGTATTGTAAATGTACTTTTACAGCTGCACACAAGAAGGGGTGAACATGCAACTGTTTTACCAAGCCATTAAAATATAAACATGACAAATAATTACCTTTTTAGACGGTTCCAAATGCTTTCTCCACCCCATTAAGCACTCGCACAAGAGAGAAAAGCAGCAGCCAGAACAGCCTTCTGTGATTCCAGAAGCGATTAAGGCATTTTCATCAGCCAACTTGCAGAAAAATGATTAATCTGCTATGAAATAATTATTTATATATGCAGCGTCCAGCGCACAACGCATGGCATCCAGCTGGAACAAAGCAGGTGGAATCGTCCTGACAATGTGCGTGCAAGTGGGAGGATCAAAGTCGTGCAAGTATCAGGGGGCCTTAAGAAGTCCACAGAGGGCTTGTCTACTCAGAGCTATGTAAAGGCTTTTCTCATGTCTGCAGAGAAGTCTTCAGCTGACCACAACGTGGATGAATGACCTGGGCCACTGCACTACCACCCCTTTCCCTCATTTTTTCTCAAAGAGATAGGTTATTAAGAGAGCAAACTGGGCTGCTTCAGAGGGACTAAGATTATAGCTGCCGAATGAATGTCCTAACATATTGGGACAGAAAGAACTTACAGGTGGACCTTCATCATAAGGTTTGATGGATGGAAGTTAAGGTTTTGGATGGGCGTCCCATCATACAGGAGCCATCTTGTTCAACAGGTGAGATTGCTTGGTGTGGTGCAACAACAGGAAGATCCACAAACAATGGGCTGGAAGCTTGCAGTGTGGACAGTTTTAAGTGACTCATTAGGAGGTTTTGTTGTGCCTGGAGGCTTTTCAAGACCTACAAAACACCTTAGATCTGCTAATCTTGATGAAACTGGAGATTTTCAACAGCATGGACCACACGGCTGATCCACTGTTCCTGTTCAAACAGCAGCTATCCCTGATGTTGCCACACAGTACGCAACTGTGGGCTCTGATGTTGCCATTATGTACTCAAAAAAACTGTCAGAGACCCCAGTGCAGAAAACAACAGCTGGTAAGTGCAAAGTGACTTTACTCAAAATCCAAAGGCAGTCCAAGGCCAAACAAAGGTATCTGTCATAATATATATACAACCCTGGCAAAAATTATGGAATCAAAAGGAGATTTTAAAGGAGATTTTTTTTTAATGAAAGACGTGCGGACGGATTGGCGCCACGGCTCGCAGCCGGCGCAGCACGCCCGCCACAGGAAAAACACCTCCGTTGGAAGCCTTAAGGACAAGTTGGAACATGCCCTGCTGTTAAACCATTTCTCAGATACTCACTCAACTGAAAGCCACCAAAAGCCGCCTGGATTTTACAAATGGTTATCAACATGGAGGTGTTTTTCCTATGGCGGCGCGCTGCGCCGGCTGCGAGCCAAAGCACCAATCCGTCCGCACGTCTTTCATTAAAAAAATCTCCTTTGACAGTGGAATGTCCTGGATAAACTGCTGATCCCGACCTCTTCTGAAAGTTCTCTGTTCTCTCACGACGTCCTGGGTCAACAGAGGCTTAAATTTGGAGGTTTCAGCTTGAAACAGGATGACGACGTCGCCTCGGAGCACTCTGCGACGTCCCGTTCGTGGGGAAGTCCTTACAGCGATAGAAACAATCCAAAATCTCTCATCAGCCATTAAAATTTTCACCGAAAACCAGCTTAATTTGTCGAATAGTGTCCACTCGGATGTGCCTCACAGTTTTGGAAAAAATTTTGCTGAAGCACAGCGCCAGTCTCTCAGCAAGTTCTCAGACAATGAAAATCCAACGAGGGTGCTGGACCACTTCTCCACAAGGCGTGCTCACAGGCGAATGACGTCACCGACAGGCGTGGAAAAAACTCACGCATGCGCACGAAGGTTCAAGCTTGGTTGACGTAAAAAACATATGAATCAAATCCATATAGTTTAAAAAAAAAAAAAAAAAAAAAGGTAGGATACTTTTCCAATAGACCTTGTATATATATATATATATATATATATATATATATTATATATATATCTATAATATATATGAATGATGTAGTGGCACTGGGAAACATGAGCGTCACGGATAACGTTTCTGGGGTTTAGTCAGGTGTCTGTTCGATTTTCAAGGGGTCCCAGTGGCTTTCCCTCTGTGTTGGACTTTCTCCCCCGCACTTTTACTCTGACATCTCACTTTGTGGTTTCATGGTCTAGCTTGACTTCCTCTTTCTGGTCTTCTGAGTTGGTGGGTCTCTTCACTTCCTTGTCTAACTATCACTGGTCCTTATAGCGGCTGTTAAGAGTGTTACTGATTTTGCCTCCTGTTCCTGGTGTGGTTCGCCTGTTTTGTTTGGTAACTGTGTCAGAATCTCGACTTGTATTTCTGGATTTCTTTTCTACTGCTTCCTGTCAGAACACCATCTTGGACTGGTATCCTGTCTTCCTGACTGCTGCCAGTGTAAGCGAAAAATAAATAAATAAATAAACAAACAATTCAAAAATAAAACAAAATAAAACAGAAAGTGGGAGTAGAAACCAGAATCGTAGCAAAATGTAACCTGTCTGAGAGAGAGAGAAGAGAGAGAGAGCTCTTGTAAACATGACGTTTTTCTCACTTCTCCCACTTAATTTTTTCCATTGCATAATTGGCCATAATACACTGAATAACGCTGTTATGTCTGATGATTTGCGGACATTCATTCTGGTTATATGGTTGCAAATTGAGCTTTACCTATTTGCGACCGTATAACAGCAAGAACGTCCACAAATCATCAGACACAACAGCATTATTCCCATCCTAATTCAATTCCATTGTTTGCATGGTTTATCTTTCTGTAGATAATACGGTCAGCGAGGTTTACCGGTGAGCTGAGGTAGCATCGCTCCAACAGCGGTCAGACCGCGGAGAAATCCCCCAAATGTGAAATCCATCAAACCATCGAAGTGAAATGCTAATTCTGTATCAGAATCCACCATACTTTCATATGGTAGCTTAAATTCACCCATTTCGGTGGTGGCAGCGGTACACGACTTTCTCTCGCTCTCAGCTAACAGTGCTAACAACTAGCAGCGCATGCGGCCGGTTGTTCTGTTGAATTGTGCATCTCGTGCATCAATCAACAGTTCCGCGTTTCGACAACACTGCACATGCGCAGTTGCGCGGGAGAACAGGAATGATATTTGACAGGAATGACATCTCATCAGAAGTAATCAGGGTCAGGGTGCGAAGTAATACATCCAAATGTGAAATGGTCAAATATTTTGCCACCGTTACCCGATATTATACGGTCTGAAATCTCACACTATTAAACAATCAAATTTGCAGAAAAAATATATATTTGGATTAGAATGCCATATTAATATCACTCAGGTAGGCAGAGTGTACGTACGTTGTGGACCTAATTATGTAAGACATATCTGAGTGTTGCCCTGTATGACCTCACTCAGTTAATGTATAAAGCATAACGACCTGAAGGCTGCTGACACATGATAAACAACTTTTGTATTTTGCAACGTCTTGAGAGTAGGTTGTGTTGCCATAGCAACCTGGGTCATCAACAAGCACCCAAAGTACGGTCAACACCACCATGCTTCTTCCAATATGTATAAGATAAAAGACTTGCCATGTGGCTTCTGATATTTTGCTCGGCAGTCAATACTCTGACCAGATCTTGGCATCATTTTTAAAGTTCTGATGTGCTACTTTTGATAATACTCCACACAAGTTAAGAACATTGCTGTACAACTTAGAAAATTAGTTTTCTCATTGGTTGCTCTTAGGAAAGAGCAGTGGCAGTCGGGTCAAAGCTGAGTCAGGTTAAACTTCAAGCGCACCAGTTTTAAAAAAAACTAAATCATTAAAAAAAAAAACTGAAATGTGCACATTGCTCATTGTGATGTGACACAAGATTGGGAGTCATTGTTCAACTTCACATCCACAGTAATGAAGTGTTCAACTCAGTTAATCACCCTTTCGCTTTTCATGTGTAAGCAAACTAACTTTTGTAATCTACACTATAATAGCCAAGTGGCCTCTGAGTGCATGCAGTGGAGGTTCTACACTGAATTACTCCCCAGGCACCCCCCCCCACCCCCAAAAAAAAAAACAGACTAAATTTGGCACAAACAGCCATTTTTTATTATTTATTTTTTTTATTTTAGAAATGCCCCTGAAATTGAAATCGAAATCAAAAGACCACAGGCTACAATATAACTCTTATACAAAACATCCATAAATTGCAAATTTGAAGAAACATGCCCTTACATGCTGAATGTCTGTCACTAGACGCTTTATTAATCTGTGTTTCAGGGAGAAAGGAATAGCGCTTTTATTATTTTGCATATCTGTCTCAACATTTAGCTAAATATTTAGCCTTGATGTTTGTAAAACCACCTAAAAACAGTTCTGTATTTTAAAGGTTTAAAGTGGTCTCACCATTTTCTGACTTACTGATATCGCTTGTCAACCATCAGTCATATCAACTATGGCATAGCACCAAAGGATCATCTTGTTTGACCATGTGGACCAATCTTAAGACCCTTTCTCACATAGTGTGAACTTGGTCGAATTGTGCATTAAGTGCGCTTGAAGCAGGAATCATATGCAAACCGTGTAATTTCACAGCTGCCTCCAACACCTCGCTACACCTGTTGCTACAGCTATTTGCGCACACCAGTGGCTGAAAGACAGAGTATGTGCTGTGCAAGCCCATCGACCCTCTCTCGGCAGGTGCTGGCCAATTCCAAATGACACGCACAAAGATCTAACACCGCTCGCATGGCACTTAGAAAATGTGGGCTATTCGCACTCTTGACACAACAGCAGACTGCAGACATCACTGTCCCTGTTTGGTGCTCCACTGACAGGTGGCGGGCTTCTGACAGAAGCAGCTGTGGGGGATCTGTGGATCTGGACATCCCAGCTGGACAACACCTACTATGTTTGGACAGACTAGACTAACAACTGTCACTGTGAGGCGCGTGGTCTGATTGCCTACACTTATGTGAACATAAATAACATATATTGCTGTGGCGACAAGCCGCAGCAAACGAGCGCGTTCATGGACTGGACACAGACAGCCCCTAGGTTGAAACGGACCGTCAGATCAGAACACGCAGCGGGCGATCTGACCATCACGTCACCACATGAGCTCTGTTCCACATGATGTGGTGTCAGTGCTGCGGCGCACTGTCCATAAGCCATGTGTCGGGCAGACACATGCACGGGGCAACTGGACGCACATGACAGTAGATGTGGACATGATCAGAGCACACGCTTCTCCTTCATGTCATTTCATGACTGTATGTCTGTGCCATGAGTCATCACCAGAGGAACAGACAGATCATAGTTGCATTGCTCGCTTGATAAAATGCGGTGTTTATATGGTGTGTGATTTTTAATGGGGGTTTTTTTTGTAATACTTCCATGTCCTTCTAATATCCCACAGTTCCCACAGCTTTCAAAGAACAGCTCCGTAGCTCAATGGTAAAGTTAGACTAGCAATCATAGCTTTTGGACGGCGCAGATTTGAGTCCGTGGGTGGAATGTTTTATTCATGTTTTCCACATAAGCAGCGCAATGTGATTCCACAAGTACCAGCTGGTTTTTATTTTTATTTATTCACATAAGCGGGTGATGTAGTGCACTTTGTTCCTGCTCGAAAGACACCGTCATGTGCATGACCTCTCGCATTGGATCGTGCACACCTGCCCGTCGGCGCGATGTTTTGGGGCACTAATTCAAAGTATTTTGCGCTGTTTCTCCGTATTCGACCAAACCCTCAGGCTCTCCTTCTGCAAACGTTTTTTCACGAGTGGTCAGTTTGTCCTCTCTGGAGAAACTCGAACATGTTCTTACACTCTGTCGGCTTTCAACGCCTGTTCTGGGCACAGAGTTCTGGTTCTGTGCTGCGTCCTAAGTGGATTTTGTCACGGACAGCAGGATCCTGCTGAGCAGAACAGTGGAGAAACAGGAGCACCTGCAGGATGCGCCCGACTAGAGTCAAAGCAGAGCAAAGCACAGGGAGGAGAGCGCCTGTCCCAGGGGACAACGCAGGAGACACCGTCAACCTAACCTTTACACTGGTTCTGTTCTGTGCACCCTCAGCAAGCAGGGCACCTAAAGCTGCAGGGAGGGGTGCCAGTTTGCTAATTCCCCCCACACAATGGTATGGTAACCGCTTTGCGGCACACATTCTGTTATTTTTTCTTAGGTGTTTGTGTCACCCCCTGTGTGTCATGAAAAATGCACCCTGTGCGGCTTCCCGCTTCTGCCCGCATCAAAAACATGTTTGAGTGCATTGTACGTGTGCGTGGGTGTGTATGGCTTTGATCACTGAGAAACTGGGGTAGATGACATTGCTGTTTAGTATGCCTATGTATTTTCGGGTCAAGGATGAATGCTGCCACACCGGAACATTGATAGGACTAATGTTTTTAGATTTTAGCTAAAACACTGAACAATGGACGTTGATAATTACATTCTGGACTCACATGCCATTCCAGCATTGGGCGGTAGATCATCGATATATTAAAAGCGAAGTGGCATCTGTGTATGTGTATGCATGCGTGAGTGCATGATTTTATTTAATAATAATAATAATAGTATGTATATGATAACAAGAACCTCAACCTTTTATAAATACATTAAGGCAGTAAATTAATGTTAAAATATTATGCAATTATTAGGAAATAAAAGGCTGAGGTCTTCCTCTAAAACTGTTGAGGTCTAAGGTTAGAAAACCCTTCTGGACTCACACAACATTCCAACTCATTATAGAAACTTTGCAATAATTTATTACCCACCCCTTTGAAAAATGTCAGCTACCTATTTTAGGAAACACTACCCAATCTAGAGCCCATGGATCCCCCGGGCAACACGCTAATGTAATATTAAGTATGCAAAAGTGTGTGTGTGTGCAGTCCTAGCACTATCCTTTAATGATAACATTTGAAATTTGTGAAATATCTGGATGGTAAACCAAATGTAACCTAATGTAGTCTGATTTGAGACGTAGGGTAATTTATGAAGGTACAGCATAATCACTCACTACTTTACAGGCAAAAGTTTTTGCAGGAGTAAATTATTTACGGTACAATGATCACATTCAGTTCAGTTCAATTCATTTATGCAGAGAGCAGTAATTAGTTAACATTTTCTCTGTTGTTTCCAGAGATAATGTAATAACATTTTTCATGATTCAAGAAAACAACACTGCTTTCACCAAGATACCGTCATCATTTTTCATGATCTTGAAAAATGAAACTTTGTTTTCCCAAGACACTGAATAATGTTAGTCACCCACAATCTAGCTTGTCTTAATTTCTCTATTATCATGCGGAGTCATCTAAGGCCAGATAAAATAATGATTGGCGATGTATTGCTCAATGATATCAGGTTTACTTAAATTATAAAGTCTTATAGGAGGAGCCTTGCTTGTTATCTTCTTAGATGATTTCGGCCCGCTTCAGGCCATGATTAAACAGAACTGGAATGCACTGATCAATAGATTCCTACTCCTCCACCATGTTACCAGTGATTACTGAAAGACTAAATTAAATTTGCTATTGCTATATATGTATTCTATTATCTCAGCCAAACCATGTTTGTTTTTTTGTACATAAGAAATGATCTTTGGAAAAATCACGCCCAAAAAATATTGTAGCAATACTAGCCACAGGAATGAACCGGCTCCCATGCTGTATTCACAACATGACCTCGAGAACAACAACACTCAGAACAGGCAACAAAGAGTGAACGACATTTACTCAGATGTCATTTACACTCATGAATGGTGCTTCTTTGCAGTTTAACATCACTGTAACTTAACTATATCTTATGAAGCTCGCCACAAGAACAATCACAAAATATTCATAAATAACAAACAGGGACCATAATATGCTGCACCAGGACAAACTAGCATTGGATTGTCCACTTGTTGCCAAAGAGGAGATAGTTCCAGCAATCCATTCATTGAGTATAGTTACCTCCTGTGACCTTCCACAGTGGACTTATTGTTTCCAGTTCAGTCTTGGCCTTGTGTACCCTCTTTTGCCTCCCACCCACATCTGGAGTGGCTTTCTTTCTTTTATTTTCACCCAGTTGGAAATAGGTACCATTCTTAACGGAGACCCATTCAGAGGGAGTCTCAGACTCTCAATTCTCTTCACACTATGGAATCCGTAGATGACCACCAGCCACCAATGGGCATCACGGCTTATATACTCTTGGATGTACTTCTTCTTCGTGGGTGCCAAACAGTACTTTTCTGCAATTAACACAATAAATGGCAGCATATTACAATTAAGTACGATTTTCCCAGGAGTGCTTGACTCTCTTTACACTATAATATGGACGATGACGGCTATGCTGAAAGATAACTAATTATATAAAGAAGATCAGTATATATGTACAGTGCACCTGGAAAGTATTCACAGCGTTTCACTATTTCCACTGTTTCCATTTCTTTATGTTGTAGCCTTATTCCAAGATAGAATAAGGCTATAACAAATTCACATGACAACATGAAAAAAGGTTTTTGAAATTTTGGCCTGGGGGACACTCCTTTGTCCCTCAGGCCATCAGACTGTACAAGTCCTCACTCAGGGGGAGTGGAATGCTGGCGCTCTGACAGAGGTGACTATTGGGCTCTTGGTCACGTCCCTGACTAAGGCCCTTCTCCCTCAGTCCCTCAGTTTAGACGGCGGTCAGCTCTAGGAAGAGTTTTGGTGGCTCTGAACTTCTTCCATTTACAGATGATGGAGGCCACTGTGCTCAGTGGGACCTTCAAAGCAACAGAAATGTTTCTGTACCCTTCCCCTTCTACAGACAATTCCTTGACTTCACACTTGGTTTGTGCTCTGATATACACTGTCAGCTGTGGGACCTTATATGTAGACAGGTGTGCGTCTTTCCAAATCATGTCGAATAAACTGAATTTACCCAGGTGGACTCCAGTAAGCTGTAGAAACATCTCAAGGATGATCAGTGGAAACAGGATGTACCTGAGCTCAATTTTGAGCTTCATGGCAAAGGTTGTGAATACTACTGTGCATGTGATTTCTTTTTCTTTCTTTTTTTAATTGCAAAAATCTACAAAAAATTAATAATAATCTTTTTTCATATTGTTATTATGGGGTATTGTGTGTAAAATTTTAAGGAAAAAAATGAATTCCATCCATTTTGGAAACAGGCTCTAACTAAAGGCACCTTGACACTTGAATTTGATCCCCACACTGCACTGAAACTGAAAACGCTGTTTTTGGAACCTAATATGTCGCAGACATGAACGAGCAAAGCTCTTCAGCATCTCACCATGTCATTTAGATCTAGGAATGAGTATTGATAAGATTTTATCGATATCAATGCCATTATCGATTCCGCTTATCGATTTGATTCCTTATCAATTCCCTTATCAATATTATCTTATGAACTTTCTGTGTACTCAAAATTAGGCTCAACAACATTTTATTGAGTCTTAAAGTAAATAAATATGAAATTGGTCACTGGATTCTTGATCTTCTGTTGTTATGAAATGCTTAGAAAAATGTATTGTGTCTCTTTTAAAGTCAGAGATAAATTCCGATCTAGATCCTCTGCAGTTTGTTTATAGGAAAAGGCAGAGCACAGACGATACCATTAATGGCATCACTCATCTGTCACTAAAACACCTTGAAGACCCAAAGGCTTACGCACATCTTTTATTTATTGATTTTAGTTATGCTTTTAACACATTAGAGCCCCATTTACTGATCCAAAAACTAATTCACCTGTCAGTAAACCCTGTAATTATTAAATGGTTTTATTCTTTTTTAACAAACAGAATTCAAAATGTTAGCGTTAACAACACAGTAGGTGTACCTCAGGGCCGTGTCAGTTCGCCTGTCCTTTTACTCTTTATACTAACGACTGCATTAGCCACTTTCATGGCAACCATGTTTTTAAGTTTTCTGATGACACTGCCATCCTCAGTCTGCTTTACAAAGACTCAGATCACTGTACTTTAATGAGGCACAGTCTTTTGTCCACTGGTGTGATGCTAATTTTCTTATACCATAAATGTAAAGAAAACTGAGGAGATGATAACTGAACCTCGCTCTGCTGGTGATCATACCCTCTGGTAATCCATGACGAAGAAATCAATCAGATCAGCTTTTACAGGTATCTAGGCATTTACTTAGATAACCAGTTTAGCTGGGAAACACACGTCAGTAATTTATGCTCCCATTTACAACAGAGGTTATATTTTCTGTGCAGATTCAGGGTGTTTGAGATTAATCAGAACATCCTGTTTCTGTTTTATCAGGCTGTTTTGGAAAGCATTATCCGGTATGGGATGTCATCTTAGTACGGTAATCTCTGTCCAGTTAAAATCTAAGCTTGCTCATCTGTTGAAGACTGCCATGAAAGTTGTAGGGAGGACTGAAAATTCTTCCCTGCAGTCCATGTATGAACAGTCTGTTCTCAAACAAGCACAGCGAGCTTTGTGGGATCCTTCCCACATCCTCTACCCCGAGTATGAACTCCTACCCTCTGGTAGGTGATACAGAGTCCTTCAATGTAGACTGAATCACTTTAAGAACTCATTCGTGCCCACATCAATTAGAGTTTGAAATAATGGTTCCTGGGATAGGTAGGAGGACTGTGCATTAATATCATGGTGGCATTGCTATTCAGTGTTAATTATTCTTTGTCAGTCACTATATTGTCAGCATTTTCCTTTTAACCATATGTGGGAGACGGCTGTGCAATATGGATACGTGTATTAGAGATATGTGTAATATGTATGAACCATCTGTGCAAGACTGTTGTGCAATATTGGTGTGTGTATTAAGTTATGTGCAATATGCATGAGTTATGTAACTCTGCCATGGCAGTTTTATCTGTGCAGCTCTTAGAGTCCAAGAAACATTTCTCGGAGGGGACAATAAAGTGTATCGTATCATAATGTAATTCATAAAGAACGCAGGACGTCTCATTTTGGGAGGAAAAAAACATTTTAGTCGATTGTAGTCCCAGTTAGGAACTTTAATCGGCACAAAAGTGACTCATGATTGACATTTTGAAATGGCTTTGGGAGGGGTTAAGAAGCGGACTTGCCACTTCTGAAAAGCAGCGAAGCAATGAACCAACGAAGCAGTGGGTCGGAGCACTGCTTCGTTGGAATATAATTTTTCTATGTGCCCTTGTTTGTAAGAGTATATTTTATGTTATGCTATTTTTATTTTGTTTCTTGTTTTTATTGTTTATTTAATTTTACATGTTCAAAATAAATATCAAGTCAAATCACATCAAATCGTCACTCTTGGCTTACATATTTTAGAATATTAAACACAGTTTTATTTATATGACTTATCTCGATTTTGGGTCTGTTAGTGAAGCTTAGGGCTATTGGCTGGTGATCAATCAATCAATCAATCAATTTTTTTTTATATAGCGCCAAATCACAACAAACAGTTGCCCCAAGGCGCTTTATATTGTAAGGCAAGGCCATACAATAATTATGTAAAACCCCAACGGTCAAAACGACCCCCTGTGAGCAAGCACTTGGCTACAGTGGGAAGGAAAAACTCCCTTTTAACAGGAAGAAACCTCCAGCAGAACCAGGCTCAGGGAGGGGCAGTCTTCTGCTGGGACTGGTTGGGGCTGAGGGAGAGAACCAGGAAAAAGACATGCTGTGGAGGGGAGCAGAGATCGATCACTAATGATTAAATGCAGAGTGGTGCATACAGAGCAAAAAGAGAAAGAAACAGTGCATCATGGGAACCCCCCAGCAGTCTACGTCTATAGCAGCATAACTAAGGGATGGTTCAGGGTCACCTGATCCAGCCCTAACTATAAGCTTTAGCAAAAAGGAAAGTTTTAAGCCTAATCTTAAAGTAGAGAGGGTGTCTGTCTCCCTGATCTGACTTGGGAGCTGGTTCCACAGGAGAGGAGCCTGAAAGCTGAAGGCTCTGCCTCCCATTCTACTCTTACAAACCCTAGGAACTACAAGTAAGCCTGCAGTCTGAGAGCGAAGCGCTCTATTGGGTGATATGGTACTACGAGGTCCCTAAGATAAGATGGGACCTGATTATTCAAACCTTATAAGTAAGAAGAAGAATTTTAAATTCTATTCTAGAATTAACAGGAAGCCAATGAAGAGAGGCCAATATGGGTGAGATATGCTCTCTCCTTCTAGTCCCCGTCAGTACTCTAGCTGCAGCATTTTGAATTAACTGAAGGCTTTTTAGGGAACTTTTAGGACAACCTGATAATAATGAATTACAATAGTCCAGCCTAGAGGAAATAAATGCATGAATTAGTTTTTCAGCATCACTCTGAGACAAGACCTTTCTGATTTTAGAGATATTGCGTAAATGCAAAAAAGCAGTCCTACATATTTGTTTAATATGCGCTTTGAATGACATATCCTGATCAAAATGACTCCAAGATTTCTCACAGTATTACTAGAGGTCAGGGTAATGCCATCCAGAGTAAGGATCTGGTTAGACACCATGTTTCTAAGATTTGTGGGGCCAAGTACAATAACTTCAGTTTTATCTGAGTTTAAAAGCAGGAAATTAGAGGTCATCCATGTCTTTATGTCTGTAAGACAATCCTGCAGTTTAGCTAATTGGTGTGTGTCCTCTGGCTTCATGGATAGATAAAGCTGGGTATCATCTGCGTAACAATGAAAATTTAAGCAATACCGTCTAATAATACTGCCTAAGGGAAGCATATATAAGTGAATAAAATTGGTCCTAGCACAGAACCTTGTGGAACTCCATAATTAACTTTAGTCTGTGAAGAAGATTCCCCATTTACATGAACAAATTGTAATCTATTAGACAAATATGATTCAAACCACCGCAGCGCAGTGCCTTTAATACCTATGGCATGCCCTAATCTCTGTAATAAAATTTTATGGTCAACAGTATCAAAAGCAGCACTGAGGTCTAACAGAACAAGCACAGAGATGAGTCCACTGTCCGAGGCCATAAGAAGATCATTTGTAACCTTCACTAATGCTGTTTCTGTACTATGATGAATTCTAAAACCTGACTGAAACTCTTCAAATAGACCATTCCTCTGCAGATGATCAGTTAGCTGTTTACAACTACCCTTTCAAGAATTTTTGAGAGAAAAGGAAGGTTGGAGATTGGCCTATAATTAGCTAAGATAGCTGGGTCAAGTGATGGCTTTTTAAGTAATGGTTTAATTACTGCCACCTTAAAGCCTGTGGTACATAGCCAACTAACAAAGATAGATTGATCATATTTAAGATCGAAGCATTAAATAATGGTAGGGCTTCCTTGAGCAGCCTGGTAGGAATGGGGTCTAATAAACATGTTGATGGTTTGGATGAAGTAACTAATGAAAATAACTCAGACAGAACAATCGGAGAGAAAGAGTCTAACCAAATACCGGCATCACTGAAAGCAGCCAAGATAACGATACGTCTTTGGGATGGTTATGAGTAATTTTTTCTCTAATAGTTAAAATTTTGTTAGCAAAGAAAGTCATGAAGTCATTACTAGTTAAAGTTAATGGAATACTCAGCTCAATAGAGCTCTGACTCTTTGTCAGCCTGGCTACAGTGCTGAAAAGAAACCTGGGGTTGTTCTTATTTTCTTCAATTAGTGATGAGTAGAAAGATGTCCTAGCTTTACGGAGGCTTTTTTATAGAGCAACAGACTCTTTTTCCAGGCTAAGTGAAGATCTTCTAAATTAGTGAGACGCCATTTCCTCTCCAACTTACGGGTTATCTGCTTTAAGCTACGAGTTTGTGAGTTATACCACGGAGTCAGACACTTCTGATTTAAAGCTCTCTTTTTCAGAGGAGCTACAGCATCCAAAGTTGTCTTCAATGAGGATGTAAAACTATTGACGAGATACTCTATCTCCCTTACAGAGTTTAGGTAGCTACTCTGCACTGTGTTGTTATATGGCATTAGAGAACATAAAGAAGGAATCATATCCTTAAACCTAGTTACAGCGCTTTCTGAAAGACTTCTAGTGTAATGAAACTTATTCCCTACTGCTGGGTAGTCAATCAGAGTAAATGTAAATGTTATTAAGAAATGATCAGACAGAAGGGAGTTTTCAGGGAATACTGTTAAGTGTTCTATTTCCATACCATAAGTCAGAACAAGATCTAAGATATGATTAAAGTGGTGGGTGGACTCATTTACTTTTTGAGCAAAGCCAATAGAGTCTAATAATAGATTAAATGCAGTGTTGAGGCTGTCATTCTCAGCATCTGTGTGGATGTTAAAATCGCCCACTATAATTATCTTATCTGAGCTAAGCACTAAGTCAGACAAAAGGTCTGAAATTCACAGAGAAACTCACAGTAACGACCAGGTGGACGATAGATAATAACAAATAAAACTGGTTTTTGGGACTTCCAATTTGGATGGACAAGACTAAGAGACAAGCTTTCAAATGAATTAAAGCTCTGTCTGGGTTTTTGATTCATTAATAAGCTGGAATGGAAGATTGCTGCTAATCCTCCGCCCCGGCCCGTGCTACGAGCATTCTGACAGTTAGTGTGACTCGGGGGTGTTGACTCATTTAAACTAACATATTCATCCTGCTGTAACCAGGTTTCTGTTAGGCAGAATAAATCATATGTTGATCAATTATTATATCATTTACCAACAGGGACTTAGAAGAGAGAGACCTAATGTTTAATAGACCACATTTAACTGTTTTAGTCTGTGGTGCAGTTGAAGGTGCTATATTATTTTTTTCTTTTTGAATTTTTATGCTTAAATAGATTTTTGCTGGTTATTGGTAGTCTGGGAGCAGGCACCGTCTCTACGGGGATGGGGTAATGAGGGGATGGCAGGGGGAGAGAAGCTGCAGAGAGGTGTGTAAGACTACAACTCTGCTTCCTGGTCCCAACCCTGGATAGTCACGGTTTGGAGGATTTAAGAAAATTGGCCAGATTTCTAGAAATGAGAGCTGCTCCATCCAAAGTGGGATGGATGCCGTCTCTCCTAACAAGACCAGGTTTTCCCCAGAAGCTTTGCCAATTATCTATGAAGCCCACCTCATTTTTTGGACACCACTCAGACAGCCAGCAATTCAAGGAGAACAGGCGGCTAACATGTCACTCCCGGTCCGATTGGGGAGGGGCCCAGAGAAAACTACAGAGTCCGACATTGTTTTTGCAAAGTTACACACCGATTTAATGTTAATTTTAGTGACCTCCGATTGGCGTAACCAGGTGTCATTACTGCCGACGTGAATTACAATCTTACCAAATTTATGCTTAGCCTTAGCCAGCAGTTTCAAATTTCCTTCAATGTCGCCTGCTCTGGCCCCGGAAGACAATTGACTATGGTTGCTGGTGTCGCTAACTTCACATTTCTCAAAACAGAGTCGCCAATAACCAGAGTTTGATCCTCGGCGGGTGTATCGTCGAGTGGGGAAAAACGGTTAGAGATGTGAACCTAAGAAACACACACACACACACAGAGGGGGAGAGAGAGAGAGAAAGAGACCGCAGACGAAAGACCCAACAAGATCTAAGCAGTTCTCAAGTCAGAAATATTTGCAGTGTTCATTCATTGAAAACTTTCTACCACTTATACAGGTCTGGGTTGCGGTTGCAGCAGAACAAGCACTTTCCTAGTGCTGTAACTCTTCCCAGGGGATCCTCAGGTGTTCCCAAGCCAGCTGGTAAACATAATCCCTCCATCTTCTCTTGGGTCTTCCATGGAGACACCTCCCAGTTGGACATGCCTGGAAGACCTCCCTGGGGAGATGACCAGGGGGGATCCTCACCAGATGCCCAAACCTCCTCAGCTGGCTCCTTCCGATGCCCGGAAGCAGTGGCTCTACTCCGAGTCCCTCCCAGATAACTGAGCTTCCCACTTGTCCCAGTCGCTTCACATTTGGCCTCAAACCTGCTCACTGCACATCTGAGGTCACTGCCTGATGAAGCCAACGGAATCACATCATCTACAAACAACAGAGATGCAACTCTGAGATCACCAAACTGGACACCCTGCAGTCCCTGACTTCACCATGAAATCCCATCCCAATACCTGCTCGGTGTAAGCCTGATCTTGTCAGATCTCAGAAGCTAAGCATGGGGGGTCCTGCTTAGTTTTTGGATGGGGGAACCTTTTAGGAACACTAGGGGCTGTGTGTGTTTCTCCTGGTGAACTGGAGTTGCGTCAGGAAGGGCATCCAGCGTAAAACTCATGCCAAATCCCAATGCGGCTCTGTACTAGTTCTGCTGTGGTGACCCTGCACAAACGGGAGCAGCTAAAGGAACAACAACAGTGACATTTATGATTGGAGAGATGAATAGGGTGGAGAGATGAATGTAGAACTTTAAAATGCTGTGTTTTAAGCACATTTAAGATTGCACAAATAATGTAAAGCAAATAATAATCTATATCCAAGTAATACAAAAAGATTATTTTTGAAATAAGACAAGATATTATGGACTGTGAGGAAAATTTAATCTCCTGGCACTGCCTGCTGATGCATGAAAACTATATTCAACTAACAGCAGTTGTTTGTTTTGCTATAAATGTGCGGCCACGTGAGTTTTATTTGTCTGATGGTGGGATGAAGCAGCAAGACTGCTGCTTCCCTTCTGAAGAAGATTATGCACAGAAAGCGCAGAGTTTTGCAGCAAAACATGGTGCAAGGGACAACAGGAAGAAAAATCAGAAAACCATGACAGGGTTTTCCAAAAATTCACTCAGTCCTGTTCTGCCAGTGAGTGGAATCTTACCCTGAGAATGAAATGTGACGTATTAGCTTCTAAAAATTTGTACGTTGAAGTCTACATTGACTAATGTGCACCTTGTAGATAAATCCGGCATCTTCTTTCAGAATTATGTCATTACACACAGGGTTTAAATGAAAATGAGACTTGTGTTGTGTGTTTGTTGGTGCTGCTGTTGCTGTATGTAACTTGGCACTTACCTGATGTAACGCAACACTGACATTCACACACTGTCAGGTATGAGGCAACACTTTGGCACAGAACATTGTGCATACTTTCTCTCTGCCTCTCCAAGTCCAAAGTCTGATCTCTGCCCAGCTCGGAGTGTGACCTCACTGTTTGCCAAGCGAAGCCAGGTCACTCTGAATTACCATGTGAAAAAAACACAAAGAGGATTTGTCAGCTGAGTATTTACTCAATCCAAAGCCAGTGCCTCTGTTGTCGATTGTAGCCATATATGTAAAGCAGCTCCCGCATGGCTGAGTTTAATGCTAAGGTTTCCTGAACAGAGGCGAGGCACAACTTGTTTATAACTCAGCATAGTTTGGCTGAAACTCATATCACTATCATACTATAATTTGAGCAACATCCGTCTGTTCCACTCATCCTCCCAAGTGCTTTGGTGAAGTTAAATGAAATTTGATATATAGATGACGGACAACCAAACAATTACCCTTAATGCTGCGTTTACACATAACGACGGTATGTCATGAATGCCACGAAGTATATGTTCTTGGTCACCTATCACGAATGTGATGATTCGGGCAGAGGCGTCAGGTGTCCTCAGGAACTGTTTCAACCTGTTACCACGCGTTGCGATTAATGGCATGTGTTAGTGGAGAATTATCAGGAACCATTACGCACGCTCAAGAATAATGTTCCACGTTGTTGCGTGGTATCGCGCGTAACAGTGCATCATTAAGTTCTGTCACATTGGGAATGAGATGAATTGTCTCCACACACACACCCATATTCATCCAACCGTCAGCTGCTGAACAATTCAGATTGCTCCAGTTTGTTCCTCAAAATCCACAGCAGAAGAACTTTGTGATTGCATGCTTCATTAGGCTCTGTGCCATGGAGTGGTGCAGAGAGGAGGAGGAGATGGAGAGAGCCAGATGTGTGGCTCCACGCGGCTCTCATCTCGCTTGTTTTCCCAAACATCAGGCATATGCAGCAGGTGGAACACCTGCAGGAGCTCAATGAGGAGCAGTGGAACGAGACTTTTAGCTGACTTGGCGTCAGGGCCGGCCCAAGCCTTTATGAGGCCTTAAGCAGAATTTCATTTGGGGGCCCCCCTACCATCACCTCAGCACCAGATGCCTCATTATTCCATAGGCTACACTGTTATGTGTGTAACGTACCCACAATCATTAGCATTATTTGTAATTATCTTACATCATACAGGTGTCATTCTTGTTTTTAACCTTAAAGGAGTAGCAAACTCATAAATATGTTTTAATTAACTTCTACATACAGAGTGATGTATAAGTATGGCTCATTAATTTAACTATGTGCAATGGTGTGCAAAATGTTCAATATGCAAATACAAAGTAGAATCAAATGACATTCACATTATCTTACACAAAAATAAAGTTGTAATCAAAATTAAATACTTAAATAATAAATACAATACTTAAAAAATAATCTCCAAAATGAACATAGGAATCCACAACATAACGGCAATGTGTGTGCATAGCAATGCACACACATTGCACTGGGGGCTATTGCTTTAACTTTAGCCTGCAAACCATTGAGAGCTGAGCTACTTTTCCCCACCTTTTGCACCAAATTAATCTGAGGAGTTGATCTGCCCTGCTGTTTAACTCTGTTTTTATTCATAAGAAAGACTATCAAATGGCTTCACCAAAATCCGGTCCACAACATTCAAATTGTCTGCCATTATGTGCAGCTCGCTACCTAGCCAGCTCGCTAGCTGGGACTGGCGCGAGGCTAGTGTGAAGTTTGTCCGCCTGTGAGTGCTTTGTGACGGTGGAGGAGCTCAGCAGCACCCGCTGCTGGGTAGGGACAGAAACTGCGATAGAAGTCAGAAAGAGTGATAGAAGTCAGTCTCCAAACACAAGCAGCTACAAAAAAACCCACCAGAAATAGAAGCTCGATTTGTCGCTAGTTGTTTATAACAAAGAAAATGCCGCTTGACATTTTAGGGGAAGCTGAGCTTCACTTGTAGAGCAATCGCCTCTGACTTTAAGACACCTCGTACACTAAACGAACGGAGCATTTCGCAAATAATGACAACAAAAATTGTAATATTGGACATGCAAACCTACCTTTGTCTTGTTGTTTTTTCTCGTCTTCCAACTTCTTTTTTCTTTTCTCCGCTCCAGAGGGATAATTTCTTTTCATGACTTGCACTCACTTCTTTCGATTAGTCATTGACCACCTGACCCAAGCGGTGCATCTAAATTTGCCCAACGGTGGCAGCAGCCAACAGGAGGCATCAATTAACCTAGTATTGGTATTTTGTCAAAATGAATTTATTTGTTTTCGGGTGTAATACAATTTCGTTTAAATTATTCAATATTATTTTAATTTCATGTATATAGTTACTTTTTTTATCACAACGTCTCGGTGCTCTCGGGGCCCCCTAGTGGCGTGGAGGCCCTAAGCAACCGCGTAGTTGGCAGCACAAATTCATTGTAATTCATTCCGTGATAACTGCACAAAATGAAAAGTGAAACGGGGGGGGGGGGGGGGGTCAGGGGTGGTTATGGTTAGGGTAGGGGGAAAGAGTAAGATTAGATTATGGTTAAGGTTAGGGTCAGGGGTAGGAGTAGGGTTAGGAACAGTGAGTTTAAAAAAAAAAAAAACCTTCACGAAAATTTGACTCATTTCGTCACAGGAGCACGAAAAAAAAAGGAAAAAACGTGAGACTGGGCTGGAGATTCTCAGTTCAAATCCCTGTCAGAATGGAAATTCACTCAGGGGCCTTGGGCAAGGTCCTTTATCCTTTTATCCCCAAGATGCTTCAAGTGTGTAGTGAGCACCTTGAAGTCCATTTACCATTCATTAACTCGGGGTATGCTTGGTACCACGTGGAGTGAAATTTTCATGCTAAAACGTGCAAATATTTACTCCAAATTGAGTACAAACTGACTGGAGTTCCCCTAGAGTTAGGGTTTGGATGAAGTTCAATACAAGTTTACTCAGAGTGCTTATCCGATTAAAGCAAGTTGCCCCAAGCTATCCCAATTTGAGTAAGAGTTAAACAGTTATTAGCAGTATGAGCAAGTTCTAAAAAAATTCTGAACATGTTCAAAACCAGTAAGAGTTTATCCAATTTTTTCAGTGTAGTATGCAGAGTTCTTCCTGAGTTGTAGATTTGTGCCAAGTTGCTACTTGGGGAAACCATTGTGCCAAACTTGGCCAGGTGTGGGAGCAACTTCACCCCAACTGGGAAACTGTTCAATGTGCCAGACATGATTAAAATTGCATGGTGAATTTTTTTTTTTTTTTTCTGATTTCCTCTTACACTTTAAAAAATAGACAAACTGAAGACTCAAATTATTCGTGCTTTGGTGAACCAGCAGCCTACATAGTAAAATTGCTGCCAACTTTCACAGAAAATATGATTTTGCTTTTCAAATGTTGATTTCAGTCTCCTGTGCTCATCATCCTTGCAGGTGTCAGCTGCTGGCGGAGATGGTAGAGGATGAGAAGGTTGCCATGGAAATTGCCCATCTCGAAGAGGAGTTTCGACACCTAACGGAGGAGAACCGTACCTTGGTGACTGTCCACAACGAGCGTGCCCAGCAGCTGGAGAGGCTCTGCCTGACCAATCAAACGAGGCAGGACTCCTCGTGACCTCTGACCTCTGCATAACCTCAGACGTCCAGATGACACCGGGCCAGGAAACCAAATCAGAAATAGAAATCTCAGCTAGCGTTGGTGCTGCATAGCTGTGGTCAGGGTATCGACTACGAAACACAGATATGATGTCATAATCAGTGTGACTGGTGTATAGTGACTACAAATCTGCTGTATGACACAAAGATAATAAGCTGGCTACTTCTTGTGACATATGATCTTGCAGAACCAGATGCTTTCTGGCTGTTGTTTATAGCTGTACATTTTCACCTACTGTGAATGTGAGCACATATTCTGACGATTCGTCTCAGGTGCTGTGGATTGGCCTGAGGCCTGTGGAGGGGGCCAAAGGTGGTACCATGTGGTCCAAATGTTGTGTATTCAGGAGTTGGTAGGGAAATGAGATGTCATGGCCATTTGTGAGGAACAGCAAAAAAGAAGAAGGGGAATTGTTCTTGTCACAACAAATATCTGCTGCAACACAACAGTGTAAGAGTTGTACATTTTTTCTGACAAAGCATTTCTTGCTCACTTGTCCAAGTGGAAATGCAAAAAGACAAAATGTGCCTTATTGACGTTGTCTATGAATAAAAATGCATTTTATTTAGACACCAGTCTCACTTCCTTAATTTCATTTCCCCAGTCTAGTGTTTTTATGTTTGTTGTCTGCTGACGATCATACTGTTGCAATTAAATGGAAAAGGGAACTCGATTTTTTTTTTTTTAATTGAGGGTTTAGCTCATACTAGAATTACAAAACATTTGTATGATTGGCTGCCTCAATTTTGTCACTCCTCCTTCTCTGATTGAGTGTCATTACATCATGTGACTTTAGCAGAAGTACTTTGTGTTCCTGGTAATTCTGATGTGCTTGACTTGCACTGTCATTACACTAATTTTTTTTAATTATTATCTAATTATGGCAATTATAAAAATATCAATTCACAAAATGCAAAGTGCAAAAATGCTGTGTATTTGTTTCTTATTGACTAAAATCATGTTGTGCAAAATTAGTTTTTAATCTGCTTTCTATATATAAATATGGTTGGAGTTTCACATCACATATCCTCAAAGTGCAGGACCAACAGACTGAAAAACTCCTTTGTTTCTCAGACTATCAAACTGTATCACTCGGGGGGAGAAGGAGTAACAGGAAGACAGGGGATGGGAAGGAGAGGAACAGTAAACCAGTAGCGAGCAGTATTTCTGGTATTTATATTTGTATTGTATTTACATTTTGCAAATTGTTTTTTATTTCTACTTTTGATACCCTGTGTGCTTCTTACTCTGTGTGCTGCTATACAATGCTGCTGGAACCTCAATTTCCCTGTGGGAGTCTTCCCAAGGGATTAATAATGTTCTATCTAACCTAATCTCTAATCTAATCAAAGTCCCAAAATTCTAGAACTACATGCAGAAATTCTCTTGATGTAACATAAATTTAGGCCTGAAATCAAACCTCATTTCAGATGTCTGTGATGTGTGTCACAGAAATCCAAACCTAGACACACAACAAATGAGCCAATCTGCACTCTGTATATTGTGCTTTTGGGTTAATTTTGGCTATGAATTTTATTTAAGACAATTTCACTCCTGAAAGTGTCTGCACCACAGCCTTTGGTTGCTTTGTGTTATTTTGCTGCAGGTATTTGGTGAATGATTTGACTGACTGGACTGTTCTCTAGGACATCCTGAAAATTTGCATGATCCCTACCTAACAAGTGACATTATGGTCGGCCTTTGTTCATGCTGTGTGAACTGGCGGCACAATGCCTGACTTCTTCACAGTGAATTCTGGCACTGTTCAGGGATGTGATCTGGCTGCTACTATGTTCTATATTTCCATGAACCAAGTATTGGGTAGGTTTCTGGAGAATAGCAGCATAGATACCTCTGTCACCAAGGAAATGCTTACTGTCCTTGATTTGTGGACAATGCTGTGGTCTTTGCAAAATCAATGGATGCCCTTTATAGCAGCACTTGAGAAGCTAAACCTGGACAGGAGTGTGTGGCAATGCCGGTATCTATGCAGGAGGACGAAGGTCTAACTCTTGAGTCCTGGAACTTCCCATCTTGCTGTATGATTGTGAGAAATGAATGCTAACCAATGACCTAGGGCAACAAGTAGATGTTTTTGGAACTAGTTCTCCCCAGAGAATCCTTGGGTATTGCTGAACACCAGCTAGAAAATGTTTTGCCATTTCACGCACTACCCTGATACAACATGATACAACATGTTTAAAGAAACCCAGCAAGGGGATGCTGACATTTCACTTAGTTGTGGCTGACAGATGGCTACTTTTGAAAAGTGGGGATAGGCCATATGTCTGCCTTGGTTTTTGCTATCCAGGAGCCAGGGCATATCTGTGGTGTGGTGGACTCAGTGATACTCAGTGATGAATTGACCCAAAGGTATAGTTGTTAAACTTGGGCACTAACCATTGACCTAAGGCAAAGACCAGACATCTTTGAAACTAGGTCTCTTTGAAGGATCTTTGGGTACTGATGGAATGACTTTGTCGGAAGGAGACACAGATGAAGCATACATCTTGCATTGTGAGGGAATGTCAACTACGAGACTATGATCCAGGTTGCAGGTATCTCTGTGATGAAGTTCCCAGCGCTACTACGCAAAAGACCAAGGGGAAGCCCACTTATCACCAGGCTTCATCAGATTGATCACAACTTTTAGGGACTAGATTAGTTGTCTGCCTGGGTAGTTTCAGTCCAGGATTAAAGGTATTTCTATCATGTAGTGGATACGGCACTGCATGGCACAAGCATGTGCTCCTTGACCTGAACTACTTTAAAGCAAATGTAGACATGTTAGGGGCCTCTTTTCCCTTGGTGCCAAGCAGCACAATATACAGTCCACATGTCATTGCACATTTCCAACTGTAGTTTTCATTTTCACACCCACTGCCCCACAGAAGTTTTGGTCATGAAAAAAGGCGTGGTCACAGTGCAGGTGGATTTCTGTTATGCAGCACCAGAAAGTGATTGTGCTACAGCGCACCAAAAATCGGGTCCAAATTTAAGACCAAATATTCAGATACTCCATATATAGATGTACAGTATCTGAATTGATAACCCATCCATTCATCCATCCATCCATCCATCCATTTTTCCAACCCACATATTCCAGTTAAGGGTCACAGGTGGGCTGGACCCTATCCCATTAGTTCTTGAGCAAAATTGGGATACACCCTGTACAGGCCACCAGTCCATCACAGGGCCAAGCACATTCACATTTTCTCTCAAACCTACAGTCAATTTGTAGCCACCTAGCCTGCATTTCTTGCTCACTTCTCAAAGTAGAAGTGCAAAAAAACAAAATGTGTCTTTTGCTTTCAAGGCAGTTGCCTCAGGGCTAAAGACTGAGACAGGTGCAAGGTTGCTAGAGTCACCATTGCCCTATTGTAAGCTGAAGGTCTTTGGTGATGGGTCTACAATCACTCCACCACTGTCACAAGAGGCGTTTCTGACAGACTCAACAGAGGAAAATGGGTGAATCTGAAATGGCATCCATTTGTCAAAAAAACAGAGGCACAAAATGGCAGGAAACTGGAGCACCTGGAGGGAACCCACACAAACACAGGGAGAACATGCAAACCTCTTACAAATTCATGTTATGCCCAAAACACACCCATGATGAAATAAGTGACTAACCTCTTTGCACTTTACTTTGCACACAGATTATGCAGCATGTAAATAATAAAGTGGAGTTGTGCACGGCCCAAATGCACTAACACAATGTGCTTTAGAAAGCACAATATAGATCGGATGGCCCATCTTATATATATATATATATATATATATATATATATATATATATATATATATATATATATATATATATATACACAGTGAGGAAAATAAGTATTTGAACACCCTGCGATTTTACAAGTTCTCCCACTTAGAAACCATGTAGGGGTCTGAAATTTTCATCTTAGGTGCATGTCCACTGTGAGAGACATAATCTAAAAAAAGAAACTCACAATGTATGATTTTTTAATAATTTATTTGTATATTACTGCTGCAAATTAGTATTTGAACACCCACCAACCAGCAAGAATTCTGGCTCACACAGACCTGTTAATTTTTCTTTAAGAAGCCCTCTTATTCTGCACTCTTTACCTGTATTAATTGCACCTGTTTGAACTTGTTACTTGTATAAAAGACACCTGTTCACACACTCAATCAATCACACTCCAACCTATCCACCATAGCCAAGACCAAAGAGCTGTCTAAGGACACCAGCACAAGGTTGGGATGGACTACAGGTCAACAGGCAAGCAGCTTGGTAGAAGACAACAACTATTGTGATTATTTATTAGAAAGTGGAAGAAACACAAGATGATTGTCAGTCTCCATCAGTCTGGGATTCCATGCAAGATCTCACTTTGTGGGGTAAGGATGATTCTGAGAAAGCTCAGAACTACACAGGAGGACCTGGTCAATCACCTGAAGAGAGCTGAGACCACAGTCACAAAGATTACATTAGTAACACATGATGCTGTCATGGTTTAAAATCCTGCAGGACAGCAAGGTCCCCCTGCTCAAGCCAGCACATGTCCAGGCCCGTTTCAAGTTCACCAGTGACCATCTGGATGATCCAGAGGAGGCATGGGAGAAGGTCATGTGGTCAGATGAGACCAGAATAGAGCTTTTTGGAATCAACTCCACTTACCATGTTTAGAGGAACAACCCCAAGAAAACCATCCCAACCATGAAGCATGGGGGTGGAAACGTCATACTCTGGGGGTGCTCTTCTGCAAAGGGGATAGGACGACTGCACCGTATTGAAGGGAGGATGGATGGGGTCATGTATTGCGAGATTTTGGCAAACAACCTCCTTCCCTCAGTAAGAGCATTGAAGATGGGTCATGGCTGGGTCTTCCAGCATGACAATGATCCCAAACACACAGCCAAGGCAACTAAGGAGGGGCTCCGTAAGAAGCATTTCAAGGTCCTGGAGTGGCCTGGCCAGTCTCCAGACCTGAATTCAGTAGAAAATCTTTGGAGGGAGCTGAAACTCCAAACCTGAAAGATTTGGAGAAGATCTGTATGGAGGAGTGGACCAAAATCCCTGCTGCAGTGTGTGCAAACCTGGTGAGAAACTGCAGGAAATGTTTGACCTCTGTAATTGCAAACAAAGGCTACTGTACCAAATATTAACATTGATTTTCACAGGTGTTCAAATACTTATCTGCCGCAGTAACATACAAAGAAATTATTAAAAAATCATACATTGTGATTTATTTAGATTATGTCTCTCACAGTGGACATGCACCTAAGATGAAAATTTCAGATCCCTCCATGATTTCTAAGAGGGGGAGAACTTGCAAAATCGCAGGGTGTTCAAATACTTATTTTCCGTCAAAGTGTGTGTATATATATATATATATAACTTTGTCACACTGATAAATATTTAACTTCAACATAATAGCATTCTGCTTCTTTTCTTTTAACAGTTACTATGCTTTGACACTTTGTTCTATTCAGTTTTTTCACCTTAACCTCTGAAATGTCTCCGTGTGTAAACGGAATTTTTTGGTTACAGCTTGTTAGTTTAGAACCGGGGTGGGATTTAGCGCAGACGGGAAAAGTGCTTGCTCATTCTTTATCAGCAGGAGTGCATGAGTCAGCGCTTGCTCTGTTACACCCACAGTTGTTGCAACACACTCACACACTTGCTCTCTCCCTCACACACTCTTTTGCTTCCTCTCTCTCTCTCCCTCGTTACAGACCATATGACTGAGTCAACCTCAGTTCTTACTTTGTAGCCAAGTCGAGATAAGACTTCTGGGAATCTTAGCCTGGTTGGAATGCATTCATCTGCTGAACACCTTTCTAAAATACTCAGCTCAAATTAATGAAGTCTACGTAAGGTAGGCACAGTTTTGTTTCTTCTTATACCTGTGTGCAGTGTAGACCTGAGGGGGAAGTGAACAACTCCTCTGACAAGTGTCTTTGTGTGTACCTACAGAGGCCTGCGTCCACCATGCCGGCCCCCGGGTTGTGTATGTTTACATTTGAGTCTACGGTTCATCCCTCCCGGGTGTTGCGGTGCCTGGAGGAGCAGCGTCAAAATGACACCTTGTGTGATATCACTGTGGTAGTGGAGGGCCAGAGTTTCAGAGCCCACCGCTCAGTCCTGTCTTCCTGTAGCGAGTACTTCTACCACAGGATCTCTTCGCTCTCCCAGCGCGGAGCGGTCATGGTTGCGCCGCAGGAGGTGAGAGTGCGGTGTCATCTCACAGTCTCCATATAAAGATGAGGAAGTGACAGTGGCTGTCAGATTTGTTGCTTTCTATTGGGCGCCGCAGTCTCGTTTGAGGGCGGGCACTAACGGGGTAAAATATGACGCATATGACGTAATTTCTCTACTTCCGGGGACAGAAACACGGCATATTCTCTGAGATTTTGGGCAAATTACATGCAAACAAAGTGAAATTACAAAGTGGACACATGTTGCGGTGGAAAGTGGACATGTGTCGAGGCGATTGTGCAGCTGAGAGAATGTAGCTACTCTGGTTAGCTGTGTAGGCTAACACTTACTGACACAATGTCTCCCATTTGCCTTGTCTTCGCTTCTCCACCGGGAACCGAAAACCAATACACTTTTTGCGAATGCACTGATTGCAGCCAAAAAAAAAAAACGGTACACCATTTTCCCGTTTGAAGTTATGTTCTGTATATATTGCACAATGGCAGCGGCTGTCTCATAAGTAAAATCATGCAATATCACACAGGGTTCAAACGAGACTGCGCTGCCCTATTAACATATTATTCACATTATTTGCGGTATTTTACAACGTACACAGTAAAATCACCAGTGTTAAATTAACACTGCCAGTTTACATATGGTCCCAATTGGACCATATGTACACTGTCAGTGTTTTTCATTTAATTAAATTTAACACTGTCAGTGTTAGTTTTACACTGGTGATTTTACTGTGTATAAGTAATTGTTGGATTTGTTTATTTATTCTTGCTAGGTCCTGTGACTTATACTCCGGTGCAACTTATATACACAAAAATCATATCTTCATTATTAATAATAATTATACTAACGATTTATATAGGGCTTTCCCAGGAATGCAACCACTAAACAAAATAAAGTCTAACTAGCGTGTTGCCCGTGGGGATCCATGGGCTCTAGATTGGGTAGTGTTTATAAAATTGGTAGCTGACATTTTTCAAGGGTGCTAATAAATTATGGAAACTTTTTATCAGGATTTTCACTACAAGTGCAGGAAATAAAAATGTGAGTTTTGTGAATAATTGTATTTATTATTTGGCACATTTAGTTGATGTCATGTTTTACAACCGGCAAGGTTGAGATATTTCCTTTGTTCAGAGCTTGTCTGGTTACCAGTGACTGATTAATGGTGATATCAATGTCCATTGTTTATTGTTTTTACGTAATATTCCTAATTTCTACAAAAATATTAGTCCTATCAACTTTCCGTTTTTGCGGCGTTCATCCTTGACCCAAAATACATAAGCACACCAAACAGCAAATGTCAATTCTCCCCATTTTCTCTATGACTGAAGTCAAACACATGTACACAGAGGTCAACTGTATTTGAATACATAAATGATTTACCGCCCCCTGCTGGAATGGCGTGTGAGTCCAGAATTTAATTATCAATGACCATTCTTTACTGTTGTTATGTATTATCCCTAATTTCTCCAAAAACATTAGTCCTATGAACTTTCTGTTTTTGTCGTGTTCATCTTTGACTCAAAATTCATAAGCATACTAAATTGTCAGCTCTCCCCAGTTTCTCCACAATAAAATTACACACACGCGCACACGTACACAGAGGCCACTTCACTTTAATAGTACGAGAAGAATAAAGCCAATAATAAAATGTGCACTACAGCAATGCACTAAAATCCCAAATTAATGAGCTGATAATACAGAACAAAGGTGAAACTTATAGTCCAGAAAATACTATAATTTTAAAGCAAAATATGAGTTGATTTTTAAAGTACATGTCTAGAAGTTGCTATTGGCTTTTATAGGGTGCTGTACAAAAAAGGATAAAGATTTTATAGGATCAGATACATATGCATAATATTTGAAAGAATAAACATGCCATATTATAGGACTTATAAGATATTCACTATTTGCAATGTATTTCTCTGTACTCGTATGAGTTTTTGTAATGAGACATCTGCATCAAAAGATGTCTAAATTGTCATTGCTGTCCCTCCTTCACAATTCAAGTGATACTCTAAGTAACCGTTCATTTTGACACAAAGTCATTCCCAACCATCGTCCGAAGAAACCTAGTACTAAAGATGAGGTGTCACGTTATTTTGGATTTGTGATGCATTTCTCTGTGAAAGCTCCAGTACACAGGTACCTCAGTGTCGAGGACACCACCTGAAAGGTCAAGGGAATGTCATGTTTTATCTGGCAATAGTAGATAGATGGTTACTTTTGAGAGGTGAGGATGGATCGTTGTCCATCTGGGTGGTTGCTCTACAAGATGAGAGGAGCGGTGGGTGTAGCGACATGCGACACCAGCACATTGCTCCTAGACTTCATTTGCTCAAAATGATAATAGTAATACATAACCACAAGTAATACACTGGTGTCCACCAGCACTGCCCTGGCCAGCATCCATGGTAGCACTGGTGGACATAGTATTCCAATTATAATAGTGTGGCTAACAAGACAATACCAGAGGGTCTATAGAAGTGCCCAGTTTGGGAATTGTGACCCAGGGGTTGTTGTAGCTAAGGAGTCCCACAGTCCTCTATCTGTTCCATGTCCAACATTCATTCTGAGCACACTTCATGATCAGGCCGAGTTCTTCTGTGACAAGATCTTGATCACTGCCAAGCATTACATTTACATATATTGCGAATGATGACTGGAGGAGGTGTATCATCTAAGAGGGCACTCCCAATCCAGGGGAGTTACAGTGCATAGCTTGGTGGCAACTCTGTGCTGAAAAGGGAAGTGAGAAGGTGGGCTGTGATGGCCTTGAGGATAGCCAAGGAGGCATTTGTTCATGGAATCCATGATCAGATGACAGCATTTTTGGTCAAGTGACCCTTGGCCTGTTTACAGAGTAATCGAAGCACTGCAGTTTTCGAAAGCCACACTTTTTCACTACTTCTGTTGTGGCAGGTGATGACAGATCAATCTACTGTACTGTCCCATTGGGCCAGCTACTTGTAGCAGTTAGACATCTAACTGCCAGTCAATCTTAAGAGTGAACATTTCCAAAATGTCTTTCCAGCCTGTGTTGGTTTTCACAACACATTTGATTTTGTAGATTATTTGCTGATTGTATCCTGAGAATTCAGGTGACCTTGAGGAAGTAGTTAGATATACACAGGCACTGGGACTGCTGTGTTCCTGACTCCTCCCCTGTGAATTCTTGAGCTTGCCAGGGGTGTGTTGTGGCTCCTGCTCTGTTCCTTTATTGCACGGTCTGTGTGTTGGTTGAAGTCATAGAGTCCAACAACTTGGGTCCCTTTGTTTTTGAGAAAAATTTCACTGACCTTTGGGTACTGCTGGAATGACTTTGTGTCAAAAGACCGATTGCATAGGGAAACTGAGGTAAGACAAACTACCTGCACTGCGAGGAACATCAGCTGTAACACTATTGGTATGTGGCACATTTCCCTAAGCATGATCTAGCAGGCAGGTCCTTCAGTGCTGAGGCCCACACCAACTGGATATGGCAAAGGGAGTGCCCACCTATCATTTGGCTGTGGAAAATAGATGGTTACCTTGGGAATGCCGGAATCACTTGGTGGGATGTCTAGGCAGTTGGTAATTGGGAACCAGAGCAGTTCTGTATTGTAAGGGATACAGTAATATGCGGTACCAATGTATTGTTCCAAACCCGACCAACTAATGGAAAAACCTCTCAACTCTACATTCTTATTAAAATGTAAGAAGACCTAAAACCCTTGAACAGTACTTTAGATAACATACATGATATTCGGTAAATTGGATTTTGTAATTATGTGAAGTGGTAACCTGTCTGGAAATAGTAAAACCTCATTTTTCAAATCAAAATAAATAAATAAATGAACACTATATTTTCTCCGTCAAGTCGTTTGATTACCGAGCCAGCCTAGTTCTAACATTAGAGCCTTACTTTCCATATCACTTGCACTGAAAATGTTTTGTTCAGTTTTTCTGAGACAAAATATAAAAAAATATCAATTCCACTACCATGTGTCAGCCAAAAGCAGGAACATATTTGAAGTTTATGTGTTATTGTCCTTTTTGTCCTACAGGTGACAGTAGCAGGCTTTGAACCTTTGCTGACGTTTGCCTACACATCCAAGTTGCTGTTCAGCAAAGACAATGTCTTTGAAATACAAAACTCAGCTTCCATACTTGGTTTCAAAGACCTAGATGAGGCCTGCTTTGATTTTCTACTCCCCAAGTTCTTCCCCAACACCACCAGGGCTGTGCCTTTTCAGAGAAAGACCTGCTGTAAGAAGACGTGCAAGAGGCGATCATCAAATGAGGACTATGTAACAGATTCTGATGAGGTTTTGTTGAAAGATGAAGTAAAACCAGTTTCCGACTCACCATTTCAACAGGAAGCCAGCTGCCATGCTAACAAGTCAGTAAATAACAGAAAGCTCAGTCCAGGTTCTGTTACACCTGTTGCTGATTCACAGTCTGAACGACCAACCGACTGTTTCACACAATGTCCAAAGTACCGCAAGTTCCAGTTGGCTTGTGGGAAGGAAAGCTTAAACTTTACAACAGCAGTGATCAAGGATGGCTGTGACATATTTCAGGTGCCCTGCTCCAACAGTACAAACAAAAATGAAACTAAAGATGAATTCCCTGAAGCAAGTTTCAGTGATGCATGGAAAATCCAAATATGCGACAGGAAAACAGAGAAAGAAGTGGGCAGCAAAGAAGCTGATCAGGATAACAGAGAAACAGATAAAAGGGAAGAAAAACTGGGAACAGATTTAGTGAAAACAGAAAAGAAAATGGAACCTCTCAGCTTCTCTCAGTTTACAGACAGATCTGCTTTCAAGGAAGTTGCCTTAGGGCTAAAGACCGAGATAGGTGCAAGGTTGCAAGAGTCACCATTGCCCTACTGTAACCAGAAGGTCTTTGGTGATGGCTCTGCAATCACTGCACCACTGTCACAAGAGACATTTCTGACAGACTCAACAGAGGAAAAGAAGATGGGTGAATCTGACATGGCATCCATTTATCAAAAAACAGAGGCACAAACTAAGAGTAAATGTACTGAGATGGATCCTGGCGAAGAAAGAGGGAAAGTAGAAGAAATGGTTGAAAACGCAGAGAGAAATGGCAAAGAGGTGACCAGCGTGGAAAGGGAGGTGGCTGAAAACCTTTCCACGAGGCTGGGAGCTGACCTATGCTCGCCTCTGTTGGCGTTTGCAGACCCAGATGCAGGATCTTCCTCTGATACAGCAAGCAAACAAGAGCAGGACATCCTCAGTTGCACAAAGTCCAGCTGCCTGTGTCTTCAAGTTGTGAACCGAAGCACAACAGCGGTTTTATCTGAGAGTGAGGGGGCATCTCAGTCATCTCTCAACTCAGGGGAGGATGGAGACTCAGACACAGAAACAGAAGGAGACAGCGAATCCTACACAAGAGAGAGGGCAAGGCAGGTGAGCGTCAGCCGTCCTCTTTGTGGTGCTGGCTTTGTTTTATTACTCGGCCGTTCATGTTGTGATAACCTGCATAAGCTCACTATGGGGTAAACCACTGTTGTCAAACCTATGGTGATTTATGCATGGATCACTTATCTGATTCTGTCTTAGGAGGGCTGGTTCAATGAAGGGAAGTGAACTCAGAAGCTGATTCAAAGTATTCAGTTTTAGGGCTGATATGGACTTTCTATCTACTTCATGAAATCCAGTATATTTCCAAAGATAAAACCTAACCACTGAAGTTTGAAATATTTGTGAACCTGTATCATGTTGTTAAAAAAATAAAAAGATGCCCTTTTTTCAGGACATATTTTTGAAAGAAAAAAAAAATCTGAAAAATCAAATCTTCTGTCTTATTAGGAAAGTACTTTTTAAAAAAAAAAATAATGCTTATAAAAGCACAGTTAGTGGACAGCGCTACATCTTTTTACAACCACATAGTAACCCACTACCACACTGAAGACTAACGAAAGCTTTTCTATCTGCTAATATTTTTAAGACAGCTTTTTTAAGCTCACCATCTTCTAACATTGTACTATTTTGCGCCACATTTCATGGCTGCTTGAGAGTTGTTTGACAATTCTGCTGCATTTGTCATCATAATCTTAAAGTTTGCTTCTTAAAGTCTTGGTTGCTGTTACCTTATTGAAGTTTTGAACCTTGCACTTTTTGAGCTAACCATCTTCCATCTGACCTGGACGCTTAGGACATTTAACCAGATCAAGGTCTCCTCTGCAGCTTCAACCTCTTGGTGGAGTTTTTGGAAACACTTTGATGTTCTCTTCTTCTGTCTGGACTTCAGGTTTTGATGTTCAGCTCCGTCACTAGAAATTTTTGAAGTGCATCTGTATTGACAAGATTCTCTGCACAGCAAATGTTTAAATGTTCCTGATGTGGAACAAGTGCATAAATATATTTCTTAAAATATTAAAGAAAGATGAAACAGCGCTGTGCTATTTTCTTTAAGGTCGGATTACTCGGTAGTTACAAAATTCAACTAAAAAATCTAATACCCCTGTCACACATAGCTGGAATCAAGCAGAATGACATCAGAATTATGAATCGGCGCACATCCAAAAAGTGTCGGATGTGGACACACACTCATCACTCGGATCACTTCGGACACGGCTAACCACGCCTCTTTTCTTCCCGACTGTGTCAGATTATGGCAATATTTGCCATGGGAATGGTTCCTCCATATTCTTGCTATGTGTGACGGGGACTTAAATTATTTAAAGTTGAGTCTTTTCTTGTAGTTAATTAAAAACTGTGTTGCTTTATTTGGTAAAAATGAGAACAGACTGAACAATTCACGCATATAAAACATTCACTCAGATTGACAGAGTGATTCTGCAGCTCAAGGCTAAGCTAACATTAGCTGATAAATCTTCAGCGGTGCACTATGCCATGTTTTATTTTCAGATTACTCTCACCTCATATAAATTTACAGAAGATCCATTGCTCAAACAGGGTGTGTGTATATATATCCAAAAGTGAAGAATATCAGATCAAGTGTCTGCTCAGTCACACTGGCTGCTGTGTCTCTGCCTGGGTCTCTGGCCTGAACACCGGCCGCTTCAGCTTCAAACTTTGGCCGGGCAGGCCGGCCACTCCAACTCAGCCAGACCTCACTCTGAACAGTCGCTGAAAAGAAGCTTCTCCCAGCAGGGTCATGTCCATCACTTGTTCTTCTGTTTTTTTTGGTTGTTGTTGTTGTTTTTCTCTCTCTTAATATTGTAGTTATGACTGCCAGACTGAGTGTTTTGCTTTTTCATGTTGCAAATCCGTGATGGTGATTGTCCGGGTTGTTCACTGGGCCCTCATAAAGACAGATAGTGATGTAGAAATCTCCACCCCTCTTCTCACTGTTGCCAAAATGATCGACCGATGTGTTTGGTGTGAAAGGCCCTTCACAGCATAGTAGAAGGATAAAAAGGCCTTTACACTAATGATGCAGAGGTGCAAGCACCTGTGCATCACTCACGCATTGAGAAGACACCTGATTTCTTCACTAATGGGATGCAAAAAGTTTGTCTGGTGTTGGTGTGAGTGGAAAGGAAAGGCGATAAGTTGGAAAAGTAATGACACTGCCTGACAGAGAAAATTTCAAACGTCAAGTGGATATGTGATTCTTCTTGCTTGTTACTGAAATAAACGCCTACTTGGCAGAACCTTTCAGTCAACCCTCGTACATCTGAGAATTTTACAGCTTAGATATGGTTTGCTGAAAAGTCTCATTTATAAGCTCTTACCATTTCTCACTACTTACACTTACATTATATGGATTGTAAAATATATAACGGCACACAATAAAACACACAGGAGGCCGTAAAGTACTTGCTCACAGGCTTTTTCTGGCTCCCGGGCTGCCAATTTGAGACCACCGATGAAGCATTTTTCCATTTGTTTGTTTTAGATAAGAATTTCGGGAACATCATATCAGACACAGCTGAGTGTTTGTGTCACAGAAACCAGAATAGCTGTGAGGTTAAGTTAATTATTGACCCACTAATTCAGAGTCCACTAACTGAATTTGACAGTTCAGTCTGTTGAACTGAAGGTGACTACAAAGATACAAACAACACTGTTTGAGGAAACGTTCACTTCACCACCCAGACTGTCCATTTTGGACGTATGTAACTTGAACCTGCAGTGAATGCACTGAACTCTCTGGCAGTTGTCTTTCACAAAGTTGTATTAACTCCATGAAAGTTGCAAGTAGTGCACACTTTAATGTCACAAATGAGGTCATTCTGCTTGGGTGTTAATCATAACCACTTGGTGACAATATAACATCAGTTCCCATTAAAGTTATGACCTTCAAGTATTCAGCGGCTTGATAAACAAACATGAAACACTTTGAAATAATGAACGATAAACTTTGACAAAGATCATGTGTTATAAGTTTCAGTTTGAACTCAGCACAGGCAAGAGTGGAATGTGAACAGGAACAATTGTTCTGTCACTGTCAATCATATTTTCATTGTTCTGTCAATCATATTTTCATCCACCCATTTGCGATACCCACTTACTCCATAGGCTGAAGCCTATGTTATCATACAACCCCATTTCCAATGAAGTTGGGACGCTGTGTGAATTGTAAATAAAAACAGAATATAATGATTTGCAAATCCTCTTCAACCTATATTCAATTGAATACACCACAAAGACAAGATATTTTATGTTCAAACTGATAAACTTTATTGTTTTCATGCAAATATTTGCAAATTTTGAAATGGATGCCTACAACACCTTTCAAAAAAACTGGGACAGCGGCATGTTTACCACTGTGTTGCATCACCTTTCCTTCTAACAACACTCAATAAGCATTTGGGATCTGAGGACACAAACTGAGTGTCATGATTGGGTATAAAAGGAGCATCCCCAAAAGGCTCAGTCATTCACAAGCAAAGATGGGCCAAGGATCACCACTTGAACAACTGCGTGAAAAAATAGTCCAAGAACAATGTTTCTCAATGTTCAATTGCATGGAATTTAGGGATTCCATCATCTACAGTCCATAATATAATGAGAAGATTCAGAGAATCTGGAGAACTTTCTACACGTAAGTGGCAAGGCCGAAAACCAACATTGAATGCCCATGACCTTCAATACCTCAGACGGCATTAAAAACTGACATCATTGTGTAAAGGATCTCACCACATGGGCTCAGGAACACTTCAGAAAACCACTGTCAGTTAACACAGTTCGTCACTATATCTACAAGTGCAAGTTAAAACTCTACCATGCAAAGCGAAAGCCATACATCAACAACATCCAGAAACGCCGGCGCCTTCTCTGGGCCCAAGCTCATTTGGACAGACACAAAGTGGAAAAGTGTGCTGTGGTCTGATGAGTCAACATTTCAAATTGTTTTTGGAAATCATGGATGTTGTGTTCTCCGTACAAAAGAGGAAAAAGACCATCCACATTGTTACCAGCACAAAGTTCAAAAGCCAGCATCTGTGATGGTATGAGGGTGTCTTAGTGCCCATGGCATGGGCAACTTACGCATCTGTGATGGCACCACCAATGCTGAAAGGTACATCCAGGTTTTGGAGCAACACATGCTGCCATCCAAGCAACGTCTTTTTCAGGGACGTCCCTGCTTATTTCAGCAAGACAATGCCAAGCCACATTCTGCACGTGTTACAACAGCATGTCCGTAGTAAAAGAGTGCAGGTACTAGACTGGCCTGCCTGCAGTCCAGACATGTCGCCCAGTGAAAATGTGTGGTGCATTATGAAGCGCAAAATATGACAACGGAGACTCCGGACTGTTGAACAATTGAAGCTGTACATCAAGCAAGAATGGGAAAGAATTCCACCTACAAAGCTTCAACAATTAGTGTCACCAGTTCCCAAACGCTTATTGAGTGTTGTTAGATGGAAAGGTGATGTAACACAGTGGTAAACATACCACTGTCCCAGCTTTTTTGAAACGTGTTGCAGGCATCCATTTCAAAATGAGCAAATATTTGCACAAAAACAATAAAGTTTATCAGTTTGAACATTAAATATCTTGTCTTTGCGGTGCATTCAATTGAATATAGGTTGAAGAGGATTTGCAAATCATTGTATTCTGTTTTTAATTTACATTTTACACAACATCCCAACTTCATTAGAATTGGGGTTGTAACATAGCAGACCTTGGGCTCTATCTTATGGCCAGTACAAAGCAGCACACAGTGCAATGCACAGCGTAGCACAAGTCTGCTTTCTAATTTCCAGTTGACACGTGAGCCCCTGGGTGTGTTGGTCTTCAAATGATGTGTGTCGAGGTGCAGTGTAGGTAGACTGCTATTGTGATGCAGCAGAAAGTCATCATGTTTGTCTAAAGTCAAGTGCAGTGTTTTTTCTGCTGTTTGTGAGCTGCATTATTCTGATATGTCTTATATAAGTGCATAGACCTTTTTGTGCTTATATTCCTTCATCTTCATAGCAATTTAAAATGAAACAGAACTGAGAACAAAAAAGCAAAATCTTGAAAAAATGCAAACCTTTCATAACTTTAGAGAATATTATGCTGTTTTTCTTCCTCCTGGGGTTCTCTGATCCTGAGCTGGGTGGGGTGGGGGTGGGGGGGCCGTACTTGTTGTGTGAGGAGGAGATACAGCTTTAATGAGGCACTAGACTGTTTCTCTTCAGGGAGCTGTGGTGGCTGCTGCTGGCATAAATGATTGGAAAACCTCTCATTTCTGTCACCTACTGAGTTGGCCATCAAAATAGCAATACACCAGGTTCCAGCATATGTGGCTCTTAATGGGAATTAAGAGCCACATACTCTTAGGGTAGGTGATGGTTTAGTGGTTAAGTGTTGGGCTTGAGACCAGAGGATCCTCAGTTCAATTCCCAGCCTGACCGGAAAATCACTAAGGGCCCTTGGGCATGGACTTCAATCCCCGAGTTGCTCCTGGTGTGTAGTGAGTACCTTGTATGGCAGCACCCTCACATGGGGTGAATGTGAGGCATTATTTATAAAGCGCTTTGAGTGTCTGATGTACACCCCTTGCTTCTTCACATCGAAAGAAGCCAGCTGAGGTGGTTTGGTCATCTGGTGAGGATGCCGCCAGGTTGTCTCCCTGGTCTCTTCCAGGTATATCCAACCGGTAGTAGGCCCCAGGGAAGACTCAGGGCATGGTGGAGGGATTATACAGCCTAGCTGTAAAACCTCAGGAATCCCCCAGCAAGCGTTAGAGGACTTGGTAGAGGATAGAGCAGTGTGGGGTAAGCTGCTTGGTTTACTGCCACCGTAACCCAGAACTGGATCACCCTGCAACAAAAGTGCAGCCTAACATTGTTGAAAGCCTGCAGTGTAGACTCAACGGTCATGTAATCTGTGTCATTTTTGTTTTTTCTTTGGCATCCTCAGGTCCAGTTGCCATACTCTGTGGAATGGGTCGTGAACCTGAGCAGAAATGATTTCCAGCAGCTACTGAAGCAACAAGTGTTTACGCACGAACAGCTAGATGTGGTGCACGACATGCGGCGACGCAGCAAGAATCGCCTCGCAGCTCAACGCTGTCGCAAGAGGAAACTAGAATGCATCTACAACCTGCAGTGTGAAATCAACAAACTGGTGAGAAGAAAGTCTTGTCTCTATGAAGTCACTTCCTGTTTTCTTGCATGTTCATTGATGTATGTTGCATGTGTGTATCATAGAAGACAGAACGGGAGAAACTGATGTTGGAAAAGAGCCAGCTGAGTCAGTTGAAGTCGAAAACCTGTCACAGTGTCTCCACTTTATGCCAGAGAGTGTGCAGCGAGGCCAACCTGCAGCCAGAGCAGCTTCAGGTGTTAGCTAAATACGCCTCTTCGGAATGCCCCATGACCACTTTCTTTCCACACATTGACTCAGTGCTTAACCAACATGAGGGTCCAATCCAGGCTCAGGCTTCAGTCTCAGCCTGTTCTGAAGACTCTGATCAGTGTACGGCGTCCAGGTCCAGCAGGGACACAAAGAACAGTCAACACTCAAGCACTTAAACCATGTTCACATTATGGCAACAAAACAGTTTTCATGCGTTTCCTTTGTAACTGTGTGTGTGATGATGAGAAATGTAATATGCACTTCTGAATGGCACCACATTAAAAGATCCGATTCCTTGAACTTAAACATATCTTTGTTTAACTAGACAGTGAGTTTAGTGTAAGGCATAGTTGTAGAGAATAACCTAGAGGGCATAGAGTATAGACGCCTTTACGGTGTCAAATCTCGCACGTAATCACGTTCTCGCTGGGGAGGCTGAGATTTCGTTGTCAGTGTAAACAGGCGTTTGTGGGTGGTGGAATGGACAAGCAACAAACAACTTGTTTGCAACATTACGTTGTTATGGAGGTGAGTTCAACCAAAATATGTATTTAGGTGTTTAACTAAGATAACCATGAGTCTTTAATGTGAGTTTTATAAAAAATTTTAAAAAAGAAAAGAAAAAAGCGTATTGCTGTTTGGGTTGTGTGTCAGGAACTGGTTCTTTTCGAGTGTCCTTAAGAAATGATTCGATCCATCTATAGCCTTGTGACTTATCTTAATTTTTCGCTAAAACCCCAAAGAGCACATGTCTGTGAGTACTATTTACCTTTTTTATGTTAAACCAACCTGTTATGGTCTTCTGAAACAGTTGATAGATGTATTTTATAACTTAAAAACGGGACCGATTCTAACGCGTTAGCATGTCTATGGGATTTTCAATGTTAAAGTTAGCATTAAGCTGAGCCATTATCAAGACTCCCTCCCCAGCGTACAAAGGATTCTGGGATACTTTAAAACCGTGAATAGAGTAGCATAGGCTGTCTGCTCACAATGGAGGAAAAGCTCATGCTAATAACATACTGTATATAGTATCAGAATTTCCAAAAGTGTGCAACAAGAATTTAGTTTCTTGTTGAGACCAAAGTCAAATAAAAGACTAATGTTGATGTGGAAATGTCAGCTTTCAAATGCAGCTGTTCATTGTTAAATAAAAGTTGTCTGGAGTCTAAGTTTGGTAAAGCAAATATAGGAGACCTAGTGACAGGGCTAATGTTAGATATATTTTGCAATGGGTGCAAACCAGAAGAAATAATCACCACAAACATTTGTAGGGTGGTAAAGAACTGACACAGAGTCTTGGCCACAATCATACAGATACACCTTTAGATTCAGACCCACATGGACACATAAGAGCTTGATGAACAATAGCACATGGTCTAAAGAGTATAGCACAAGCGCATTTGGGCATATCCAACGCTACTTTCTTACTTTTACAGGGAGTAATCTGACTGTAAAATAAAGCACTGAGGCCCAAAGGGTATTGATACCTGAAGGATAAAAATCTGAGACCATCGTCCTTTGTTACACAAGGGTGGATTATTCTCTCTGTGTCAGGGGAGAGATACTACCCCAAGTATCTTGTGGTCTTGTTTGCGAGTGGGGCTGAGATGGAACGTAAGATTGACAGACAGAATGAGGCTGCATCTGAGATCCTGCAGATGTAACAGATCATCGCCATGAAGAAAGAGCTGAGCCACAAGGTGAGGCTCTTGTTTTGCCAGTCGATTTACTCTCCTATCCTCACCTGTGGTCATGAGCTTTGGGCAATAAGAAATGCCAATAAGAAATGTGGAATAAGCTGCTTGGTCTACTGCCACTGTGACCCGGACCTGGATACGCAGCAGAAAACAAAAGAATAAATGAGGATAAAAATGTGTGACTGTGATGGTAAACAGTAAAACTTTACACAATCATGACAATATATAAAGAAAACCACAATCAACACAAGTTTTAACACTTTATTAAAGTAACATCTGACATTCAGGAACCAACTTTGTTTTTTCATGAACAGGGAAGCTAGGATGACACCCCCCCCCCCCCCCCCGCCCCTTTGCACTCCCACAACCTCAACACGCAATCACGATGTTCCCAATCACGATGTTCTGATTAGGGTGGACCCCTTAATCCAGTATTTATTTTTGGGACCATCCTGATTGTGTTTTGTGATCATCTAAGGAACCTTTAAAAAAGTTGGCTTGGTTTAGTCACTGTAGCTTCTGTGGGGATTGTTTTCATCTTTGAAGATGGATTACTCAGCTTTTCTCTGACAGAAAAATATATCAACCAGCCAATGTATCTGGGATCCATCGTAAGACAATCAGAGACAACCATCCCTTTATTATACATTAAAGAGGACACATTGCTGTGTCGTGAATCACAGGTTGATTTCCTCAGGAGGACTATCGCTTCATCATTGTCTGATATCTCATACAAATCACAATTTGCTCAGGTTCTTGAAGTGCTTCAGGTTCTGCAGGATTGTAGAATGTGCAGTACCTCTTCTTTAACCACCAAACAGTGTGAGAAACTGTAGAATGTTTCACCAAACCAGACAGCTTAAAAAAAAAAACAGACCTGACACATGTGTCATGTTGTTCTCGTGGGCTTATATTCCACACTGTCACTGTGGTTCTCTTTGCTCAGCAAACCACAGTGATGCAGCTATTTTCTGGGTTACAACACCTCACAGATGTTTCTTCAGACTGCCAAAGGCCTCACAAAAACACACTAACATTTCTTTTAAATGGGAAGTGCACTTTTACATTTATGGATTTGTATTATGTGATTTTTTTTTTTCTTTTTGTACTTTGTACTTTAGGAGGTGAATAGTTAAGTTTACTTAAAACTTATACATGTAATCAGTTTTTGTGATGTTTCATACAAAAATTTAAATGTGCTTAAAAGTCCCCTTTAATACTGTATTATATGTAAATATGTAATATTTTACTTTTAACAACTATGCAGATGATAATTATTTTTTGTGTAAAAGTGAGAAATGAAAAAGGAAAGAAATGAGTTATTTCATGATGGTACAGCGCATTTATTATTATTGTTGTTGTTGTAATGTTATCACCCCTGTTTGTTTATTTGTTTGTGTTTGTGAATAGCCTGGACAATTTTTCTTATATTGTTCTTAAATTTTTACTGAAGATTCATATCCTGATAGGCAAGAAGTAATTAAATTTCAACATCATAAGTCAAAGGGCAAAGTCAGAAAAAATCTTGGAAAATCACAAAAAAATCCTTATCCTTAACATTGAACAAATATTCAAAAATTTATAACTCTGTCCAGCAAGATCGAATTTCTTTCATAGTTGAGATTGTTATGTAGGATGGTATCCTTTATCAAATGACAAAGATTGATCTGGATCTGATACAGATTACAGATTTGATTTTTTGGCCATTTAAATTTAGCACTGAAAACCCCATTTCATGTATATTTTACATTATATCTTAATCAAACGTGCCTCAGTCATTGTTATATTTGAAAGTGAGGTACAGGATGGCACTCAATATCACCTGACAAAGTTTGATCAAGATCTAATCCGGATTGTGGATTTTGTGGACATTTGAATTTAATATTGAAGCACAATTTGGTGTACATTTTGCATTATATCTCAATCAAAAGTGCCTCAGTCACACTCATTTTTCAATTATGGGATTTTCCATAATTGAAATAAGATTTACGTTGTGTAAAATGTAAATATAAACAGAATACAATGATTTGCAAATCTTCTTCAACCAATATTCAATTGAATACACCATAAAGACAAGATATTTAATGTTCAAACTGATAAACTTTATTGTTTTTGTGCAAATATACTCAACAAAAATATAAACGCAACACTTTTGGTTTTGCTCCCATTTTGTATGAGATGAACTCAAAGATCTAAAACTTTTTCCACATACACAATATCACCATTTCCCTCAAGTATTGTTCACAAACCAGTCTAAATCTGTGATAGTGAGCACTTCTCCTTTGCTGAGATAATCCATCCCACCTCACAGGTGTGCCATACCAAGATGCTGATTAGACACCATGATTAGTGCACAGGTGTGCCTTAGACTGCCCACAATAAAAGGCCACTCTGAAAGGTGCAGTTTTATCACACAGCACAATGCCACAGATGTCGCAAGATTTGAGGGAGCGTGCAATTGGCATGCTGACAGCAGGAATGTCAACCAGAGCTGTTGCTTGTGTATTGAATGTTCATTTCTCTACCATAAGCCGTCTCCAAAGGCGTTTCAGAGAATTTGGCAGTACATCCAACCAGCCTCACAACCGCAGACCACGTGTAACCACACCAGCCCAGGACCTCCACATCCAGCCTGTTCACCTCCAAGATCGTCTGAGACCAGCCACTCGGACAGCTGCTGAAACAGTCGGTTTGCATAACCAAAGAATTTCTGCACAAACTGTCAGAAACCGTCTCAGGGAAGCTCATCTGCATGCTCGTCGTCCTCATCGCGGTCTTGACCTGACTCCAGTTCGTCGTCGCAACTTCGCACAGCCATTGAAGAGGAGTGGACCAACATTCCACAGGCCACAATTGACAACTTGATCAACTCTATGCGAAGGAGATGTGTTGCACTGTATGAGGCAAATGGTGGTCACACCAGATACTGACTGATATCCCCCCCCCCCAGTAAAACAAAACTGCACCTTTCAGAGTGGCCTTTTATTGTGGGCAGTCTAAGGCACACCTGTGCACTAATCATGGTGTCTAATCAGCATCTTGGTATGGCACACCTGTGAGGTGGGATGGATTATCTCAGCAAAGGAGAAGTGCTCACTATCACAGATTTAGACTGGTTTGTGAACAACATTTGAGGGAAATGGTGATATTGTGTATGTGGAAAAAGTTTTAGATCTTTGAGTTCATCTCATACAAAATGGGAGCAAAACCAAAAGTGTTGCGTTTATATTTTTGTTGAGTGTATTTTCTCATTTTGAAATAGATGCCTGCAACACGTTTCAAAAAATCTGGGACAGTGGTATGTTTACCACTGTGTTACATCACCTTTCCTTCTAACAACATTCAATAAGTGTTTGGGAACTGAGGACACTAATTGTTGAAGCTTTGTAGGTGGAATTCTTTCCCATTCTTGCTTGATGGACGACTTCAGTTGTTCAACAGTCCGGGGTCTCCGTTGTCGTATTTTGTGCTTCATAATGCGCCACACATTTTCAATGGGTGACAGGTCTGGACTGCAGGCAGGCCAGTCTAGTACCCACACTCTTTTACTACGAAGCCACGCTGTTGTAACACGTGGCTTGGCATTGTCTTGCTGAAATATGCAGGGACGTCCCTGAAAAAGACGTTGCTTGGATGGCAGCACGTGTTGCTCCAAAACCTGGATGTACCTTTCAGCATCGATGGTGCCATCACAGATGCGTAAGTTGCCCATGCCATGGGCACTAACACACCCCCATACCATCACAGATGCTTGCTTTTGAACTTTGCGCTGGTAACAATCTGGATGGTCTTTTTCCTCTTTTGTCTGGAGGACACAACATCCATGATTTCCAAAAACAATTTGAAATGTGGTCATCAGACCAAAGCACACTTTTCTACTTTGCATCTGTCCATTTCAAATGAGCTCAGGCCCAGAGAAGGCGGCGGCATTTCTGGATTTTGTTGATGTATGGCTTTCACTTTGCATGGTAGAGTGTTAACTTGCACTTGTAGATGTAGTGAAAGAACTGTGTTAACTGAGAATGGTTTTGTGAAGTGTTCCTGAACCCCCTCAGTAATATACTTTACACAATGATGTCGGTTTTTAATGCAGTGCCGCCTGAAGGAATCGAAGGTCACGTGCATTCAATGTTGGTTTTCAGCCTTGCTGCTTACGTGTAGAAAGTTCTTCAGATTCCCTGAATCTTCTGATTATATTATGGACTGTAGATGATGGAATCCCTAAATTCCTTGCAACTGAACATTGAGAAACATTGTTCTTAAACTGTTGGACTATTTCTTCATGCAGCTGTTCACAAAGTAGTAATCCTTGCCCCATCTTTCCTTGTGAACGGCTGAGCCTTTTGGGAATGCTCCTTTATACCCAATCATGAGTGTCCTCAATTTCCAAATGTTTATTGAGTGTTGTTAGAAGGAAAGGCAATGTAACACAGTGGTAAACATACCACTGTCCCAGCTTTTTTGAGACGTGTTGCAGGCATCTATTTCAAAATGAGCAAATATTTGCACAAAAACAATAGTTTATCAGTTTTAACATTAAATAGCTTGTCTTCGTGGTGTATTCAATTGAATATAGGTTGAAGAGGATTTGCAAATCATTGTATTCTGTTTTTATTTAAATTTTACACAATGTCTCAACTTCATTGGAACTTGGGTTGTACGTGTAGAAAGTTCTCCAGATTCTCTGAATCTTCTGATTATATTATGGGCTGTAGATGATGGAATCCCTAAATTCCTTGCAATTGAACATTGTGAAACATTGTTCTTAAACTGTTGGACTATTTTTTCACGGAGCTGTTCACTAAAGTGGTGATCTTCACCCCATCTTTGCTTGTGAATGGCTGAGTCTTTTGGGGATGCTCCTTTTATACCCAATCATGACACTCACCTGTTTCCAATTAACCTGTTCACCTGTTGAATGTTCCAAACAGATGTTCTTTGAGCATTCATCAACTTTTCCAGTCTTTTGTCGCCCTGTTCCAACTTTTTTGAAACGTGTTGCAGGCATCCATTTGAAAATGAGCAAATATTTGCACAACATGAGTTAAGTTTATCAGTTTGAACATTAAATATCTTGTCTTTCTGGTGTATTCAATTGAATATAGGTTGAAGAGGATTTGCATATCATTGTATTCTGTTTTTGTTTATATTTCACACAATGTCCCAACTTCACTGGAATTGGGGTTGTATCTGCTGTCAGAGAAACAATGATAAAGCTGGTGGTTTATCGCCATCTACTGGTATTTCATGTGGAATTTCAGAGCTATGCAGCTGCAGTGAGCGCGCGCACACACACACTGTGGTGATTTACAGCAACATAAAAGAACACATAATATGGAAGCTAATAATAGCAGCTAATAGGGTGACTGAGCGCATACCTGAGTCGAGGCCCTACAGTCCACTTTCATTTAAATTAAGCCTCAGACCAACTTCCCATCCATAGCTCATTTTGTGTAACACCATTGTCTAAAAATACATTTTTGTCTACCAGACGTGGATATCCAGAAGTACACCTGTGGATAGACAATCACTGGATGGTGACCACGTACCTGTGATCCTGATCACGATGTTGTCCCTGATTGCTAATCTTTGTCACTGCTGACTTCTGGGTTTATGGGTTGTCCACCACTGGGATGGAGAGACACCTTGGAAGATTTTATTGAGTCATGAGGTCCCTAGACAGTTAGGTGATGTTGATATTTTTACTAGAGAATGAGGGTCGAAATCTTTAGGGTCCATGAGGGTCTTACTGCATGGCTGTAAGACTTCATAGCTAACATTCCTGTCTTGTGAAGTCTCACAGGTTGGTAGCTAACTGGTGACCTAAATTGATGACTAGAAGTCATCGGTACTGTGTTTCTTGGGTACTGCTGGAATGACTGTGTCAAACAAACGGTTATTTAGGTAGACCCATAGGATGTGCATCAATTACGTTACAAGTGAACGTGAGCTATGATATTCTGGAGGAGTGACACAACTCCAGCATGCACGCAACTCTGTGATGAGGATTCCAACATAGAGACAAGGCCAAAGGATTGCCTGTGTTTCACCTGGGTGGGTAAATAGATGGTTACTTTAAAGAGGTGGACAAGGACCAGCTGTCTGCCTGGATGGTTGTCATCCAGGACCCAGAGTGGTGGATGCAGTGAAGCGTAGCACCAATGAGTACTCCTAGGCCTGACCTGCTAACCTATGATTGTGGTCTTTGTTCCTGATCACTCATAATTGACAAAGCTTATGACATCTTTCCTGAATCCAGACTGAATAAGATCTTTGATCCCAATTGCTGATATTTGATCTTGATCACTGAACTTAGATCCTGACCACATATAGTTCAAATCTCTTATTGTAGATCTTTGTTCACAATTGTAGATTACTTTAATTGTGTAATCAAGATCAAAGTAATTAGTATCAAAAACCAGCCTAAAGGATCAAAGCTTGGATCTTGTCCTTCATCTGTATCCATAACAAATTATGATGGGTTTTCCCTTGGTCCATGCCCCATACTGTCCACCATGTTTCATTAAAATTGGGTCACTGCCTTTCATCCTGCTCACAATCAAATCGAAACACTTTGAAAACATCAATATAATCTACAAAGAAGCCCTGTTAATATTCATGCATTCATTCAACACAAACAAATATCTCCTTACAGCAGGTAGCTGAGTGGATGAGGAGATGGACTGCCAATATATAGACCTATCTTAAAAATCCCGCCCGTGCTACCTGTCTGTGTCCTTGGACAAGACACCTAATCTGCAGTAGATTGTCTCAGTCCACCAAGGTGCAAATGGATGGCAGCTTTGCCTGGGGAAATAATTTGTGTCAGACTGGTGTCCATCCAGGGGGAGTCAGATTCTCATGCACTTGAAACTATGGTGCTTCAGTTCTTCTTATCAAAGGGTCACGAGATGGTGTGTCACCTGTTTGAGATTCCTCTTACGAATGTCTCCTTGTTGACCCTCATTGTCGGCACAAACCATTTTCAGAGCATCCTTTTCAGCCTGGAAATGCTCTGGATCATCATCTGAAGAGAACCATGTGAGATGAAACATGTCATCCTGCCAACACTGCAGACTCCATTTGCAATCCCTGACAGCTCTCAAGGTGTGTTCACAGAAGAACTCCCACATTCCATTCAGGTGATTTGGTGTGTCCGTGTATACTGCATGTAAATTCCTGTGAAAGAGTCTGTTCCTGATCCATAGCCAACCTGGAACACCTTTGGGAAACTGCAAGACTGTGATGTAGAACCACCTATGGATCACAGGTTTGACATAAACTCTTTCTAACACATCCAGTACCTTCAGTCCAGTGTTTTTGTCTCTAGGGCTGATTAAATTGGAATTCACATTTGGCCTCTCCCTCTAATGGCCCAGTCATAAGCCCAAATGAAACAAGAAATCTGGAGTTTCGTTGATTTTCGTTGGCATCGTTTAACCTTCGCACAGCTTTGTTACTTCAGCTGGCGCTTCGTCAGGATTTTTAAACTGTCAAAAAATTTGAACAAATGCTGCCGAAAACCTTCGTCCATATTTCATTTTGCTGTCGTTCTTGACGGTTTCTTATCACCTGCATAATTTTTGTAATATTAGCGTTTAGTTTGACTTTGTTCGACCAGCTGAACGTTTTTATACAGTACAGAAGCTGGTTTGTGAGCGCTGCTGTAGAGTACAGATGCAGCTCCTCTCAATGCTGAAACACGAAACGGGAAGTTTAAGTTTGCTTGTGAATTTAAATGGCAATATTTTCTACTTTTTTTTTGGGGTGGGGGGGGTACACAGAAGGACTCTGAACTTTGTGATCTGATGTTCCCAACCCTGACAAGGAAGGAGTGTGTCCTGCTGTACATCTGGAAACGTGAGTGCCATTTGCTTTACCGTTTTGAGAACGGAGCGCATGTCTACAATGCAAAAAAAAAAAAGAGTGTGGCAAGGGCTACACGCGACAGTACGCATACATTAAAAGCAAATATGCGCAGCTGCAAGCAAATCTACAAAGGCAACAACACATCAAAAACACTGAGTGTGCACACATTTTGGGCGTACAGACAGCGATTAAAGTTTAGCATGTGTAGTTAGTGTGGTGGTGTTTTGTTTTTTTTGGTAAAAATGAGACATCTTATGAATGTTGAGCAATCAATCAATCAAATCACTTTATTTACCCGGAGGGGCAATTTTAAAAATTTTGTTATAGATGAGCAAGCAGAGCAGGTGGATCCACTGACGTGCGCACAGATCTCCACAGTGGGTCTGGTCACACGCTTCTCTTTGCAGCTTCTCCAGGACTCAGGCGCTACAGAGCTCCATCCCAGCACAGTCCTGGAACGCAGAGCAGGATGCAGACACACACTGCCCCAGCAGTGGCTACAGGTGCATTTTGTTTAATGCATCAAGGTCAATGTTAGCTTCGGGTTCGTTTCATTCCTTTTGTGCTCTTGATTCACAGGCTATTTGGTGATGGGAAAAGTGAAAGCTCATTCGCCCACCTTTTCTCAATGATTTGTGACTTTCTACCTTTGTTCATCTATCATCGTATGACGTGTGACCGGGCCATAAGGCACCAAGAATAAAGTCAGCCTGCTGTTGCTGATTCAGTCCCTGTGCCCTCAGCATGGCTTCCACCTGATCCCTCCATTCTGTAAATTTTGTTTTTTTCCCACCAGAAAATCTAGGTATCCATGCAGCCCCTATGAACAATGGCATAACAAACTGCAGCAGTAGGAGAGCTAGCACTATTCTGCTGAGCTGTGTCAGTTTTATTTTTAAACAGTGGAGCTGGTATCTTGCCGACAACGCCAAAAACTTGTGATGTCACACTATGACAAAAGGTTCAGTTCTCACCAGCACAAAAATCTTTCTTCCACTGTTAAAAAACTAAAAAGCCACGTGATCAGTTAAAAGGTTTATTTACAGAAAATTTTGGAAAGTAAAAATGAGTTTTTCCTAAACTCAAAACAAGGTCCAGTGTAATAAGCAGGAGCAAGGGTCTTTGTGGTGCCGCGTTATCCCCCTCAGGGCCTCTGTACCAGCTCGTCCCGTGGCTGCTTCTCTGCTGCTCCTCCGACACCCAGCTGTGCTTTCGAGAAGGGAGACTGTCTCAGCACCGAACACCAAAGAAACTCCACACACACACTCAAAGAAGGGGTGGCTTGATTTCTTTCCTTCACTTAGCTGTTGTTGGGCGTTGTGTACAGCCTTCGCTGTGTCTCTTTACTCCCCACAGTCCTCAGCACAGTCGCTGCGCAGCTCCAATGCGTCTTTTGTCCTCATCACGCATGCCGGTGTTGCAGACCGAACGGTCTGCCCTAAAAATTGGTCTGCTTTTGCATCTGTGAATGCGTCATTTTGGACCACAGCAGCACGTCTGAGCACACTCTCTTCACCCCAAAACAATCAAATGGATTAATAGGATTATTAACCATCAGACGGTAAAGGTAAAACCTCTTAAATCATTCCAAAGTCAGTTTTAAGCAGAAACAAGGTTGTTTTAAGCAGAAACTCTGTGAAATTCCATGACGCTTTGAAATGACAGACGCGCAGTGAACGCATCAGCTAGCAGCTCATTTAGTCGCAGCGCTCTGATCGCTTCCGCTGCCTTTTATGATGAAATAATGCTGAATTTATGTGGAAACGGCTGTTGTACAAAAGCGTCAGATATCTGTCGCTGAGATAGATGATGACTGGAGTGCAGTTTGAAGCAGAAACAAGGTTTTAATCCGTGAACCGCGGCTAATGACACATGCGCAGATGCAAAAGGCGGACTGACTTTTAGGGAGGATCATTTGGTCGGCGACACCAATAGTCAGCTCAGGTAGCGCGCTGTCACCGTTGTTAATTCTTCCCCCAGTTCTTTCTGTAATACTGCCCCTTACAAAGTACAAACTCAAACTATTCCGCACTTTTAAATTTAATCAAAGTCACAGCAAAAATAATCAGGCCTGGGTCCTGAAAGAACTTCTCTTACAGACAAGATCCGCTCTTACAGAACCCAGAAGAATGGATACAAGCAGTTTTTATACAGGATTACATATGCATGACAGAGGCGGACCTTATTTTGCAAAATCCTTCTCTTATTGGCCCCCGTGGGCATTCAACGGAGGTCCATCCCCCTGCCCCAGGCCTCTCCTGTGCTCCTTCTGCTTCTCCGTGCTCTCTGTCCCTCTGTGTCCTGTGCGCACGTCTGCATGTCCTTTCAGATCCTGTCTGCCTGCCTTTTATCTGTCACACCTGTGCACCTTCTCCAATCAGCACCCCGTCCTCCTGCCCAAGCTGTGGCGGGTGCACAGTCCAATCAGTCCCAGCTGGGTTAATTACCTGTGTCTAATTAAAAGTCCACACTAAAACCAATAAGCTAAAAAAAGCTGATTAAAATAAGAGATAAAAACACAGTTTAAAATATCAAATAAAACCACACAAAATCATGCAAAAAATTAAGACAGTTTAAACAAAGCTTTAAAAAAAAATAAACACCTGACTCTGTGACACACTACTTCCCAGCATGCACTGGAGCTCCACACGTGAATCACTGACCTAGTTTTCTCCATGATACTTGATGTGCTGCACTGTAGTGCAGCAGATAACTGAAACAATCATGCAAATAGTGATAAAAGCATCAAATTCGGCAGAAATACTCCTTAGACACTCCTCTTTTGAAAAAACCGACTGGCCACTTGACTTTTCAATCAATCAACTGAAGAATTACACAGAGGTCAAAATTAAAAGATGCTCCAATCATATTGAAAAATATTCCACATTATTTGCCTGATCATAAAGATTCCAAAAAGGTATAGTTTGGACTATCTGTGACTGAATTCTATGGAGTTACGGGATAAAAACAGCAAGAATGGTGACAAAGGTCAGTGTCATTTTGTACAGGGGTCAAAAGTTAAAAGTTGCTCCAATTTTGGTAAAAAGTGATGCAAATTATTGGTTGAGCTAATAGGGTTAATAAATAGAATAGTGTTGACAGTGTTGAATGCTTGGTCTCCAAAGTAAAGGTTTACGTTTATTGGATTCTATGACATGTGACATATGTTACCCCGTAACGTGGTAAGTAAAGATGATACATGGTGCAAACTATTCCTTTTTAAAACCGTGTTAACTCAACCAGTAATTTGCATCACTTTTTACCAAGATTGGAGCAACTTTAACTTTTGACCCCTGTACAAACCGACACTGACCTTTGTCACCATTCTTGCTGTTTTTATCCCGAAACTCCATAGAATTCAGTCACAGATAGTCCATTTGCAGGATTCCCCTCTAAATATTCTCTTATCCACTGCACTACTGAGAGCAAAGTACACTAAGACTTGTGATCTTCGTTAGTTTGTGGGGGCACAGCAAACACCGGTCAGTTTTTAAAAGGGGCCCTGTGGGCACCGACACATGAGGCAGCTCCATATTTTTCTTTGCATAATTATTTCATGATATTGACAGAAACGGTGTTTGCTTAATGAAAATGGGTGAGCAGTTGTGTTCACTTCGAGTTAACTTTACCTACAGTGTCAATAAGTGGACAACAGGTGGCGCCACAGGAAAGATAACCGCTTCAGTGGTCTGAGAAATCAGACTGCGCACTATTTGAATTATATAAATGATAAATTAACGAGCCTGATTCTGTTTTAATCTAGCAGGAAAAATAACAGCATATTTTCCCACAGGCCCTGAATGTAACTTTAATTTGGCAGCCTCTGCTGTTAATAAGTAAACTGTTACTTTGTTGATGTTTAAGAAGCTGCTGTGGAAAAATCATCCTTTTGGTCCCTCCAGATTTTCACTTGAACTGCTTCTTCTCTTTGTCTTCTCTTCCTCTCTGTGTCCCTGTGAGAGAAGATGTGGGTATTTTCTGTAGGTGGATCTCTGGCAAAGCGTGCAAACTACACAGAGCACAATATGTGCAGTTCATATGCCGAGTACTGTACATTGATTTGTTCAAGCTGCAGTCAAATAACAGTTTTCTAAATTGAAATTAATGATGGACAGTATGTGCACTGTGCTTTTCTCCAGTATCTTTTGCAGTAACAACTAAAACAACAGTGCAGGGTCATAATTATGATCTGTTGTTCTTGAACCTGATCCCAAACAAGCTCTTGCTTGCCTCTACTGGTGGTTGGCTCTCACTGCGGTATTGTATCACTTCCTGTTCCGGAGCACAGCGATGTTTTGCTGTATCTGTTAGCTGTTTAATCTGCGCAGTTAGATTGATCTAGTTAACTAGATAACGATTTGTTTCACAGTGTAATCTTCACGTGCCTTAACTAAAGCACTCCCTCTGCTGAATCACCTCTAAATTATTTACACATTATTCACTTTGTGTGTTTTTAGGAATCTGCTAGCTTAGCGCAGCTACTAGCTCTTAGCCGGTTTAGCATGGTGGCTTCTCCTGTCTCTCCTGCACGTTTCTGCTCTGGGTGTGAAATGTTGTTATTCCTCGGCCTCCTTTAGCAGTAATGGTACTTGTAATAAGTGTAGCTTATTCGTAGCTTTGGAGGCCAGGCTGGGCGAATTGGAGACTCGGCTCCGCACCGTGGAAAATTCTACAGCTAGCCAGGCCCCTGTAGTCGGTGCGGACCAAGGTAGCTTAGCCGCCGTTAGTTTCCCTCTGGCAGATCCCGAGCAGCCAGGAAAGCAGGCCGACTGGGTGACTGTGAGGAGGAAGCGTAGTTCTAAACAGAAGCCCCGTGTACACCGCCAACCCGTTCACATTTCTAACCGTTTTTCCCCACTCGACGACACACCTGCCGAGGATCAAACTCTGGTTATTGGCGACTCTGTTTTGAGAAATGTGAAGTTAGCGACACCAGCAACCATAGTCAATTGTCTTCCGGGGGCCAGAGCAGGCGACATTGAAGGAAATGTGAAACTGCTGGCTAAGGCTAAGCGTAAATTTGGTAAGATTGTAATTCACGTCGGCAGTAATGACACCCGGTTACGCCAATCGGAGGTCACTAAAATTAACATTGAATCTGTGTGTAACTTTGAAAAAACAATGTTGGACTCTGTAGTTTTCTCTGGGCCCCTCCCCAATTGGACCGGGAGTGACATGTTTAGCCGCATGTTCTCCTTGAATTGCTGGCTGTCTGAGTGGTGTCCAAAAAAATGAGGTGGGCTTCATAGATAATTGGCAAAGCTTCTGGGGAAAACCTGGTCTTGTTAGGAGAGACGGCATCCATCCCACTTTGGATGGAGCAGCTCTCATTTCTAGAAATCTGGCCAATTTTCTTAAATCCTCCAAACCGTGACTATCCAGGGTTGGGACCAGGAAGCAGAGTTGTAGTCTTACACACCTCTCTGCAGCTTCTCTCCCCCTGCCATCCCCTCATTACCCCATCCCCGTAGAGACGGTGCCTGCTCCCAGACCACCAATAACCAGCAAAAATCTATTTAAGCATAAAAATTCAAAAAGAAAAAATAATATAGCACCTTCAACTGCACCACAGACTAAAACAGTTAAATGTGGTCTATTAAACATTAGGTCTCTCTCTTCTAAGTCCCTGTTAGTAAATGATATAATAATTGATCAACATATTGATTTATTGTGCCTTACAGAAACCTGGTTACAGCAGGATGAATATGTTAGTTTAAATGAGTCAACACCCCTGAGTCACACTAACTGCCAGAATGCTTGTAGCACGGGCCGAGGCGGAGGATTAGCAGCAATCTTCCATTCCAGCTTATTAATTAATCAAAAACCCAGACAGAGCTTTAATTCATTTGAAAGCTTGACTCTTAGTCTTGTCCATCCAAATTGGAAGTCCCAAAAACCAGTTTTATTTGTTATTATCTATCGTCCACCTGGTCGTTACTGTGAGTTTCTCTGTGAATTTTCAGACCTTTTGTCTGACTTAGTGCTTAGCTCAGATAAGATAATTATAGTGGGCGATTTTAACATCCACACAGATGCTGAGAATGACAGCCTCAACACTGCATTTAATCTATTATTAGACTCAATTGGCTTTGCTCAAAATGTAAATGAGTCCACCCACCACTTTAATCATATCTTAGATCTTGTTCTGACTTATGGTATGGAAATTGAAGACTTAATAGTATTCCCTCAAAACTCCCTTCTGTCTGATCATTTCTTAATAACATTTACATTTACTCTGATGGACTACCCAGCAGTGGGGAACAAGTTTCATTACACTAGAAGTCTTTCAGAAAGCGCTGTAACTAGGTTTAAGGATATGATTCCTTCTTTATGTTCTCTAATGCCATATACCAACACAGTGCAGAGTAGCTACCTAAACTCTGTAAGTGAGATAGAGTATCTCGTCAATAGTTTTACATCCTCATTGAAGACAACTTTGGATGCTGTAGCTCCTCTGAAAAAGAGAGCTTTAAATCAGAAGTGCCTGACTCCGTGGTATAACTCACAAACTCGCAGCTTAAAGCAGATAACCCGTAAGTTGGAGAGGAAATGGCGTCTTACTAATTTAGAAGATCTTCACCTAGCCTGGAAAAAGAGTCTGTTGCTCTATAAAAAAGCCCTCCGTAAAGCTAGGACATCTTACTACTCATCACTAATTGAAGAAAATAAGAACAACCCCAGGTTTCTTTTCAGCACTGTAGCCAGGCTGACAAAGAGTCAGAGCTCTATTGAGCCGAGTATTCCTTTAACTTTAACTAGTAATGACTTCATGACTTTCTTTGCTAATAAAATTTTAACTATTAGAGAAAAAATTACTCATAACCATCCCAAAGACGTATCGTTATCTTTGGCTGCTTTCAGTGATGCCGGTATTTGGTTAGACTCTTTCTCTCCGATTGTTCTGTCTGAGTTATTTTCATTAGTTACTTCATCCAAACCATCAACATGTCTATTAGACCCCAATCCTACCAGGCTGTACAAGGAAGTCCTACCATTATTTAATGCTTCAATCTTAAATATGATCAATCTATCTTTATTAGTTGGCTATGTACCACAGGCTTTTAAGGTGGCAGTAATTAAACCATTACTTAAAAAGCCATCACTTGACCCAGCTATCTTAGCTAATTATAGACCAATCTCCAACCTTCCTTTTCTCTCAAAAATTCTTGAAAGGGTAGTTGTAAAACAGCTAACTGATCATCTGTAGAGGAATGGTCTATTTGAAGAGTTTCAGTCAGGTTTTAGAATTCATCATAGTACAGAAACAGCATTAGTGAAGGTTACAAATGATCTTCTTATGGCCTCACACAGTGGACTCATCTCTGTGCTTGTTCTGTTAGACCTCAGTGCTGCTTTTGATACTGTTGACCATAAAATTTTATTACAGAGATTAGAGCATGCCGTAGGTATTAAAGGCACTGCGCTGCGGTGGTTTGAATCATATTTATCTAATAGATTACAATTTGTTCATGTAAATGGGGAATCTTCTTCACAGACTAAGGTTAATTATGGAGTTCTGTGCTAGGACCAGTTTTATTCACTTTTATACATGCTTCCCTTAGGCAGTATTATTAGACAGCATTGCTTAAATTTTCATTGTTACGCAGATGATACCCAGCTTTATCTATCCATGAAGCCAGAGGACACACACCAATTAGCTAAACTGCAGGATTGTCTTACAGACATAAAGACATGGATGACCTCTAATTTCCTGCTTTTAAACTCAGATAAAACTGAAGTTATTGTACTTGGCCCCACAAATCTTAGAAACATGGTGTCTAACCACATCCTTACTCTGGATGGCATTACCCTGACCTCTAGTAATACTGTGAGAAATCTTGGAGTCATTTTTGATCAGGATATGTCATTCAATGCGCATATTAAACAAATATGTAGGACTGCTTTTTTGCATTTACGCAATATCTCTAAAATTAGAAAGGTCTTGTCTCAGAGTGATGCTGAAAAACTAATGCAAAAACATGCATTTATTTCCTCTAGGCTGGACTATTGTAATTCATTATTATCAGGTTGTCCTAAAAGTTCCCTGAAAAGCCTTCAGTTAATTCAAAATGCTGCAGCTAGAGTACTAACGGGGACTAGAAGGAGAGAGCATATCTCACCCATATTGGCCTCTCTTCACTGGCTTCCTGTTAATTCTAGAATAGAATTTAAAATTCTTCTTCTTACTTATAAGGTTTTGAATAATCAGGTCCCATCTTATCTTAGGGACCTCATAATACAATATCACCCCAATAGAGCGCTTCGCTCTCAGACTGCAGGCTTACTTGTAGTTCCTAGGGTTTGTAAGAGTAGAATGGGAGGCAGAGCCTACAGCTTTCAGGCTCCTCTCCTGTGGAACCAGCTCCCAATTCGGATCAGGGAGACAGACACCCTCTCTACTTTTAAGATTAGGCTTAAAACTTTCCTTTTTGCTAAAGCTTATAGTTAGGGCTGGATCAGGTGACCCTGAACCATCCCTTAGTTATGCTGCTATAGACTTAGACTGCTGGGGGGTTCCCATGATGCACTGAGTGTTTCTCTTTTTGCTCTGTATGCACCACTCTGCATTTAATCATTAGTGATTGATCTCTGCTCCCCTCCACAGCATGTCTTTTTCCTGGTTCTCTCCCTCAGCCCCAACCAGTCCCAGCATAAGACTGCCCCTCCCTGAGCCTGGTTCTGCTGGAGGTTTCTTCGTGTTAAAAGGGAGTTTTTCCTTCCCACTGTCGCCAAGTGCTTGCTCACAGGGGGTCGTTTTGACCGTTGGGGTTTTTACGTAATTATTGTATGGTTTTGCCTTACAATATAAAGCGCCTTGGGGCAACTGTGTTATGTGTCGGACGCAGTCTGAGAACCGACCAGCGTTTGACAGGACCCAGTATAAAATAAGCAGAGCATGGTTCAAAGGATAACAGAATTTAATAACATAACAGTGAGTGCTAAATTACTAACAAATAAGTGCGCGGTCTGGCGAGGTGGAAGAACGGTGCGCTCCCAGCAGCACAAACGGTCCGGAGCCAGAACAGTTCGGACCCAAGGACCCCGCCGACACCCCCCAGGTGGCCGCGACCAACCGAGTCTGTGAAAGAAGAAACCATCATGTGAGTCCACCACTCCACACACAGAGAGACCACTCAAAGGTGTACATAAACAGCAAACACTTCCTGGCTTAATCACCAATCAGCTGCCCACCCTGCAGGCATGGAACACCCAGTTCAATTCTCCACTGCAGTGGAAGCTGATTAAACGACTAACATAACAGCTCAATATAATAAGGTGTGAGGGACACCACATTTACTGACTGTACTCATGTTAGTCACAAAACCTAAAGTACCTGAGGAAGTGTGCTGACGAGCGTGAGACCTCACCCCCTCCTCTTTCACAGACCATGGCATCAAACCTGGTACGGTCTCTGCATCCATGATGATGAGATGGTTCTCTAGACGTCGATCTCACCCGTCTGGTCACAAGGTCGAGTCTCTGGCAAATACAAACTGTGTACTCCAGACTTAAATGCAACCATGCCCCAATCCATAAAGATGCACCACAGCTGTGAGTCCTGACGAGCTGCACATGACCAGCCTCAGGTGATCAGGGTGAGGTCCTAATAACTCAGCCACACAGCCACTCAGTCCTGAACGCATGCCACCTGGAAGGAAAAACAGAAGACAGAAAACAGAAGACAAACAAAAGCCAGCCAGGCACGCCAGGCACCCCAGCCACAACAGCACCCCACCCTCACGGGAAGCCTCCCGGCGACCACACAAACCTGGCCCAGGAAAAACACCCCCCTCCAGGGACCATGGCTGGAAACAGTATCTGCATTCATCTTCCAACTGAATCTTCATTTAACAGAACTGTTGACGTCTTCACCTCTGACTGCATCTTTGCCTTTGTTTCTCTCGTTCAATTTGCACAGGTGTGGCCAGGAGTTCTTGAACCTGTGCGGTCAGCCTTTGTCCGACCTTGTTTAAAGTCTGTTTAGTCATAAAACAAAAAAGACAAACACAAACAACCAAACCACCCCCCCCCTCCCCAGAGGACCGTCCCATCAAACCCCGGGAAGAGGAGAAAAGAAAAACACAACCCAAACTTAAGCTTGCAAACAAAAGAAAAACGCTAACACCCCCCCCCCCCCCCCCGGACGACATGTAGGGACCAACACCCCCCAGAGGACATCCCGCCAGCTCCAGGAGTAATAACCACAGCCGAGGTCCCTCTGGGATCCAAAGTCACCCACGGGGACTCCCAGCGCCTCCCAGAGGACCGTTCCATCAAACCCCAGGAGACGCCCCCCCTCATGACTAACAGACCCAGCCCCGGCCGTCTATGGCTAGATGGACCCACAGCCCTTTCCCCCCCAGACGACACCACAGTCACACCCTGAGTGCGGAAACTGGCGGGAAAAACAAAAGAAAAAAAAAAACGTACAAACAAAACAACCCCAACCCCACCCCCTCGGCGCAGTGGAAACTGGAAGTACGTCCAGTGTCACCAACCACGACTATACCCCAGAAGTCAACCGGGAGGAGTGGAACAGCGGTAATGGCAGACGGCACAAAACGGTGCCACCCCTCCGACTTCCAAACCAGCCACCAGCTGCGGGTATATTCCACTGCCCCAAACCTCAGCTACGCTGATGGCAGACGGCTCAAAGGTGCGCTGAAGCCGGAGGTGGAACAGGGAATCAACAAAAAAAACAACAACACCCCAAACCCCCTCCCCCCTCCCAGGTGCAGAGGTTACCTGGGAAACGCCCAGCATAACCACACTGCACCACTCCAGCAATGCCGACAACCTACGGCTCACACGGCTGGAGCCAGAGGAGAAGAGAAGGCACAACAAAAACAAAAAAACAACAAAGAAAAAAGAAAAAACAACCCAATTACCCCCCCATCACCCCCCAGAGGACCGTCCCATCAAACCCTGGGAGGTGAAACCAAAAGAAATAAAAAGAAAGACTAACAGACTAACATAAAGTTAACTGGGTCCTTTCTATGCTCCAGACAGCCTGCACGGTCACGACCCCAGAACACTAATAGTGCAGAAAATCTCAAACAAAAACCAACTCAAAAAACACCCACAAAAAATGAACCAACACAAAACTAGTAAGTGACTTATACCGTTAAGCTCAAACAAATGGAACACACCTGTTCCACCTTAAGAGCAATAACGGTAATGTGATTCAGTCACCAACAGGGGGAGCCAAAGTGCTAAAAATAAAAAACCCCTTTGGTAACCGAGAAAACAACTCACGCTGCTTTCCCTGTGCGCAGCTACGTGTAACACACAACCAAAATGTGCTTCAACTAAATTACGCCGGAGCTGACACAACAGACGCAGTAGCTATCTTCAACCGGGGAGACGGGGCTACAACTGTAACAACAGGGAGGACAGCGACCCGTGCCACAGAACTCCGCCGTGCGCGTTCACCCATTAAAGACACACTCATGCAGCTCCCGTTTTACCTCTTATCCGGTCGAAGTGTGACGCGAAGCCGTCGCTATTCACACTCCACAACAACCCACGGATAAGGCAACACCACAGGAACACGGCTGCAAGAGAGCTCAAATCACTATTCCATAATGGGTTCTCCGACACGCACCATCCGGGCGGAGAGCACCCGCAACTGATCCGGATAACTTCTGACGTCTGCTGCCGCCTTCCCGGCGCAGAACCGCCTCTGCTACAGCTGGATCCGTGATGTATTGGCCAGAGACTACTGTTATGTGTCGGACGCAGTCGGAGAACCGACCAGCGTTTGACAGGACCCAGTATAAAATAAGCAGAGCACGGTTCAAAGGATAACAGAATTTAATAACATAACAGTGAGTGCTAAATTACTAACAAATAAGTGTGCGGTCTGGCGAGGTGGAAGAACGGTGCGCTCCCAGCAGCACAAACGGTCCGGAGCCAGAACAGTTCGGACCCAAGGACCCCGCCGACACCCCCCAGGTGGCTGCGACCAACCGAGTCTGTGAAAGAAGAAACCATCATGTGAGTCCACCACTCCACACACAGAGAGACCACTCAAAGGTGTACATAAACAGCAAACACTTCCTGGCTTAATCACCAATCAGCTTCCCACCCTGCAGGCATGGAACACCCAGTTCAATTCTCCACTGCAGTGGAAGCTGATTAAACGACTAACATAACAGCTCAATATAATAAGGTGTGAGGGACACCACATTTACTGACTGTACTCATGTTAGTCACAAAACCTAAAGTACCTCAGGAAGTGTGCTGATGAGCGTGAGACCTCACCCCCTCCTCTTTCACAGACCATGGCATCAAACCTGGTACGGTCTCTGCATCCATGATGATGAGATGGTTCTCTAGACGTCGATCTCACCCATCTGGTCACAAGGTCGAGTCTCTGGCAAATACAAACTGTGTACTCCAGACTTAAATGCAACCATGCCCCAATCCATAAAGATGCACCACAGCTGTGAGTCCTGACGAGCTGCACATGACCAGCCTCAGGTGATCAGGGTGAGGTCCTAATAACTCAGCCACACAGCCACTCAGTCCTGAATGCATGCCACCTGGAAGGAAAAACAGAAGACAGAAAACAGAAGACAAACAAAAGCCAGCCAGGCATGCCAGGCACCCCAGCCACAACAAACTGTTTGTTGTGATTTGGTGCTATATAAATAAAATTGATTGATTGATTTCAACTAATAAATACCCCTAAATCCTACACACTGTAGCTTTAATTAAATGTAAGATTTCTCGTATGATAAGATGAATGCTTTATTCTTTTAACAGAGAGCACTTTGAAGCCAACTCCTGCATATCACAAGGTGCTGGTGGTGCCAAAAGTTGGCGACCACGTTTAATCCGTCAAGCAGAAAAATAATCCACTCAGTCATGTGGCTTCTTAATGACAAGCTGAGAGTCCTAGATCAGCCTGAGGGGACACAAACACAGCTCCTCAGTCCAAACTAATACAATTTTCAAGCCAATGTCTATTAATGCAAGAAATGCTGCAGATGCAATCATCAACAGGTTGAAATGTGCTGTTCCAGTTCAAATGCACTTTCTTCTGTTTGCAAGAGACACATGAAATGTCTGCTATACCACTAAGTGTCAGGAATTTTAGTTTCTTTGCATTTGTTAACATACATCTATTCTTGCATTTCAGGCTTGCAATATATTCCCCACTGTTGGGATTAGACCGTGCAAACACAACTGAAGGAAACAGACGTGTATACAGTAGTGTTCAGAATAATAGTAGTGCTATGTGACTAAAAAGATTAATCCAGGTTTTGAGTATATTTCTTATTGTTACATGGGAAACAAGGTACCAGTAGATTCAGTAGATTCTCACAAATCCAACAAGACCAAGCATTCATGATATGCACACTCTTAAGGCTATGAAATTGGGCTATTAGTAAAAAAAAGTAGAAAAGGGGGTGTTCACAATAATAGTAGCATCTGCTGTTGACACTATAAACTCAAAACTATTATGTTCAAACTGCTTTTTTTTTAGCAATCCTGTGAATCACTAAACTAGTATTTAGTTGTATAACCACAGTTTTTCATAATTTCTTCACATCTGCGAGGCATTAATTTTGTTGGTTTGGAACCAAGATTTTGCTCATTTACTAGTGTGCTTGGGGTCATTGTCTTGTTGAAACACCCATTTCAAGGGCATGTCCTCTTCAGCATAAGGCAACATGACCTCTTCAAGTATTTTGACATATCCAGACTGATCCATGATACCCGGTATGCGATATATAGGCCCAACACCATAGTAGGAGAAACATGCCCATATCATGATGCTTACACCACCATGCTTCACTGTCTTCACTGTGAACTGTGGCTTGAATTCAGAGTTTGGGGGTCGTCTTGGACCCAAAAAGAACAATTTTACTCTCATCAGTCCACAAAATATTCCTCCATTTCTCTTTAGGCCAGTTGATGTGTTCTTTGGCAAATTGTAGCCTCTTCTGCACATGTCTTTTATTTAACAGATGGACTTTGCGGGAGATTCTTGCAAATAAGTTAGCTTCACACAGGCGTCTTCTAACTGTCACAGCACTTACAGGTAACTCCAGACTGTCTTTGATCATCCTGGAGCTGATCAGTGGGTGAGCCTTTGCCATTCTGGTTATTCTTCTATCCATTTTGATGGTTGTTTTCCGTTTTCTTGCACGCATCTGTTTTTTTTGTCCATTTTAAAGCATTGGAGATCATTGTAGATGAACAGCCTATATTTTTTTGCACCTGCATATAAGTTTTCCCCTCTCCAATCAACTTTTTAATCAAACTACGCTGTTCTTCTGAACAATGTCTTGAACGTCCAATTTTCCTCAGGCTTTCAAAGAGAAAAGAATGTTCAACAGGTGCTGGCTTCATCCTTAAATAGGGGACACGTGATTCACACCTGTTTGTTCCACAAAATTGACGAACTCACTGACTGAATGCCACACTACTATTATTGTGAACACCCCCTTTTCTACTTTTTTTTTTTTACTAATAGCCGAATTTCATAGCCTTAAGAGTGTCCATATCATGAATGCTTGGTCTTGTTGGATTTGTGAGAATCTACTGAATCTACTGGTACCTTGTTTCCCATGTAACAATAAGAAATATACTCAAAACCTGGATTAATCTTTTTAGTCACATAGCACTACTATTATTCTGAACACTACTGTACAGTCAGGTCTACAAGTATGTGATAAAAATTTAAAAATGTTGTCAACCCAATGGAGTTGAGATGGAATAATCAAAGATGTGCTGGTGGTGTCGAGTGCCCACTTTAATTCAAGGGATTTAACAAAAATAATACATTAACCATGTAGGAGTTACTTTGACAGCTAGATTTCTTTAGACAAGTCAGGGGATGGAGACAGGAACATTTCTAAGTCACTGAATATGACTTGGATTTCATTCAGTACCAGACTAGTTGGCTAGTCGATTAGTGGGTAATTCAAATTTTCCTTCACAGCTGTCAGAAACAGAGACAGAGACAAATGGTGACCAACACAAGCCAACAGCCACCAGCAGGCAGCACTTGCTTCAAGGGCTTTGAATAAATACTTTGCCCCAAGTAGACCCACAGATATTGTTTCTATGCACTTCACTGTGTTAATACTAGTTCAATCATTTTTACCCGAGGTCAAAATATGGCCTCGAGTAAAAATGTCTGTCTGTGCTCAGCATAAGTCCAGTCCTATTCCTGCCTGGTCTTCAAATTCACAGGGAACATTCTTGGGACACAGACTTTGGACAATTTCAAAGATGGCTAACCTTGACCTATTTTAAGAGGTCAAAAGGTCACATTCTGGTTACTATTTTTATGCTCATACAGCCGAGGGCATTATAGCATTGCGTTATATTTTATTTTAACATTACAGTGTGTAGGATTTAGTGTCAACTATACCTGAGGTTGCAGATTGCGTTATGATGTTGCAGATTTTTGTCCCCTTCCCGTTTCTGCTTTTTTTTGACAATGGGGAGTCATGCTCCTTCACCTTCTCTTGTGATTAGCAGTATGTATGTTTCTCCTTTTCATACAAATAAGTGTTCTGTGAATTAGTAACTATGAGACAGGTGTATGGGTTGGGGTGGATTTTACACCGAGCGCCCTCTGGTGGCCATTTCTGGCCAAAGAAAACATCGCTGAGCTCAGTACAAATATATGTAATTTGATCACTTTTCAAAGGGGTCAGACTCATCAATAAAGTCAATTTAATGTACAATGTTTCATTTCAGTTCAGCTTCGTGTATAAATCTCGTTGTTTCAGGCACTGAAAGCTGTCAGCTGGCTGATAGAAGCAAGTTAGAGACAAAACCAAACCAGCTGATTTCAACAATCAATGTAGCCTGAGCTTGTTTTCATCCGGCTGCCAGTCGCGGAAGTACGAATTCTCGCCTTCAGATTCACCACTTTGCCGGAAGTGACGTGTATCTTCCCCAATCCATAGTAATGCTTTTGAGCTTTTGCCCTCAGGTCATTGTTTTAGGGCTCCTATGAGGAAGAATAAAATATTTCAGATCTCATTTATCCCCAGTGCAATTTTATTATTGAATGGTAATTAGCCCTTAAGTGCTTTTGTTTTTCTTGCACTACTATCGCTTATTTGCACATCCACACATTGCACTTTTGCAATACGAGGTCTGTCCATAAAGTATCGTACCTTTTTATTTTTTTTTTAAACTATATGGATTTCATTCATATGTTTTTACGTCAGACATGCTTGAACCCTCGTGCGCATGCGTGAGTTTTTCCACGCCTGTCGGTGACGTCATTCGCCTGTGAGCACGCCTTGTGGAAGGAGTGGTCCCGCCCCCTCGTCGGATTTTCATTGTCTGGAAATGGCGGAATGAAAAGGACTTTTTTCCATCAGAATTTTTTCAGAAGCTGTTAGAGACTGGCACCTGGAAACCATTCGAAAAATTTATCTGGCTTTCAGTGAAAATTTTACGGGCTTCACAGAGAATAAGGACTTTAACTACAGGTTTAAGGACCCCTTTAAAGGACGGTCGGTGCGCCGCGCTGCGAGCTGCGACGACGCGGCACAAACCACTGGATCATTTCTAAGCTGATGGCTCTGTGGATACGAGACCATCGTGTGCTCTTTCTCTGGTTATCACATGACCTGGACATCAGCCATTTTCCGGCAGATTTCACTTTTAACAAGAGATTTTGTCATGGAAAGCCGCGCGGAGGCTTCGCGCGTCACGACCGATTCGCTGATGAAGCGAGACAAAGGAACACCTCCGTTTCGGCGTGTTAGAGGACAAGTTGGGACATGTCTATCTCGGCTTTCAGTGCTTACCAGTCAAGTGAGTATAAAAGAACTTGTGGAGAGCTGGACATGTCCCAAATCTGCCGGAAAATGGCTGATTTCCAGGTCTTGTGATAACCAGAGAAAGAGCACACGACGGTCTCGTATCCACAGAGCCATCAGCTTAGAAATGATCCAGTGGTTTGTGCCGCGTCGTCGCAGCTCGCAGCGCGGCGCACCGACCGTCCTTTAAAGGGGTCCTTAAACCTGTAGTTAAAGTCCTTATTCTCTGTGAAGCCCGTAAAATTTTCACTGAAAGCCAGATAAATTTTTCGAATGGTTTCCAGGTGCCAGTCTCTAACAGCTTCTGAAAAAATTCTGATGGAAAAAAAGTCCTTTTCATTCCGCCATTTCCAGACAATGAAAATCCGACGAGGGGGCGGGACCACTCCTTCCACAAGGCGTGCTCACAGGCGAATGACGTCACCGACAGGCGTGGAAAAACTCACGCACGCGCAAGAGGGTTCAAGCATGTCTGACGTAAAAACATATGAATGAAATCCATATAGTTTTTGAAAAAAATAAAAAGGTACGATACTTTACGGACAGACCTCGTACTTGGTAGTGGGTTTTTTTTTCATAGTTTTGGCATGAACTCTGGACTGAACATTTGATATGATTTTGTGGTGCTTTTTTATATTGTATTGTTTTATTATGTCTGATTTTAGACTTTTAAATGGGTCTTATTCTCACTGTTATTATTGTCATTGTGTACCTTGTCTTTGGTGCGCTCCTGCTGCAACACTAAAAAAGAAATTCAGATTCTGATTCTGGGTTGAAAAGATTGATTGGCCGATTATAAAAGCAGCCCATCTACAATTTATTCATCAACCTCTGTTAAAGCCATTTAAAGATGTCAATCATGACTACCGGGACTCTGTTGCTGCAGGCAAAAAGAGTCGCCCGCCGTTTAATTTACACAGTGGGTTTTTATTTTTAGTTTGTTTGTTTTTTTTCATTCCTCATAACGTATCATTTCCGTGGGACAGCGCACGAAGGTTCTCTGGTGTGGACTGTCAGAGAACCTTACCCCTCACTGCAGGAGAACGTTTTCCATAGCCGCGTTCTTCTCCTGCAGTGTGCAGCAACCAGAGCCATTTTCCCCCTGACCATTTTTTAAATTTCTAACTCTCTAAAACACTATTGCCTGCATTTTGAGGGCCAAATTTGTGAAGTAGTATTAATAATGTTGTATGTTGCATAGCTAGTCAATCAGGTAACAGCTCAAAGCCCGAGCCCAGCCCTAGAATATAGAGGAACATCCACTCATTCTTCTTGTATTTTCATCAGTCTTCCAGCAAAATCCAATAGGCAGAGTAAGTATGTCCCTTTTGGGCTACTGTATCAACATTATGGTGTAACATGGTAGCCTTCATGGGAAGTTCACTCCCATGTAGACATTTAAAGCTACAGTGTGTAACATTTATGCTAATAACACCCTTAAATGTTACACACAGTACAGTTGTATGTGAAAGTTTGGGCACCCCTAATGATTTCCATGATTTTCTTTTATAAATCATTGGTTGTTTGGATCAGCAATTTCAGTTAAATATATCATATAGCAGACAAACACAGTGATATTTGAAAAGTGAAATGAAGTTTCCAGGATTTACAGAAAGTGTGCAATAATTCTTTCAACAAAATTAGACAGGTGCATAAATTTGGGCACCCCAACAGAAAAAATACATCAATATTTAGTAGAGCCTCCTTTTGCAGAAATAACACCCTCTAAATGCTTCCTATAGCTTCCAACAAGAGTCTGGATTCTGGTTGAAGGTATTTTTGACCATTCTTCTTTACAAAACATCTCCAGTTCAGTCAGATTTGTTGGTTTCTGAGCATGGACAGCCCGCTTAAAATCACACCACAGATTTTCAATAATACTCGGTGCTGGTGACTGAGATGGCCATTCCAGAACGTTGTACTTGTTCCTCTGCATGAATGCCTTAGCAGATTTTGAGAAGTGTTTCAGGTCGTTGTCTTGCTGAAAGATCCAGCCCCAGCGCAACTTCAACTTTGTCACTGATTCATGAACATTTTTCTCAAGAATCTGCTGATATTGACTGGAATCCATGTGACCCTCAACTTTACCAAGATTCCCAGCACCTGCACTGGCCACACAGCCACATAGCATGATGGAACCACCTCCAAATTTTCCTGTTGGTAGCAAGTGTTTATCTTGGAATGCTGTGTTCTTTTTCCGCCATGCATACCGCCCCTTGTTATGTCCAAATAACTCAATTTTAGTTTCATCAGTCCACAGCACCTTATTCCAAAATGAAGCTGGCTTGTCCAAATGTGCTTTAGCATACCTCAAGCGATTCTGTTTGTGGCGTGTACACAAAAAAGGCTTCCTCTGCATTACAGCATCATACAGCATCTCTTTGTGTAAAGTGTGCTGTATAGTTGAACGATGCACAGAGACACTATCTGCAGTAAGATCATGTTGTAGGTCATTGGAGCACGTCTGTGGGTTGACTATGACTGTTCTCACCATCCTTCACTTCAGCTTATCTGAGATTTTTTTTGGCCTGTCACTTCGGGCCTTAACTAGTACTGTGCCTGCAGTCTTTCATTCACTATGTTCCTCACAGTGGAAACTGACAGCTGAAATCTCTCAGATAGCTTTTTGTATCCTTCCCTTAAACCATGATGTTGAACAATGTTTTCAGGTCATTTGAGAGTTGTTTAGAGGCTCCCATGTTGCCACTCATTAGATGATATGCAAAGAGGAGAAACATTTGCAAATGGCCACCTTAAATACTCTTTATCATGATTGGATTCACCTGTGTAAGGAGGTCAAGGGTCAATGAGCTTACCAAACCAACTGTGTGTTCCAATAATTAGTGCTAAATGTATTCAAATCAATAAAATGACAAGGGTGCCCAAATTTATGCACCTGCCCAATTTTGTTTCAATAATTATTGCACACTTTCTGTAAATAGTAGAAACTTCATTTCACTTCTCAAATATGTGTGCTATATGATATATTTAACTGAAATTTCTGATCCAGACAACCAATGATTTATAAAGGAAAATCATGAAAATTATCAGGGGTGCCCAAATGTTTGCATACAACTGTAGCTTTAAATAGTCAATTTGGAGTTTCCCTGTTGAGATTTATTAATCTATACTCAAGATTGTCATTGACTACTCGATTAATGGTTTTTGTTAGTTGTTCCAACCCTATTACAAATGCTCTGTTTTTAAAACCACATAAACACAGTACTGGCCGCAACCTGTTTGATGGCCAATGGTGAAAAAATAATAATAAAATTTAACAGTACCAAAAAATAATAAAACATGTTCACACAGTTGTAGACAGTGCTTCTTGGGGTGTGAAATGGAACATGTGCAGGTTGTCATAATGTGATGTGCATACTGTATGTGAATCAGAAGCAGAGGAGGTAAGAACATAAAACTGACCCTGCTGTCTTGTGAGAGCACACGCAGCTTAGCAGAAGGAGCCCAAAAAAAATATTGTGTAGGTGAGCAGGAAAGACGAGCTTTTAAAAAAAAGTTAAAGCATGCAGAGTGGAAAATATGTGTGTTTGTGTGTGCGTGCACGACTATGTGAGAAAGAGTTACACGCAGATGTGAGAGGACACCCATAAAAAAGACTGGGTTACCATGGATACTGAGACTTAAGCTCTGGCAAGTGAGTGCAAGAGATGGTCGACTCCATAGCAATCCACACATTTTTCTCCACGGATGATGCAAAATTGCATACTGATTAATAAAACCTGACAAATCAGATGTATGAAACAAGTAGTTCTTAAAAACAAACTTTAAATCCAACCATTCTTTCAAGACCCGCTCCAGTGAAGCTGCTCAGTGTGTTGCCAATTGTCTACCTCTCTCTTTCTCTTCAACCGCTCACCCACGCCAAGTTGTTGCAATAAATAGGAATGTCATGTTGCTCAAAATGTCTGGTAAAGTTAGGGTTACGCAATTGTCAGTGGTGGGATTTTTTTGACAGCACAAGTTTAATCACATGTGCTTCATACTTGTATGTCTGAACACCTGCTAGGAATCGGAATAATGTTACTGTTTAAGATTGTGTTGACATTACAGATGTAATTCTGCCAAACTGTCATATGGAGGTGCTACAGGGTGCTTCTAAAAAGTAATTAGACTGAGCCTGTGTGTGCTGTGTATAGGCTTTAAAAAAATGCCAGTAGTATAGTATATGATCAACCATAACTGTGGGGGCTCAGTGTGTGTGTGGGTGTGATTTATTATTTATTTTTAACAGACATTCATACCTCTGGGTCCTCAGATTTTGAGAACAAGATGTGTCTGGGAACAGTTAATGGACTCATGACCTTGCTGGACAGAGGTGATTGGGGTCATGCCGTGTGAAATCATCAGGTGCCTCCCAGGTCACCGACTCAGATTCTGATTATTATTATTATTTTTTTTTTTTTTTTTGCAAGTACCTCCATATGTCTGATGAAGACATGCAAAATATTTCTGCTCAATTCCAAGTAGTTTTTTTTTTTAGTTGTAATTTTTTTAATAAGGGCACCCATAATCCTATTTTTGTTCATTTTTAAAAGGCATTATCTCAACTAAACATGCAGATATAAAGCGCAAATTTGGAATACACCCTATTTGGGCACCCCGGATACAGTAGTAAATTTCAAAAATGGGATACACAGCTAATTTCTCATTCTGTAGCATCACAAAAATGGCAGTTTGTCCATTCTCGCAGAGAGTAAATTGAGAGAGAATTTTGATATTTCAGTACAACTCTTCAAAACTTTGTAACAAAATTGCGTTGATGACTGAATTGCTCATTTCGGGAAGATTTTGAAAAATCTGATGATTTCATACAGAATGACCCTTTGCAGGAGATTGAAGGTCCAAATCCAAGGATCCTGGTGCTTCTTGACTTACTCTATGGTTGTGAGACTTGTACACCAATCATTGAGCTGAGGGGATGACTGGATGTCTTTGGTACTACAACCCCAATTCCAATGAAGTTGGGACATTCTGCAAAATTTAAATAAAAACAGAATACAGTAATTTGCAAATCCTCTTCAACCTATATTCAATTCAATACACCACAAAGACAAAATATTTAATGTTCAAACTGATGAACATTTTTTGTTTTTGTGCAAATATTTGCTCATTTGGAAATGGATGCCTGCAACACGTTTCAAAAAGCTGGGACAGTGGTATGTTTACCACTATGTTACATCACCTTTCCTTCTAACAACACTCAGTAAGCGTTTGGGAACTGAGGACACTAATTGTTGAAACTTTGTAGGTGGAATTCTTTCCCATTCTTGCTTGATGGACGACTTCAGTTGTTCAACAGTCCGGGGTCTCCGTTGTCGTATTTTGCGCTTCATAATGCGCCACACATTTTCAATGGGCAACTGGACTGTAGGCAGACCAGTCTAGTACCCGCACTCTTTTACTATGAAGCATTGTCTTGCTGAAATAAGCAGGGACGTCCCTGAAAAAGATGTTGCTTGGATGGCAGCATGTGTTGCTCCAAAATCTGGATGTACCTTTCAGCATTGATTGTACCATCACAGATGTGTAAGTTGCCCATGCCATGGGCACTAACACATCCCCATACTATCACAGATGCTGGTTTTTGAACTTTGTGCTGGTAACAATCTGGATGGACTTTTTTCTTCTTTTGTCCGGAGGACATGACGTCCATGATTTCCAAAAACAATTTGAAATGTGGACTCATCAGACCACAGCACACTTTTCCACTTTGCGTCTGTCCATTTCAAATGAGCTCGGGCCCAGAGAAGACAGCAGCGTTTCTGGATGATGTTGATCTATGACTTTCGCTTTGCATGGTAGAGTTTTAACATGCACTTGTAGATGTAGCGACAAACTGTTAACTGACAATGGTTTTCTGAAGTGTTCCTGAGCCCATGCGGTAATATCCTTGACACAATGATGTCGGTTTTTAATGCAGTGCCACCTGAGGGATCGAAGGTCACGTGCATTCAATGTTGGTTTTCGGCCTTGCCGCTTACGTGTAGAAAGTTCTCCAGATTCCCTGAATCTTCTGATTATATTATGGACTGTAGATGATGGAATCCCTAAATTCCTTGCAACTGAGCATTGAGAAACATTGTTCTTAAACTGTTGCACTATTTATTCATGCAGTTGTTCACAAAGTGGTGATCCTTGCCCCATATTTGCTTGTGAACAGCTGACCCTTCTGGGGATTGTCAAGGATTTTATATAGTTCATGCTCTTATTATCATTTATTTTCTTTAGTTTATGCTTATATTATTATTATTTTCTTTAGTTTATGCTTATATTATTATTATTTACTTTCTTTAGTTTATGCTTATATTATTATTTTCTTTAGTTTATGCTTATATTATTATTATTATTTATTTTCTTATAGTTTATGCTAGAGACAAAACGAACCTGGATTGAATGTTTGGACCTAGTAAAATTGTATATGAGAATAACACCAACACCATCAGGTTTAACACCATTTGAGATACTTTATGGACGACCATATCGTCTTACCAATTTTTGACATGGATACTAAAACAGCAGATGAGGAACAAACATTAGCAGATTTTATGAAAAAGACATTAACACAGAAAGAGATAACTCAAACACATTTACTGCCGAATAATTTTGATCTCCCACAGGACGGCCTTCCAGTAGTCCAGCCAGGAGACTGGGTGTTCATCAGAGTGATTAGGAGGAAGAACTGGTCCAGTCCTCGTTGGGAAGGTCCATACCAAGTGCTGTTAACAACACCAACTGCAGTAAAGATAGCGGAGAGATCAACGTGGATACATCTAAGTCACTGTAAGATACAGCGTGTGTTGGCTGCCTCCACAGTGTAAGGGGAAGTCTGGCTACAAAGGGAGTCTATTTAATTAGCAATAGATTGTCTCAACGCCAGTGAAGCAGGGAGATCCTTGCACTATTAGGTGAGGTTGGTTAACAACACTGTATCCTAGCAATCATGACTGAACTACAGCAGACCCCGGAGCGGCGTGCTCAGCGCCGCCGCTGCCGGACTGTTGGTAGGGCAGCCGGTTGCGTTGTGATCTTAGTGTGTTTCGTGCTCCTCGGATTCCTGGCCTGGTGGTTGACCCAAGAATTGCAGCTCACTGTGGACCGAGCCAGAGAACAACGGAAGCAACATCAGAAGAGGTTTATTCATAATGTGAATGAGACAGATGGACACCCTCATATATACCATACTAATTTGTGGTACAGATATGTTCATTTATTGGCTATGGAATTACGTTACTAATTGTTATGTTTGTTCGCAAATGCCTATATCCTCAACACACCCAGCTCTGACGGCTAAACCGTACCCTGCTAGGGTGACAGAATGTCCTATCATACGGATGCATAATCAAACTGTATTTCGAGGGCAACAGTTCTCAGCAAATCTGACAAGACGTAACACCACTTGCCTCAGTGCAACCACTTATATGATAGGGATTTCAACAGAAGACGTGCAAGCGTGCCCAAGTGCTGCTCCACTGACTAGACTGAAGGGAAATGCAAAAATATCATCACGTTAAATTGTCATCACGACGGCCATTCCCGATTTGTTTTTACGGGACAGGGAATAAAACTGTAGGTAAAATTAAGAAACGTCTGTGTACCCAAACGTATGTTTTATCAAATAATTTAAGCCTAACCAAAACATATTATGTGGATGGTACTTATCTTCATCACATTGGACGGGGATGTAATTATACATGCTCCTGTCCATGGGGAACGGATGAATCATGTGCTTATGTTAGTAAGTTTTTGCTACCACCTGTAAATGGTACTCCGGTGTACGATGACATCTATTGGCTTTGTGGTTCCAGGCTGTACATGAGTCTCCCACCAAATTGGGGTGGTGTGTGTGCACCTACCCAGGTGACTGACCATATATATGTGGTAGTGCCAAGGACCTCCACAGAGAAGAATGGCAGCACCAGACGGAGGAGATCGATATACCCAGATGTGTTACCACATGATCACATGTGGGGCTCGGATGTACCGGAGGACCAAAAATTGTGGTCTGTAGGAGATAAAATAGCACATTCACTGTTCCCCTGGATAGGAGTGGTAAAAAATTCATTAATGATTGAAACTCTGAATTATCGATTGGGTCTGTTCATGAATGTAACTGAGAAAATAGTAGCAGCTCAAAACACTGAAATAGATCCTTTACGTACCATGGTGATGCAAACTCGCATGGTTTTAGACTTGCTTACTGGTTCACAGGGAGGAGTTTGTGTTCTGCTGAACACAACATGCTGTACTTTCATCCCAGACTCCATTCATTCAGTGGATGTGCAGGACGCATTGGAAGAGCTGAATAAACTTCGTGATGCAATGCATAAAGACACCCTAGCCGTGAACCGGTGGAATCCCTGGTCCTGGTTGACTTCAGGACCATGGTGGCAGTTACTATTGAAAATGGTGACACCAGTTATTATAGTCCTAATTCTGATTGGACTTTGCATGTGTTGTGTGATCCCTTGTATCAAAACAATGGTTGACAAAATGGTGTCAAATACATTTGTACAGTGTAATCTGGCTTTCCAACAAACTATGCCAAAATATCAAGCATTGAAACAGTCAGACCTTAGTGGAGAAAACTATAATGACTGTGTTGAGAATTATGATGATATTGAAAAGCTCACAACTCCAGTTCAAGCTTGAACTGTTGACGTGATGAGTTAACACACTCTTAGCCTATGAAGCTTTAGCTGAAAATGTAATAAGACAAGTGGTTAAAGTGGACAAATTTTCTATTGAAGTGTGTTTTGGACATGACAAACTTATGTAAATAAACGATAAACAGGGAGGATTATGTCAAGGATTTTATATAGTTCATGCTCTTATTATCATTTATTTTTAGTTTATGCTTATATTATTATTATTTATTTTCTTATAGTTTATGCTTATTATTTTTCCTCTTTGTGAGAAGAGGAGGTTTTAGAAAGAAAGACTTGTCTGCATTCTTCATGATTGAGCAAACTATTTTTCATTTTGCCTTATCCTGCTTTGACGAGCCACAAGGCTCATGTTGCAGGAATGGAAGGTTTTAGCTGTCACCTTGCTTTGCTAGCACCCTCTTGCAGACATGACTCATGTGTAACCTCTCCCGACTGTCCTTGTTTGTTTTTCTCATGTTGATGAACTAAATAAAAGGCTGGGCCAGAGGAGGAGATTTTAGGAGAGCTTTGTAGCTGAGCACTTACAAGCTGCTTCATTGTTCTCCTCCTCTGCGCAGAGCAAAAAATATATATTTGTCTCTCTCTGACTGGTTTCTTTTCAGTGTTTGTGCCTCTCATTTCTTTAAAAACAGGGTGCAAACCCAACAGTTTTTTCTTTCTCCTTTAATACCCAATCATGACACTCACCTGCTTCCAATTAGGTGTTCTTTGAGCATTCGTCAACTTTCCAAGTCTTTTGTTGCCCTGTCCCAACTTTTTTGAAATGTGTTGCAGGCATCCATTTAAAAATGAGCAAATATTTGCACAAAAACAAAAAAATTGATCAGTTTGAACATTAAATATCTTGTGTTTGTGGTGTATTCAATTGAATATAGGTTGAAGAGGATTTGCAAATCATTGCATTCTGTTTTTATTTACACTTTACACAACATCCAAAGTTCATTGGAATTGGAATTGTAGGTCTCTTCTAAGGATCCTTGGGTACCTCTATACTAACTTTGTATCAACTGGCTACTGAAAGAGACTGTCCCCTTGTTCATATTAGCGACAAGAGACAGAGGCAAAGGGATCAGCTGCTATTCATTGTCTATCATATTGGGATTTTATAGCATCAGGTTTCTCTGTCCTCACAATCTATGGTTATACATTGTACACAGTAATGCCAAGTAACCACAAGCTGAGCACGCACAGGAATGCCCATTAAGTGACAATTGCCAACTTCTTGTTGCCCTCATTTGTATCTACTATGACCGTAGGGTGTGGTGAGGACTATCAGTTGTATTCTGAGGGACTTCAGCTACAACATTTTGGCCATGTGCCACATTTCTCTGCGCAGCACACAAGTGCCTCATTGTTGAGGTCCCCAGCAACTTGAGAAAGCCAAGGGAATGCCCATGTTTCACCTGGCTGCAGCAAATAGGTGGCAACTTCAAGAGGTGGGACTGGACCAGTTGTCTGCCTGGGTAGTTGCCAGTACTCAACACAGTTCTGTGGTGGAGTGGATGCGGTAATGTGTAGCACCAGCACATGTTTCCAGACCTCTACAGATGGTCTAGCTGAGACATATATATCTTAGAGCAGAGAACAAATCAGAAGTTCAGAAGATTGACAAAATACCTTCCAAATCATTAGTAATTCTGCAGCAGGTCCATGAAGATGAATCAATGTCATGTATACACTATTTAAAATGCACAGAGCTTCAACAAGGGACAGATGGGGGCTGAATACAATTTATGGTCTGGAAAATTTTCAGCAATGAGAAAATCTGACAACATGGAGTGTGTGAAGCAGATGGTGCACCCAGATTGACGACTCATGGCGCAGTTAATTGCTATGGGGGTTTGAAACAAGGATGCTGTCTGGAAAGTCAACATGAAACTTCTCGGCATCTGTAAGGTTTACATGTAACAGTATCCAACAGGTGCAACGTTGTGAGTAAATCTAACTCAGTCACTAGAGCCCTTGTGTTTTAGCCTCCTTGTTATAGACTCCACCTCCCACACCAGAGGTTGAGTTTAAGTCCAGTGAAGGACAGAAACAATGCAGGTTTCAAGCGCAAAGATGGTCCAGAAACTATTGTCTGATGGCCAGAAAGAGTGAAGAGTCAGCATCTGTCAAGGTATTACCAAGCAGTTCATGGACAAACCACGCCACCTTTTTGGGAGAGTTGTTGCTCTTTCATGGAATTTTGAATAAGATACTGAGACTATGTGACAGTTGCCAGTGGAAACTGAAGCAATAACGTCAAAGGTCAATGCAACAGTTAGTTATTTTATTTGTTACACCAAGGGTGTAGTCCACTTCGAGTTTTACCAGAATGTCAAACAGTCAATCAGTACATCTACAAGGACATGTTTGGGTACCGCAAGACATCAGTCCAGGCCAAGATAAAGGATGTGTAGGAGAACAATACCCTGCTAACTTCTGCTTGAGAAGACTGAAGCAGACCTGTATTTACCAGACTTGTCCCTTTGTGATCTCAAAGTAACTTAAACTTTAAGATTAGTTTGAGATCACAATAGGAACTGAATGACGTGTTATTATAATTACAAGATCTCTAATGTCTGGTTATTTATCTTCTTATTTTATAAGACTGTTAAAAAAAGCCCCAACTTTGACCCCTCCCTCCCCAAGAATTGTAGACCAATTTCACAATTACATTTTATTTCAACAGTTTCACAAAAGCAGTGGCCACACAGCTTACAGAAGTCTCAGCTGAACATAATGATCTTCAGTCAGATTTTTGTCAGTTGCACACTTAGTTTCAAATTACATCTTAGCATTCAGTGATGCAAGATAATATTCTGTTTTTATACCACTGAATCTTTCTGCAGCTTTTGACACAAATGGTCTTTGTACCCTGATTGAGAATCTTAGATAGGTGGACATATTTGGGTCAGCCCTGGAGCGTTTTTCATTCTACCTGCCTCTCAGGAGTTTTTCAGTCACCACTGTTAATTTTGTGTCCTCATCTGCCATTATACCCCGAGGTGTGCCTCAAGGTTCTATCCTGGGACCTATTTAGTTTTTTTTGGTGCATGCTTCTACCTGGAAGCATGCAGTAAAGTTCCTATTTGTGCATTAGCTAACTTTGTCCTGAAGGTGATTGAGACGCTTTGCTGTCATTCATCATTCGATCATTCAATCAAATGTCAGAAATCTAGGGAGGATAGTTGACTAATCCTTAATTTTGTCAGTTCTCATAGAGTTTTGTGTTTCTATTACAGAACATTGCCCTTCTTAATCATGCTCTATCATGATCTGAAACAAAAATGATCATACACTGCATTTGTTTCATTACATCTAGATTACTGCAATTCATTGATTTTCTACCTCCGCAAATCAACTCAGGATCACTTCAAGTAGTCCAAAATGCTTCCACAAGGCTTCCTGCAAGGTCTTCCAAGTGACATCAATTGTGTCTTCTCTACACTGGCTCCCCATGAAATTCAGAATTCAGTTTAAAATTTTGGTGATCACTTTTGGGACTCTGAAAGATCAAATGTTTCTCTACCTAAGTGAACTTTTACATCCGTATGTCTTGGATGTCTTATAACGAGAGATGGTCTGTGCATTATTGGTCCAGGCTAAAAACAAACAGAGTTTGAGGTTTTGGCCACCAAACTCTTATGCATATTCACTGTACTTAAGATCTGTAGATGATGTGGAAACCTTTAAAATATAAGCTTAAAACCCACCTTTTCAGGGTCGGCTTTGCTTAGTCCTATTTATTTTTATTGTGTTTTGTTAATGTATTTATTTATTATTTTATCTATTTTCTTGTAACGCACATTAAAATTGCTGTTCAAAAGGGTACTATGTATAAATAAATTTCACTAACTTATTGAAGACAACTTTAAAAGTAATAGCAAATGAGTGAAGTAACTGAGAAGTTGCTGATAATAGTAAATATTAACTGGGTCCACTTTGTTTTGGCTTCACACATTTTTGCTCGAGGTCACCAGAGCGGGTATAATATGGAGCGGCATGTTGATTTGGCACAATATAATATCTAATATCTATCTGTGATACAAATTTGGTGAGAATCCGTGAAGCAGTTTTGACGTAATCCTTGAAAGCCTATATAAAGAGAAATCCTGAACCAGAATCCAGATCAAGATCCAGATCACATTCAGAATTTAATGCAGTCTTCCAAGGCCTAACACCAATGAGTGGTGCAAATGTGGGGAATATCCATGAAGTAGTTTTGACAAAATCATCACAATCCAACAAAGGGAAGTGTACAAATTGAAATCCTGATCCAGAATCTGGATCCGGATCACTTCCAATATTCAGTGGAGTCTTCCATGCCTAATATCTATCTGTGTTGCAAATGTGGTGAGAATCCGAGAAGTAGTTTGACGTAATCCTTCAAAGCCCATATAAAGTGAAATCTTGATCCACAATCCAGATCCGGATCACCTCCAAAATTTAATGAAGTCTTCCATGATGTATTATCTATCTGTGGAGAAACTTTCTTCAAAATCAATGCAGTAGTTTTGATGTAATCCTGCTAACAGTCCGACAAATAAAAAAAATAATAAACACCGATGATTTTATTACGTCCTTAGCTGATATAAAAATGGCTGCCATGGATGACATATTGAAAATTCATGACAGCCCAATACCCAGTTTTATTTGGAATACCTTTGGCTGTATGTGCACCAAATTCTAAGATATCCAAAATGCGCAACTGTTATCGAAATTTAAGATAAGCTGTAGCACTATTTATTATGTCCGCCAAGGACGTAATAAAATCATTGGCGTTTATTTATTTATGTATTTGTCTGTCTGTCTGTCTGTGTGATTTATAGCAGGATTACATCAAAACTACTGCACAGATTTTGACAAAATTTTCACCACAGACAGATATTAGGCCATGGAAGACTCCATTAAATTTTGGAGGTGATATGGATCCAAATCGAAATTCTGGATCAAGTTTCATTTTATATGGGCTTTGAAGGATTACTGTTAGCAGGATTACGTCAAAACTACTGCACGGATTTTGACGAAACCTTCACAACAGATGCATATTACGGCACGAAAGACCCCATTAAATTTTGGAGGTGATCCAGATCCGCATCGGGATTCTATATCAAGATATCACTTTATATAGGCTTTGAATTCTCACCAAATTTTCACCATGGATAGATAGATATTAGGCCATGGAAGACTCCACTGAATTTTGGAGGTGATCCAGATCCAGATTCTGGATCAGGATTTCAATTTGTACGCTTCACTTTGTCAGATATTGAGGATTACGTCAAAAGTACTTATCAGAAATCTCTGATTGCACTTGTTCATTTATCATTCGGTTGGGTTTCGTGGACATCAGCAAAAAACTTGCAGAGACAATAAACAGACCTATAACTACTGAAAATATAACAAAAACAAAGTGTGAAAAATGCATGTACTGGTGTCAGTCCACTGAAAGTGTCCACTTACCAACATCTTTGGGTCATTCACAAAAGCATGAAAAGACACCCGCTAACATGTTATCCAAATATGCTTGGAAAATGCAGGATATACAGATATGCAAAAACATTCTGGATAGATGGATTAAGGAATCCTCCTCATGCTGATGGCAAAGAGCAGAGATGAGTACATTATATAAAACATGTTTATGTGCTTCGCACCCTCTGCCAAAAGCTTTAACAACACAGTATGAGAATTTACTGAAACATCTGAGTCAGTGTGACATTGCAGCATTCCTGATTTTCTTGTGACGGCAACAAGAACATAAATAAACACATTCAAACTGTTCACCTGTGCTTTTGGACAAAAAGTACCTGTATTTCCTTGGAAGTCAGTTTAGTGTTTTTGTCTCTTTTTGGTCACTGCTTCCATCAGGCTGTCTGACTGCTTCTCCAAACTGTTTTATTTGAAACAGCCAGAGCAGCTTGTCTGCCTGCTTGGCTCAAATTTAGGCGAGACGGTGTCCGGGATGACAGATTTCTGGATGTCATACTCTGTGGACATGATATGTTTTACCAGGAAATGTGCAGCTTCACAGATGTTGAGATTGTCCTAAAGGAGAGAAGCAAACCACCACTCATATTAATGAACAGCCATCTTCTCATCATTTAGATACAATGATAAGCCTATTATTCACAGCAAATATTTAATCAGACTGCAGCATATCATCCACACAGCAGAGAAGGTGATCGACTTCAATCTGCCATCCCTTCAAGACCTGTACACCTCCAGGGCCCTGAGGCAAGCAAGGAAGATAATGGTCGATCCCTCTCACCCAGGACTTTAACTTTTTGTTACCCTCTCCCCTGGGAGATGGCTGAGGTCCATCAGGACTAAAACCTCAAGACACAAAAACAGCTTCTTTCCATCCACAGGTAGACTTATAAATGATGCCAGAGACCGGAGGTGATGGTCTAGTGGTTAAGGTGTTGGACTTGAGACCAGATGATCCTCGGTTCAAATCCCAGCCTGACTGGAAAATCACTAAGGGCCCTTGGGCAAGGTCTTTAATCCCCTATTGCTCCCGATATGAAGTGAGCGCCTTGTATGGCACCATCTGGTTTATACGATGACGGTTTAGGTGAGTTTTACTGTACATGGGGCTGAACAATAAATTTACCTCTCAAAGCTTTGACGATGGAGTCGCTTCCATCCCACACAGCTGATTTTATTTTCCCAAATTTTTCATCTGTTTGGATCTGAAGGGAATCTGTACATCTTGAAGCCCTTGTTGTGTCTATTTGTGCCTCCAAATGCACAGCAACCCGGCATTTTCAGCAAATTAATAAATAAAATAGCTGGATTTACATGCAGATAGATTACAGCGAACGCTATTTTGGAACCAAGATGGCACCATGAGTCACGTGACCTTTTTTGACTCATCATGTCGCCACTCTCTCAATTAAGGCACAGTAATTTATCCTGCCCCCCACTCCCACAAAGTACAGGCTGATCATCCCTAACTGTTCATCTGCATGCCTGCACAGCGCCATTCCACTGTATCTACTTGACAGTAAATTTAGTTTTCCACATTTGTCTATTTGACTCCTTTACTTCTTACAGAAGTTTTTTTTTCCTTTTCTTTTTATTGTCATTTATGCACCAATTACTTCTTCCAGAAGTATTTTCTTTTATTGTTGTTTATGCACCAGTGACACCAGATCAAATTCTTTGTATGTGAGAACTTACTTGGTAATAAATTTGATTCTGTATCAGATTCTGATCAGCAGCGTAGGAAGAAACTAGGTGCATATATAATGGATTTATGTAATTAAATTACAGAATAAATCTAATTGTAATCCATTACAGTTATTGAGAAAAAAATATTAATTACAGTTACTACTTAAAATGTTCGTTATTACAGAGGAATTACAACTGGAAAAATAAAAAAGTACTGCGTAAAATATTCATTAGACCTATTTTGGTCTACATCTTTGCTGCGCAGGACAGGTATATTTCAGAACAATGTGGGTCACCAAAAGTCGCTGGGATTTGATTATTTTTGATTGATCCATATTTTGAATTTCCAATTCCACATCCTGTATGCTATGCAACCTGTTTCTGTTACCAATTTATCAACTTTTCACTGCATTTTGCAACTTTTGGAATTTGTTTTTACAATCTGGCAACTTTTAGCTGTATAACAATGGGATTGTTCGGAATGCTGTTGCTTGACAGACAGAAAAGATGGGGCACTGTGAGATGCAGGAGAGGAGCAGACTTTCTCTGCAGGTGATCATGAAATCTTAAATCAAGTCATATTGAAGAACTATAGTAAACGTTTAACAGTAATTGCAGTCAGGTCTGCACTGCCAGGTTTAAATTTATATTTTTAAGATTGTTCTGCTTTAGTGTCCAGTTTAAAACATTTGTTACAAAAGTAACTAAAAGTAATGTTACATTACTCGGATTAATTAAAATAGTTAAATTACTTATTACATTTTCTACAGAGTAACAAGTAGTCTGTAACCTATTACAGCTCAAACGTATCTCTCCCTACAATGTGAAACAGCATCTCTGCTCAGGTGTAGGAGCGTGTCCCACTGGCAACCACTGAACCAGACCAGCAGCCTTCAACTTTAAGTTCTGTGGTCATGTTTACGGACAGCAATCATGGACGTTTTCCAGTCTATCACCAGTCTATCCAATCTATCGCCAGTCTATCTATCCAATCTATCGCCAGTCTATCTATCTAGTCTATCACCAGTGGTGGGCACGGTTCTGCTAAATCCGCTAACTGCTAATTAGTGAACCTAACTTTTTTGTTAGCTGATTAGCTTTTCAGCTAACTTTTCAGCGAACCAATTAACTTCCACTAACTTTTGTTACGATAACTTGTAGACCGCTAATATCTTTTTGCGGACATAGTGAATGAACAGTTAAAAACATTTGTAAAGCCTGAAATCATACATTTTAGTTCCTGCCTGTTATGTGTTTTGTACAGTGATGCCGGTAATGCGTTACTTAGTAACGCGTTACTCTAATCTAACCACTTTTTTTAGTAACAAGTAATCTAACACGTTAATCTTTCCAAATCAGTAATCAGATTAAAGTTACTTCTCCAAGTCACTGTGCGTTACTATAATTTTTTGCATTGTGGGTCGATAGCAGCATTAAACTTGGTCCGTGGGCAGGGGGTCGGGGTTCGACTGAACTGCCCACTTTCAGCGAGCTGTGAGCTTTTCATGGTTTTCTGCAGCAGCTACGACTCGCCCACACCTCTTAAAGCGCAGTGACAACAGCACACCTGCACTGAGCTTTACAAAGGCATTTTTATGCTTTTTTTCTCCTTCATTTAGAATTCTGAGCTGAGCTACTCCATATCTGCTCGCTAAAAACAGCTGATCCTCCGCGACGTGTCAACAACTAACACTATTTTCCACTCAAATGCACCTAAACTCTCTTTCTGAGGACCACACGATGTGAAAATGCAATAAAACTTTCTTACCTGTAAATCTGGTCATGTTTTCTGCATAAATAAATGTTATCCATTCTTTGTGCTCAAATGCCAAAGCAGGGGCGAATTCAGGTGGAATGGGGCAGGGATGTGCTCCCCCACAACACCCCAAGATTAAAGGTCCAGTTTTGAAGCCTTTTTACTACAACTACCAATACTACATATAATAATAATAATTTCGACAAGTAAAATGTTTAGAGAGAATTTAAATGTTAGAAAGAATTTAATAGTTACATTTATAAGCAATGTAGGTTAGAAATTGCAAGTTTTACTGTTACAGTGCTGTCAACAGTTAAATATGAGGTCAAGAAAGAGGTCTTTATTTTACTTTTTATAAAACAAGTATTTATTTTCATTGAAGTCAAAAAAGGGTGACTATAAAGTGAGTTTTGGCAAAACAAGTATCATTGTCATGTTGAGGTGGCAGAGGGTTGTTGTCGGCAGCTGGGAAAAGTAACTAAAAAAGTAACTAGTAATCTAACTTAGTTACTTTTACAGTTGAGTAATCAGTAAAGTAACTAAGTTACTTTTTCAAGGAGTAATCAATCAGTAAATTGGATTACTTTTTCAAAGTAACTGTGGCAACACTGGCTTTGTAGCAGACAGACAGCTATAAGAGGTACAGCTCACTCCTCTGTCAGCAGAAGAGACCTGGCTACCAGAGAGAAAGGAAGTGAAGAAAAAAGATCATTTATTTTCACAGCCAGACAGTCTTGCAGATGTGTCGCAGGAGACATGCACAGTAAGGCAGATTATGGTTAAAATTTTAAACAAACTAATTCTGGACAGGTTATTGAAATTAACGTCACCTGTCGTTTTTACAAAGTGAAAATATCAGCTTTATGTTTTCGTTTTAAAGTAATGCACTAATTTTGAAGGTTTGAGCATTTACAAACACACATGCCAAAAGGCATTATGGGAAAATGAGTTGGTCAGTTTATTTATATGTATAAACCAACACACAAGTTACTGTAACGTGTGTGTTGGTTTTACAAATAAATCTGTATTTGTAAATATGTCTTTTTTTAATTTGTAAAAAAAAGGGCATTTGAAAACTGAAAATTCTGTTTGTTAAGTGTGATTCAGCAGATATAGCAAATGTGTGACAATTGGTATTCACACTCCCATCTAGTAGATGCCAGTGTACTGGAGTCAATACTAAAAGTTATCGGTTTAGCTGTAACGTCCGCTAACTTTTTTAGGGCCATCTGGAACCATTTCCGTTTCCCAGCAACTGGAGAAGAGAATCTGAAGCTTGTCCAGGACTGCCTCACCTCCATTTTAGTACACCTCTGCTGGGATGCCATCTATGCCAGGAGACTTCCCTGGAATCAGCTTCGTGGTGGCCTTTCGGATCTCTTCAAGTGTTGGGGGGTCATCAAGTTCCCATTTCACCTCCACCTGGGGAATCTTCTCGATTGATGACTCTTGCACAGTGCGCTTGTCACTGAAGAGGTCAAAGTGTTCTGACCAACGCTGCATAATGGTTTCCTTGTCCGTCAGAAGGGTGGAGCCGTCTGAGGAGCACAGGGGTGCTTGCACTTGATGTGCTGGCCCATGGATGGTCTTACGGGCTTCATAAAAGGAGCGCATGTCTCCGGCATTGGCATGTTGTTGTGTCTTCTCCGCAAAAGCTAGCCACCTTTCGTTCTGCAGTATGCGGAGCTTGCTTTGCAGTGTGGCGCAGGCATTTCTGTAAGCTGTCTTGGCAGAGTGGTCATCAGGTTTATGTATGTATATATGTATGTATATGTACAATGACAATAAATGCTCTATTCTATTCTAGCTCTCCAGTCTATTGCCAGTCTATGTATCCGGTTTATTACCAGTCTATCTATTCAATATATCACTAGTATATCTATCCAGTTTATCACCAGTCTATCTATCCAGTCTATCACCAGTCTATCTATCCAGTCTATCCATCCAATCTATCACCAGTCTATCTCTCCAGTCTATCACCAGTCTATCTATGCAGTCTATCACCAGACTATCAGTCTACCACCAGTCTATCTATCCAGTCTATCATCCAATCTATCACCAGTCTATCTCTCCAGTCTATCACTAGTCTATCCATCCAATCTATCACCAGTCTATCTCTCCAGTCTATCACCAGTCTATCTATCCAGTCTATCACTAGTCTATTGATCCAGTCTATCACCAGTCTATCTATCCAGTCTACTGTCAGTCTGTCACCATGACAAACTGGCGTATGAGGATTATGGCTGCCCATCAGTGTGATCTAGTAGGGTTGTGAATCTTTCAGCATCTCACAATTCAATTTGTTTCAGATTCATGGGGTCAATGATTCTATTCAACATCAATTTTAAATTCAAAAATCAATTTTCAGTGTGTGAATAAAGGTGGTGTGGCAAATTATTCCATGAAAGTAAAGTGTGTTTTACATTATGTAGTTTTCATATATGAAAATGGCAATGTAAACAAAAGTGAATCTATGAATAAAGGTAGTAATTTTCCACAATGCTGTAGAGGTGCAGGTCTTTTGGAATGAAACAAATGATGGACCTAGGGTTTTTTTCCACTGGCAGTTTGTTAAAGTGATGCAGTGTGCGCCGGTCAGCTCCTGGTGTTGCCACTGTGACTCTTTGATTCTTTCAACTCGGGGTGATGACGTATGAAATGTGACTGAGTATTTGTTGTGTTTTCAGAATACTTGATCTTCATTTTGCACATTTTGCATACTGAACTGGTCATATGAAGCTCCTTCTTACCGAGGATATTACTGAATCCAAAGTGTGCTCAACTGCTTGCTTTTAACACTGACAGAGCCGGGTGAAGTTGTTGCTGCTCCATGCTAGTGAACCAACCTAACTTGCTAACATGGCGCAAACTGTTGTATGGAAGCTGAGAAGGATGCACGACAGCAACTCTACATTAACGGCAGTGAGGAAAAACTGAATCAAAACTGCTGTTTTTTTAAAAATGATTTTTGAAAGTTTTGAATCAATTGTGAATCATTAAAGATAAGAATCATGATTCTGACGTGAATCGATATTTTTCTAAACCCCTATGATTGTTTGATGAAGTAACGGTACTGGTCTTGCGCACAATGTGACATAATGTGTCAGACTTGTACAGTATGCCCTGCAATGTGCACAAAAAAAATCTGAAAAATCAAAATCAAAACCTTCTTGTGACGTTACAGTGTGTACAATGTTTCCAGTGTCATACAAAAAAATTAAACAAGGATGTCAAAGGTTGCGTTAGGGGGGATCAGTTTTGAACATCTTGAAACTTCACCAAAGACCATGGCACAATGATGGACTATCCCAGTTCACTAGGACACCCTCCCAGACCTCCTCAGGTTTTCCAAGGTAAGAGCCAGGTTCACTCAAAAAAACAACATGGGTGTTGTTGGTTTTTATGTTACATGTTACATGTCTAATATGTAGCTTCTACAATATAGAATAAAGTTTTATGGGTGAACACATTCAAATCATGTAGTTTTAGCATAACATGCAACAACTTAAAATTTAACTTGCTCAGTGAACATAATAAAATTATGGAAAGTATTTCCACCCAAATAAAATGCATTAACGTAGCCAGAAACAATTTTGCTGAGTCACCTAAATGTAAATTTCTTGGGTAAAAATGATGAATTTGCATTACTGTTACTTAATTACCATGGGTCAGGCCAACTAGATTTGTAATGGTAAATGTAACATAAAAAACTGTAAGTCCCTTTGTCTTCTCGTTTGTTTGCGCTCAGGGTCGCCACAGCAAATCCAAGGTGGATCTGCATAAATTGTGCGTATCCAACACAGCAAAGTTAAGTTGACATGTAACTGTACTATTTTAAACTTAGTTGTAACTACTTACAGGGCAAGGGTGGCGGCAAAGTGATTAGTGCACTTGGTTTCAGTACAAAAGGTTCCCGATTCAAACCCCACCCTTATGCCACATTTCTCCATTTAATGTGGAGTTGCATCAGGAAGGGCATCCAGTGTAAAACTTGAGACAATTGAACATGCAGATCCACCTCAGATTTACTGTAGCGACCCCAAGCACAAACAAGGGACAAGTCGAAAAGACATACTTTTTATTTTTGTTACATTTACCCTTACAAATCTAGTTTGCCTAAACCATGGTAATTGAGTAACAGTGAATGCAAATACATCATGTTGACCCACCAAATTTACATTTAGTTCTACATTTATCTTTTCAAATCTAGTTGGCCTGAACCATGGTAATTAGGTAGGGGTAATGCAAATTCATCATGTTGACGCAACATATTTACACTTACAGTAGGTGACTCAGCAAAACTGTTTCTGGCTGGGTTAACGCATTTTATTTGGGTGGAAATACTTTACCTATTTTTTTTTATGTTCACTGAGCAAGTTATGCTTTTCAGTGTTTCAAACCATAAGCTTCCGCGGTGCATATCCGTGTGAGATAGGGGCTTTATACCTAAAGAAAGTGGCTGCTGAGTGCACATCAGTAATTATATTAGTACAACAGAGCAGGAAAAACACCCAGCTGGGGTTTTTCTCAACTGGGAAATAGGGGTGCAGTGCCCCCTTGTTTTGGCTGCGCACCCCCTTGCCAAAATGCTGATTTTGTGCTAAGCACTATTCCTAGCATACAGTCTTCCCTTCAGAGATCGATTCTTCCATAAATACATAACACTGATGCCAGGAAATATCAAGCCCATTCATAAAACAGTGTATTTTTTCCAAAATATTACAAATGTGGCAAAATGACAGTAAGAATAAATTAAAAGATTACAAAGGATAGTAAAAGAGTAAAAAAGTAAAAAGCGTAGTAACATAATATGCCAGTATGTAATATGCCATCCAGTAGATGGGTCAAAATGCACAGAACACTGACATCTACTGGATGGCAGTGTGAATGACGTCTGGTTATATCACATGGTTGTTGCTGCCTGAATTACAACTTAACAAACAGAATTTTCAGTTTTGCTCATGCCTTTTTTTAACAAATGAAAAAAATGACATATTTTACAAATACACATTTATTTGTAGAAATCAACACACGTTAAGTTTTGTGTTGGTTAAATGAATCAACCAATCGGTGATCGCAGGCTCAGTTTACCCATAATGTAGTTTGGCATCTGTGTGGTGTGCAATTTGCACAATTTGAGTAACCACTATGTTTGTACCAAAGTGAAAATTTCACATCGACCTCTCTTGTTTTATGAAATGCTGTCACATTTATTTAATCTCACTGTTGTGACTCAGTGTCTGCACAGTCAACCTCTCTTGACACTTTATGTCTGACTGATCCTACACTCTATGACCTTTGACCTTCTGGAATTTTGCACCTTCATTCCATAAGAGTGGCAGCACACACATGCTGCTCCGACACAGCGGTGTGAACAAGTGATGTGTGATTGAAGACAAACATCTGCACAGTTTGTGGCTGTATGTCAGTACAACTGTGTGGATCCAGCCTATGGGAGGAACCTAATACAAACTGATATGAATTAAACACATAGGGTTCTATCTTCTACCCAGTGAACAGGAGTGCACAGCGCAACACAAGCATTAATGGTTGTTTACAGCCACTGTTGTTGTGGTTTTCACACCCAGTTTCCATGTCGTCTAAATACAGAGCAGAACTGGACTCATTTTTGTACCATGGGGTGTGTTGGTCTAAAAATGAGATGTTATCAGGTGCAGTAGTAGTGCACTGCTGTCATCTGGAAGAAGAACATGGTTATGCCATAGATCATGAAAAATACTGTCAAAGTCAAATGCAGTATATTCCTGTTATTTAGAGTGGAACACTCAGATGTGCCTTACATAGAGTACCCATGTTCATGACGCCCATACACCCTGCTTGTGTTAAAAAAGAATTGAAGACAGTCATTAAATTAAATAAAAGTAAATAGGCATGGAAAAAAACCCTTCACTTCTTCACTGCTTCACCTCAGGGAGCTTTGGTGTCTGCTTTCCATTGGTACACACTGACAGGTTGGCACAGATCCATTAACTAACCAGAAAACCTATTAGTCTTGTCTGCTTTCTGAATACCACACAGTGGTAACTCATCATAATGAGATAATTTAAGCCACCAAGTTATAAATAATTATGGGTGTGATCGCTTTGAGAGCCAACAGCAGCAAGATGAAGTTGAGAATCCAGGGGACAGCTAGTAGACGCTGCTAGAAGTGGCTGGTAGCTGCTTTGGACTGGCTGCATCTGTCCATTCTGAGCATTTTATTAAAAAATATCTGAGATAATATGGTTTGTTGTGCAGTTCATTGTACTAATGGAGCATGTAAGACGTCTGTGCTCCAGTGTTTCCATTGAGTGAAATTTCAGTATTATTTAATATGCATATTAGCACTGTTAGCAGGTATCTGTAACTTGGTAGCAGTAGATTCACTGATGGTGCAACAGTCACTGAAGCAATATGCTGGTCATGTTGTAACCGCCCTAAACCACCCGTTATGTAGCCCACCAACCAGTACACAAAAATATGCATTAATGAAACACCTGAACCAAAGTAAGTGTGTTAGTCTTAACCTGTTTTGGAACTTCGAGACGGGACATGCTCAGGCTTCATTCATCCCGCCAAGGTCACGCAGGTCTTACCCATGCTCCAACTCTCCAACTCTTGCCCACGCGGTGCCAGCAGGGTTCCGCGCTTTAAAGCCATGTAAACAATGGCTAGCGAGGATGTGGACAGTACTGATTCAGCAAGTTCACGAGCAATTATGATGATGACACTTTCTCTCAAGTTGAGAGGGTTATCTAGAAAAGTTGTAGCACCTGTGATGAACTTCTGCCATGCCCTGATGTTGTCTTGTTGTCCACACTTCATAAGGTGTGTTTACATTGTGCCCAAAACCGGAACTCTACTGAAACTGACCTCTTGCATGAGTCATGGACCGCAAGATGGCGTGAGATTCGCAACTGTGAAACAGTGAATTTATAAATTGGCTGGGAGCTAGGCGGAGTTAAGCACTGCTAAAATGGTGACATCCAGAGTTTCCCAATTTCAGCCCCAAAACCAAAACAGAAACACACTGAAGCTACAGCAGGCACAAATATTGTGTTCATTTCAATTTCACCTTTGCAGAGTGAAATCAATGACACCTGTGTCCTCACCTTGGCAGAGGTCTCGAACCATCCAATGAAACCATGGTCTTTGCAGAATTGGTCCATATGGATTCCATTGTTGGTGATCTCCCTGCCCTGATCACATTTGTTAGCCAGCAGCACAGTAGCAATGTTCTGTCCATTAGCCATCATTAGCTTGGAGTCCAGATCCTCCTTCCACTTGGTGACCGCCTCAAAGGTGGTGGGCCGGGTCACATCGAATACTATGAAGGCCCCCATGGCTTCACGGTAGTATACTCGTGTCATGTTACCGAACCGTTCCTGACCTGTAATAAATAGACACAGACAGAGCGCTTCATTCATCTGCGAGGGAACAATATGTTTGTTTGTCTGCATCTCCATTTCCATGAGACACTACATTCCTGCTGTCTTACTGCCACATTGCACATACTCAGTAAAATACAGCAACTCCATCCTGCTAATGCCACTTAATCTTACCCACCTGCCATTGAAAACCCAGAATATGAATGCGACGGCATTTATACAATATATAGCTGAGACTTTTATTGAGAGTAGTCCATCGTTAGGGTTGCAACTGATGACTTTTTTTTATTAATCTGTACTCAGCACGGTCGCTTATTGGTTAACATTGTTTGCTTCATAGCGAGAAGATCTTGGATTCGTTCATGACTTGGTCCTTTCTGTGTGGAGTTTGCACGTTGTCCCATGTTTGTGTAGATTTCCTCTGGCTGCTCCTGCTTTCTCCCACTTCAAAAGGTATGCAGATTGGGTGAACTGGTGACTCTAAATAGGCCATAGGTTTGAGAGAGTGTGAATGTGTTAAGGTGCACTGACACGTGCATGACTTTGATGCACATACTTGCACGCAGGTATGCTCCCACCCGCTGTGTTCCCAGCTGGGGGCCGTGCTTTGTTCCAGGCCTGCCACGCGCTCTGCACTGGACGCTGTGTATATAAAATAATTATTTTGTAGCGGATTAATCATTTTCTCTACAAGTTGTTTGTTGAAAATGGCTCTAATTGCTTCCTGAATCACAGAGGACCGCTCCATTAATGTGCACGCTGAATGAGCTGGAGAAAGCATTTGGAGCCGTCTAAAAAGGTAATTATTTGTCATGTTTACATTGTCATGGCTTGGTAAAACAGTTGCATTTTCTTTCCTTCTTGTCTGCAGCTGTTAAGGTATGTTTATGATAGATTTAACATCTTGTTATAATCCTCCAGACAAGTTGTGCTCTGATGCAATCTGCTGACGCAACCACTTGCTCTGTTCACTTCTTCTTTATTCTACTTGATAGACAGCATGTCATGTTGGCGAGCAGATCGTGCCACATGGCACAACATTTATGTGTGAAGGATTTATTAAACATTTCAAAATTCTCTTTGCGCAATTGCACGCGCCGGTGCCCCTCTCACGTTCAGTCTACACCCGTTAAAGACGAGTTTACTCTCTTGCTCGACACAGGTCATGCAAATGCATGAATCAAAGTCATGCACGTGTCAGTGCACCTTTATTCTGTCTATATTTGGCCCTGTGATGGCCTGTCCAGGGTGACTCCCTCCTCTTACCCAGTGACTGCCGAAGTAGGCCCTAGTTCTCCCATAACCCTGGAACTGGATTATGGGTTAACTGGAATAAGTGGATATATCTAGAAAATGAATGGATTAATTTGTCAATTATTTCCTCGATTAATCAACTCATTGTTTGATACATAAAATATCAGAAAATGGTGAAAAAAGTCAATCAGTGTTTCCCAAGTGTAAGATGCCGTTCTCAAATGTCTTGTTTGGCCCATAACTCAAGGATATTCAGGTCATTAATGTCACTAATGATTGCAGCTCTATACTTCACCATAGTTGAAAACACTGTCAACAGAAGATGAAGGATAAATCCAAAATTGCTTCTTTTTTTGTTTAGAAAAGGCTTGGTCTTTGTCATGATGGTGAACTGTAATATTTTATCTATCTTTTTCACATGGCTTTTTAATTCATGGCTTCATCCTTTGTTGCCACCGTGATGGAGTTCTCACTGAAAGATGATGTCACATTTCTGCCTGATAATTCCAACTCTATCACTTCTTTAGTTGTGATCCTGAGGCTGGATCTTCAGAACAAGAGCTTCTTGGATTATCAGTTTCCTAGTCAACAGACCTTTGAATGTCAGGATGGAGAACCTGACATCTGGCACCATAACCATGAACACATGCACACCGCAGGGCTGGCACTCTTCACTCTCTTTACCCAAGACTGTGTCCCCACTCATTCCTCCAACACCCTGATAAAGACTGCTGATGACACTATGGTGGCAGGAGGACCAGGACAGTCTCACAGCCCCCACTATACATCAGCGGAGAAGAGGTGGAGAGGGTGGACTCAATCAGGTTCTTTGGCACCCGCATCACCAAGGATCTGATGTGAACATTACACACCCACAACCTGGTGAAAAAACCCAGCAGAGGATGTTCTTTCTGAAGAAGCTGAAGAAGGCTGGTCTGGCTCCACAGCCGCTCAGGAACTTCTACAGAAGCACCATTGAGAGCATCCTCTGTCAGGGCTGTACAGTGAGGTACAGCAGCTGCACGGCAGAGGACAGAAAAGATCTGTTCCCGGTGGTGAAAACAGCACAGAGGAATGTAGGAGCTGAGCTCCCGAAACTAGACTCTGTGTATGTTGAGCGTTGCAGAGGAAGGCACGGGCCACCTGCAAGGACAACAACCACCGGGGATATTCCCTGTTTGCTCCTCCTAGTGGTACCGCACTATGAGGACACGGACTAATAGGTTAAGGAACAGCTTTTTCCCCAGAGCTGTAGCCTCCATCACCCCACCCCGCCCCCCTCCCACAAACACAGACATTCAGTAACGGATATCAACATGTGCAATACACTATGTAACACAATTTTTGTCCCTGGCTTCTAAGTGTTATATTTCAAATGCTTATGTCTAAAGTCTGTGGAAAAATGACTACATTCAGCACAAACTTTGATTTTATTTTATTTTTTACGTTCTACAAAGTTCTAAAAGTTTCTTGAAATTTCTAGATAATTCTGGAAACTTCTAGAAAATTCTGGACAGTTCTAGCAGTTCAAGAATATTCTAGAAGACTACTCAGTAGTAGTGAAGGCGAATCGAGAATATTCTTGAAAACAGACAAATTTCAAAATATTATTGTCCTGATCACAGAAGCAAAGTTTCTGTGGAATAACAGCTATTTTCTATTTATTTAAGGCATAACAGGTTAGGTAAACACACTGTGTACCCAGGAACAAAACAAAAATAAAAATTTGTTACATAGTAGTCTGTTCTATCAGAAACTATCCTACCTCACCGAGCATTAAGCACCTTAAAAATTTATTAAGCACCTTTTTGTTGGTATTTTAAGAAGGTCTTGCCATCCTGTGAAGCTGTTCGGTTTTTTTAAAGCTGTTGTTGTGGGGTTGTTTTTTTGTGTATAGCTGTTTGGAAAGTGCCACCAGAATTTAATTGCAGAAATGCAATTACAATAAACATCTATTCTATTCTACACTCAACAAAAATATAAACGCAACACTTTGGTTTTGCTCCCATTTTGTATGAGATGAACTCAAAGATCTAAAACTTTTATATTCTATATAATATAATATAACTTTTATATTCTTCACAAACCAGTCCAAATCTGTGATAGTGAGCACTTCTCCTTTGCTGAGATAATCCATCCCACCTCACAGGTGTGCCATATCAAGATGCTGATTAGACACCATGATTAGTGCACAGGTGTGCCTTAGACTGCCCACAATAAAAGTTATGTTATGTAGGATGGTATCCTTTAATGACTGACAAAGTCTGAGCTTCCATGCTAGTGAAAGATGTAAACAGTTATCCCACTGAAAAGCTAGCTTCAACTGACACAAATCTATCATACATTATTATGCTAAATTAACTTTATATTGAAATGTATTGTTTGGTAACATTAAGTATGTGCAGTACGGGAAAAACCGTTCTTTATAATTTGCAGTTGTTTAATTAATTATTAAGATCCTACTGTCTTACGTACATTTTGCACAAATCATCAGTTAATCATGTTGTGCAAATTAAGTAATATTTGTAGATCACCCTCTGTGCATTTGCAGTTATTAATGAGACAAATATAACTACATAGGAAGTTAGCTTTGAGTTAACAAAAGTTAGCACACAAGCTAACGTCCAAAAATGTCTTACAAATGACTCCAGAGGAGTTATCAGGCTACAAAAACAGTGTTTTCAATTTTAGAAGTGTTTAATTCTCGCTAGCTTTTACAAAATATACCAGAAATGAAGCTGTTAGCAAGTAGCTACACCAAGAAGTGACATCACCATGCTAACCTTTGTTAAATGTCTTTTAAATAAAGTCAAAGGTGTTATTACACTCAACAAAAATATAAACGCAACACTTTTGGTTTTGCTCCCATTTTGTATGAGATGAACTCAAAGATCTAAAACTTTTTCCACATACACAATATCACCATTTCCCTCAAATATTGTTCACAAACCAGTCGAAATCTGTGATAGTGAGCACTTCTCCTTTGCTGAGATAATCCATCCCACCTCACAGGTGTGCCTTAGACTGCCCACAATAAAAGGCCACTCTGAAAGGTGCAGTTTTATCACACAGCACAATGCCACAGATGTCGCAAGATTTGAGGGAGCGTGCAATTGGCATGCTGACAGCAGGAATGTCAACCAGAGCTGTTGCTCGTGTATTGAATGTTCATTTCTCTACCATAAGCCGTCTCCAAAGGTGTTTCAGAGAATTTGGCAGTACATCCAACCAGCCTCACAACCGCAGACCACGTGTAACCACACCAGCCCAGGACCTCCACATCCAGCATGTTCACCTCCAAGATCGTCTGAGACCAGCCACTCGGACAGCTGCTGAAACAATCTGTTTGCATAACCAAAGAATTTCTGCACAAACTGTCAGAAACCGTCTCAGGGAAGCTCATCTGCATGCTCGTCGTCCTCATCGGGGTCTCGACCTGACTCCAGTTCGTCGTCGTAACTGACTTGAGTGGGCAAATGCTCACATTTGCTGGCGTTTGGCACGTTGGAGAGGTGTTCTCTTCATGGATGAATCCCGGTTCACACTGTCCAGGGCAGATGGCAGACAGCGTGTGTGGCGTCGTGTGGGTGAGCGGTTTTCTGATGTCAATGTTGTGGATCGAGTGGCCCATGGTGGCGGTGGGGTTATGGTATGGGCAGGCGTCTGTTATGGACGAAGAACACAGGTGCATTTTATTGATGGCATTTTGAATGCACAGAGATACCGTGACGAGATCTTGAGGCCCATTGTTGTGCCATACATCCAAGAACATCACCTCATGTTGCAGCAGGATAATGCACGGCCCCATGTTGCAAGGATCTGTACACAATTCTTGGAAGCTGAAAATGTCCCAGTTCTTGCATGGCCGGCATACTCACCGGACATGTCACCCATTGAGCATGTTTGGGATGTTCTGGACCGGCGTATACGACAGCCTGTACCAGTTCCTGCCAATATCCAGCAACTTCGCACAGCCATTGAAGAGGAGTGGACCAACATTCCACAGGCCACAATTGACAACCTGATCAACTCTATGCAAAGGAGATGTGTTGCACTGCATGAAGCAAATGGTGGTCACACCAGATACTGACTGGTATCCCCCCCCAATAAAACAAAACTGCACCTTTCAGAGTGGCCTTTTATTGTGGGCAGTCTAAGGCACACCTGTGCACTAATCATGGTGTCTAATCAGCATCTTGATATGGCACACCTGTGAGGTGGGATGGATTATCTCAGCAAAGGAGAAGTGCTCACTATCACAGATTTAGACTGGTTTGTGAACAATATTTGAGGGAAATGGTGATATTGTGTATGTGGAAAAAGTTTTAGATCTTTGAGTTCATCTCATACAAAATGGGAGCAAAACCAAAAGTGTTGCGTTTATATTTTTGTTAAGTATAGGTCCCAAAAACAGTGTTTTCAGTTTTATAAGTGTTTATTTCTCACTAGCTTTTACATAATATATGAGAAACAGGTATATAAACACAGAAAACGTAGCGGTTTTGAAGAGACGAGCGACTGATGTCACAGTGCAGCTCTACTCTGATTGGCTGTCACCCGCGTCACTCAAAAACTAAATGGATCATTTTATAGTAGAATATGACTTTTTAAACCTCTTAACAAACATCAAGATTAGTCATCTTTGAATTTGTCAGACAGATGGATGAAAAGCTTTTGCAATACCCGATGGCCATATTTGATGGTCTTGGGTAATAATCAAAAGTGTAAATTTGTCGACGGAGAAGCAGGTTCGACCAACTGTCATCACGAAACTCCTCATGGCTGTGTGTTCAGCTCACTCCTTTTACATAAAATACCTTGTAGCCTAAAAGTGAGCAAATATTAACATCTGAGAACCGAGTTATAGCTTTGCTGGAGACTGTTTTGACGAAGGTGAATTACTCATGTTTATAAGAGGAAATGGAAAATCTGACAGAACTTCTTGTTTTGTGCGGCACGTCACATGGCCCACTGTCATTCATTAAAACTGACAACTTAAAGCTTTATTTCAGGTCAGCCGTTACCACTTCATAACCGATGACACAATAGCACCTTCCACCCGATGAGGAATTCTATTCAGCAGAGATGTCTCACGTATAATTTTATTTGCTATCCAAATTAAGCGCACAAACCATGTGCCTGCACGAGGGCGAGTGAGTCAGTAATGCTGCAGTGTTTTTTCCTCTCTCTCTCTCTCTCTCTCTCTCTGTCTCGCGTGCTTTTCTTAAGGCTCCAGTGACACGCATGTGACTGCTCTTTAAATCTTCCTCACATGGGCTTATTCACATGATGCAGCGACTTACCTTGACTGACGCAACAATGTGAGTGACAGTTTGTGAAACATGTCAGCATCCTTTAACCTCCTTCATAGTGATACTGCACATGTGAGTTGTGCAGCGATCGTGACTGTACAAAAACGAAACAAAAAAAATATCTGCCTCTGTTCATAGAAAGATAAGTTTTATCTTCTGAAACCATCAGTATTTGCAGGAAGTTTAAAAAACACATAGGTTTTCTTTAGACTTTTTCTTTAAATTGAAATACTTGTACATTCTTTACAACGTGAACGTTTCTGGAATTAAAATTCCATTATGACAACTAGGCCAGCCTCATTAGAGTGCGTACAAGCGCCTCCAAACCATTTACATCTAGATTTCTAACTACATTTGTGATTTCAATGTGACACGAACCATCCAATTAGCTTTACAATCCTGAAAACTGGAAACCATCAAAATTAAAAGACAGGAATAAGATTTCTTTGATGGATCATATGGCTGTTAAGTAAAGAGTGGTGGAATATTCCCTGTGCTGGTAACAGCGTAGGGCTTAGATTGCAAAAATGCACGAGTGGGCGAGTGAGTGAGTGAGCAAGTTGATCACAGCTAGCTTGTGTAGACAATAACTCAAAAACAATAAATGCTCTTATTTTGTAAGTTGCCAAATTAAAAGAAAATAATGAAGATGAACAGATTCGTTTGTGCTGAAATTTGATGCACCCAATCTATCCCAAAATCAACTTTGCTTCGCCTATGTAACATCCCAAGGATTAGCGTCAGCTAATGAGTGGAGTTAAGGAAGCAATTGCAGAGAGAAACATGATGCTGTATATTTGGGCAAATAGGAGATGAAATATACAACAGAACATGTAAGTAAACCAGAACTCAAAAATAAATAGGTGTGGTTGTCAAGGACACTTTCACTCATGGTGCAAATTAGTAACGGCAAATTCTAAGGGCCCCTTCACACATAGTGTGAATATGTACAACTCAGGGCAACTCCCATCAGAACAGCTCATATGAGCGCACCACAAAACATCGCGCCGATGGGCAGGCGTCCACGATGCTGGTGTGATGGTTCATGCATATGGGAACACAATGCCAGCAGCTGCGCGATGCAGCTGCTGTGAAGAAAAAAATAAATAAAAAAAATTTTAAATACATGTTGCAGCGGTTTCGTGCACACAGGAAAACAGTGCAAGCAGCAGTGCGATGTGTAACCACATCGTGCAGCTGCTGTGAAAATAAAAAAATAAAAAATACGTGTCATCCACGGGATTCAAACCCACACTTTCCAAAAGCTCTGGTTGCCAGTCAGAAACTTTACCACTGAGCTACCATCACTGGCCTGTGAAAGGTGCAGGAAGCTGCCTGATATCAAGAAGGACATGGACGTATTTAAAAAAAAATAATAATAAAATCACACACCATATAAAAACACAGCATTATATTGAATCATTCTTATCAAGCAGGCAATACAAGTATGATCCTGTTCATCTGTTCCTCTGTAGCTGACCCAGGGTCACAGATGTACAGTCATAAAATGACATGAATGAGAAGCAGTTCACTCATCTCATCATGTCCACATCTGCTGGCGCGTGTCCAGCTGGCCCCCACGCGTGTCCTGCTGGCGGGCCGCAGGACTGACACCGCATCATGTGGAACAGAGCTCACGTGGGTGACATGAAAGTCAGATCACCCCCTGCGTGTTCTGATCTAACGGTCCGTTTCAACCTGGGGGTAGTCTGTCAATGGGCTACAGCGTGCGCATGCTTACTGCAGCCTGTCACCACAGCGATATATGTTTTTATTTATGTCCACGTGATGACAGCAAGCAGACACAGTGGGCAGTTGTTAGTCCATGACCGTCCAAACACAGTACGTGTTGTCCAGCTGGGATGTCCAGAACGGCAGATCGCCACAGCCGCTTCTGTCTGCAGTCAGTTCAGCAAACACACCAAAGCCACACTCGTTGGGCACTTAGACAAATTTCACTGCCAACACAACAGTGATTGTCAGCTGATTGTTGTCGTGTTAATAGTGCAAATGGCCATACATTTTCTAAGTGCCATGCGAGCAGTGTTAGATGTTCGTGCATGTCACCTGGAATTTTGCCAACACCTGCCGCAAGAGGGTTCGATGGGCTTGCACAGCACACACTCTGTCTTTCAGCCACTGGTGTGCACACATAGTTGTAGCAACAGGTGTACGTGGCAGCTGCAATTTTACACATTTTGCACACGATTCCTGCTTCACTTTATGCACAAATCGACCAAATTCGCACTATCTGTGAAGGGGCCCTAAACAAAGCTTTCAAAAACTTTGAAACATGGCAGTTTCAAACACTGCTCTGAAGTCTTCATGAAAACTGAAGATATTGTGTGCTGTGTAGCCAATCGCTAAGTGACACCACCTACATGCTAACGCATGTACATTGCTTTTAGCATTAACCTTTGCTATTAACATCATCATTAGATTAAAGTTATAAGTAGTTACATTACAAAATAATGTATGAATTATCTGGAAAAATAATCATTACAACAATCAACTAATCAAACAAATTATTAAGAGATTAATCAATAAAAAATAAGCATTGCTGCTTGCAATGCTGCAATAATTAACCTGCAATAATTAGTTATTAACCAACTATTAAATGCATTTACAATTATTCTGACAACTAATTAATTTGTTTTAAGTTATTTTATTATCAAAATACTTGTAAATTTATTGAATGGTTAATTAATTACTGATTCATATATATATATATATATATATATATATATATATATATATATATATATATATATATATATATATATATATATATATATATATATATATATATATATATATATGAATTCTCTGATTCCAACTTTTTTTACTAGTTTCTTTACACCCATAGTCAATTGAAAATCTCTGGACTGTGCACAAAACAATACATCTTCAGGTATCACCTTGGGCTTTATAAAGGCATTGATGCATTTTTCACCATTTCCTGACATTTTAAGGACATAACTGTGTGATAAATTGAAAAAAGTATTTATCGATTAATAGATTATGGAAAATAATCATTAGTTACAGCCTCATTTACAATAACAACTAGTATTACTGCACACAGCCCCCCCCCCTTAAAAAAAATCTATCTACGGCCCTGTGAAAAGCCACATTTCCACAGAGTTTCAGCATGAGATCCTACAAGTATTGCACCTCTTTACAGTCCCACCTGCAATGTCCCACAACTGAAGGCGGACTATCTCAGAGTTCCAGTTTAAGACTTTGAGGGCGAAGTCAACTCCGATGGTGGCCCTGTAGTTGTTGGAGTAAGTCTGCTGGACGTAGCGCCTGATGATGGAGGTCTTTCCGACCCCCAGGTCTCCGATAACCAGCACCTTGTACATGTGCTCCTTCCGGAGGCTCTGCATTCCGCTGGAGGCCGACAGATGGTTCGTCATTCCACATGTAGGACCTCAAACTCAAGCCAGAACCGACGCGAGTTTGATTCCTGTCGAACACGCACGTCTCTCTCTGTCTGTGCACGTCAGTCACCGCCCTGCTGCTGCTGGAGAAGTGCGCGTGTTGTGGCCGCGCCTTTCCGCCAGCAGCGTATCTACAAAAAAAGGGGCCGGGGGGGTTATTAACTTTTATTAAAATGTAGTACTATTTGTTAAACTTTATGCTCAAGTCAATTTATATTCCACAATGAAGTAAACAAAAAAAGTAGAGAAGCTTGAACCTTCGACTGGACTGGGTTGCTTGACGCGAGGACGTTTTGCTTCAAATCGCAGAAGCTTCCTCAGCTAAAATTCTTGCTCTGGTGGTCTGACTTCTGTCTTGACTCTTGTAGAGATGAATAATCAAGAAGTCACAAAAGCTGGAGTTTTAAACCTAACGAGACCCCTCCTACCGAGAGGCGGACTGCTATAGGCTGGTGACTAAACAATAGCTGTAATTAGCACCTATTGTGCTCTAGTTAACACCCTCCTAATGACAGGGCAGCTGTCCCTCTCCTGATGGCTCCCTTGACGACTCTGCTGATGACGTGAATGACTCATTACCATGAACAAAAGACTGAAACTGCTTTGACCTGAGTACCCCATTGTAAACAGGGGATAAAGTGTGTCTCAGACCCCCCCTCCCCGGTTAAGGCTGGGCTTCAAACGTTTCACAAAGAATGCCTCCTTGACCCCTCTCTCAAACCATTTCTTCTCTCTGGCTAATATTTTAACTTCCTTGTCCTCAAACGTGTGGTTAGTGTCTTTAAGGTGGAGATGAACTGCAGACTGAGTTCCACTGGCGCCCTCTCTGCGGTGCTGGTATAGCCTTTTGTGTAAAGGTTGCTTAGTCTCACCTATGTAGTGTTCGTTACAGTTTTCCTGACATTTGATAGAATACACTACATTGCTCTGTTTGTAACTAGGGATCCTGTCCTTAGGGTGAACTAATTTCTGTCTCAAGGTGTTAACCGGTTTAAAGTAAACTGGGATTTTGTGCTGGCTGAAGATCCTCTGTAGTTTTTCCCCTACTCCTGCTAAATAAGGGAGAGACACTCCTTCTTGTCTCCATCTCCTGTCTATCTGGTCTCTTTGTTCTCTGGGACTTCTGCACTTTGTCCAGGTACCATCGTGGGTACCCACATACTGTGAGGGCTTTCCGGACAAGTTGTTGTTCTTTAGCCCTTCCCTCTGCAGTTGTGGGCACCTGTAGGGCTCTGTGTTGGAGAGTCCTGATCACCCCGAGCTTGTGTTCAAGGGGGTGGTTTGAGCCAAAGAGCAGATATTGGTCAGTGTGAGTTGGTTTTCTGTAAACCCCTGTCTGGAGCTGCCTGTTCTCTCTAAACAAAAAAAAAAAAATGTTTTTTCATTTTCATTTAATAAACAAATGATTGTAAAGTTAAAACACTAATTTTGAACAACTAAATAAATTACATAAAAAAAACTCTTTGCTTTTATCTTGGTAAATGGACTGTAAGTATATAGCACTTTTCCATCTGCATCAGATGCTCAAAGCGCTTTACAATAATGCCTCGCATTCACCCCGATGTCAGGGTGCTGCAATACAAGGTGCTCACTACACACTGGGAGCAACTAGGGGATTAAAGACCTTGCCCAAGGATCCTTAGTGATTTTTCTGCTCAGGCTGGGATTTGAACCGAAGATCTTCTGGTCTCAAGCCCAGCGCTTGAACCACTAGACCATCAACTCCTCTTTAACTAGTAACCCTCATGCTTGGCTTATCTTATTATTAAACTGTGCATATATATATATATATATTCAGACTGTGGGTAATACAGATACATTGGGTCATGATACATAAACAGGCATATAATAAGATATTCATCATATATTACAACAAAAATAAAGAACAATAATCATACACATGACTCATGTAGAGTGAATAACATGTAAATATGTAAATTATGGAATGTTCTTGTGTCTCTCTATAAAGTCATGAGTGTCCTCTTCACTGATGTCTCACAACTTCAGTATGAGACTGAAGTTGTAGAATTCTCCTTGCTAGGGAGGTTAAACCTCTCTCACCTCGATCAGACATGTTGGTTGAATGAAATGATCTGGATCCTGTATCAGGATCCTGGACTTGTCACTAGGTTAACACAAAATGGGGGTGTACATCCAGCGCAAATCCCATTGTGGGTCTGCACTGGAGCTGCTGTGATGACCCTGAACATGGAGGGGTGGCCGAAAGACAAACGACATGATTATTACATAATTAAACTAGAGCACCACGCTCATAGAACTAGTTGACAATTCCACAAAATTACCTTGGAAAACAATTTTAAGGTCAACGTTCTGTTAGTCAGGGTGCAAGTCAAAGTGTCTTTATTAGAAGTGGCTTTTCACAAGTTAAATTAGATGTGATCAAATGTCAGGAGTATGTATTTAGTTCATGCACTTGAATCAAAGGTTTTTTGTAGTGTTGGCAGGTTTTTTTTTTTTTTTTTACTTTTTCAGTTTCTAAATTCTTTTTCAGATAATTTTCACAGAACATTGGTTATCGTTGCTATGAACAATCTGTCCTTGCTTTTAGACACTTGGTTTCGGACTGATAACTGGAAGAAAGACAAACAGCCATAAAATTGGAACCTCCATCCAATTTTGGTGATGTAGGTAAATCCATAACAGAAAAATGAGAGTGACTGAGGCACTTTTGATTGAGATATAATGAAAAATGTACACCAAATGGACTTTTCAATATTAAATTCAAATGTCCACAAAATCCACAATCTTGATCAGATTTCACTCAAACTTTGTCGGGTTACATTGAGTGCCAGTCTGCACTTCAGTTTCAAATATGAGAGTGATCGAGGCACATTTGATTAAGATATAATGTAAAATATACATCATGGAGTTTTCAATGTGAAATGGCCATAAAATCTGTAATTTGGATCAGATCTGGATCAAACTTTGTCAGTCGATAAAGGATACCATCCTACATAACACTTTTACATATGAAAGAAATTTGATCTTTTTTGACAGAGTTATGAATGTTTGAATATTCATTTAATGTTAAAAATAGGGATTTTTCTTCCAATTTTCCAAGATGTTTCTTGACTTTGCCCTTTGACCTATGACCTTGAAAATTTAATCGGTTCTGGATATGAATCTTCAGTAAAAATTTCATAATGATAGGGGGAAAATTGTGAGCTCCAGGCTGTCACAAACAGACAAACAGGGGACATAAAAATAACCTAATTATTACATGTGCTGTAGGTCAAATTTGTGCTCTCTGTATTTGCAAACATTTTCTCAATTTGCAATTTTTTTTTTAATCACAACCTCAAGTACTTGTGGAATTGATGCAGGTGTTGGAAGTGTTGGGCCTCTTTTAGCCATTGTAGTAACAGCATATCTCACCTGATCTCAGGGAATAAACAATATGATGGCCCACTGGGGGGCCTACTGTCTCCCTGCACTTACCAAAGCTATTAAGATGCCATAGTTTGAATATTAATGTCAGTGAACAAATTTGGGCTACCATATACGGCATCGGAAATTATATCTGATCTTATTTAATAATGAGTGGCCTAGAAACCCTATTTGCAGTTAGGTTTATTAATGATCACACTGTGATTTGACATAGAGTAATTATCTTCTTATTTAGAAAAGGTCCGTAAGTAACATCAACTCACGAAGTGTAAAAATAACACTGCACAAGATCCAGTTCATAACACTGAACAGACACACGAAAACTAAAAACATCATACAAATTTACAAGCACAGTAGTGTTCAGAATAATAGTAGTGCTATGTGACTAAAAAGATTAATCCAGGATTTGAGTATATTTCTTATTGTTACATGGGAAACAAGGTACCAGTAGATTCAGTAGATTCTCACAAATCCAACAAGACCAAGCATTCATGATATGCACACTCTTAAGGCTATGGAATTGGGCTATTAGTAAAAAAAAAAAGTAGAAAAGGGGGTGTTTACAATAATAGTAGTGTGGCATTCGGTCAGTGAGTTCATCAGTTTTGTGGAACAAACAGGTGTGAATCAGGTGTCCCCTATTTAAGGATGAAGCCAGCACCTGTTGAACATGTTTTTCTCTTTGAAAGCTTTGAAAGAGGAAAATGGGACGTTCAAGACATTGTTCAGAAGAACAGTATAGTTTGATTAAAAAGTTGATTGGAGAGGGGAAAACTTATACGCAGGTGCAAAAAATTATAGGCTGTTCATCTACAATGATCTTCAATGCTTTAAAATGGACAAAAAAAAAAAAAAAAAACAGAGACGCGTGGAAGAAAATGGAAAACAACCATCAAAATGGACAGAAGAATAACCAGAATGGCAAAGGCTCACCCACTGATCAGCTCCAGGATGATCAAAGACAGTCTGGTGTTACCTGTAAGTGCTGTGACAGTTAGAAGACGCCTGTGTGAAGCTAATTTATTTGCAAGAATCTCCCACAAAGTCCCTCTGTTAAATAAAAGATATGTGCAGAAGAGGTTACAATTTGTCAAAGAACACATCAACTGGCCTAAAGAGAAATGGAGGACTATTTTGTGGACTGATGAGAGTAAAATTGTTCTTTTTGAGTCCAAGGGCCGCAGACAATTTGTGAGATGACCCCCAAACTCTGAATTCAAGCCACAGTTCACAGTGAAGAAAGTGAAGCATGGTGGTGCAAGCATCATGATATGGGCATGTTTCTCCTACTATGGTGTTGGGCCTATATATCGCATACCAGGTATCATGGATCAGTTTGGATATGTCATAATACTTGAAGCGGTCATGTTGCCTTATGCTGAAGAGGACATGCCCTTGAAATGGGTGTTTCAACAAGACAATGACCCCAAGCACACTAGTAAATGAGCAAAATCTTGGTTCCAAACCAACAAAATTAATGCCTCGCAAATGTGAAGAAATCATGAAAAACTGTGGTTATACAACTAAATACTAGTTTAGTGATTCACAGGATTGCTAAAAAAGCAGTTTGAACATAATAGTTTTGAGTTTGTAGCATCAACAGCAGATGCTACTATTATTGTGAACACCCCCTTTTCTACTTTTTTTTTACTAACAGCCCAATTTCACAGCCTTAAGAGTGTGCATATCATGAATGCTTGGTCTTGTTGGATTTGTGAGAATCTACTGAATCTAGTGGTACATTGTTTCCCATGTAACAATAAGAAATATACTCAAAACCTGGATTAATCTTTTTAGTCACATAGGACTACTATTATTCTGAACACTACTGTACCTTAGAAATTTGTTTTTGTTTCATTCTAAATCATTCAATTAAAAAATTACATCTACCATTAACAAAATGCTGCAAGGAAGCAAATAAAGCATTATGGAAAAGTATTACAGTTTGCGCAATGTAACAGCATATAAAGGGTAATACAAAAGTATTTTACACATTACATTGATGATACATTAACATGAACTGTAATATGCAAACAAACAAACAAACAAAAATCATTTGGCACAACTTTGCATGCAAGTATGGAAATAATCTACTGTGAAATTTTCACTCAAAATACTGTACGTGTTCACAAAAACATATTGCTTATCTTATAAATGTATAACGTAAAAAAAACAAACAAAAAAAAAAAACGAACCCAGCCTCACAATGATGAAGTGATTTCCATATCATTATCACCTCAACTGGTCAACATTGATTTTGTGAAAATATTCTTGACAGTTCATCTGTGATGCTTTATATTTACATGCTCTTACCAAAATATACACATAGTTGTCTTCACTGAATGCATTAATAATCTTTGTCAATTAACAATAATTGGATTTGATTTGTGTTGAGTATTCAATAAAATATCATCTATAAAAATGCACTGAGAAAATAAATAATAAAGTGTGTAGTCTTTAGGCTTGTCAACACTCTGAATGCTCATTAGGCCTTAAACGATCATACAAATTAAACACAGCCACAGAGCTCTAAAATGTGTAAGATATCTCAAAAAATGTTTGATTCCTATTGTTTTTCATCCATATTTTCACATCCAAGGACTAGATATAGGGGCCGCTGACGTATAGGCACTCATGATTGTTATTCACATGCTTAAATAAGAAATTTTTAAAAACTAGCAAATGCACTGTTTTTTTCTTCTAATTTAAGTCAAATTATGTAAATAGTTTTGCAAATGTGTTTTCTAGATCAAACCTGGTATAACTGTGGAGTTGCCATAGTGTTGAATGGAACATGCTTGGAAACAGTATGACTTCAAAATGCAAGTTGTCACCACTATCAGTAAGTACAAACCATAGACTGTATATTTACTGGACAAAGCCTCTGTGATGTCACCCGTAGGTTTTCTTAGTCTCCGTGTTGAGAGCCCTGCCTGCACTGATTTATAATGAACTCATGAATGCATAAAGGGGCGGAGCATGAGTGGCTCTGCGTGTGACAAATGAAGCCTGAACACACCTCTTTCTTCAAGTCCGAACAAGCAAGTGTTTGTTTTGGTGTTTATTAAATCATGTTTTGGGTGGTTTTCCTATTGATTTGCTTTGGTGTGGATATTAGAAGTTAATAGCCGCTTATTTTCTCAGTAATCATACAATTAGCTATGAGCTATGATCAGACTGTGAGAGGAAGAGTTGCTGGGCTCAGCTGCTGTCACTCAAAGTGACCACACCCACAATTATACAAAACGTTATGTCTTAAAAATTTGGAAAATAAGAAGTTAGAAAAAAAAGAGTTGTGGCATTGTATGAGGATGTCTGAAGTGGCAGAGAAGTATGTGAGGGTAGTGCAGGACATGTACAAGGATATGACAGCAGTGAGATGTGCAATAGGAATGACAAACTCATTTGGGGTGGAGGTGGGATTACACCAAGGATCAGCCCTGAGTAGTTTCTTATTCGCAATGGTGATGGACAGGTTGACAGATGAGGTCTCCATGGACTATGATGTTTGCAGATACCATTGTGATCTGTAGTGAGAGTAGAGAGCAGGTTGAGGTTAGTCTGGAGAGGTGGAGATATGCTCTAGAGAGAAGGGGAATGAAAGTCAGTAGGAGCAAGACTGAGTACATGTGTGTGAATGGGAGGGAGCCCAGTGGAATAGTGCAGTTACAAGGAGTAGAAGTGGTGAAAGTAGATGAGTTTAAATACTTGGGGTCACCTGTTCAAAGTAATGGGGAGTGTGGTCGGGAGGTGAAGAAGAGAGTGCAGGCAGGGTGGAGTGGATGGAGAAAGGTGACAGGAGTGATTTGTGAATGAAGAATATCAGCAAGAGCGAAGGGGAAAGTTTACAAGACAGCAGTGAGACCAGCTATGTTGTACGGCTTAGAGACTGTGGCACCAATAAAAAGACAGGAGGCAGAGCTGGAGGTGGCAGAGCTGAAGATGTTGCGAGTCTCTTTGGGAGTGATGAGGATGGACAGGATTAAGAATGAACATATCAGAGGAACAGCTCAGGTGGGACGGTTTGGACACAAAGTCAGAGAGGTGAGATTGAGATGGTTTGGACATGTGCAGAGGAGGGACCCAGGGTATATAGAGAGAAGGATGCTGAGGATGGAGCCACCAGGCAGGAGGAGAACAGGGAGGCCAAAGAGGAGGTTTATGGTTGTGCTGAGGGAGGACATGCAGGTGGTTGGTGTGACAAAGGAAGATGGACAGAGGACAGGTGAGATGGAAACTATTAATCTGTTGTAGCAACCCCTAACAGGAGCAGTCAAAAGCAGAAGTTTAAAAAAAATCACCCCACACAGTTGTCATGGGGGACAGGCTGTAAACATATTTATTTCTGCTCAGAAGTCGGACATTTTAACCCATTGCCTTATGGGAATGTGCTCTATTTTGGAGCCAGCGTTGAGCGGCCAGTCAAGTAACTGCAATATTTCTGACTTCCAGGAAGATATCAAATGAAGTTTACTGCCTGGTAGACTGAATTTCTAGCATTAGATCTATAATGTATATTGCCATCATTGATAGATATGTACTTCATTGTCCTCATAGGAAAAGTCTCTTAGACACTACTTGTGTCCTCACATTGGTCTTAGCTTACTTTTCATCAAGTCTGTATGCCTTCCTGACAACCAGACACTTGTTTTTATTCTCACTTGCTGCTCATTGTTACTTGGAATTGTGAATGTCTGTGTAACATTTTGCACTTATTATGCAAAGAACCATTGCCACTCACAGCATGTAACCTATTACCTCAGTATACTCAAAAAATAACTTATCAGTGAACATAAAAAAATTATGTAAAGTATTTCCACCCAAGTAAAATGCGTTAACTTAGCCAGAAACAATTTTGCTGAGTCATCTAAATGTAAATTTGTTGGGTCAACATGATGTATTTGCGTTACTGTTACCTAATTACTATGGTTTAGGCCAATTAGATTTGTAAGGGTAAATGTAACAAAAATGAAAAGTAAGTCCCTTCAGCTAAATCTGAGGTGGGTCTGCATGTTGAACTGGCGCAAGTTTCACGCTGGATGCCCTTCCTGATGCAACTCCACATTACACAGAGAAATGTGGCAGGGGTGGGGTTTGAACCGGGAACCTTTCATACTGAAACCAAGTACACTAACCACTTGGTTCAACACTCCTGTCCTGTAAGTAGTTACAACTACTTTTAAAATAGTACAGTTACATGTCAACTTAACTTTGCTGTGTTGGATACGCACAATTTATGCAGATCCACCTTGGATTTGCTGTGGTGCCCCTGAGTGCAAACAAGCGAGCAGCCAAGTGATTCATTGGTTTTTGTTACATTTACCCTACAAATCTAGTTGGCCTGACACATGGTAATTAAGTAAAGGTAACACAAACTCATTGTGTTGACCCAACAAATTTATATTTAGGTGACTCAGCAAAATTTTTTCTGGCTACGTTAATGCATTTTACATAGGTGGAAATACTTTCCATAATTTTATTATGTTCACTGAGCAAGTTAAATTTTAAGTTGTTGCATGTTAAAACTACATGATTTGAATGTGTTCACCTATGAAACTTGATTTTATATTGTAGAAGCTACATGTTAGACTTACGTTCATGTAACATAAAAACCAACAACACCCATGTTGGGTTTTTTGAGTGTACAGTCATTATCACCATTATGTTTTGTGAAGATTTGGAATGGTTCACACAGATGTTTTACACTTATTATTTTTAAATCACCATGTACTGTATTTATTAACTAAAAAACAAGGAATGTTTAATACTTCTGGCACAAATCTAATCCCATTACCAGTTAATTAAAAAAATGGACACACATTTCGGCTCCCTGCAGCTTTTGTGTTTGTTCAGACATCATGCTCCATCAGCTGGTCCATTAATGTTTCTCACTCATTTGGTCATATGTTTGCTGCACACCACCACATCCAGTGATATCTACACAAGTGCAGCTGGGCTGCCCGGTCCTTTCAACACCTGAGCTTAAATGTTCATTTAAGTCTCAGTGACAACAGATCTCCAAAGGGAATCCTTGTTTCTCCTCCGATGTTTTGAGATTTTCCACATAGAGCAGAGTCATATCTGAAAAATACAAGGTCCACAGCCATAGTTAACAACACCGACTTTCAAATGTCTCAGTGACCTGCAAAAAGTAATTTTAGGTGTAAGGTCAATGCTTGCCCTAAAATTCCACAGTGGAAACACTCAATAAACAAATGAATAAATAAATAAATATAAACCACCTGGTACACTTTTAGCTTTCTTTTGTTTTTAGAACACTTACTGTTAAACCTATCGGTTGCAAACTTTTATTAAGAATATAAATATAAACAAAATAGGTATTTTATCTAATAACACTATGTAACAAATTTTTATTTTTGTTTTGTTCCTGGGTACACAGTGTGTTTTCCTAACCTGTTATGCCTTAAATAAATAGAAAATAGCTGTTATTCCACAGAAACTTTGCTTCTGTGATCAGGACAATGATATTTTGAAATGTGTCTGTTTTCAAGAATATTCTCGATTCGCCTTCACTACTACTGAGTAGTCTAGAATATTCTTTAACTGCTAGAACTGTCCAGAATTTTCTAGAAGTTTCCAAAATTATCTAGAAATTTCAAGAAATTTTTAGAACTTTCTAGAACGTTAAAAAAAAAAAAATCAAAGTTTGTGCTGAATGTAGTCATTTTTCCATAGACTTTAGACATAAGCACTTGAAATATAACACTTAGAAGCCAGGAACAAAAATTGTGTTACATAGTGTAATCTTGTGTTGACATTGAAAAATATTAGTTCAGCATACAATACAACTCAGAGACAGCAGAGAAATATTGGCAGCATGTGAGATAAGACACACTGCGCCAACAAACTGTAGTACTTATTCAACTTGTCAGAACTGAAGAGTATTTGGGTTAAATTACATCCTGAGCTGGAAGATCATTTTGGTCCCACCATATGAAAACTGATTTTCTTACATTCAGCTAAGTCAGGTAGAGGTAAAATGCCTGTTAGTCCAGAAGCTCTGTGGAACAAACACTGGATGATGCATCCATGGAGACAAAGGTCCCCATCTTCCACCCAATGCAAAGGAGCACACAGAGCAACAAAAATCTTATTGCTTGTTTCTGCCCAATGCCTGATGGTTTTCAAGTCTACTGATGTGGACTTCTGTGACATATGTTACATCTGAAATAAGCTGTTCAAGACTAAATTTTGGTTATAGGCAGGTAGCTTCTACAAGCCTATTAATCGAATTCTCCGACTTTTGGGGATGTTTAACGTGAATCCCTAAACATATTTAATTGTATGACAGGTAAAAAAAAGAAAAGGTTTGCACACTGTGGCTCCTTTAAAGGCAAACAAGAAATCCAATATTGTTTGAATATTTACAGTACAAATATCAAGAAAGGCAACCAAATATTTTTGTTTTTCTGAAATTAAAACACAGCAAAGACAAAGAAAGACCAAAAAAAGTCATTTCAGAGAGAGGAGGAGCTCTGGCTGTAATGTCTTGGAAGCAGCTGATCATATTCAGCCTCAGAGGTCAGGGACAGTGAGGGAGGCGTGACGCTGTTGGAGACCAAGGACAAGTCTCTAAATGGGGAAGGAGGCGTCAGGGCAACCAGCATCTCCGTGTCTTTGGGTCGTCTGCCACTCGCACATGCGGAGCCCATAAGCTCATAAATCTTCCCTACTGGTGGATTTTTGCAGAAGCTGGAGACGGCTGTGACCTCAGCATACGTTGTGACCGTGGAGGGAGCGTGCCTGCTCCTGGAGGTGATGTACTGAGGTGAACAGGATGCTGTGTCCGCAGCTTGGGACACAACGTGGGCTCTGGAGGAGGGGTTGGCGGTAGCTTCCCCAGGCAGCATCATAGTGTTGAGCTCACTGATGTTGGCAGAGAAACGGTTAACCACACAGCTGATTTGGTCCATAATGGTGGTGCACTGAGCCTGAGCACCTAATATGCCAATGCCGATGTCACCAACAGCGATGGCGCTAATGTCCGCGCCATCAGCTGTGCCAATGCCAAAGCTGTTGTCTGCATCCCGTCTCCTGACCACAACGGTGTGCTCGGATACATAGTTGGGTGCTTCCTGTCCATCATCTCTCTCCTGGTAACCCCTGGTCTTCACCATATGCCTGTTAACACTGGACAGAAGTGATGGAGAAGGAGAGTAGGAGAATGGCTGAGACACGTCATATTCCTCTTTGTCATCAGTGACTATAGCTGTATCTCCTTTTGAAAAAGGCTTGATTATGGCTGTTTGGTTCGCCTCTCCTGCGTCCTTCTTCTTGACATGGAATGACATCCTCTTCCAGAGGTTTGGTCTGTAGCTACGCTCATTCTGTGCCCATGTCCCATTGGAACTGAGGAATGTATACAAGTACAAAAGTATTAGTTATTCAGTGTAATGATTCAGAAATAATAACATACACAACTGTTACACACAACCCCAATTCCAATGAAGTTGGGATGTTGGGTAAAATGTAAATAAAAACAGAATACAATGATTTGCAAATCCTCTTAAACCTATATTCAATTGAATACACCACAAAGACAAGATATTTAATGTTCAAACTGAAAAACTTTATTGTTTTGTGTAAATATTTGCTCATTTTGAAATGGATGCCTGCAACACGTTTCAAAAAAGTTGCAACAGTGGTATGTTTACCACTGTGTTACATCACCTTTCCTTCTAACAACACTCAATAAGCGTTTGGGAACTGAGGACACTAATTGTTGAAGCTTTGTATAGGTGGAATTCTTTCCCATTCTTGCTTGATGTACAACTTCAGTTGTTCAACAGTCCGGGGCCTCCATTGTCGTATTTTTCACTTCATAATGCACCACACAGTTTCAATAGGCGACAGGTCTGGACTGCAGGCAGGCCAGTCTAGTACCCGCACTCTTTTACTACGAAGCCACTCTGTTGTAACACGTGCAGAATGTGGCTTGGCATTGTCTTGCAGAAATATGCAGGGACGTCCCTGAAAAAGACGTTGCTTGGATGGCAGCATGTGTTGCTCCAAAACCTGGATGTACCTTTCAGCATTGATGGTGCCATCACAGATGTGTAAGTTGTCCATGTCATGGGCACTAACACACCCCCATACTATCACAGATGCTGGCTTTTGAACTTTGTGCTGGTAACAATTTGGATGTTTTTTTTTTCCTCTTTTGTCTGGAGAACACTACCTCCATGATTTCCAAAAACAATTTGAAATGTGGACTCATCAGACGACAGCACACTTTTCCACTTTGCGTCTGTCCATTTCAAATGAGCTCGGGTCCAAAGAAGGCGGCGGTGTTTCTGTATGTTGTTGATGTATGGCTTTCACTTTGCATGGTAGAGTTTTAACTTGCACTTGTAGATGTAGCGACGAACTGTGTTAACTGACAATGGTTTTCTGAAGTGTTCCTGAGTCCACGTGGTAAGATCCTTTACACAATGATTTTGGTTTTTAATGCAGTGCCACCTGAGGGATCGAAGGTCACGGGCATTCAATGTTGGTTTTCGGCCTTGCCGCTTGCGTGTCGAAAGTTCTCCAGATTCTCTGAATCTTCTGATTATATTATGGACTGTAGATGATGGAACCCCTAAATTCCTTGCAATTGAACATTGAGAAACATTGTTCTTAAACTGTTGGACTATTTTTTCAAGCAGTTATTCACAACGTGGTGATCCTCGCCCCATCTATGCTTGTGAATGGCTGAGCCTTTTGGGGATGTTCCTTTTATACCCACTCATGACACTCATCTGTTTCCACACAGGTGTTCTTTGAGCATTCATCAACTTAGTCTTTTGTTGCGCCTGTCCCAATTATTCTGAAATGTGTTGCAGACATCCATTTCAAAATGAGCAAATATTTGCACAAACACAAAAAGTCACATAACATCCCAACTTCACTGGAATTGGGGCTGTAATTTAAGATCAACAATTCTTGAATTCCTGATCAAGATGAATGAACAAGGGCCAACAAAGGTCGGACCCTGTTTTGACACAGTTACCATTATAACCAAGATCAAGACCCGTGGTTATTTCACATCTGACTGGTTTCTAAGTAGTGAGTGTGCTTGTTTCCATTGTGGAAGGACCCCAGTTCAAAACCCACCCCTGACGATTCTCCATGCAGTATGGAGTTGCATCAGGAAGGACATCCGGTGTAAAACTCAGCATGCAGATCCACCTCCAATTTGCTGTGGAGACCCCAAAACAAGGAGGCAAAAGGGACTTACTTTTTACTCTTGCAAACTGTTATTGGGTATGTAACAGTGTCTCCTTGTGATTATAAATGGTATAGGTATTCAAGTGATGGGTCTTAGCAGCATACATTTATGGCCACCCCAGTCACCGAAAGCTATCAAGGAGGCTGCAATGATTTTTTTCACCTCCACCAAGGAGGTGTTGATTTTATTGCTGTTTGTCTGTCTGTCTGAAAACTCGTCATTTCATTAATTAGTCATTAAATCTCAAATTTTCGAATTTTCTATAAATTTATTAAAATGGGAGAGACACCATAACTCTGCCGAGTTATCAGCTTACCACACAGGTAAACCTACTCAGCCGTTCTGTGCCGTACGCACATTCATTGTTACTGAAGTCTTTGCAGTTGTGACTTATACTTGCAGCATGTAGCCGAGTTTGTGGGAAGTTTGGAGGAGTTGGCATCTCCACTCCTCACTTCTTACTTGCTAAGTATTTCAATTGATACTGCAAGTTTTCCAGTTTTCCTCTGCACTCTGGGAGTATTTGGATTTATTCCTTCAGGAGGATTACTGAGTTTTGCTGACTGTTTGCTGGGTGTACACACACCCACCTAATCTGTTTTTGCTCCTGCCAGCAGTACTGGTCTGACAGGCTTGAGCGGTGGCCACCTGGGGTACCAGGACTTGGCGGCTCTGGTGTATTGCAGGCCTCCGGCTGGTGGTGGAACTTCGTGGGTTCTGGCTCTTCTCTGGATAGGCGTCTCCTACCCTCGGGCCTGCCCACGTGTCACCATTTTCTGTTATTAATTGGACTCAGCATATTTGTAACCTGTTTGTACTTTTGCATAATAAATTGTTATTTATTATGCAAAATCCCATTGACCGCTCATTTACGCCCCCTAACATGGGTCCGTGCATTCACTTTCTCAACAAACAGGATGCACCTGAGCTCAATTTTGAGCTTTATGGCAAAGGCTGTGAATACTTACGTACATGTGATTTCTTAACTTCTTATTTTTAATAAATTTGCAGAAATCTAAAAAAAAAACAACCAAAAAAAAAAACACATTGACATTATGGGGTATTGTGAGTAGAATTTCACCCATTTTGAAATAAGGCTGTAACATAACAAGATGTAGAAAAAGTGAAGCGCTGTGAATACTTTCCAGATGCACCGTACACCCAGTCATCAGTATTATAATCATGCCCCAGTCTGTCTTTAGCCTACAGTGTAATTTCACATCTCCCTCCACTTTCCTTTATCTTCCCTAGAAAGCAAAATCTTCAAACGCTGTGTGTCTCCTCTGGGAGTGCTTAACCCAAATGAGGTAGTCTTTTCCCAGCGTCGACAGCAGTTTTTCTCAGCTTCTTTTTGTAGCCTGTTGCAGCAAATTCACCTTCGATTTATCAGAGTTGAATCACATTATGAAGCAAAGCACACTGTAAACACTAAAACTCCAATTTGTTGTTCTTAATGTGATTGCTGGGTACCGTAATCTGAAAATAAAAAAATGTAGGTGGCTGTGTAAACTTCAGTAATGTAAGTATCAGGATAGTCACAATTTTTACATTTTGCCTTTGTCCATCACCACATTGGAACTAAAATAAAACAATCAGGATGTGCTTGTGGTGTAGACATTCACCCTTAATTAGAGGATTTTAACAAAAAATATCACATTAACCATTTAGGAATTACATACATTTTTACACATAGTCTCTCCAATGCTGTCAGTGGACAAACTAAGTAAGGATGATTGTTGCAAACAATTTTCTTTTGATAAGTGAGGGAAGGGACACATGAACATTTCCAACTCACTGAATATGTCTTGACTTCATTGACATCAATCATTAAGAAATACAAAGAGTATGGTACCGTATGGTAAATCTCTCTGGATTTGGCAATTTTCAGAATCAGAGTGACCATGCAAGAAGGAGACCAGTGTAGGAAGCCTTCATGGTGGAGTGCCAGATACAAGGGCTTTAACAAAACAGATCAAATTTGGACTCCAATTTCCCATGTGTTTTCTGTCAAAGTATCACTAAAATTGTACACCTCCTTTTTGATGTCCCATTCACACTATGACGTGAAGTGTTTGAAGCTGGCTGATGTAGCAGATTCTCAAAAATCTCTGTGAACGGCTCACTCCTGGGGTCCAAATTTCTTATTTTCAATGCAGGTCAACATAGCTCAGCAGAGCGCAACATTTGGCGAAAGCCCACTAACTTAGTATTGTACCTAGTTTGACGTTCGGCATCGAAGCACGGGTGCATTGGAAGTGCATCCTGCAGAGCAGTAGGGTAGCTTGGTGGAACAGACGGTCGACTCAACGTTTGTGACGTAATGTGATGTAGCCTATATAAATTCCATGAAATTTTGTGATTGTGTCACTTGTCAATTCCTTTACATTTCTTCATATTTCTATGTACTTCTTCATGCCCAAGGGAAGCAGAGGAGGTGGTGCATCCAGTCAAGCCTCTGACATTAGCCAGTAGAGGCTGGTGGTAGTGAACAGAGTAGTAACAGGTTGCTAGTGGAGGTGACTTTGTGGTAGTGGAGCTCAACACTGTCCAGCATTTTAGCATGAATGCTGAAGATTTTAAGCATGTTGACAATTTTTCTGGGACCACAACAACCATCAATGTTGCCCAACTGATATCCACTTACCTCTTGCAGAGTCTGGCAGACCTTGACACTTTTTGATAGGAATCAAATTTTCACTCTCTTTGGCAAACATCGGGCTAACCGTCAGAACCATAAGAAAATCCTTCACTGTGACACTCCACCATAAATATGTTGCTCACTTGTGAGTTTTGGTTCAACTGGTTTAGTCCAGATGAGATTCCTTTCTTTCTTTTTTTTATTTTTGAAATGGCACTGCAGTGCAGACCAGTGAAGGTCCATTGTAAGTAGTTCTTTGAATAGTTTAAACAGGCATACCTGTCTTGATCATACAGTTAACTTGAAATTGGACCAAGTTCCTCCAGTTCAGGCAGATCATAATCCACTTGTTAATCCACATCACAGATTAAATTAGTGTTTTGACTGTTTTGTTAAATTAGGGAGGTACCACAATTTGACTAAAATGGACCAAACACAGTAGGTGTTTTCAACATTTTTTACTTTACTGATATACTTGCTATATACTTTACTGATATATATATATATATATATATATATATATATATATATATATATATATATATATATATATATATATATATATATATATATATATATCCCACAAGGAGTGCTCACAGGCGGATGACGTCACCGACAGGCGTGGAAAAACTCACACATGCGCACGAGGGTTCAAGCATGTCTGACGTAAAAACATATGAATGAAATCCATATAGTTTTTGAAAAAAATAAAAAGGACCTATACTTTATTGACAGACCTCGTATATACGAGGTCTGTCAATAAAGTATAGGTCCTTTTTATTTTTTGATATATGAATGGATTTCATTCATATGTTTTTACGTCAGACATGCTTGAACCCTCGTGCGCATGTGTGAGTTTTTCCACGCCTGTCGGTGACGTCATCCGCCTGTGAGCACTCCTTGTGGGAGGAGTCGTCCAGTCCCTCGTCGGAATTCCTTTGTCTGAGAAGTTGCTGAGAGACTGGCGCTTTGTTTGATCAAAATTTTTTCTAAACCTGTGAGGCACATTGAAGTGGACATGGTTCGAAAAATTAAGCTGGTTTTCGGTGAAAATTTTAACGGCTGATGAGAGATTTTGAGGTGATACTGTCGCTTTAAGGACTTCCCACGGAGCGAGACGTCGCGCAGCACTCCCAGGCGCCGTCGTCAGTCTGTTTCAAGCTGAAAACCTCCACATTTCAGGCTCTATTGATCCAGGACGTCGTGAGAGAACAGAGAAGTTTCAGAAGAAGTCGGTTTCAGCATTTTATCCGGATATTCCACTGTTAAAGGAGATTTTTTTAATGAAAGACGTGCGGGCGGATTGCAGTGTCAGCTCGCAGCCGCCGCGACGTTCTGCCACAGGAAAAACACCTCCGTTGGAAGCCTTAAGGACAAGTTGGAACACGTCCAGCTGTTAAATAATTTCTCATATACTCACTCCACTGAAAGCCATCAAAAGCCGCCTGGATTTTACAAATGGTTATCAACACGGAGGTGTTTTTCCTGTGCTGCCGCACCGCGCTGGCTGCGTCCCGACTCGTGGACCCGTCCACATGTCTTTCATTAAAAAAATCTCCTTTAACAGTGGAATATCCGGATAAAATTCTGAAACTGACTTCTTCTGAAACTTCTCTGTTCTCTCACGACGTCCTGGATCAATAGAGCCTGAAATGTGGAGGTTTTCAGCTTGAAACAGACTGACGACGGCGCCTGGGAGTGCTGCGCGACGTCTCGCAAAATTTTCACCGAAAACCAGCTGAATTTTTCGAACCGTGTCCACTTCGATGTGCCTCACAGGTTTGGAAAAAAATTTTGATCAAACAAAGCACCAGTCTCTCAGCAACTTCTCAGACAAAGGAATTCCGACGAGGGGCTGGACGACTCCTCCCACAAGGAGTGCTCACAGGCGAATGACGTAACCGACAGGCGTGGAAAAACTCACGCATGCGCACGAGGGTTCAAGTATGTCTGACGTAAAAACATATGAATGAAATCCATATAGTTTTTGAAAAAAAATAAAAAGGACCTATACTTTATTGACAGCCCTCGTATATACAGTAGTGTTCAGAATAATAGTAGTGCTATGTGACTAAACAGTTTAATCCAGGTTTTGAGTATATTCCTTGTTGTTACATGGGAAACAAGGTACCAGTAGATTCAATAGATTCTCACAAATCCAACAAGACCAAGCATTCATGATATGCACACTTTTGAGACTATGAAATTGGGCTATTAGTAAAAAAAGCTGTTGACGCTACAAACTCAAAACTATTATGTTCAAACTGCTTTTTTAGCAATCCTGTGAATCACTAAACTAGTATTTAGTTGTATAACCACAGTTTTTCATGATTTCTTCATATCTGCGAGGCATTAATTTTGTTGGTTTGGAACCAAGATTTTGCTCATTTACTAGTGTGCTTGGGGTTATTGTCTTGTTGAACCAACCATTTCAAGGGCATGTCCTCTTCAGCATAAGGCAACATGACCTTTTCAAGTATTTTGACATATCCAAACTGATCCATGATACCTGGTATGTGATATATAGGCCTAACACCATAGTAGGAGAAACATGCCCATATCATGATGCTTGCACCACCATGCTTCACTGTCTTCACTGTGAACTGTGGCTTGAATTCAGAGTTTGGGGGTTGTCTCACAAACTGTCTGTGGCCCTTGGACCCAAAAAGAACAATTTTACTCATCAGTCCACAAAATATTCCTCCATTTCTCTTTAGGCCAGTTGGTGTGTTCTTTGGCAAATTGTAACCTCTTCTACACATGTCTTTTATTTAACAGAGGGACTTTTCGGGGAATTTTTGCCAATAAATTAGCTTCACACAGGCATCTTCTAACTGTCACAGCACTTACAGGTAACTCCAGACTGTCTTTGATCATCCTGGAGCTGATCAATGGGTGAGCCTTTGCCATTCTGGTTATTCTTCTATCCATTTTGATGGTTGCTTTCTGTTTTCTTCCACGCATCTCTGTTTTTTTTTTTGTCCATTCTAAAGCATTGAAGATCATTGTAGATGAACAGCCTATAATTTTTTGCACCTGCGTATAAGTTTTCCCCTCTCCAATCAACTTTTTAATCAAACTACACTGTTCTTCTGAACAATGTCTTGAACGTCGCATTTTCCTCAGGCTTTCAAAGAGAAAAGCATGTTCAACAGGTGCTGGCTTCATCCTTACATAGGGGACACCTGATTCACACCTGTTTGTTCCACAAAATTGACGAATTCACTGACTGAATGCCACACTACTATTATTGTGAACACCCCCTTTTCTACTTTGTTTTTACTAATAGCCCAATTTCATAGCTTTAACAGTGTGCATATCATGAATGCTTGGTCTTGTTGGATTTGTGAGAATCTACTGAATCTACTGGTACCTTGTTTCCCATGTAACAATAAGAAATATACTGAAAGCCTGGATTAATCATTTTAGTCACATAGCACTACTATTATTCTGAACACTACTGTATATATATATATATATATATATATATATATATATATATATATATATATATATATATATATATAGACGAGGTCTGTTAGAAAAGTATCTGACCTTTTTATTTTTTGCAAAAACCATATGGATTTGAATCACGTGTGATTGCATCAGCCAAGCTTGAACCTTCATGCGCATGCGTGAGTTTTTTCACGCCTGTCGGTTGCGTCATTCACCTGTGAGCAGGCTTTGTGTGAGCAGTGGTCCACCCCTCTCGTCGGATTTTTATTGCGAATAAATGTCTGGACGATTTGGAGCTTTGCTGCATCAATTTTTTCCAGAAACTGTGAGAGACCTCCAGGTGGACACCATTCGGAAAATTCATATGGCTTTCAGCGATGATTTTATTGGGATTACACAGATTAAGGAGTGCTCCAGCCAGTTTAAAGATCGCCCATAGCGTCTGAGAGCGCGGTGCACTCCGAGCGCCGATCGACAGGCTGACACCCCGCTGAAATAACCAGATCCTTTCCAACGTGAAGGCTTTCTTGATCCGGGACGTCATCTGACTTCCACAAAAAAAGGCAGAAAGCGTGGACATCAGCACTTTTTCGGCACATTCCACTGGCACAAAACCACCTCCATGTTGGTCTCACAGGACGGCTTTCAGATGGCTCAGACGGTTTTCGGTGGCTTTTCAGTCGTGTGACTATCCGAGAAATTGTGCATGAGCTGGACATGCCCCAACATGTCCTGTGAGGCTTCATCACGATGTTGCTTTGCACCATGCGGCTCCGGCGCGACGTGCGGAATTCCTCCGCTCCTCTTTCCATGACAAAAACTCCTGTAACAGTGGAATGTGCCGTTCATTTTTAAACTGGACGCTGTGTTGATCCGGGACGTCGTCTGACTAGCACAGAAATTGCGGAAGACGTGGACATCAGCACTTTTTCGGCACATTGAGACAGACGTGCGAAGGAATTCTGCGCATCGGGACATTTCCGCATGGCGCAAAGCAACGCTGTGATGAAGCCTCACAGGACATGTTGGGGCATGTCCAGGCTCATCCACAATTTCTCGGATATTCACATGACTGAAAAGCAACTGAAAGCCGTCTGAGCCATCTGAAAGCCGTCCTGTGAGACCAACACGGAGGTGGTTTTGTGCCGCGCCATGAGCGGCACGGTGGCGCATTCATCCGCTTCTTTTTCCATGAAAAAAACTCCTGTAACAGTGGAATGTGCCGAAAAAGTGCTGATGTCCACGCCTTCTGCCTTTTTTTGTGGAAGTCAGATGACATCCCGGATCAACAAAGCCTTCACGTTGGAAATGATCTGGTTGTTTCAGCCTGTCGATCGGCGCTCGGAGCACGGCGCGCTCTCAGCAGCTGTGGGCGGTCTTTAAACCAGCTGAAGCACTCCTTAATCTGTGTAATCCCCATAAAATCGTCGCTGAAAGCCATATAAATTTTCCGAATGGTGTCCACCTGGAGGTATCTCACAGTTTCTGGAAAAATTTGATGCAGCAAAGCTCCAAATCATTCAGACATTTATTCGCAATAAAAATCTGATGAGAGGGGTGGACCACTGCTCACACAAAGCCTGCTCACAGGCAAATGACGCAACTGACAGGCGTGAAAAAACTCACGCATGCGCACAAAGGTTCAACCTTGGCTGATGCAATCACACGTGATTCAAATCCATATGGTTTTTGCAAAAAATAAAAAGGTCAGATACTTTTCTAACAGACCTTGTATATACATATCAAAAAGACCTCTTAAAAAATAAGAAAAATTACCAAAATGAATATGATGTCTTTGAACATTTTATGAAATGTGTCACTAATTTACATTATATTAAATCGTTCTAACTGCTTAATGTATATTTAATGGGCTCTTTGTTTTCTGCATACCTGACATTTTCCTGCACTGACCCTCGGCGTCGAAACAGGTTGGCCATACTGCTCGAAGATTTAGACTTTGCAGCTTTTTTGGCATCAACTACATGCATCCGTACCGCAGTGGAAGTTGTGAAGGCACTACGGACGTTCTTTTCAGGCTTTGCAAGCATGATGTATACCTGGTTAAAAAAATCACACACATGCACATTTATTCATTATTTATTTGCATATAGATGCAGGAATGTAATGCATAAACGTGTGACAAACTAAAGGAAAAATGGCCATCAAGAATAGAATAGAATAGAATAGAAACTTTATTGCCATTGCACATATATGTACATACAATGAAACTTGTCCTCTGCATTTAACCCATCCTAATTACAGTTAGACACAATTGTCTTAATTCAGTTCAGTTGAATTCAGTTTATTTATATAGTACCAAATCATAACAATACTGCCTTGACGCACATCACACGGGTAAAGTCTAACCTTACCAACCCCTGCCAAGCAAGCACACAGGTGACAGTGGAAAGGAAAAACTCCCTCTGGCATATTTGAGGAAGGAACCTTAACCAGAGCAGACTCCGAGGGGCAACCCACTGCTTGGGCCAGTCTAACAGCTACAAAGTTTTTACAAAAGTGTTGGGTCACTTGCTGCCAGAACAACTTTGTTGGCCTTGCATTGACACTTCAGATATCTGTAACTCTACTTGAAAGATGAATCACAAAGAAAAAATAATGTCATTTTTTTTTATGCAGCACCACAAATTTCCCCAAAGAGTCATATACTAGAAGCCCCATGAGCAAGTACATTGGCAATAGTGGGAAGGAAAAAACTCTCAGTCCTTTTTTTGATTATAGGAAAAGACCTCAGCAGATTAGACTCAGGTAGGTGACCATCTGCTTTGTCCACACTAAAGAAACAAGACAATGAAGAATTTTAGAACATACAATGATATAAATGTGGCAGCTAAGCAACTACAACCCCTGGCAAAAATTTTGGAATCACCGGCCTCGGAGGATGTTCATTCAGTTGTTTAATTTTGTAGAAAAAAAGCAGATCACAGACATGACACAAAACTAAAGTCATTTCAAATGGCAAACGCTCCAACACATCACTAGTATTTTGTTGCACCACCTCTGGCTTTTATAACAGCTTGCAGTCTCGAGGCATGGACTTAATGAGTGACAAACAGTACTCTTGATCAATCTGGCTCCAACTTTCTCTGATTGCTGTTGCCAGATCAGCTTTGCAGGTTGGAGCCTTGTCATGGACCATTTTCTTCAACTTCCACCAAAGATTTTCAATTGGATTAAGATCCGGACTATTTGCAGGCCATGACATTGACCCTATGTGTCTTTTTGCAAGGAATGTTTTCACAGTTTTTGCTCTACGGCAAGATGCATTATCATCTTGAAAAATGATTTCATCATCCCCAAACATCCTTTCAATTGATGGGATAAGAAAAGTGTCCAAAATATCAACGTAAACTTGTGCATTTATTGATGATGTAATGACAGCCATCTCCCCAATGCCTTTACCTGACATGCAGCCCCTTATCATCAATGATTGTGGAAATTTACATGTTCTCTTCAGGCAGTCATCTTTATAAATCTCATTGGAACGGCACCAAACAAAAGTTCCAGCATCATCACCTTGCCCAATGCAGATTTGAGATTCATCACTGAATATGACTTTCATCCAGTCATCCACAGTCCACCATTGCTTTTCCTTAGCCCATTGTAACCTTGTTTTTTTCTGTTTAGGTGTTAATGATGGTTTTCGTTTAGCTTTCTGTATGTAAATCCCATTTCCTTTAGGCGGTTTCTTACAGTTCGGTCACAGACGTTCACTCCAGTTTCCTCCCATTCATTCCTCATTTGTTTTGTTGTGCATTTTTGATTTTTGAGACATATTGCTTTAAGTTTTCTGTCTTGACGCTTTGATGTCTTCCTTGGTCTACCAGTATGTTTGCCTTTAACAACCTTCCCATGTTGTTTGTATTTGGTCCAGAGTTTAGACACAGCTGACTGTGAACAACCAACATCTTTTGCAACATTGTGTGATGATTTACCCTCTTTTAAGAGTTTGATAATCCTCTCCTTTGTTTCAACTGACATCTCTCGTGTTGGAGCCATGATTCATGTCAGTCCACTTGGTGCAACAGCTCTCCAAGGTGTGATCACTCCTTTTTAGATGCAGACTAACGAGCAGATCTGATTTGAAGCAGGTGTTGGTTTGGGGGATGAAAATTTACAGGGTGATTCCATAATTTATTCCTCAGAATTGAGTGAGTCCATATATTTTTCCCTCTGCTTGGTCTAAAAAAGTAACCGTTACTGACTGCCTCAATTATTTTTCCTGATTTCTTATAGTGTTTCTTAAAGTCAGAAAGTTGCCATTTAAAATGACTTTAGTTTTGTGTCATGTTTGTGATCTGCTTTTTTTCTACAAAATTAAACAACTGAATGAACATCCTCCGAGGCCGGTGATTCCATAATTATTGCCAGTCTAGTGTTTGTGAAGACAGATGGCCTGACAGGACAACCTAAATGCACTTGGCAGTCAGTGATTGTACCAATGCCAAATCAGCCATCAAGATAAAGACACTCCCCAGTTCCATCCTCAAACAAAACTAAATTCCATCACCAAATATAAATGCATACCAACAAATATATTTTATTGAGATAAATGTATAGCTAATTATACACAACAAAAAATACATGGTTTCAGATGAGCCTTAAAAGCACTAAGTGAAATGAACTTTCTCATCTCAAGTGGCACACTGTTCCATTAAGTAGGAGTAACATATGCAAAAACTCTGAAGACTGACAAATTGTTTTTAACCCTACATAGGTGCATAATGCAATCCCACAGGGCATATGAAGACACATAAGACTTAACAAGTGTTGAAAGATAGGTGGGTACATAAAAAAGCCTTTTAAGTCAACAATAAAAACTTGAATGCTGGCTCAAATATGATAAGCATTTGAAGTGATGGGAAAGAGTATTGGAAGCCAGGCTTAGGAAAGAGATGAAGATCTCTGAGCAGCAGTATGGTTTCATGCCAAGAAAGAACACTACAGATGTGATGTTTGCTCTGACTGTGCAGATGGAGAAGTGTGCAGAAGGTCAGACGGAGTTGCATTGTATGTTTGTTGACTTAGAGAAAGGTGGTGTATGTGAGGGTGATGCAGGATATGTACAAGGACAGTGCGACAGCAGTGAGATGAGCAATAGGAATGATAAATGCATTCAAGGTGGAGGTAGAATTACATCAAGGACTGGTTCTGAGTCCTTTCCTATTTGGAGTGGTGGTGGACATGTTGATGGATGAGATGAGAAAAGACTCTCCATGGACTGTGATATTTGCAGATGACATTGTGAACTGCAGTCTCAGGTTGAGACTAACTTGGAAATGGAGATATGCTGTAGAGAGAAGGAGAATGAAAGACAGTTGGAGCAAGACAGAGTACATGTGTGTGAATGAAAGGGAGCCCAGTGGAAAGTGAGCTTGCAAAGAGTTTAGATAGTGAAGGTAGATAAGTTTAAATACTTGGGGTCAAACGTACAAAGTCAACTGTACAAAGTGGAGAGTATGGGAGAGAAGTGAAGAAGAGGGTGCAGGCAGGGTGGTGTGGGTGGCAGCATAGGGCTTATTGCACAGCTTAGAGGCGGTAGCACTTACAAAAAAAGACGAGAGAGAGCTGGAGGTGGCAGAGCAGAAGATGTTGCGATTTTCTTTGGGAGTGACGATGAAGGGTGGTCTACAGACAATGTCACAGAGGTGAGACTGAGATGGTTGGGATGGAGGGTATACAGGGAGAAGGATGCTGAAGATGGAGCCACCAGATAGGGGGAGAAGGGGGATGCCAAAGAGGAGGTGTGTGGATGTGATGACAAAGGACATGCAGGTGGTTGGCATGACAGAGGAAGATGCTGAGGACATAGTGAGATGGAAACTGATGATCTGTTATGACGGCTCCTAATAGCAGCAGCCGAATGAAGAATATTGAACAAACCATTCCGTGACCCTTTGTGCTCTATGGATTGGAGCATTTATTACGTTTCTCCACTCTTTGATTTAGGATTTTCCTTTAATTTGTAACCTGTCTGTATACGTGAAGTGCCTGAGCTTGTGAGTGTGTTTGCTATTTTTACCTTTGGGACAAACATGCAGCATAGCGCCACCGTGGCACTGAGGCTGACACTGAAGCACATGGTTATAATCTTGTAATTGGAACCAAAGTAAATGGGAACAAACGCCAGCCAGATGATACAGGTGGTATACATGGTGAATGCGATATACTTAGCCTCGTTAAAATTAGCTGGAACATTACGGGTCTGTAGGAGAAAAGGAAACGTAAAAGAGAAGAAAAACCTGTCAGAGTGTTCAAATGACAAATTTCATGGAGAAATGATAAAGGTGACATCATGGGTATTTTTGTCTGCTGATAAGCTGATGTACCTTGAAGGCATAGAAGGTGCAGCTGAGGATCAACAATCCATTATAGCCCAGCGGCGCCACCACCCCCAGAGTGGTCAGGTTACAGATCAAGTGTACCTCGCGGATACTTGGATAATCATAGACAACCTAAGGAGAGATGAGCCAGATGTTGTTTCTCCTGCATTTGTAAATTACACAACCTGCACTCTAAAGTCTACACACACATACACACCTGCGGTGGCTCAATGATAAGGAGCGCCACAATAATTCCTAGCTGCAGCAGTATGAGTAGGAAGGCGATGACCAGTTGTGCGCAGGCGGACATAAAGCGTGGCTTCTTGGTGCAGATCTTCTTCTTGCTGCCTGCCAGGATCCGTGCAATACGATTCGTCTGAATCAAATAAGGAACAGACGGTTAAGCAGGCTGCACTTACATTTCCAGCAGACATGCTGACTGATTCATAACAATTAAAACTTTTATTATTAAAGTTTTACATATTGGCTGCAACTCACATAAAATACTTGTACCATGGAGCTCTTCAAATTGGGCAGTAAAGCAGCGTTTTTTTTTTTTTTTTTACTGCTGCCTTATATTAGTTTCTCTGTTCTGTTGTTGAACGAGTCAAGAGAGACGGGACTGTAAAGGGAGATACGTCCTTTGATAATAAATGGCTGTACCAGTACCATGACATGAAATTTAGCTTTTGGCACGCTCTTGTATAATATTTATCACTATTTTAGGAATATATATGATTATATATGTGTTTATATATTCAAATCCTGCCATGTTCTCACACATAATATGTCAGTGCTTTCCAGGAATAATCATGTGTTGGTGGTTGTAACATTAAAATGCCTTGTTTTACAACAAAATGCCTAAAATGCTTACAACAAGGCATTTTAGTGTTATATTCAGCACTGAATTCGTAAAGGGTACATTTGTGTTTTTACCACATTAATCACTTAAAAAAATAAGGTTGCAAAAATGTGAACTTGTTCTTTAATTTCATGTGGTGGAATTCTGTCAATTTTCTCAGATTTACTTTTAAAATATTCAAAGTGCTTTACATATGCAGTCAGGGCCATATGTATTTGGACAATGATGACAAACCACTACAATCAAATTCAAATGAAACAGTCACGATGTGCTTGTTTGTTTAGACTTCAAGATTTAATACAAGGAAGAGGAGAACACTTAAGTTCTATTCAGGATCTGAGGATAACCACTATTGGGTGGGTATCCTCAAATTCTACAAAGTGAAACACATAAGTGTATGACTCTTCCTGGATTGAACAGCAACCTTACACCTTGGTACCTATTTGTACGAGTGAAGCACCACCCAGCAGCGCAAATCTTGCTGTATGGTAGATGAAGGCACAAACCGGAAATGGCACGAAATAATCTGGAAATGGCACAAAAAAAAATCACAATCTGGAAATGGCACAAAAAAATCTGCCCATAGGGGAAAAAGCCACAAACCGGACAACATTGTCGTAAAAAGCTGTAAAAAGCTGTAAAAAGCCACAAACCGATGGTAGATGAAGCCACAAACCAGAAATGGCACAAAAAACTCTGCCCATGGTAGATGAAGCCACAAGCCGAGCAACATTGTCATAAAAATCTACAAACCGATGGTAGGTTCTGCAAGAATTATTCAATTTTAAATTATTGTCTGATGATATACTGATAGTGAAGAGCTTTGCTCATTAATGTCAGCGACATCGAACATATAATGTGTGAAATACTAAGTGTTCCAATACTTTTGGAGGGCACAGTATCCTAAAATAAGTGCAAAATAAGTGTGGCATTGTTACTATTTTGTTTAAGAATGTTTAATTTTCACTGCTGCTGCACTTTTTGTCAAATCATAGTCATATCGTATATCATATTGATATGACAATATTGCGATATGATAATTTGACCATATTGCATAGCCCTACTGTCAACTTGCTGAAAACTTTGAATATTAATTTACATCTACATTAAAAAAATCTTAAAGTGGCATGGGGTTAAAAGGGCTGTAATTAGGGGGTTCTGGGGGGTGGAGCTCCCTCAGAAGCTGAAAGGTTTATCCATGCTCATGCTCCACCGAAAAATGACATGGTGAGATGCCGAAGAGCTTCGCTCATCATGTCCGCGACATATACATATTAGCTGGGCAGACTGAGACAGTGTGCATAGTGTTTTGTCCAAGAACACAGACAGGTAGAGTAATTGGGATTTTAACCCAGGTACATTGCTTGGCCAACTTCCTGCTGTAGAGATACGTAGCTGTTTTAATTCAAGGGCTTTACCAAAAATATAGCAGTAACCATTTGTGAATTACTAGTTTTTATACACAGTCCACCTATTTTTAGAGACTATAAGCACTTGGACAAACTAAACATACCATAAGAGCTATTGTTCATTCAAATCATCACTCTGACATGCAGTTTTCTTGAAACAAATCAGGGGATGGACACATGGACTTTTCCAAGTCACCGATTATGTCTTTGACTTTATATACATCAATCAATAAGAAATATGTCTTCTTCATCTTTGTCTTTAGGCTGTTCCCCTTAGGGGTCGCCACAGCAGATCAATAATTTCCATCTCACCCTGTCCTCTGTATCTTCCTCTGTCACACCAACCACCTGCATGTCCTCCCTCAGCACATCCATAAACCTGCTCTTTGGCCTCCCTCTTCTCCTCCTGCCTGGTGGCTCCATCCTCAGCATCCTTCTCCCTATATACTCTGGGTCCCTCCTCTGCACATGGCCAAACCATCTCAATCGCGCCTCTCTGACTTTGTCTCCAAACCGTCCCACCTGAGCTGTCCCTCTGATATGTTCATTCCTAATCTTGTCCATTCTTGTCACTTCCAAAGAGAATCTCAACATCTTCAGCTCTGCCACCTCCAGCTCTGCCTCCTGTCTTTTTGTCAGTGCCATCGTCTCTAAACCATACAACATAGCTGGTCTCACTACTGTCTTGTAAACTTTCCCCTTCACTCTTGCTGATATTCTTCAGTCACAAATCACTCCTGCCACCTTTCTCCACCCACTCCACCCTGCCTGCACTCTCTGCACCACCAAGTCTCCTTGTCTTCCTTCCACTGTCCAGATGTCACACACAGTACTGTCCTAGCAGTCTCCCTCACCACATCTGCAGTACTTTTCCAGTTGTCCAAAACTAGTTCTCCTCCAACCAGTGCTTCTCTCACCTGCTCGCTAAATTTCACACCACAGTCTTCCTCCTTCAGCTTCCACCATCTGATCCTTTGTCGAGCTCTCTCACTCTCTTCTTCTTCTTTACCTCTAAAGTCATCCTACAAACAATCATCCTATGCTGTCTAACGACACTCTCTCCTGCCACCACCTTACAGTCTCTGATTTCTTTTAGCTTGCATCTCCTATAAAGAATGTAGTCCACCTGTGTGCACCTTCCTCCACTCTTATATGTTACCCTGTGCTCCTCCCTTTTCTTAAAGTAGTTATCAGTGGTGGGCACACCTCCGATAATCTGATAACAGATAATTATCGAAGATAATGTTTTCATTATCGGATTATCTTTTTAGATAACTTTAAAAACCATTATCGGACTAATTATCTTCAGATGAATTGCCGTCCAATAACTTTTAGACTGATAACGTAGTAAACCAAGCTGAACAGCAGCAAACATTTTTTAAATTTAAAATCAGTTGAGACATACTTGTTGAAAGTTCCCTAAGAGCTGTATAGTTCTACCCTCTGCAAACAGAAGCGTGCTACTTCCGGAGAAACCACTCTACCCTCTGCAGGCAAAGAAGAACTGTGCCCAGCAGTGCATTATGGGTAATCTCAGTACATTCACAACAGGACAAATGCATTTCGGACACTCTGTTCAGGCTCCACGGACAGCAGCATTAAACTCTACTGCCTAAAACTCTCGTGAATATATTCTCTGGGTTTATAGATGTTATTGTATTTGCATCTGTTAAATTCCACGCATCTTAAATCAATGTAGCAGACATGGATTATCTGGAATTTTGTTTTGTCAGGTTTTCAAGGCCTCTACTGCCATCTATGAAGTGGGCTTCATAGATAATTGGCAAAGCTTCTGGGGAAAACCTGGTCTTGTTAGGAGAGACGGCATCCATCCCACTTTGGATGGAGCAGCTCTCATTTCTAGAAATCTGGCCAATTTTCTTAAATCCTCCAAACCGTGACTATCCAGGATTGGGACCAGGAAGCAGAGTTGTAGTCTTACACACCTCTCTGCAGCTTCTCTCCCCCTGCCATCCCCTCATTACTCCATCCCCGTAGAGACGGTGCCTGCTCCCAGACCACCAATAACCAGCAAAAATCTATTTAAGCATAAAAATTCAAAAAGAAAAAATAATATAGCACCTTCAACTGCACCGCAGACTAAAACAGTTAAATGTGGTCTATTAAACATTAGGTCTCTCTCTTCTAAGTCCCTGTTAGTAAATGATATAATAATTGATCAACATATTGATTTATTCTGCCTTACAGAAACCTGGTTACAGCAGGATGAATATGTTAGTTTAAATGAGTCAACACCCCCGAGTCACACTAACTGCCAGAATGCTCGTAGCACGGGCCGAGGCGGAGGATTAGCAGCAATCTTCCATTCCAGCTTATTAATTAATCAAAAACCCAGACAGAGCTTTAATTCATTTGAAAGCTTGACTCTTAGTCTTGTCCATCCAAATTGGAAGTCCCAAAAACCAGTTTTATTTGTTGTTATCTATCGTCCTCCTGGTCATTACTGTGAGTTTCTCTGTGAATTTTCAGACCTTTTGTCTGACTTAGTGCTTAGCTCAGATAAGATAATTATAGTGGGCGATTTTAACATCCACACAGATGCTGAGAATGACAGCCTCAACACTGCATTTAATCTATTATTAGACTCAATTGGCTTTGCTCAAAATGTAAATGAGTCCACCCACCACTTTAATCATATCTTAGATCTTGTTCTGACTTATGGTATGGAAATTGAAGACTTAATAGTATTCCCTCAAAACTCCCTTCTGTCTGATCATTTCTTAATAACATTTACATTTACTCTGATGGACTACCCAGCAGTGGGGAATAAGTTTCATTACACTAGAAGTCTTTCAGAAAGCACTGTAACTAGGTTTAAGGATATGATTCCTTCTTTATGTTCTCTAATGCCATATACCAACACAGTGCAGAGTAGCTACCTAAACTCTGTAAGTGAGATAGAGTATCTCGTCAATAGTTTTACATCCTCATTGAAGACAACTTTGGATGCTGTAGCTCCTCTGAAAAAGAGAGCTTTAAATCAGAAGTGCCTGACTCCGTGGTATAACTCACAAACTCGCAGATTAAAGCAGATAACCCGTACGTTGGAGAGGAAATGGCGTCTCACTAATTTAGAAGATCTTCATTTAGCCTGGAAAAAGAGTCTGTTGCTCTATAAAAAGCCCTCCGTAAAGCTAGGACATCTTACTACTCATCACTAATTGAAGAAAATAAGAACAACCCCAGGTTTCTTTTCAGCACTGTAGCCAGGCTGACAAAGAGTCAGAGCTCTATTGAGCCGAGTATTCCTTTAACTTTAACTAGTAATGACTTCATGACTTTTTTTTGCTAATAAAATTTTAACTATTAGAGAAAAAAATTACTCATAACCATCCCAAAGATGTATCGTTATCTTTGGCTGCTTTCAGTGATGCCGGTATTTGGTTAGACTCTTTCTCTCAGATTGTTCTGTCTGAGTTATTTTCATTAGTTACTTCATCCAAACCATCAACATGTCTATTAGACCCCATTCCTACCAGGCTGCTCAAGGAAGTCCTACCATTATTTAATGCTTCGATCTTAAATATGATCAATCTATCTTTATTAGTTGGTTATGTACCACAGGCCTTTAAGGTGGCAGTAATTAAACCATTACTTAAAAAGCCATCACTTGACCCAGCTATCTTAGCTAATTATAGGCCAATCTCCAACCTTCCTTTTCTCTCAAAAATTCTTGAAAGGGTAGTTGTAAAACAGCTAACTGATCATCTGCAGAGGAATGGTCTATTTGAAGAGTTTCAGTCAGGTTTTAGAATTCATCATAGTACAGAAATAGCATTAGTGAAGGTTACAAATGATCTTCTTATGGCCTCAGACAGTGGACTCATCTCTGTGCTTGTTCTGTTAGACCTCAGTGCTGCTTTTGATACTGTTGACCATAAAATTTTATTACAGAGATTAGAGCATGCCATAGGTATTAAAGGCAATGCGCTGCAGTGGTTTGAATCATATTTCAATCAATCAATCAATTTTTTTTTTATATAGCGCCAAATCACAACAAACAGTTGCCCCAAGGCGCTTTATATTGTAAGGCAAGGCCATACAATAATTATGTAAAACCCCAACGGTCAAAACGACCCCCTGTGAGCAAGCACTTGGCTACAGTGGGAAGGAAAAACTCCCTTTTAACAGGAAGAAACCTCCAGCAGAACCAGGCTCAGGGAGGGGCAGTCTTCTGCTGGGACTGGTTGGGGCTGAGGGAGAGAACCAGGAAAAAGACATGCTGTGGAGGGGAGCAGAGATCGATCACTAATGATTAAATGCAGAGTGGTGCATACAGAGCAAAAAGAGAAAGAAACAGTGCATCATGGGAACCCCCCAGCAGTCTACGTCTATAGCAGCATAACTAAGGGATGGTTCAGGGTCACCTGATCCAGCCCTAACTATAAGCTTTAGCGAAAAGGAAAGTTTTAAGCCTAATCTTAAAAGTAGAGAGGGTGTCTGTCTCCCTGATCTGAATTGGGAGCTGGTTCCACAGGAGAGGAGCCTGAAAGCTGAAGGCTCTGCCTCCCATTCTACTCTTACAAACCCTAGGAACTACAAGTAAGCCTGCAGTCTGAGAGCGAAGCGCTCTATTGGGGTGATATGGTACTACGAGGTCCCTAAGATAAGATGGGACCTGATTATTCAAAACCTTATAAGTAAGAAGAAGAATTTTAAATTCTATTCTAGAATTAACAGGAAGCCAATGAAGAGAGGCCAATATGGGTGAGATATGCTCTCTCCTTCTAGTCCCCGTCAGCACTCTAGCTGCAGCATTTTGAATTAACTGAAGGCTTTTTAGGGAACTTTTAGGACAACCTGATAATAATGAATTACAATAGTCCAGCCTAGAGGAAATAAATGCATGAATTAGTTTTTCAGCATCACTCTGAGACAAGACCTTTCTGATTTTAGAGATATTGCGTAAATGCAAAAAAGCAGTCCTACATATTTGTTTAATATGCGCTTTGAATGACATATCCTGATCAAAAATGACTCCAAGATTTCTCACAGTATTACTAGAGGTCAGGGTAATGCCATCCAGAGTAAGGATCTGGTTAGACACCATGTTTCTAAGATTTGTGGGGCCAAGTACAATAACTTCAGTTTTATCTGAGTTTAAAAGCAGGAAATTAGAGGTCATCCATGTCTTTATGTCTGTAAGACAATCCTGCAGTTTAGCTAATTGGTGTGTGTCCTCTGGCTTCATGGATAGATAAAGCTGGGTATCATCTGCGTAACAATGAAAATTTAAGCAATACCGTTTAAGCAATATTTATCTAATAGATTACAATTTGTTCATGTAAATGGGGAATCTTCTTCACAGACTAAGGTTAATTATGGAGTTCCACAAGGTTCTGTGCTAGGACCAATTTTATTCTCTTTATACATGCTTCCCTTAGGCAGTATTATTAGACAGCATTGCTTAAATTTTCATTGTTACGCAGATGATACCCAGCTTTATCTATCCATGAAGCCAGAGGACACACACCAATTAGCTTTTAAGATTAGGCTTAAAACTTTCCTTTTTGCTAAAGCTTATAGTTAGGGCTGGATCAGGTGACCCTGAACCATCCCTTAGTTATGCTGCTATAGACTTAGACTGCTGGGAGGTTCCCATGATGCACTGAGTGTTTCTTTCTCTTTTTGCTCTGTATGCACCACTCTGCATTTAATCATTAGTGATTGATCTCTGCTCCCCTCCACAGCATGTCTTTTTCCTGGTTCTCTCCCTCAGCCCCAACCAGTCCCAGCAGAAGACTGCCCCTCCCTGAGCCTGGTTCTGCTGGAGGTTTCTTCCTGTTAAAAGGGAGTTTTTCCTTCCCACTGTCGCCAAGTGCTTGCTCACAGGGGGTCGTTTTGACCGTTGGGGTTTTTCCGTAATTATTGTATGGCCTTGCCTTACAATATAAAGCGCCTTGGGGCAACTGTTTGTTGTGATTTGGCGCTATATAAATAAAATTGATTGATTGATTGATTGATAAAGATAAACCGATGAACCACCCAAAAATGTACCGGAAGTTAAAGATAACTTTTCAGTTGTCTGATTATCTGTTATCGAAGTTAATTTTTTGGTTATCTGTGCCCACCACTGGTAGTTATTTACTACAGCCATTTCCATCCTTTTTGCAAAATCAGCTACCATCTGTCCTTCCCCATTCCTATCCTTGATACCATATCTACCCATTACTTCCTCATCACCTCTGTTCCCTTCACCAACATGTCCATTGAAGTCTGCTCCTATCACCTCTCTTTCATGCTTGGGCACACTCTCCACCACCTCATCTAACACACTCCAGAAATCTTCTTTCTCCTTCATTTCACAACCTACCTGTGGGGCATATGCACTGATGATGTTCATCATCACCCCTTCAATTTCCAACTTCACACTCATCACCCTGTCAGACACTCGCTGAACCTCCAACATACTTTTAACATACTCTTCCTTTAAAATGACCCCAACACCATTTCTCTTCCTGTCCTCACCATGGTACAACAACTTGTACCCACCGCCGATGCTCCTGCTCTTACTTCCCTTCCACTTGGTCTCTTGCACACACAATATGTCTACCTTTCTCCTCTCCATCATATCAGCCAGCTCTCTCCCTTTACCAGTCATACTACCAACATTCAAAGTCGCCACTCTCATTTCTACCTTTCTAGTTTTCTTCTTCTCCCGCTGTTTGTGGAAACATTCTCCTCCTCTTCTTCATTGTCTTCACCCAGCAGTAGCCCAATTTCCACTGGCACCCTGTTGGGCAGCAGCACTGGTGGCGGACGTTGTTAACCCGGGCCGCGAACGATCTGGTATGGAAATTCGATTCTTAGTCTGCATAGTTGGGTTGGCTTGTTTTACGCCAGATGCCCATCCTGATGCAACCTTCCTCATTTATCCAGGCTTGGGACCGGCACTCAGAATGTACTGGCTGCACACCCCATGTGGCTGAGTTAATCAATAATAAATATGTACTGCATGTTAAATCTGTATCATGTAGGCAGTTCTCAAATACTGAGTGTCTGTGAAAGAAGGAGATTAGCGAGAAAAGCCACCAAGACACCCGTGACAACTCTGAACTAATTATAAGCTTTTGTAGCTGTGATGAGAGAAATTGTGAACAGTAGAACTTTGGTCTGTTGCATCACCCGTTACACAGGCAAATGTTGGAGTGGAACACAAAAGACGTTTGCCAGAAAGCACAGACTTGAGCGTAGATTTGATGTGTTTTCTTGTTTGACAATCCTTCTCTGTACCCGATTGTTGAAGGTTCAGCAGAAAAGTTCACACAATAATGGCAAAAGAGTAATGGCAGATCAGTGAAACTTAATTAATATCTTTTCATATCTACTTGTAATGAACCTCTATTGAAAATAGGATGCCTGCATGAATGCGTATTTTGAAACAATACATGACACAACGCAGCAAAATACGTATTTGTAAACCAATTGCAAACTAAATTTATTTTCCTTAAAAAACCTCAGTGATCATCACTGACAAAACAGATGGAGATTTGCTGTAATGCATGCCACAGTATACAATCAGAAATTTTGTGGGTGGAATGTGCAGTTGCAAAAGAAATACCAAGGTCCTTCTGCAGTGTTCTCATCTACTAAATGCTGCAGCATATGTATTGTATGAATAGGTTCCACATTTGAGTCTGCACTGCCTCTGTAAATGCATGAAACAGAGGAAGCTTGTGATCCTCAATACCTAAGAGACAGTGTTGCTGTTTTTGTCCACCAACAGTGCATCCAGAAAGCATTCACAGCACTTCGCTTTTTCTACATTTTATGTTTTTTTGTTTTTTTTTGCAAATTTATTAAAAAAAACAAAAAAAAAAAAACAAGAAATCACATGCACGTAAGTATTCACACGCTTTGCTCAATATTTTGTTGTTACGTTTGGCAGCAATTACAGCCTTAAGTCATCTTGAATATGATGCCAAAAGCTTGATGCACAGCCATTTTCAGATCTCTCCAGAGATGTTCAATCGGATTCAGGTCTGGGCTCGGGCTGAGCCACTCAAGGACATTCACAGAGTTCTCCTGAAGCCACTCCTTTGATATCTTGACTGTGTGTTTAGGATCACTGTCCTGCTGAAAGATGAACCGTCACCCCAGTCTGAGGTCAAGAGCGCTCTGGAGCAGGTTTTCATCCAGGATGTCTCTGTACATTGCTGCATTCATTTTTCCCTCAATCCTGACTAGTCTCCCAGTTCCTACTACTTGAAAAACATCTACACAGCATGACACTGCCACCACAATGCTTCACTGTAGTGATGGTGCCTGGTTTCCTCCACACATGACACCTGGCATTCACACCAAACAGTTCAATCTTTGTCTCATCAGACCAGAGCATTTTGTTTCTCATGGTCTGAGAGTCCGTCAGGTGCCTTTTGGCAAACTCCAGGTGGGCTGCCATGTGCCTTTTACTAAAGAGTGACTTCCATCTGGTCACTCTACCATACATGCCAGATTGGTGGATTTCTGCAGAGATGGTTGTCCTTCTGGAAGGTTTTCCTCTCTCCACAGAGGAATGCTGGAGCTCTGACAGAGTGACTATTGGGTCCTTGGCCACCTCCCTCACTGAGGCCCTTCTCCCCCGATCGCTTAGTTTTGACGGGCGGTCAGCTCTAGGAAGAGTCCTGGTGGATCTGAACTTCTTCCATTTACAGATGATGGAGGTCACTGTGCTCATTGGGACCTTCAAAGCAGCAGAATGTTTCTATTCCCTTCCCCAGATTTATGCCTTGAGACAATCCTGTCTCTGAGGTCTACAGACAATTCCTTTGACTTCATGTTTGGTTTGTGCTCTGACATGCACTGTCAACTGTGGGGCCTTATGTGTAGACAGGTGTGTGTCTTTCCAAATCATGTCCAATTAATTGAATTTACCCCAGGTGGACTCCAATTAAGCTGTAGAAACATCTTAAGGATGATCAGTGGAAACAGGATGCACCTGAGCTCAGTTTTGAGCTTCATGGCAAAGGCTGAATACTTATGTACTTAGTTCTAGGTTGTTTTGTTTTTTGTTTTTTTGTTTTTTTTGGGGGGGGGGGAGGTATCTTTAATCAATTTGCAAAAATCTTTAAAAAAATGTCATTGTGGGGTGTTGTGTGCAAAATTTTGGGGGGAAAATGAATTTCATCCATTTTGGAATAAGGCTCTAACACAGCAAAATGTGGAAAAAGTGAAGTGCTGTGAATACTTTCAGGATGCACCGTGCTTCAAACATGTCCCACATCTGCATGTTCATGTGGGAGTCCCTAAAAATGCCATTTGATATTACCTGGAATGAAGGAAGAAGTTACCCAGCCTGAATTTAACAAAAGCAGGAATCTAAATACAAGGTAAAAGTTAAAGTTGAAATGTCAACAGCAGAGAATTAGTTGTTTGCAGGAGTGACAGCACTCGTATCTACAGCGATAAGCAGGAACATTCTTTTGTGTAAATATAACTTACTAACTGTGGACTAGTTACAGTCCCAGCCAGAAACAGATACTGAGTCCCACTATATTCATTGGTGACAGTTCACTACATTATCCAGATATCCTAACCCTTCCAAAAACACCAGTTATATTGGGTGGTGCAGGTGTGCACTGTGGATTCTAGTAGCCCACAGCCTAATTTACCTTTGTGACCAGAGCAGAGTAGCTCATGGCAGGAGACAGGCCTATTCCCAGCCTTTGGAGGTAGCAGTAAATGATGTGTGGCTTCGCGATAAGACTGAAGGTACACAGGTAGCCAAGACATATTCCAGCCAGGATGATGTAGCACAGCTCACGACTGGATGACTTCACCACGGGAGTGTCCCAAAACCTATAAATTATATTTGTAATTACAGAATTGCAATACGACAAAAAAAAGTCTGCAATTGACTGCTTTGGCTTATTTTATCATATTGCAACTATCCAGTTAGTTAACAATAAAAACCATAATAATCTGGGTTTCAGCATATATGTTATGTATATTGTTAATATAATGTTTACAATTTTACATATCTCTACAGTTTGAATGTATGTGCCTAAACATTAAAAAAAGTGAAAAGTCAAAATGTGTGTGAGTGTGTGTGTGTATATATATATAAACCTATTTCTCTCAAATATTGTTCACAAATCTGTCGAAAGCTGTGTTAGAAATCACTTCTCCTTTGCTAATATAATCCATCCCTCCTCACAGGTGTGGCATATCAAGATGCTGATTAGACAGTATGATTATTGCACAGGTGTGCCTCAGGCTGGCCACAATAAAAGGCCACTCTGAAATGTTCTGTTTTATCACACAGCACAATGCAACAGATGTCACAAGTTTTGAGGGAGTGTGCAATTGGCATGTTGACTGCAGGAATTCCACCAGAGCTGTTGCCTGTGAATTGAATGTGCAAAACCATCTCCAAGGACATTTCAGAAAATTTGGGGAGAATTTATGGAGGTGATGGTCTAGTGGTTAGGTGTTGGGCTTGAGACCAGAGGATCCTCGGTTCAAACCCCAGCCTGACCGGAAAATCACGAAGGACCCTTGGGCAAGGTCCTTAATCCCCAGTTGCTCCTGGTGTGTAGTGAGTGCCTTGCATGGCAGCACCTTGACATCAGTGTGTTTGTGTGAATAGGTGAACGTGAGGCATAATTGTAAAGCGCTTTGAGCATCTGATGCAGATGGAAAAGTGCTATATAAATGCTGTCCATTTAATCTGGCAGTACATCCATCCGGCCTCACAACCGCAGACCACGTGTAACCACACCAGCCCAGGACATCCACATCCAGCATGTTCATCTCCAAGATCATCTGAGATCAGCCACCTGGACAGCTGTTGCAACAATCAGTTTGCACAACCAAAGAATTTCTGCAGAAATGGTCAGAAACTGTCTCAGGGAAGCTCATCTGCATGCTTGACGTCCTCACCGGGGCTTGACTTGACTGCAGTTTGTCGACGTAACCGACTTGAGTGGGCAAATGCTCACATTTGATGGTGTCTGGCTGCTGATCAACTCTATGCGAAGGAGATGTGTTGCACTGCGTGAAGCAGATGGTGGTCACACCAGATACTGACTGATTTTCTGACACCACCAGATCCCCCCCCCCCCCCCCCCAAAAAAAAACAAAACTGCACATTTCAGAATGGCCTTTTATTGTAGCCGGCCTGAGGCACACATGTACAATAATCATGCTGTCAAATCAGCATCTTCATATGCCACACCTGTGAGGTGGGATGGATTGTCTCAGCAAAGGAGAAGTGCTCAATAACACAGATTTAGACAAATTTGTGAACAATATTTGACAGAAATAGGTCTTTTGTATATATAGAAAATATTTTAGATCTCTGAGTTCAGCTCATGAAAAACGGGCGCAAAAACAAAAGTATTTCATTCATATAGATAGATACACACACCCACACAGACTCAGTTTGACTTTTCATTTTATATGTATATATATGCATAGATAGCTATACATGCAGACATACACACACACACACACATCCACAAAATATTCACAGCATTTCACTTTTTCCACATTTTGTTATGTTGCAGCCTTATTCTAAAATTTAGTAAATTCATTTTTGTCCTCTAAATTCTACACACAACACCCCATAATGACAACATGAAAAAGGTCCTTTGAGTTTTTTCCAAATTCATTCAAAATAAAAAAAAACTAAGAAATCACATGTACATAAGTATTCACAACCATTGCTCAGTACTTTGTTGATGCACCTTTGGTAGCAATTCAGTCGGTGCACAGCTTTTTCAGATCTCTCCAGAGATGTTCAATCGGATTCAGGTCTGGGCTCTCAAGGACATTCACAGAGTTGTCCTGAAGCCACTCCTTTGATATCTTGGCTGTGTGCTTAGGGTCATTGTCCTGTTGAAAGATGAACTGTTGCCCCAGTCTGAGGTCGAGTCCGCTCTGGAGCAGGTTTTTATCCAGGATGTGTCTGTACATTGCTGCATTCATCGTTCCCTCCATCCTGACTAGTCTCCCACTTCATGCTGCTGAAAAACATCCCAGCAGCATGATGCTGCCACCACCATGCTCCACACTGTAGGGATGGTGCCTGGTTTCCTCCAAACATGATGCCTGTCATTCACGCCAAAGAGTTCAATCTTTGTCTCATCAGACCAGAGAATTTTGTTTCTCATGGTCTGAGAGTCCTTCAGGTTCCTTTTGGCAAAGTCCAGTTGGGCTGCCATGTGCATTTTACAAAGGAGTGGCTTCTGTCTGGCCACGCTAGCATACAGACCTGATTGGTGGATTGCTGCAGAGATGGTTGTCCTTCTGGAAGGTTCTCCTCTTTCCACAGAGGAATGCTGGAGCTCTGACAGCATGACCATCGGGTTCTTGTTCACCAGTGTGTGCTTTTCCAAATCATGTCCAATCAACTGAATTAATGCCAGGTGGACTCCAATTAAGCTGTAGAAACATCTCAAGGATGATCAGTGGAAATAGGCTGCACCTTAGCTCAAATTTGAGTTTCTTTCCGTGAAAATGCTAGCTGAGATGACAACATAACTGCAGATCTCTGGTATCAGCTTAAAACTCCTCACTAAATTTGATATTAATTGCATTAATTCATTAATTTAACATTTACACAGTTATAAGGATGAGCGGGGATAAACCCCAAAGAACTGGATGGACATGAAACATTGTTGCTGGACGACACACGGAGAAAGAGTTTGGAGATGGTGAAACTCCACAAGATGGAGGTCATGAAGAAAATGTAAGCTTGAACTCGATTCAGGAAACAGCTGTAACTACAGAACGGAAACTCTTCAAGCCAAATTAAAAAGTGACCTGCTGGATTTTCATAAATTCTTCAGGGAAGACATTAAAAAAAAGGAAGAGTATTAAGGTCTGGAAATTAAATTACAACAATGGTACATACAACGGTGTGGAGGATGCCATCCTCTACCTGCTACACAGAGTCCACTTGCACCTGGATAAGGGAAATGGCACAGTGAGGATTATCTTCCTGGACTTCTCGAGTGCCTACAAAACCATCCAGCCCCTTGTGCTCCAGGACAAACTGAACATAATGCGAGTGGACCCCTGCCTGGTCACTTGGATCTCCAGCTACCTCACCGACAGGCCGACAGGTATGGGGTTAGGTTTAGTATGTCAGGCTGAGGGACACCACATCTGACACTGTGATCAGCAGCACTGGAGCACCTCAGGGCACGGTGCTGGCCCCTCTTCTTTTCACCCTGTACACCTATGACTTCTGCTACAACTCTGAGCTGTGTCACAACCAGAAGTTTGCAGATGACACAGCCATTGTTGGATGCATCAGGGATGACAGAAAGGAGGAGTACAAGAGCCGAGTGAAGGATTTTGCTGCCGGGTGCCACGCAAACCATCTACAGCTCAACACCTCAAAGACAAAGGAGCTGGTCATTGGCTTTGGGAAGTCCAGAGCAAGTCCACGACCAGTTGTGATCGAGGGAGCTGAGGTGGAGGCTGTTGATTCCTACAAGTACCTTGGGCTGTGTGTGGACAGCAAACTGGACTGGACAACCCACACCAACCACCTGTATAGGAAGGGACAGAGCAGGCTGTATTTTCTGAGGAGGTTGCAGTCGTTTAACACCTGCAGGAAACTCCTGTGGATATTTTACCAGTCCGCAGTAGCCAGCATCCTCTTTTACACCATGGTGTGCTGGGGAAGCAGCACATCCAAGAAGGACCATCCATCCAGAGGGAGTTTTTCCTTACCACTGTTGCTCTGGGGGTTGGTAAGGTTAGAGCTTACTTGTGTGAAGTGCCTTGAGTCAACCTTGTTGTGATTTGGCACTATATACATGAAAATAAACTGAAATTGAAGGACACAACCAGGCTGGACAAACTGTCTGAGGTAGGCTGGCTCTGTGGTTGGCATGAAGCGGGACTCTCTGGTGAGGGGCCGCAGACAAACTGCTGGACATTATGGATGCTGCCAGTCACCCTCTGCAAACCATCATCAGCACCCAGAAGAGCCTCTTCAGCCACAGACTGCTCCTTCCCAAGTGCAGGACCAACAGACTGAAAAACTCCTTTGTCCCTCAGGCCATCAGACTGTACAACTCCTCACTCAGGGGGAGGAGGAGTAACAGGAAGACAGAGGACAGGAAGGAGAGGAGCAGTAGTAGTCAGTAAACCAGTATTGATCAGTATGTCTGGTATTTATATTGTGTATTTATATTTGCAAACTGTTTTTCTTTTTTACTTTCACGTTTGATGCTCTGTGTGCGTCTTACCCTGTGTGCTGCTATACAATGCTGCTGGAACCTCAATTTTCCTGACGGAGTCTTCCCAAGGGATCAATAAAGTTCTGTCTAATCTAATCCGTGCGGTACATGCTGCTCCCCCCTCCACCCCCCAAATTCACATTGCCTCAATTCGGATGACGGACTGTCTTAAAGTTTAGTGTACATAAACAATCAAATGTATATGTATGGGTGTTTGTCTGAGGTGATTGTTTGGGAAAAATTTTGTTGCACTTGTTGTAATGACAATATTGTTGTAATGACAATAAATCTATCTATCCATCTATCCATCTATCCATATATCTATCTATCTATCTATCTATCTATCTATCTATCTATCTATCTATCTATCTATCTATCTATCTATCTATCTATCTATCTATCTATCTATCTATCTATCTATCTATCTATCTATCTATCTATCTATCTATCTATCTATGCATTCTCAATATTATACCCTCATTGAAAGTAATCAGGTTAAGATGATAACCAAAATTAAAAGAGAAAAGATATATATAACATTTTGGCAGTAGACTTGCATGTCAGGAGCTGAGCATTAAAAAAAAAAAGAATTTAGGTTTTAGGAACACCTATTTTTCATCATACAAAACTGGTAAACAAAAAGGGGAGTAGGTGCATTAATCTCAAATTCAACACTATTCGAATACATATCTGAACTAAGAGATAAAGAGGGCAGGTTTGTTTTGGTAAATTGTTTTGGGGAAAATAGACAAGAAAGAAGTAACATTATTTCACATCTATGCCCCTACTGGGAGTGAGGCGTCTTTCTTTAGAAAGGTGTTTGATTTGATTACATCACAGACATATGGAACACTCATCTGTGCTGGTAATTTTAATATAATTCTTCAACGTGCATTAGATACAACCAATACCAATAGAACAAAAACAAACAAACTGAAAAACTAAAAAATAGGGCTCTTGGTGAACTGGGGACTGGGGGATGCATGGAGGACGATGCATGGTTTTAATCCTGGGAACTCAAAAACTGACTATTTCTTTATGTTTAACAAAGACCTGTATAGACTCAAAGACTGCAAAATAGGCCAGAGGGCCATTTCAGACCACTCAGGGGTTTATATAACTACATTTTGAATGTAGTCAGCGTAAAACATTTTAGAGGCTCAATGCTGGAATGTTATGATACCACCTTTGTGACTGCCATGGTGACAGAACTAGAAATATATTTACAGGAACATAATAATGGAGAAAATAAACATAAGGGCTCAGACAAAATCAAATCTGCAAGAAAAATTTAAAAACTTTGAACAGATTCACATTACCAATACAGACCCTTAACCAACAAATTAGAAATACCAAACAAGATGTAGATAAAATACCAAGTGAGGAGGTGGAGAAAAACCTTAGGTTTTTGAAACAAAGACACTATGAGGCTAGTTAAGTTATGAGCTTGGAGACTCTCTCTCTCTCTCTCTCTCTCTGTAAATACATATATATATGCAAAAATCTCAAAAAAAAATTCACATTTCATCCATTTTGGATGTAACATAAAATGTGGAAAAAACTGAAGTGCTGTGAATACTTTCCATATACACCCTGTGTGTGTGTATATATATATATATATATATATATATATATATATATATATATATATATATATACATATATATATATATATTGATATAGAGTTGTAGCAACATATGTACGAGGTCTGTCAAAAAAGTAACGGACCTTTTTATTTTTTTCAAAAACTATATGGATTTGAATCACGTGTGATTGCATCAGCCAAGCTTGAACCTTCGTGCGCATGCATGAGTTTTTTCACACCTGTCGGTTGCGTCATTCGCCTGTCAGCAGGCTTTGAGTGAGCAGTGGTCCACCCCCCTCGTCGGATTTTCATTGTCAGAGAAATGTCTGAACGATTTGGAGCTTTGCTGCATCAAATTTTTCCAGAAACTGTGAGAGACAGCCAGGTGGACACCGCTAAATTCAGATGGCTTTCAGGGATGATTTTATGGGGATCACACAGATTGAGGAGTGTTACAGCCGGTTTAAAGACCGCCCACAGTGGCTGAGAGTGTGCCGCGTTCCGAGCAGCGATTGACAGCCTGAAACGACCAGATCATTTCCAAACTGAACCCGGGACGTCGTCTGACTACCACAGAAATGGCTGTTGCAGGAGTTTTTGTCATGGAAAGAGGAGCGGAGGAATGCGCCACCGTGCCGCAAATGGTGCGGGACAAAACCACAGGAATTCACGCGTCGGAACGGAGCCGCATGGCGCAAAGCAACGCCGTGATGAAGCCTCACAGGACATGTTCTGGCATGTCCAGCTAATCCACAATTTCTCGGATAGTCACATGACTGAAAAGCCACCGAAAGCCATCTGAAAGCCACCGAAAGCCATCTGAAAGCCATCTGAAAGCCGTCCTGTGAGACCAACATGGAGGTGGTTTTGTGCCGCGCCATACGCGGCACGGTGGCGCATTCCTCCGCTCCTCTTTCCATGACAAAAACTCCTGTAACAGTGGAATGTGCCGAAAAAGTCTTGTTGTCCACGTCTTCTGCCATTTCTGTGGTAGTCAGACGATGTCCTGGATCAACACAGCGTTCAGTTTGGAAATGATCTGGTCGTTTGAGCCTGTCTATCGCTGCTCGCAACGCGGCACGCTCTCAGCCACTGTGGGCGGTCTTTAAACCGGCTGTAACACTCCTCAATCTGTGTGATCCCCACAAAATCGTCCCTGAAAGCCATCTGAATTTAGTGAATGGTGTCCACCTGGCTGTCTCTCACAGTTTCTGGAAAAATTTGATGCAGCAAAGCTCCAAATCGTTCAGACATTTCCCTGACAATGAAAATCCGACGAGGGGGGTGGACCAGTGCTCACTCAAAGCCTGCTCACAGGCGAATGACGCAACCGACAGGTGTGAAAAAACTCACGCATGCGCACGAAGGTTCAAGCTTGGCTGATGCAATCACACGTGATTCAAATCCATATAGTTTTTGAAAAAAATAAAAAGGTCTGTTACTTTTTGGACAGACCTCATATGTACATGTTGGCAAATGTGAAAACTGTAATTACTTGACAAAAACAGATGTGACAAAAAGTGTGGCCATGAGGCCCAAGCAGGCGAAGACTACTGCAGCAATGGGCTCAGGATCCCCCCATCGCACATACTGCACCGCAATTGGCTCACAACCTGAAAGATACAAAGATTTGGCAGTATATATTATGACAAGAAGTGAAACTACAAATTAGGCATTGGTCCAGACCCCTGAAAATGGGAATGTCACTGCTACCTAGGGTGGCTAAACTTACCATCCATAATTTCCAAGGTGTATACCCCTAATTATTATGTATTATAGCCATCCTATGGTAATAGCTATTGCCAGCAAGGGGGTCAATGAAGGATTACACAGAGGCCAAAATTTTAAAATGCTCCAATTGTTATGTGCTGGGGTGTTTGGCTGGCTTTTTGTTTTTGTTTCTCCCACCAGGTGGTATGCATTCAGGACTGAGTGGCTGAGTATTAGGACCTCACCCTGAACACCTGAGGCTTGTTTTCACGTGCAGGTCATCAGGACTCACAGCTGTGGTGTATTCTGTCTTGATCAGAGATTGCTGCACTTAAACCTTGAATGCACAGTGTGTGATTGCCAGAGACTCGACCTTGTGAGCAGACGTGTGAGATCGACGTCAGGAGAACAATCTCACCATTACGGACGCAGAGACCGCTCCAGGTTTGACACCACAGTCTGTGAAGGAGGATTGGGTGAGGTCTCATGCTCTTCAGCACACTTCCTGAGGTAATTTGGTTTTGGTGACTTTTATGAAGTAATGACAGTGGATTTGGTGTCCCTCACACCTTGTGTTATTGAGCTGTCACGTTATGCTAATTGTCTAATCAGCTTCTGCTGCAGTGGAGATTTGAACTGAGTTGTTCCGTGCCTGCAGGGTGAGAAGCTGATATATATTTAAGCCAGGAAGTGTTTGCTGATTGTCTGCACCTTTGAGCTGTATCTCTCTGGGTGGAGAGTGTTGGACTCACCTCATGTTTTCTTTCTTCACAGACTCGGTTTGTCGCGGCCACCTGGGGGGTGTCGGCGGGGTCCCTGGGTCCGAACTGCTGTGGCTCCGGACCGTTTGCGCTGCTGAGAGCACGCCGTGTTTTCACCTCACCAGACCACAGACATTTTTGGTTGTTTATCACTAAACTCACTATGATTATTAAATTCTGTTATCTTTTGAACCATGCTCTGCTTATTTTATGCTGGGTCCTGTCAAACGCTGGGTCGGTGCTCCGACCGCGTCCCACACATAACACCAATCCTATATAGAAGTATACCACATTATATAATGGCTGAGTGGATCCTTGTCATTTGATTGGTGCTTTGTATGTCACATGACATGAATTAATTTGTCCCATTTGTGTTGCATTGCTTTTAGAGTGCAGTTTGGTTCCATTAAGAGTGCAAATTTGGTTCCATATGTTTGCTACCATTGCACTCTGCACACGTGCACATATACACGCACATGCGCACGTGCTCGTGCACGCACATGCGCACATGCTCATGTACGTGCATGTGTGCGCCCACATGTGCTCGTGCATGCACATGCACACGCGCCCACACACGCGCGTGTTCACACACACAAAACAACGCGTGCGTGCATGCACACACAAAACAAATCCACTGCGCTGTGTGGAGACTGTTAGCAGGAAGAAAGAATGAAAAGCTGGAGTCATTTCTGACGTAATTTTTTTTCACTGCACTGAGGACGTACACAGTGTTGTTTGGTAGTACACGCGCGCACATGCGCTGACCCGGATGTGTGTGTGTGTGTGTGTGTGTGTGTGTGTGTGTGTGTGTGTGTGTGTGTGTGTGTGTGTGTGTGTGTGTGTGTGCATGCGCACACGGGGGACAACTGCACAATGATTTGATTGAGCTAACTGACGCTGTGCTCCACTCCGCTGTAAGCCATCTGGAGGCATGAAGAACTGTTCAGATGAAAAGCTGATGTGATTTTTGGCTGGACTGAGGAACTACACAAAGTCTTTTTTTTTCTTTTTTTATGGAAGTCCAAAGTCAGTGCACAGCATCACTGGACTGCACGTCACAATTTGAACTTTAGCAGCAGTGAAGCACCAAAATGTAATTTTGTAAAAAATGTAATGTAAAATTCTGTTGTTTATAAATTAATAAAATATCTAATGACAGGGATCTGTTTTAGCCTTTATATGAAACAAACAATGAATGTTTTTACATTCTTTCAATGGAAGGAATATTTAATTTGGTGGAAGCTGGAACATACCATTCAATTCGGTTTTGCCTCAATGAATGGTATGTTCCAGCTTTCACCTCATGAAATATCCATACCATTGAACTCATAAACATTCATTATTGGTATATTATTTTTCTGAGCATACAGATTTCAGAAAGGTATATTTTGGACTATCTGACTGAATATTACAGAGTTATGGGGTAAGACAACCATAAAAATGGTGACAAAGGTCAATTTCAGTTTGTACAAGGGTCAAAAGTTAACGTTGCTCCACTTTGTTAAAACATTATGTAAATTATTGCTTGACATAATAGGATTCAAAAATTTATTATTTTGCACCATATGTCCTTCTTAGTTATCACATTATGGGGTAACATATTTCATATGTCATTGAATCCAATGGACATTAACCTTGTTTTACCATTACTTTGGAGACCAAGAATTCAACACTGTCAAACCTATTCCACTGATTAATTCTATAGCTCAACCAGTAATATCACTTTCTACCAAAATTGGAGTGTTTTAAACGTTTGACACCTGTACAAACAGAAACTGACCTTTGTCATGATTTCTGCTATTTTTACTTAATAACTCTATCACACTCATTCATAGATAGTCCAAACAATATATTTTGGAATCCCTATGATCAGACAAATAATATGATATACAGTAGTGTTCAGAATAATAGTAGTTCTATGTGACTAAAAAGATTAATCCAGGTTTTGAGTATACGAGGGTAAGCTGAAAAGTTCTAAGGCTCACTATAATGCAGTTAACGCATTACTCCTTTATGGGGAGCCTTAGAACTTTTCAGCCTACCCTCATATTTCTTATTGTTATATGGGAAACAAGGTACCAGTAGATTCAGTAGATTCTCACAAATCCAACAAGACCAAGCATTCATGATATGCACACTCTTAAGGCTATGAAATTGGGCTATTAGTAAAAAAAAGTAGAAAAGGGGGTGTTCACAATAATAGTAGCATCTGCTGTTGACGCTACAAACTCAAAACTATTATGTTCAAACTGCTTTTTTAGCAATCCTGTGAATCACTAAACTAGTATTTAGTTGTATAACCACAGTTTTTCATGATTTCTTCACATCTGCGAGGCATGGAGTCAACCAACTTGTGGCACCTTTCAGCTGTTATTCCACTCCAAGATTCTTTAACAACATTCCACAATTAATTCACATTTCTTGGTTTTGCTTCAGAAACAGCTTTTTGATGTCACCCCACAAGTTCTCAATTGGATTTAGGTCCGGGGATTGGGCAGGCCACTCCAAAACATTAATTCTGTTGGTTTGGAACCAAGATTTTGCTCATTTACTAGTGTGCTTGGGGTCACTGTCTTGTTGAAACACCCATTTCAAGGGCATGTCCTCTTCAGCATAAGGCAACATGACCTCTTCAAGTATTTTGACATATCCAAACTGATCCATGATACCTGGTATGCGATATATAGGCCCAACACCATAGTAGGAGAAACATGCCCATATCATGATGCTTGCACCACCATGCTTCACTGTCTTCACTGTGAACTGTGGCTTGAATTCAGAGTTTGGGGTCGTCTCACGAACTGTCTGCGGCCCTTGGACCCAAAAAGAACAATTTTACTCTCATCAGTCCACAAAATATTCCTCCATTTCTCTTTAGGCCAGTTGATGTGTTAATTTGGCAAATTGTAACCTCTGCTGCACATGTCTTTTATTTAACAGAGGGACTTTGCGGGGGATTCTTGCACATAAATTAGCTTCACACAGGCATCTTCTAACTGTCACAACACTTACAGGTAACTCCAGACTGTCTTTGATCATCCTAGAGCTGATCAGTGGGTGAGCCTTTGCCATTCTTGTTATTCTTCTATCCATTTTGATGGTTGTTTTCCGTTTTCTTCCACGCGTCTTTGGGGTTTTTTTTTTGTCCATTTTAAAGCATTGGAGATTATTGTAGATGAACAGCCTATAATTTTTTGCACCTGCGCATAGGTTTTCCCCTCTCCAATCAACTTTTTAATCAAATTACACTGTTCTTCTGAACAGTGTCTTGCACGTCCCATTTTCCTCAGGCTTTCAAAGAGAAAAGCATGTTCAACAGATGCTGGCTTCATCCTTAAATAGGGGACACCTGATTCATACCTGTTTGTTCCACAAAACTGACAAACTCACTGACTGAATGCCACACTACTATTATTGTGAACACCCCCTTTTCTACTTTTTTTACTAACAGCCCAATTTCATATCCTTAAGAGTGTGCATATCATGAATGCTTGGTCTTGTTGGATTTGTGAGAATCTTCTGAATCTACTGGTACCTTGTTTCCCATGTAACAATAAGAAATATACTCAAAACCTGGATTAATCTTTTTAATCACATAGCACTACTATTATTCTGAACACTACTGTACTTCTCAATATGACTGGAGCATTTTTAAATTTGACCCTATGTAATCCTTCATTGACCCTTACCTGGCTGTACCTAGCATCCTGTGATGATCCTTACACTTTTCAAGTCCCCAAAATACTATATCAAATGTTTTGTCACCTTAGGTGATAGTGACATCTGTGTGCCCCACAGATTAAATGTCCAGTTTGCTTCATGTTTCATTTGAAGTGTTTTTGTTTGCAGATGACACTTTTCTGTTATACAGATCAATTATTATGAAAAAACACTGAGGGATGCACATAAAAATCAGGCATTATGTGCTTTTCCAAAATTCAGCTAAACAAATAATACACGATAATACATAATAAGAAGGGGAGAGGCATGGGTGAAAACAAGGTATTCACACCCTAAAACATTTTGAGTTAGGAAACATAAACTGCTGCCACATCCTGCAATAACTGTTAAGAATCTCCTATAGACAGTCAGTTCTTATTCAGTATGAGTATTTGTGTCCATGCGTGTGTTAGAAGATTTTATAGAAGATTGCTTTCCCGCTTGTGGTATTGAGGCATGATATGTAATATAAAAGAGAATTTGTGGGTTCACTGAGAGAGTGTGATACAGATTGAAAACAATCCCCCAGGCGTATTTGCAAATTTTGTATCTTTAAGTCACAGAGTCAAGAGCTAAGTGCCTTTACCGGTGAGGTCGTCTGTAGGCCAGAAACCCAGTACACAGGCTCTGCAAGTGTACTCATCAAACACAAACTCGTTTTCCTTGCAGGGAGTGCAGGTCCAGCAGCAGCTCACCTCTCCTTTGCGGATCACCTGGAGACACACAAATCACATTTAAAAGAGCTGAAAGGTCTCAAAGCTCCACCAGCACTTTCGGTAACTAAACTTACACTCTGACTGCCCTGCAGGAACTGGAAATGAAAACTTCTTCAACAGGGGACAAAAAAAGACTGTCTCCTTATTAAGAAAGCGCTTTCTGTTTTTGAAGCATGAGCACTTTAAGAGCGAGTGCAAAGAAACAAAATACTACATACTATATATATATATATATATATATATATATATATATATATATATATATATTTGTGTTGTCCGTGGGGATCCATGGACTGTAGATTGGGTAGTGTTTATTTTTCCAAGAGTGGCAATAAATTATGTAAATTTTCTAGTTGTATAATGAGTTGGAATGTCATGTGAGTCCAGAATGTTTTAGAAACTTAGACCTTAGACCTCAACAGTTTTTGGAAGAAGAACTCAACCCTTTTACTTCCTGTTCATTATGCAATTTTTCAAAGTTAATTTACTGTCTTAATGTATTTCTAAATTGTTTAGGTTCTTGTTATCATATACACATTATTATTATTATTATTATTATTATTATTATTATTATTATTATTATTAATTTCTATTTTGGCATTTGATTTTTAAATGAACCACAATGGAAATAAGTGTTTTCACTTTCTTGTGTCATCCATGTATTTGTATTCACATATTTACCGTTATATTATGTACTTACATTGAATTTTATAAATAAAATCATGCACCCACACTTTTAATATAAAGATGATTCACTGCTTTATGCAGATTTAACATAGAGTGCCATATTGTTTGTATTTCTTCATAATTGATGTAAATAAAGTCCGAGACATATTCAGTGGCAGCTTCACCATCTGAGAGCCTCATCCACAACTACCACAAAAGACACGGTATACACAAATACTACACAGTATTAAGAACAGGGGTATGTAAACTTTTGATCAGGGTCATTTGGGTAGTTTCTGTTGTCATTATGATTTAAAAAGAGTAAACAGCTCTTTGACAATAAATGGCTTCACCCAACCACTAACCATGAGTAGAAAAATGTTTTTGTGTTATCATTCATATTCTCTGAAAAATAGTCTATATATATATTCTGCCAGGGTATGTAACCATTTGAGCATATGAGTATGTATGTAAGTATGTACGTATGTATAAAAGTCTAATTTATAAGGACTTGACATTGGCCAACTCAAGTGCTTCCAGTGTCAATTTCAGTACTGCTTTTAAGAACTGTCACTCTCTGAAGGTGTTGTTATCTTGCAGTTCAGTATGCAGCTGAAGTGCCTCTGAATGGATCCTGGAATTCCTGTCATTAAATGTTGCATTAGCAGAGAAGTTGTGTGTGGGAAAATGCCTGCAGTGAAGAGTTACAAGGCAAAAGTGCTGACAAAGCAAAGTATGAGGAGCATGTTTTTGCAGTTTAATTACACAACAAAGAAGGCGCTGGTGGGCATGGCTTTGGAGTTTCTGCACATAGGTCCATTGGGCAACACAGCTTTGATTTCAGAGGCTTTTCCTGGCTCCCTATATTACTGTATAATATGCAAATAAACCAAAACCAAATAAAGCAAAACTGTGAGGTTGCTGCACAATGTGTGAATATAGCAGCATGAAACTAATGTTGACCTTGTTTGCTGTTGCTCTGTGTTGCCTTGATTTTTGCTGGACACATAGTGAATTGGGATTCATTCTTGAATGCACACTGGCACAACAGGTCACCAAATGGAAATGAAGAACACCAGAAAAAGAATATGAGCGATACTATACGACAACAAAATGATGTCTGCAGTCAATAAGCAAGAACACAGAAGTAGAGAAGAAGGCTTTATATAGGCGTAGCAACCCATTGGTGCACGTGCTTATCCTCAGATTTTGCTGAGTGAAGCTGATGAAAGTCTGTGACTGCTCCTGGATGGGATGTCATTCTGTCACAGGTTACTTCCCCAACCAAGATCAATATGCATTTACAGATTGGTGGACCAGGACAATACAGTTCATCTGTATTGTCCTGGTTCAAGACAGGTAGTGTGACCAGTAATCAAACCCAGGTCTACATGTTGGTTTCCCAACTCATTATCCCACTGAGGGACCTGCTCTCTGGCAACAATAGGCTGATCAGGAACAGAAAACAGCATGGAAGCACTTGATAAATGGCGGAAAGGTAGAACCAAGCAGTTCATCAGCCGGAATCTCAGCACAGGATGTATACAACCCCTGGCAAAAGTTATGGAATCACGGGCCTCAGAGGATGTTCATTCAGTTGTTTAATTTTGTAGAAAAAAGCAGATCACAGACATGACACAAAACTAAAGTCATTTCAAATGGCAACTTTCTGGCTTTAAGAAACACTATAAGAAATCAGGAAAAAAAATTGTGGCAGTCAGTAACGGTTACTTTTTTAGACCAAACAGAGGGAAAAAAATATGGAATCACTCAATTCTGAGGAATAAATTATGGAATCATGAAAAACAAAAGAATGCTCCAACACATCACTAGTATTTTGTTGCACCACCTCTGGCTTTATAACAGCTTGCAGTCTCTGAGGCATGGACTTAATGAGTGACAAACAGTACTCTTCATCAATCTGGCTCCAACTTTCTCTGATTGCTGTTGCCAGATCAGCTTTGCAGGTTGGAGCCTTGTCATGGACCATTTTCTTCAACTTCCACCAAAGATTTTCAATTGGATTAAGATCCGGACTATTTGCAGGCCATGACATTGACCCTATGTGTCTTTTTGCAAGGAATGTTTTCACAGTTTTTGCTCTATGGCACGATGCATTATCATCTTGAAAAATGATTTCATCATCCCCAAACATCCTTTCAATTGATGGGATAAGAAAAGTGTCCAAAATATCAACGTAAACTTGTGCATTTATTGATGATGTAATGACAGCCATCTCCCCAGTGCCTTTACCTGACATGCAGCCCCATATCATCAATGACTGTGGAAATTTACATGTTCTCTTCAGGCAGTCATCTTTATAAATCTCATTGGAACGACACCAAACAAAAGTTCCAGCATCATCACCTTGCCCAATGCAGATTCGAGATTCATCACTGAATATGACTTTCATCCAGTCATCCACAGTCCACGATTGCTTTTCCTTAGCCCATTGTAACCTTGTTTATTCTGTTTAGGTGTTAATGATGCCTTTCGTTTAGCTTTTCTGTATGTAAATCCCATTTCCTTTAGGCGGTTTCTTACAGTTCGGTCACAGACGTTGACTCCAGTTTCCTCCCATTCGTTCCTCATTTGTTTTGTTGTGCATTTTTGATTTTTGAGACATATTGCTTTAAGCTTTCTGTCTTGACGCTTTGATGTCTTCCTTGGTCTAGCAGTATGTTTGCCTTTAACAACCTTCCCATGTTGTTTGTATTTGGTCCAGAGTTTAGACACAGCTGACTGTGAACAACCAACATCTTTTGCAACATTGCGTGATGATTTACCCTCTTTTAAGAGTTTGATAATCCTCTCCTTTGTTTCAATTGACATCTCTCGTGTTGGAGCCATGATTCATGTCAGTCCACTTGGTGCAACAGCTCTCCAAGGTGTGATCACTCCTTTTTAGATGCAGACTAATGAGCAGATCTGATTTGATGCAGGTGTTAGTTTTGGGGATGAAAATTTACAGGGTGACTCCATAATTTATTCCTCAGAATTGAGTGAGTCCATATTTTTTTCCTCTGCTTGGTCTAAAAAAGTAACCGTTACTGACTGCCACAATTATTCTTCCTGATTTCTTATAGTGTTTCTTAAAGCCAGAAAGTTGCCATTTGAAATGACTTTAGTTTTGTGCCATGTCTGTGATCTGCTTTTTTCCACAAAATTAGACAACTGAATGAACATCCTCCGAGGCCGGTGATTCCATAATTTTTGCCAGGGGTTGTATATATTCAGCAGTTTCCACCGGGATTCATTACAAGCTATATGGCATGTAACAGTCAGTCACCAGGGTTTAATTTATGCATATAAAAGTGTTCTTCATGATTCTGAGATATGGAATCCCAGATGAGAAATTATTAAAGCTTCAACAAAAAGCTTTGTTCACTGAAGGATATGTCTGGACAGTCTTTGAAGATTGCAAACCTGTGAGCGTACCTGCCAACATTTGAATGTTATTTCAGTTTCAATTTATTTTCATTTATATAGCACCAAATCACAACAGAGTTGCCTCAATGTATGTACCAATGCGACACCCACATATGGCCGTGAGAGCCAACGACACAAAGCGAAACTAGGGAGGTCCAGGCACGGACCCACAGGACCCACACAACTGTGGGACTAATGGGCATCCCACACATACAAGACAGGGCTGCTTTGAAACAGGTTTTTTTTTCTCTCTTTCTCTCTCTAAATCTTAACTACTTTTTAAAAAGTGCAACAACAGATGTGATCTAATCCACATTCATTTTGGAGGGTGTCAAACTGTGGCCTAAGCATTCCAAGAGAAACATCTCCACCAATTGGATTGACTGGACATGCAACACACAATGACTCTGAATTACATTAATGAAGATTTACACATACCAGTATGAGGTTTGGGTCTAAGCACTGGAGCTGCAAATTCACTGAATTACTTTGGGCCCCAGCTACCTACCAACAAAGCAGTCTTGGGTTTGGGTTGAGCAGTCCACGTTTGTTTCTCAAGTGTGTGCATCCCCTTTGCCTTACCCAGTCACTGAATACCTCAGAAATCAGGCACCTGCACCTGGATTGTGCTCAAGAAGACACATTACGTGGCTGTACTGTAGTGTTGCGTCTACCAGAACATCATTATGCAAGGAGCATGTTTCATGTGGCTCTCTAAAACCAGTAATTTGAGAAACGTTTTTACATTGGTACCAAAGGATCCTCCAGAGTGACCTATCATCAAGGGCATCCAATCATTACCTTAGGTTATTGGTTGGCGTTCAAGTCATGCAACCTTACAGTAAAACCAAAAATACCCAACACCAAGTACTTGATTTTTTTTTTCTCCCTGTACCTATCTACCGAATGATTCTACTTTGGAGTTTGCACGTGCTTTCTGTGTCTGTATGGGTTCACCAACATACCCCAGTTTCTTCCACGCATCAAAACATCCACAGTATGTTCATGCTGCTTTCATTGCACTCGCCTTACAGTGTGTCTGTGTATATAGAGACTGGTCTTCAGTCTTTGGGTGCCAGCCTCTGGCTGTCATCTGCTCTTAGTGGTTAAATTGTGTCTAATTACAAGTAGTATATGTTAAATGCAGGTCATAAGGGGAGCATGGTGGTGTAAGAGGTTAGCATGCTTGACTCAGAATAAGAATTTTCCCAGTTCAAGTCCGCCCATGGCCCATTTTCCTGGTACATTGCATCAGGAAGGGTTTCCGGTGTAAAACCTTTGCTAAATCAACATACAGATTCATACTAGATATGTTGTGGCCAACTGGTTTGGATGCAAAAGAGACTAGAAAATGCAGGGGGCAAATTTGTTGTATGTATGCATGTATATAAAACAACGTATAAAGGCTCTTCGACCTTACAGTTTCAGCACCCAGAGACATGAAAGTCAGTCACTACGAAGTGACTCATTCAACTACTTTGGCAACTCTTGCATGCAAGGTAGTTGCCACATGTCACTGCTTAACCCCTTAACGCCTGAATTTATATAGCTGTATATAAAAAAAAATGTTTTGTGTGTGTTTTTGCCTTTAAGTAGATGGTAAATAATGTTGAGATTATTAATTACACTTTTGCACAAAAAATAAATAGTAATTTTGGTATTTTGGTAATAATTTATGTTATAATGTTATAATAATAATAATGGTATGTTGCAAATTTGCAACAACAGGCATACTGGTCAATTTGGTATGTTACATATTTGAGTGAAATATTGTACCATATATGCGACAATAGGCGTTAAGGGGTTAAGAATTTTTTTTTTTAATGTATTTAATTACGGTGACATACTTTTGCTTGAAGGTTTTTGACGTAAATCTCCCAAATTCTAAACTTGCAGGGAGCAGTGCCTACCTTGATTTGTGCTTTCTGGCAGGGCTCAGAGCACACTGACTGGATGATGTCACTGCTGTTACTCCAGATTTCCTCATCATTCATCTTTAAGCCGCCCTGATCCCAGCTTCCCACATGGATGTAATCATACTCATCCTCACCTATGTGCTTGAAGTTCATGATTTCATACCTGAGGCAAACACACTGTATGCATAAAACAGCAGATGTGCATATTTATAACTTTGCTCACTACTGTGTACTCCTTTTCGCTTTATATACACTTCCCTTCCTGCTGTCACTTTCATGATTAGGAGTCTTACCTGCCAGGCGAGTCCCCGTTCTGGTCAAAGTGGATTGTCTCACCAGATACACCAGTGAAGTTAGTTTTCATCAGAAAATCTAGCAGCATACCACCATCAATGGGCTGCATGGCACTGCACAAACCCTGCAGTCATGGGAAGAACATAGTGTTTACCCCCAAAACTGAGAGAAAAAATGTGGATAAACTGTAAATTACCACACCTTATATCCTGGGCAAAGGGCTAGCTGCATAGTATGTAGACCATAGGCCATGGAATAGATGGCATTTATGACAAAACCCATCTTAGTGTCTTGGGTATAGTGTTGGCGCAGGGATTCTCTCCCTGTGAAGAACACAAACCAACTCATGAGGACAAATGCAATCATGTAAGGACATAATTAAAATCAGTGTTTAAAGACATAAGAGGAATTTCAAATGTTGGACTAACAGGTGCAGGTGCGGTTGTACATAGTGTTCTCCTGTGGGTGTCCTTTCAACCTGCACTGGAACCGATACTGCCAGAACTCTGGGAACCAGGGGTTCCTCAGGTTTACGTTGGGCTTAAGACTAAGGTAGTAATCATCAAACCAGGTCACATGTGCCGATTTGAGCTTTATAGTGATGCCTCCAGCTGCCTCCTTTTGGTAGCCATCAGTGACATCATGTCTGTCCGCCCAGCCATCACTAAAGAGGTAGAGGAGAAACGGTTATCAGCTAATGTCGGAACAGAGAACAATGACACGTTGATTCACAGAGGTTTTCTCATAGCTTAATCAAAATGCTTCTGTATTGTTTTTCCTGGCATTTAAGTCTCCATTATGGATTTGGGATTTTTTTTTTTTTTGGCATTTTTATGCATTGTAGCAGTATAATTTTACTATTGGCATTTATATTTTTTATTGTTGGAGTTTGTTTAGTACTTTGATTCCTGGGAAAGGCCTATATAATGATTATAATTATTAATATTGATAATGAACTTGTGCTTTTCAGTATAAAAGTTTAACCACAATATATTGCTCTATTTACACCGGACTGAGTGTTGTGAAAGTGTCGTGACACGGACCCACAACAGGGGGCGGTAATGAACGGACAATGGATAAGCCAAAAGTAACAATTTAATGTTGTGAATCGCACAACGACGTACAGACAATAACAATATGGTGGACTGTCAATCATACACCAGGTGACGTGTGGGCAGGCTCGACGATAGAAGACGTCTGGTGATAGAAGAGCCGGATCCCCACACAGCTTCCACCACCAACGGAGCTGAAGAACACCGGAGCCGCCAAGCCCTGCGCCCCAGGTGGCCGCTGTCTTCAGCAGTCAGACCCGGTACTGCTGGCAGAAAACACAGACAGTCCGGATGAGTGTGAGTTCGCACACTCAGTAATCCCACAGTCAGTGTTCAGTAAAGGAGGGAGAACCTCCACCTCCAATCACACACTCGTGCAGCTCCTGTCTAACCACTTATCTGATTGGAGTGTGAAGCGAAGCCGTCGCTGATCACACCAAACGCCAATCCCACAGATAAGGCAAGCACCACAGGAAAACGGCTGCAAAAGAAGTTCAGATTATTACTCAACGTTTTGAGTCAGCAGAGAAAATTACCTGAACGGTAGCTGATTTCTCGGCGAGGAGGTGGAGTTGCAGTCCGGCCTTTATGGTGATGGTGATGAGATGAATGAGTGACAGCTGGTGCTGAGCATGAGTGACAGCTGTCACTCCCAGTGGCTCCGGCGCCCTCTCGTGCTTGAAGCCCGCACTCCAAGCAGGGCGCCATCTGGTGGTGGTGGGCCAGCAGTACCTCCTCTTCAGCGGCCCACACAACACTGAGACCTATATTAGGCCTCCAAGATCATGACATTTTGTCAACTGTTACAGGTCTTGGCTGGTCTTCATTTTGATGTGTTACAACATTTGCATTTACACCAACCTTGCATTGTGACTGAATTGTGCGAGTAAAAAAATATGTTAATATTCACGATCATTGATGCAACCCTGTGCAGAGTCAATTGAGAGTCTATTACAACCCATAGGGTCAGCTTGGGAGTGAGTTGAGAGATGTGAGAGTTTATCAAGACTGATTACGAGACCCATGTATCTGTTAACTGGTCGCACAACCTGTGTGAGTATTTTAAACAGTTCAGTACACTCGCACACCTGTTGGAGACCAATGAGGAGTGATGTAGAGTGATGGTGACCTGGAGGGATCTTTTTTCCAACCATAGAGACCCCATTGTGACCATCCTGCAATCCCAGTGAGAGTGACGGTGAGTGGGGGCCATTTTTCGAATGCAACTCAGTCGTGGACTCGGTGTAAGTTGCAGCACCTCCAAAAGTAGTAAAAACTCCAGAAAATATGTACAAGGTCTATTAGAAAAGAAACCGACCTTTTTATTTTAAAAAAAAACTATATGGATTTGAATCACGTACGATTACGTCAGACAAGCTTGAACCCTCATGCGCATGCGTGAGTGTTTTCACTCCTGTCGGTTGCGTCATTCGCCTGTGGGCAGGCTTTGAGTGAGCACTGGTCCACCCCCCTCGTCGGAATTCCTTTGTCTGACTTCTTCCTGAGAGACTGGCGCTTTGCTTGATCAAAATTTTTTCTGAAACTGTGAGACACATTCAAGTGGACACCATTCGAGAAATTCAGACGGTTTTCGGTGAAAATTTTAATGGCTGATGAGAGATTATGGAGTGTTACTGTCGCTTTAAGGACTGCCCATGGAGCCAAATGGCGCGCCGCGCCCCGAGCCACCGTCGTCAGCCTGTTTCAAGCTGAAAACGTCCAAATTTAAGCCTCTGTTGACCCAGGACATCGTGAGAGAACAGAGACGTTTCAGAAGAGCTCGGGATCAGCAGTTTATCCGGACATTCCACTGTTAAAGGAGATTTTGTAATGAAAGATGTGCGGACGGATTCGCGCGTCGGCACCCAGCCGCTCATGGCACGGCGCCACAGCAAAACACCTTGTGTTGATAACCATTCGTAAGATTCAGGCGGTTTTCGATGGCTTTCAGTCAAGTGAGTATCCGAGAAATTGTTTAACAGCTGGGCATGTTCAAACTTGTCCTGTAATGCTTCCAATGGAGGTGTTTTGCTGTGGCGCCGCGCGATGAGCGGCTGGGTGCCATGCGCGAATCCGTCGCACCCATCCATTACAAAATCTCCTTTAACAGTGGAATGTCCGGATAAACTGCTGATCCTGAGCTCTTCTGAAACTTCTCTGTTCTCTCACGACGTCCTGGGTCAACAGAGGCTTAAATTTGGAAGTTTTCAGCTCGAAACAGGCTGACGACGGCGGCTCGTGGCACGGCGTGCCGTCCGGCTCCATGGGCAGTCCTTAAAGCGACAGTAACACTCCATAATCTCTCATCAGCCATTAAAATTTTCACCGAAAACCGTCTGAATTTCTCGAATGGTGTCCACTTGGATGTGTCTCACAGTTTCAGAAAAAATTTTGATCAAGCAAAGTGCCGATCTCTCAGGAAGAAGACAGACAAAGGAATTCCGACGAGGGGGTGGACCAGTGCTCACTCAAAGCCTGCCCACAGGCGAATGACGCAACCGACAGGCGTGAAAAAACCCACGCATGCGCACGAGGGTTCAAGCTTGTCTGACGCAATCACACGTGATTCAAATCCATATAGTTTTTGAAAAAATAAAAAGGTCGGTTTCTTTTCTAATAGACCTCGTATTTCTGTTTTTCAGATGAGCTACTGCAAAAATTAATCATACAGCCTAATTATTGCATGTAGGAACTAGTGTTTCAAATTCAAATGGCAAGGTATGCACATGTGTAAACAATAAAAGATGCACAGTATCAGAATACATGTATATTTATATTTTGATGCAATCATTATACCATAAAAGAACTGCTCCAACCATAGCACAAGTATCATAAGGATTTTGACATTAACCATGATCTGAAGTGAACATGTACACTGCTGATAAACATCTTTAAGATGCGTAACCACATGTGTTTTGACACCAAATCACATTACAAACACTAATCATTCACAACAACCTTAACAGAAAAGAACTACTCACTCACTCACACTCACTGTGCAGACAGATCAGACCACAGCTTAAGAGTGACAGTTTTTATCTTACCATCAACAGTGCTGCAAGACATGCACCTCAGAGTGGACTGTCCTTCCTAATCCTTTCATTAATGAATGCACTGTAGCCAGTGACCATATTTTCATGTGGTACTTTTGCCTGATGCACACATTTGCGTTTCATGGAAAAATGTTTCCTCACCAGAAAACCTCTCACTTATCAGTGGTCCTTTTCAATGTGCAAGAACTTGCCACTCTCCAGTTAAAAGGAAATGACAGGTACAATTCTGCTTAATTAAATATTTGCCCACAACACACTCATGACTAATAATGAGGATAATCTGAAGTCCCTTGAGCCAAGTGCCGACCTTTACATGCTCTCTACATAGCAAAAAGGACATGGTTATGCCCCCAAATCACATGTCCTCAAAGTTATTGTTTTTTAAGGGTGTAGGGTTTGGGGTTAGGATTACGAATAGACAGGTTGCAAGAGACATAAAATTGAGTAGTCAAGGCAAAGCATGAGAGAGAAATGATATGACCTTGGGGTGTTCATATTGTGAATCACTTTTTTTAAATGTCCAGTGGAGGATATTGTTTACTATCTTTAAAGTGTAACTATACACTGAAAAAAGAGAATGTCTGAACCAAAGAGGTTATATATGAGAACTAGAGAGTGCACTTGCACTGAGCTGTGTGCCGGCAAGGAGGTGTGATCGCCATTTTAATTCCGGGCAAGTTAGTGATTTGCGTGCATAGACGTTCAAGAAACAGGTGGAATATGCCGGAAAGCTGCGCATGTTGGCAAAGCCACAAATGGAGGAACAAGGGAAACAATATTTCCTTCCATAAGTAAGTGGTTTTGGTTATTCTTGTCACTTTGTCCGTGATATTTGGATGATAAACAGCTGCCAGTTCTCCTTTGCCTGCAGAGGATAGAGTGGTTTCTTCTTAAAGCAGCTCTTCTCTGTTTTGCAGAGGGTAGAACTACACACCAGCTATGAAACATTTAACAGGTAGGTGCTCAACTGATTTTAAGTTTTATATATATTTGTAGCTTTTCAGCTTTATTTACCACGTTATTGATCAGACAAAAAATTTATCGCAAGATAATTAGTCTGATAATGGTTTTTAAAGTTATCTAAAAATATAATCTGATAAGGAAAACATTATCTTTGATAATTATCGGTTATCGGATTATCGGAACTGTGCCCACCACTGCACTTATGTCTAGCTGATAGTTTCCACTGCTCGACCAATGTCTAATTAAAATACTTGTCGTTAGTGATTAAAACTGTTCGACAAGACTGGGAATTTTTTTTTTTTTATTTGCACCTTAAAATAATGAGATTATAATGACCCACGCTGTGCTGCTCACAGTCACACCCACACATAGAGATGTGTACCCACACCACTGACTTCATGAATGAAACTCAGTCAATAAAGGATAATTATGTAAAAATATAATATATATATAAATGTATTGTAATGGTTTTAGGAGCCGCGCTGCATTGAACACAGCAGCAGCTGCATCGACGCCTCAGCTCAGCAGCTTGAACAGCGCAGATCCGTGTAACTTTCAACACTAATATTTGAGAATGTGTGTGTGTCAGAGTAAGTTTAATACTTTCCTGACATAATTTAATGCAAATTAATTTTACTGGCTCGATATCCAGGTCAAAATGGCATTTTAACACGTATTTTGCGAGCATTTTTCTGAGTGTGTTCAGTCGCAAATCTCCATTGAAAATGCATTAACATCCGGGTACTTCATCAATATTTTGCCCGGTTAGGAGACGTCATGTCGCTGTCCATGAAGGGACGTTTTCGTTTAGTGTGCAGCATTGGGAGTGTGCTCTCTAGTTCTCATATACAGCTCCATGGTTTGAACCATCTTAAAAAAAGTGTTACAGTTTGTAAAAAACCTGAATGAATTAAGTTGTTTGAACTTAAGTTTGTAAGTTAGAGTTGATTTAACTTTCAAACATAAGTTAAGATGGTTCAAACATTCTCATTTATGTTTGAAAGTTAAATCAACTCTAACTTACAAACTTAAGTTCAAACAACTTAATTCATTCAGGTTTTTACAAATTGTAACACTTTTTAAAGTTGGTTCAAACATTCTCTTTTTTCAGTGTAGGTCATAATGAGGTGATAAAATAATTGACATAGAGGTTGTCCTCTGGATGATGACAGTCTTGTTCGGAAGAACAGCGTAGTTTAATTAAAAAGTTGATTGGACAGGGGAAAACTTATATGCAGGTGCAAAAAATTATAGGCTGTTCATCTACAATGATGTCCAATGCTTTAAAATGGACAAGAAAAAACAGAGACGTGTGGAAGAAAACGGAAGACAACCATCAAAATGGACAGAAGAATAACAAGAATGGCAAAGGCTCACCCATTGATCAGCTCTAGGATGATCAAAGACAGTCTGGAGTTACCTGTAAGTGCTGTGACAGTTAGAAGACGCCTGCGTGAAGCTAATTTATTTGCAAGAATCCCCCGCAAAGTCCCTCTGTTAAATAAAAGACATGTGCAGAAGAGGTTACAATTTGTCAAAGAACACATCAACTGGCCTAAAGAGAAATGGAAGAATATTTTGTGGACTGATGAGAGTAAAATTGTTCTTTTTGGGACCGAGGGCCGCAGAGAGTTTGTGAGACGACCCCCAAACTCTGAATTCAAGCCACACTTCACAGTGAAGACAGTGAGGCATGGTGGTGCAAGCATCATGATATGGGCATGTTTCTCCTACTATGGTGTTGGGCCTATATATCGCATACCAGGTGTCATGGATCAGTTTGGATATGTCAAAATACTTGAAGAGGTCATGTTGCCTTATGCTGAAGAGGACATGCCCTTGAAATGACTGTTTCAACAAGACAATGACCACAAGCACACTAGTAAATGAGCAAAATCTTGGTTCCAAACCAACAAAATTAATGCCTCGCAGATGTGAAGAAATCATGAAAAACTGTGGTTATACAACTAAATACTAGTTTAGTGATTCACAGGATTGCTAAAAAAGCAGTTTGAACATAACAGTTTTGAGTTTGTAGCACCATCAGCAGATGCTACTATTATTGTGAACACCCCCTTTTCTACTTTTTTTTTTACTAATAGCCCAATTTCATAGCCTTAAGAGTGTGCATATCATGAATGCTTGGTCTTGTTGGATTTGTGAGAATCTACTGAATCTACTGGTACCTTGTTTCCCATATAACAATAAGAAATACGAGGTCTATTAGAAAAGTATCCGACCTTATTATTTTTTCAAAAACCATATAGATTTGAATCACGTGTGATTGCGTCAGACAAGCTTGAGCCCTCGTGCGCATGCGCACAGCAACGCCGTGATGAAGCCTCACGGGACATGTTCTGGCATGTCCAGGCACATCCACAATTTCTCGGATAATCACTCGATGGAAAAACCACCGACAGCTGTCTGAACGCCATCTCAAAACCATCCTGTGAGACCAAAACGGAGGTGGTTTTGTCTCGCTCCAGTAACAAAACCATCATGACGCGCGAAGCCTCCGCTCGGCTTTCCATGACAAAATCTTTTGTTAAAAGTGAAATCTTACGGAAAATCGTTGATGTCCAGCTCTTGTGATAACCAGAGAAATGGCACATGATGGTCACGGATCCAGACAGCCATCCATTTAGAAATGAAATGGTCGTTCAGCCTGTCGATGGCGGCTTCGGAGCGCAGCGTGCCCCACAGCCGCTGGGGGCCGTCCTTAAAGCGACAGTAACACTCCTTATTCTCTACCAAGCCCGTAACATTTTCACCAAAAGCCAGATAAATTTTTCTAATGGTTTCCAGCTGCCAGTCTCTAACAGTTTCTGAAAATATTCTGATGGAAAAAAAGCCCAAATTATTCTGCAATTTCCTGACAATGAAAATCCGACGAGGGGGCTGGACCACTCCTCACTCAAAGCCTGCTCACAGGCGAATGACGCAACCGACAGGCGTGGAAAAACTCACGCATGCGCACGAGGGTTCAAGATTGTCTGACGCAATCACACGTGATTCAAATCCATATGGTTTTTGAAAAAAATAATAAGGTCGGATACTTTTCTAATAGACCTTGTATACTCAAAACCTGGATTAATCTTTTTAGTCACACAGCACTACTATTATTCTGAACACTACTGTAGGTTAGAGTTAATATGGCTAAAAGGACATGATGCACCATGAGAGAATGCCAGAAGCATTCACACTCCAAGTTACACCCAGTGATTTTCATCCTCACACCTCATGTCGATAACACTAGAAGAATGGGTTGACTGATCGTTGCCCCTCAGCAGACCATATCAGGTGGCAGCAAACTCATATAAAGTATGAAACACGTCTACTGTATGGGATAAAATGTCCTTTCAAACAAAAATTCTAACTGTACTTCACTGCAGTGTGTGGACTTGGGCAAAGGTGTGATATGCAGTTCCAACATGGTAATGGTTGAATACAGAAAATAAAACAGAGCCCATGAATTTTAATGTGGTCTCCTGAGAAAAGCTGCCTTTGATGCTTGACTCCTGATTTCAAGATTGAAGGAGACAGGTGGTTCCTAATGGCTGCTCTGCAGAGATTCCCAGCAGAATAAAATATTTCCCATGATGTGATGTAGATTTAGAGGTGTGTGAGAAAAATGTATTTGCTTGCAAGTATGTGTCCAAATTTTATGTATGTATGTAATTATAAATACAAAGAAATGTAGCTTAAGTTCAGCCAGGAAGACTCAGATACCTACCTCATGTAAGCCCTGGTCACATGACACTAATGAAGGACAATGAATCCCAAACGAAACAAGGAATCTGGACTTGCGATGACTTTCGGAGGCATCGTTTAACCATCGTCCAGCTTCATTCCTGCATCTGGCGCTTCATCAGAGGTTTCAAACTGTTGAAAAATGTGAACGAATCCCGACAACAACCTCAATTCCTCCATATTTCATTTTGCTTTCTGTCTTGACGGTTCCTTATTGTTTGCGTAATTTCCGTAACATCAGCGTTCCATTTGACTGTCGTCCAACTTCATCCACCCTCCAAGTCCGACGTCTTGCATGAACGTTGACGATATCTGAACGGATCAATAACCAAAGCTGACAGGAACTGAACGTAACATCCTTGTATCGCTGATGACTCGTCCATGCGTGGGACAAAAAGCAGCATTGTCATACAGAAACAATAGCGGTAAGAATGTTTTATCAACTACTTTAACTACACATGTTCCAGGTTCCATGTGTGTACATGGCCTGCATGTACACACATTGTTGTCAAGACAACCAGACCCCGCACATGCAAGTACTGCAGGGATGAGGACAGGGCTGGCTGCACTCAGTCTCATACCAGCTGTGGCGCTATCGGTCATGTCATCGTGAATGTTTCATTTTGATTTTGTTTAAAGCATCAAGGTCAATGTTTGCTTCATTTTTCTTTCATTAGTTTTGGTTTATTTTGTTCATGTTTCAGTGATGGGGAAAGTGTAGGACCATTTGTCCACCTTTTCTCAACGATTTGTGACTTTGTGACTTTTTTCCTCCGTTCAACTATCACCATGTGACCGTATAACTTCAATCTGTTTGTCTCTTTCTCCTCCCTGTGAGTCACAGGGCCCAGAGCATGGGGGGTGAGCACAAAAATTGGCATTAAATACATTTTTGTGTTGCATGTTGTTAATGTCCATACAATTCATGTTGTAAAAGAATATAATTAGAATGAATGTATAAATGTTGTGAAACATAATTCTGCTCTAACAATAATACTGAAAGCTCTCTGAGGGCCCTTTCTGCCCCTGCACAGTTGTACAATGATTTAGCCCAGATGCACAGGCAGCACGCTGCCACATACACACACACACACACACACACACACACACACACACACACACACACACACACACACACACACACACACACACACACACCAAACGGGATCTGACAGAAAGAGGAGAGGTGTTTAGTGGAGCTGAAACAACTAATCGAGTTAACCGATTAAAATCGATTATTAAAATAATAGCTGTCAACTAATTTAGCCATCAATTGCTAAATAACTTTGTTTTACTGCAAATGTTTCATTTCTTCCATGTAATCAACTGTTTCTGCAGCGCGGCTCTGCTTTGAATCTTGAACCAGTGAAGCAGCAGATCGAAGCACTGTTTCGATCTGCTGCTTCAATCTGCTGCTATGTGTCAGCTGGAATTTGGCACAAGTGAACGTTGGCGAACATTAGCGACTATCAACAAATGTTAGTGACAGTTTTTGCGATGATTAGCAACTATTTGGGACTGTTTACACAGAGACTGCTACCTGCTGCTTTGGACTTGAACTAACAGTCTTTTTCAAGACTTTTTTACTTTTTTACCTTTTTACTTTTTTTTTACTTTTTTACTGTGTTCCAACGCCTAAGGAAGACCTCTAACGGTCGAAACATCGCGACGGAGCACTTTTATCAGCTAACTTTCATTAGCGTTGGCAGGCTAACTAGCTTGCTAACGCTTTCGTTTTTATTTTTTTTTTATTTTTATTTTATTTTAGCACCGTTGTCGTGCGTTGCCTGTGCTGCTTCATGGCCTGTTTGGTGCCTTGATTGGGGCACTCCTTCTGCTGAATCACCTCTGGATTATTTGCACATTATTCACTTTGTGTGTTTTTGGGAATCCGCTAGCTTAGCGTAGCTACTAGCTCTTAGCCGATTTAGCATGGCGGCTTCTCCTGTCTCTCCCGCACTTTTCTGCTCTGGGTGTGAAATGTTTAGTTATTCCTCGGCCTCCTTTAGCAGTAACGGTACTTGTAATAAGTGCAGCTTATTCGTAGCTTTGGAGGCCAGGCTGGACGAAGTGGAGGCTCGGCTCCGCACCGTGGAAAATTCTACAGTTAGCCAGGCCCCTGTAGTCGGTGCGGACCAAGGTAGCTTAGCCGCCGTTAGTTCCCCCCTGGCAGATCCCATGCAGTCGGGAAAGCAGGCTGACTGGGTGACTGTGAGGAGGAAGCATAGCCCTAAACAGAAGCCCCGTGTACACCGTCAACCCGTTCACATCTCTAACCGTTTTTCCCCACTCGACGACACACCCGCCGAGGATCAAACTCTGGTTATTGGCGACTCTGTTTTGAGAAATGTGAAGTTAGCGACACCAGCAACCATTGTCAATTGTCTTCCGGGGGCCAGAGCAGGCGACATCGAAGGACATTTGAAATTGCTGGCTAAGGCTAAACGTAAATTTGGTAAGATTGTAATTCACGTCGGCAGTAATGACACTCGGTTACGCCAATCGGAGGTCACTAAAATTAACATTAAATCGGTGTGTAACTTTGCAAAAACAATGTCGGACTCTGTTGTTTTCTCTGGGCCCCTCCCCAATCAGACCGGGAGTGACATGTTTAGCCGCATGTTCTCCTTGAATTGCTGGCTGTCTGAGTGGTGTCCAAAAAATGAGGTGGGCTTCATTGATAATTGGCAAAGCTTATGGGGAAAACCTGGTCTTGTTAGGAGAGACGGCATCCATCCCACTTTAGAGGGAGCAGCTCTCATTTCTAGAAATCTAGCCAATTTTTTGGGATCCTCCAAACTGTGACTGTCTAGCGTTGGGACCAGGAGGCAGAGCTGTGGTCTTATACACCTCTCTGCAGCTTCTCTCCCCCTGCCATCCCCTTATTACCCCATCCCCGTAGAGACGGTGCCTGCTCCCAGACCACCAATAACTAGCAAAAATCTATTTAAGCATAAAAATTCAAAAAGAAAAAATAATATAGCACCTTCAATTGCACCACAGACTAAAACAGTTAAATGTGGTCTATTAAACATTAGGTCTCTTTCTTCTAAGTCCCTGTTGGTAAATGATATAATAATTGATCAACGTATTGATTTATTCTGCCTAACAGAAACTTGGTTACAGCAGGATGAATATGTTAGTTTAAATGAGTCAACACCCCCGAGTCACACTAACTGTCAGAATGCTCGTAGCACGGGCCGGGGCGGAGGATTAGCAGCAATCTTCCATTCCAGCTTATTAATTAATCAAAAACCTAGACAGAGCTTTAATTCATTTGAAAGCTTGTCTCTTAGTCTTGTCCATCCAAATTGGAAGTCCCAAAAACCAGTTTTATTTGTTATTATCTATCGTCCACCTGGTCGTTACTGTGAGTTTCTCTGTGAATTTTCAGACCTTTTGTCTGACTTAGTGCTTAGCTCAGATAAGATAATTGTAGTGGGCGATTTTAACATCCACACAGATGCTGAGAATGACAGCCTCAACACTGCATTTAATCTATTATTAGACTCTATTGGCTTTGCTCAAAAAGTAAATGAGTCCACCCACCACTTTAATCATATTTTGGATCTTGTTCTGACTTATGGTATGGAAATAGAGGACTTAACAGTATTCCCTGAAAACTCCCTTCTGTCTGATCATTTTTTTAATAACATTTACATTTACCCTGATGGACTACCCTGCAGTGGGGAATAAGTTTCATTACACTAGAAGTCTTTCAGAAAGCGCTGTAACTAGGTTTAAGGATATGATTCCTTCTTTATGTTCTCTAATGTCATATACCAACACAGAGCAGAGTAGCTACCTAAACTCTGTAAGGGAGCTAGAGTATCTTGTCAATAGTTTTACATCCTCATTGAAGACAACTTTGGATGCTGTAGCTCCTCTGAAAAAGAGAGCTTTAAATCAGAAGTGTCTGACTCCGTGGTATAACTCACAAACTCGTAGCTTAAAGCAGATAACCCGTAAGTTGGAGAGGAAATGGCGTCTCACTAATTTAGAAGATCTTCACTTAGCCTGGAAAAAGAGTTTGTTGCTCTATAAGAAAGCCCTCCGTGAAGCAAGGACATCTTTCTACTCATCACTAATTGAAGAAAATAAGAACAACCCCAGGTTTCTTTTCAGCACTGTAGCCAGGCTGACAAAGAGTCAGAGCTCTATTGAGCTGAGTATTCCATTAACTTTAACTAGTAATGACTTCATGACTTTCTTTGCTAACAAAATTTTGACTATTAGAGAAAAAATTACTCATAACCATCCCAAAGATGTATCGTTATCTTTGGCTGCTTTCAGTGATGCCGGTATTTGGTTAGACTCTTTCTCTCCGATTGTTCTGTCTGAGTTATTTTCATTAGTTACTTCATCCAAACCATCAACATGCTTATTAGACCCCATTCCTGCCAGGCTGCTCAAGGAAGTCCTACCATTATTTAATGCTTCAATCTTAAATATGATCAATCTATCTTTGTTAGTTGGTTATGTACCACAGGCTTTTAAGGTGGCAGTAATTAAACCATTACTTAAAAAGCCATCACTTGACCCAGCTATCTTAGCTAATTATAGGCCAATCTCCAACCTTCCTTTTCTCTCAAAGATTCTTGAGAGGGTAGTTGTAAAACAGCTAACTGATCACCTGCAGAGGAATGGTCTATTTGAAGAGTTTCAGTCAGGTTTTAGAATTCATCATAGTACAGAAATAGCATTAGTGAAGGTTACAAATGATCTTCTTATGGCTTCGGACAGTGGACTTATCTCTGTGCTTGTTCTGTTGGACCTCAGTGCTGCTTTTGATACTGTTGACCATGAAATTTTATTACAGAGATTAGAGCATGTCATAGGTATTAAAGGCACTGCGCTGCGGTGGTTTGAATCATATTTGTCTAATAGATTACAGTTTGTTCATGTAAATGGGGAATCTTCTTCACAGACTAAAGTTAATTATGGAGTTCCACAAGGTTCTGTGCTAGGACCAATTTTATTCACTTTATACATGCTTCCCTTGGGCAGTATTATTAGACGGTATTGCTTAAATTTTCATTGTTACGCAGATGATACCCAGCTTTATCTATCCATGAAGCCAGAGGATACACACCAATTAGCTAAACTGCAGGATTGTCTTACAGACATAAAGACATGGATGACCTCTAATTTCCTGCTTTTAAACTCAGATAAAACTGAAGTTATTGTACTTGGCCCCACAAATCTTAGAAGCATGGTGTCTAACCAGATCGTTACTCTGGGTGGCATTTCCCTGATCTCTGGTAATACTGTGAGAAATCTTGGAGTTATTTTTGATCAGGATATGTCATTCAAAGCGCATATTAAACAAATATGTAGGACTGCCTTTTTGCATTTACGCAATATCTCTAAAATCAGAAAGGTCTTGTCTCAGAGTGATGCTGAAAAACTAATTCATGCATTTATTTCCTCTAGGCTGGACTATTGTAATTCATTATTATCAGGTTGTCCTAAAAGTTCCCTAAAAAGCCTTCAGTTGGTTCAGAATGCTGCAGCTAGAGTACTGACGGGGACTAGCAGGAGAGAGCATATCTCACCCGTGTTGGCCTCTCTTCATTGGCTTCCTGTTAATTCTAGAATAGAATTTAAAATTCTTCTTCTTACTTATAAGGTTTTGAATAATCAGGTCCCATCCTATCTTAGGGACCTCGTAGTACCATATTACCCCATTAGAGCGCTTCGCTCTCAGACTGCGGGCTTACTTGTAGTTCCTAGGGTTTGTAAGAGTAGAATGGGAGGCAGAGCCTTTAGCTTTCAGGCTCCTCTCCTGTGGAACCAGCTCCCAATTCAGATCAGGGACGCAGATACCCTCTCTACTTTTAAGATTAGGCTTAAAACTTTCCTTTTCGCTAAGGCTTATAGTTAGGGCTGGATCGGGTGACCCTGGACCATCCCTTGGTTATGTTGCTTTAGACGTAGACTGTGGGGGGGTTCCCATGATGCACTGTTTCTTTCTTTTTTTGCTCCGTATGCATCACTCTGCATTTAATCATTAGTGATCGATCTCTGCCCCCCTTCTCGGCATGTCTTTTTCCTGGTTCTTTCCCTCAGCCCCAACCAGTCTCAGCAGAAGACTGCCCCTCCCTGAGCCTGGTTCTGCTGGAGGTTTCTTCCTGTTAAAAGGGAGTTTTTCCTTCCCACTGTGGCCAAGTGCTTGCTCATAGGGGGTCGTTTTGACCGTTGGGGTTTTTCATGGTTATTGTATGGCCTTGCCTTGCAATATGGAGCGCCTTGGGGCAACTGTTTGTTGTGATTTGGCGCTATATAAGAAAAAAGTTGATTGATTGATTGATATTTGGCACTCACTGGGAATGTTTGGGACCTTTTGCCAACTACTGGCGAATCTTGGAATTGAAGCACTGCTTCTGTTTTATTTTGCTTTATTTTAATTTTTCCCTGTTAAAACCCTAAAGAGCATATGTCTGTGAGTAATATTTATGTTTTTTGGGTTAAGTCAACCTGTTATGGTCTTCTGAAACAGTTGACAGATGTATTTTATAACTTAAAAACGGGACTGATGCTAACGCCTTAGCATGTCTTTTGGCATTTTCAATGTTAAAGTTAGCATTAAGCTGTTGGCATCTCAGCATGTTTGTGTGCATTTGTTTTCTGTATAATAATTAATGGCTCAGCGTTTGTTGTCGTAAAAAAGTCAAATGTATTACAAATTGTAATATTTTGAATTTATTTTATTTATATGTTATTAATAATAGCAGCAACAACAATAATAGTAATAATAATTAATAATGCTACAATACAATTTTAGAGAAATGGACAAAAAGAGCCTGATAAAACAAAACAACAGAAAAGATAAAACCAACTAACAATGAACATAAATAAATAAATATAGAAATAACTGTTTCCTGTGAACACCTAGTGACAAACCTCCACTTCATCCCTGTTTTATTTACGTTTAATGACATATTACACTTTAGTCAAGTCTTTAAAATACTTTTGTTGCTGTAATATGATGTCAGTAGTTGAGATAGTTGCTGTAGGCATCTAAAAATGCTCATAATCGGGTGAAACCTGATGGAAATCTCTTTGTGGTGTGTCTGTGATGTATATGTGCAAAATAAAACAAAACACTACTCCAAGTATGTTTTTGACGACAATATAACATAACTTTGTTACAAGCTCAAATGTTGATGTTGCGTGATAAAGGCCTTTTAATAATAACTCACTTAAAGAAATAATGGCAAAACTCACATCTAAGTAAAAAAAAAAAAACGATTAATTGATTAATCGAAAAAATAATTGAGCAATTAATCGATTACTAAAATAATCGTTAGTTGCAGCCCTAGTGTTTAGGCTGAAATAAGACATGTCTTAACTAAAAACAAAATCAAAGTCCAAATTTGGTGCATTCCCGTGCATTTTAACAGACTAGAATGCACCAAATTGCACCATTTTTCTACAAAATGGTACAATTTGGTCCCCCAGACCCCCAACTCAATATTGCTCCCCCAAATTTAAAAATGGTGTGATCTAAGGTATACATGATTTGACTACGCATTAAAAATTTGGTGTTTGCGTTAATAAAAAATAACATAAGTGTGTGTGTGTGTGGGGGGGGGGGGGGGGGGGGGGGGCGGCTTCAATATGGCTAGTACCTATGGCCCAGAATTTGGTGCTATGCCCCTGTCTGTACAATATCACTATGATTAAATCTTTTAACTATTTCTTGTCTCCTGAGACTTAGTGTTAAAATTCAAACTGATTCAGGTTTTTGGCTCTGGGAGAGCTTGGCTTGTGGTCAAAACAATATTTAGTTTTATTTGCACCACGTATTGGGTATTGGGTAAAGATTTTGACCATAGTCTGTGTTCTTGTTATTTAATCAGTCTTTCTGCAAAATGAAATTATTTTTCCTTGGTCAGCTCTCATTCAACCCACCAAGTCTAGTCCAAATCATATAAAAAAATAGACAAACACTAGGCCCAAAAAGAATTGTCCCACCCATGCCAGAGCGGGTGATGTTAATAATTTCATACTGTCGTCAAACCAGAACATGGCACAGTTTCATCCAGACTGAGCCCACCTCTTCTGGTGGCACAAAAATCATCGGTATCACCCAGAACATGGTCTGAGGCCATTTTAACATATCTGAAGACTTAAAAACCATGAACCAAATGAAGATTGGATAAAAACACCCTTAAAACAGATAATAATCACTGTAACTAAAACACAAGACACTCCTTAGGTGTTGCCTCATAAAAATCAATTAAATAACTGATTGATTGATTAATTAATTAACTTAAAAAAAAGGGTGTGGGCAGTGCAGCCAGTTTCCACAAATTTCTTGCTTGCCACCATTTCCCAGGCTCACTTTTGTCTCCTGTAATCTGTCCCACAGAGTACAGACCTGCTCAGCATAACTCTACAGTCAGATGAGCTATAAAAGAGGGTGGCAACCAGTTGGAGATTGTCACTTGATGGGCCTTCCCAGTGTGTGGCCAGCTCATAATTACTTATAATGTTTAACAATAGTTTAGGAAGGACGGGGAAACCCAACATTGTTGTGGTGAGCTTTTTCTCCATGCTTGACTGCTTGAGGGAAGCAAACTTCAATTGATTTGTTTTAGTATAATGTGTGTCATGGTGACATTCCTGTATCACTAGTTATCATCCTAACATCTCAGTAAAATGTCTTGTAAATCATCTCGGAGTTATTACCTTTTCACAAAAACAGGGTTGTCAGATTTTAAAGTGTTTATTTCTCGCTAGCTTTTGCAAAACAGAGGAAACAAGTCCCAAAACGCTGGATTTATACAGAATTACAGCCATCTGGAAGTGTATTCAGCCATCTTGGATTATTTGGTACGAGCAGCCAACCAGCGCGTACACCATGTTGTCTTCACTGAGCTTGGCACTCACAGCATTGAATCACTCATCATTTGTGTAAAATAGACTATTGTCTATTTTAGCTGGCAGCAAAGTGACCAATTATCTCTTGTTGCTGTAAAACGCCAACTCTGATTGAAAATGAATGGCAGCGGGAGAAGGAAATCCTTATCATATGTCACAAATGTGCTCATAACAGCGGACGTTTGTACACTGAAAAAAGAGCCAACTTAAACAAGTGTTACAATTGGTAAAACCTGAATGAATTAAGTTGTTTGAACTTAAGTTTGTAAGTTAGAGTTGATCCAGAGTTGATCTAACTTAGGGCCCTGTCCCACTGGGGAGAAGATCAATTGCGCATGAATTGAGTATACAAATTGTGGGCGTTCATTGTCATCTGCAACAAAAATGGCCAAAAATGTTAAATGTCCCAGTATGAATTACGGATATATTAATAATATAGTAGCGAATATATGATGAACAATCACAGTTATATAATGCATGTAGTGAGGAAACTGATCCGACACATTGAGATTATCATGGCAGTATTACAGGGGTATTATGAATGCATTGCGCACGTGTTGCGCGTGCACGGCATCTGCATTGCGGTCATAAAATAAGCGCACTTGGGCCGTCGGCATCACTATTCACACCAACAATACAGCCTCTAGAGCATTTGCTGGCCTTGGACAAGTTGATCACAGAGTTAATGTTCATGTTGTCATGCGAGGGTTAACTGTTCATGAGTTTGGGGAAGCCGCTCGGGGTGTGAGACAGTGTTTTTTTTTTTTTTTTTTTTTTTTTTTTTGAGAGTGTCACACAAAACAGACTTCAGCGTGAGTTGTGGCTAAAACAGCAACTCTTCCTTTTGTTGGTGTTAAATAAAAGTCCTGGTTTGCAGCAACTATTACGTCTTTGTGGATTTACACAGCCGGACCGGCACTGACTGGCAGGTATGTCGCTTTCTACCACATATAGTACTTTGGGTTTACGTGACGTGTTTGTTATGCATTCACAGATTGTCCGCAAATCAGCTGCAAAGCAGATGTAATAAAAACGCTTCATTCGTGGCCAATCTGTATGCAGTCGCTACAACATATTTTAGTTTGTGATGTGGACATGATGGGCACGATATATATCTGTTTTACACATTGTCCTGGTCCCCTGTCAAGCCGCAAATCCCCGTCAGTTGCGGATATCAGCGGTTAACGGCAGATATACAGCGCATAGAGTGACTATGTATTGTGTATGAATTTAGTATATATGGTGTATGTAAGGCGGATGTCATCCGCATCCAGATTTTTGAACAGCTCAAAAATCCTGGCTGCGGACATGCGTGCCTCTGCAGATGATCACGGACGCGTTCGGCCGACTCATACAGGCATGTTACACGGATATTGCGGATGTTTGGCGAATATGGGCCAATTTTTTGAGCAATCCATATGCAAATCCTCCTAAACGCCAGTGGGACAGGGCCCTTATAAACTTAAGTTCAAACAACTTAATTCATTCAGGTTTTACCAATTGTAACACTTTTTTAAGTTGGTTCAACTACTCTCTTTTTTCATTGTATATGTGCACACACATAACAAACACAAACCAGACACTACTGCAGACCTGTCAGGTATGATACTTATTCAAACACACTGGGTACTCAGTCTCACCATCTCATCAGTGAAATGTGCTGAAAGTTTCCATTACCTGTCCCTCTGGACACTTACTTGTTTTTTTTTAAATATTAGGTGATATAATGCCTTTTTTATACTATATGTTTGTTTTATGTTTTGTATGTGATGTTATGTCTATTTGGACGTTGGAGTCTGCAATAAAGTTTGATGATGATGACTTACGCAATCAGAAATGGAAGGTTGGCTACTTGTGCACGCACACACACACACACAAACACACAGACACACACACACACCTCACTTACAAAATTATTACAGACTAATGAGAAAAAATAATAACTTTTGAAAACTTGGCCAAGAGCAGTTACACAAGTACAATGTGGGTGTTTTATTATATATATGTATAAAATGATACTGTCCCTGATTCCGGTGTAGTAGATCATTTCATAACTCATCCACAGAGAAGCAAATGTTGCACTGGTACATTTAAAAAAAAAAAACAAAACAAAAAAAAAACCAAGGCAGAGTTGGGCATGAAAAGCATCAGAGGGCATTGATTCCTGAGCTTGAGTCACTCTTCAAAAAGAGCTCTGACACCCACTCATTGACCTGGGAGGGCAATATGCTGTGCACACCACAGTGCTACTCCACCTACAAGCCTAAAGAATATGTGCACGTCTGCCCGTGCATGTGCTCACACACATCTTACAGCACTGCTCAGTTTTACCAGCCAGATCTTATCCAACACGCTCTGCAGCTCTGCCTGCTGATGCAAGTCTGATTCCAAGTTTCAGTCATATTTTCTTTAGCTTTTTTTAATTACCTCAGTCAATCTGATCACCATCTGTTTGTTTATTTGTTCTCAGCATTAGGAAAGAATGAGAGTTTTAATGAAACCCTCCATCCTGAGGGTGGGTCAAGAACGAGCTCATGATTTTTTTTTTTATCCCAATTGTAATACTTCATGCTAATCAGCTTCAATATTATGATTTATTTGATCTTTATTGCAGGAAAAAACTTCAACAAATCAGTAATGAAATTGAACAATGAAGATCAACCGTCACAAATATGATCAGAGATGACTGATAAGGTTCAAAGAACTGCAATCGGGATCAAAGCTTGATGACTGGGATCAGAGGTTAGCAACCTGGGTGACATGCAATCAGTTTATCTTGCAAAGTTTGAGACCTTTCAGCATCTCATTGTTTGATTTTGCAAGGAGGTTGCAATGAAAAATCACTGACTTAGTAATCTTATTCCTCACTCTGTGCTTGTGTATTTGTCATGGAAAGCAACAGATCGTATTGTACAACCAATATGATTAATGGGAGAGCAAGAAATGAGATAATAAAATGGTCCAAATAAATTCAGAGCATAAGTGTATTATGGTCCAGTAAAGATCCAGATGTGGCAAATGAAGGTGTCTTTTCGAGCAGTGGATTAATGATAGGAACTTGATTTGAGGCTACAGTGTGCATTCATAACCATCTTTTTATTAGTGTACTACATAAATTACCTGCAACAATAAATCAATGTCTTTTCATGATCTTAGAATGAGGCTTTCATATCTACATGGAAGTGGGCTCATGAAGGCTGCCAAGATGCCCCCCTTGTTGATACAGTAAGTAAAAAGGGACATGTTTACTCTGTTTATTACAGTTCGCAGCACGACTGGAACACTGAAGATAAACAAAGAGGAATCATATATATATTGTTATGTGCCGACACGGGTTGAGGAGCGGACCTGCGTATGACTGAACCCAGCGCTAAATAACCAGAAAGCGGTTCCAAAAAACAAAACAATTTTATTTTCCCCCTCTTGTGCAATACTCAGTGTACAACATAAAAGTGCGTTTGTCTGGCGGAGTGAAGGACGGCGCGCTCTCCAGCGCCCAAAGGGATCGAAGCCCGGTGCTTCTGGACTCACATTCACCGCCAAACACCCCCCAGGTGGACACGACAAACTGACTCTGTGAAGGATAGAAGAGGTGAGGTAAGTCAACAGCTACAACTAATATCCTTCAAAGGCACACGCTATCAGCAACACATGCAGGTCTGAATTTAAGCTTTATGTAAATGAGCAGCTTCTCACAACAGGTGGAGGATCATCAGTCTGGCCGTGAGAAGCGAGCTGCACAATTCTCATCAATGTTCAAATATACTGCGTAACAAAATACCAAATTACTATTAACACTTATTCAGAAAATCAATCACCTCTGATGTGTGCTGACAGCATGTGTCCCTCACCCGTCCTCCTTCACAGGCACGATGTGTCAAACCCAGGCGCGGTCCTCAGCGTCTCACAAACGAACGTCACAAGGTTGAGTTCCCGGCAACTCTGTTTGAGTCACTCATGGCTTAAATGCAGAAGGCCATCTCATTATCTGCTTCAGCTGAAAGTCCTTAAGTTTGCACGTGAGCATCATCCACAGGTGCTGCAAATCATACCGATGAGGGTGAAGGACTCTTCTGCCAGCACCTTCTCCACAGACAAAAACCAGTTTGCATACCACCTGGAGAGCAAAGAAAAGAAAACAACACAAAAACATCCAGCCAAACCCCCCAACACACAATATATATTGTATATATATATATATATATATATATATATATATATATATATATATATATATATATATATATATATATATATATAGTATATATATATATATATATATATATATATATATACAATACTAAAATACCCTCGGCCATATGAGCATTGTGTTCTTTATAATTCGCAGATGTTTAAGTAATTACACACATAATACGAAGGTGAGCAAAAAAGCAGGAACTGGACGAAAAAGCGAAAAAAAAAAACATTTGGCGAACAGTGAAAAATTCCACCTGCTGTCAGGAGGGACACGTGGTTGGACAGGCATGGACGATCTGGCGGTGCACGCTTGTGTGCACGAGCATGAACACAGTGCAAGCACATGGAAAGTGTGACACCACGTAGCACTTCCACAGCAGCACAGCAATTAGATGATGGACATATGTACATAAATCAACGAAAATATTGAAGCACAAAATAATCCGAGAGCACAGGTTCAGAACATTATAGGAACAATGAATGTACTGTTTAAATATAACACTGTCATGTTACTGGTCATGAATCTGTTGTCACTGTAAAAAAGGAAAACAACGCAGTTTCTAATGTTTCTCCACAACCGAATGGTTATGGTGACGCTGTACGAAGCGTTCGATGCGGCTCTGATTTTTCACGAGTGGCATACGATTCCTTCTTCGTGTTCCATTTGGCCTGAATTGTGCTAATGTGTGAAGAGGTTCTACAATTTGTACATGTTCAAATCAAATCATCATTTGTTCATGTTGTGCAAATCGAGGAATGCCTGTAGATCACCCTCTGTGCATTTGCATGTATTAATAAGACCAATTTAACTCCATAGGAAGTTAGCTTTGAGTTAGCAGAAGTTAGCATTCATGCTAACGTCTGAAAAAGACTACTAAATGGATTGCAGAGGTGTTATCAGGTTACAAAACAGCATTTTCAATATTAGAAGTGTTTATTTCTCGCTAGCTTTTACATGATATAGTCTTTGCTCTCCACCTGGAGAGCAAAGAAAAGAAAACAACACCAAAATGTCCAGCCAAACCCCCCCAACACACAACACAATTTGTCGTTGCTTTTTTGGCACTTGGTTTCCGACTGATAACTGAAGATAAACAGATATAAAATTGGAACCTCCATCCAATTTTGGTGGTGCTGGGTAAATCCATAACAGAAAAATAAGAGTGACTAAGCAAACCCACTGAGGCACTTTTGATTGAGATATAATGCAATATGGACACCAAATGGGCTTTTCAATATTAAATTCAAATGTTCACAAAATCCACAGTCTGGATCAGATCTGGACCAACCTTTGTCAGGTGATAGTGAGTGCCAGTCTGTACCTTACTTTCAAATATGTGAGTGATTGAGGCATGTTTGATTAAGATATAATGTAAACTATACATTAAATGGGGTTTCAGTGTTAAATTTATATGGACACAAAATCTGTAATTTGGATCAGATCTGGATCAAACTTATCAATCAACAGTGAGTGCAGTCTGCACCTCACTTTCAAATATGAGAGTGACTGAGGCATGTTGATTAAGATATAATGTAAAATATACATTAATGGGGTTTCTCCAGTGTTAAATTTAAATGGACACAAAATCTGTAATCTGGATCAACTTTATCAATCAATAGTGAGTGCCACTCGGCACCTCACTTTCAATATGTGAGTTGATTGAGGCATGTTTGATTAAGATATAATGTAAAATATTCATTAAATGGGGTTTTTCAGTGTTAAATTTAAAAGGACAAAATTTGTAATCTGGATCAGATCTGGAATCAAACTTTATCAGTCAATAGTGAGTGCCAGTCTGCACCTCACTTTCAAATATGAGAGTGATTGAGGCATGTTTGATTAAGCTATAATTTAAAAATATACACTACTCAGCCTCCCTGGTAAAGTCTACTCCAGGGTGCTGGAAAGGAGGGTTCAGCCGATAGTCGAACCTCGGGTCTTGGTCGTGGAACAATGACCAGCTCTTCACTCTCACACAAATCGTGGAGGGGGCCTGGGAGTATGCCCATCCAGTCAACATGTGTTTTGTGGACTTGGAGAAAGTGTATGGTCAGGTACCCCGGGAGATACTGTGGGAGTATGGAGTGAGGGGGTCCCTTCTCAGGGCCATCCAATCTCTGTACTCAAAAAGCAAGAGCTGTGTTCGGGTGCTCGGCAGTAAATCGGACTTGTTTCCGGTGGGGGTTGTCCTCCGCCAGGCCTGTTTGTGATATTTATGGACAGGATATTGAGATGTAGTTGGGGGAAGGAGGGTTTCCGGTTTGGTGGGCTCAGGGCCTCATCACTGCTTTTTGCAGATGATGTGGTCCTGTTGGCTTCATTGGCCTGTGACTTCCAGCAATCGGTTTGCGGTCAAGTGTGAAGCGGCTGGGATGAGGATCAGCACCTCTAAATCTGAGGCCATTGTTCTCAGCAGGAAACCCATTGGATTGCCTACTCCGGGTAGGGATGAGGTCTTGCCCCAAGTGAAGGAGTTCAAGTACCTCGGGGTCTTGTTCACGAGTGAGGGGACCATGGAGCGTGAGATTAGCACAGCAGGGACGGTGTTTCATTCACTCGTACTGTTTTGACAAAAACAGAGCTGAGCCAAAATGACTCTCTGACTGACTCTCTGAGTCTGACTCTCTACACGCAAAGCAATCAAAGGGAATAATGTGATTATTAACCATCAGATGACAAAGTAAAACCTCTTAAATCATTCTAAAGTCAGTTTTAAGCAGAAACGATGCGATAATCTGTGAATCGCTGCTGACGCTCAAAAATGACGTAGGCACAGCAGCACGTCAGAGTCAGACGTGCTGCTGTCACGCTCTGATTGCTTCCCCTGTCTTTTATTATGAAATAATGCTGAATTTATGTGGAAATGATTGTTGTACAAAAGCTTCAGATATCTGTCGCTGAAATAGATGATGACTGGAGTGCAGTTTTAAGCAGAAACAAGGCGATAATCGGTGAATTGCTGCTGAATATCTGACATGACGCTGCTGACACTCTGAAATGATACATATGCAGTGAAGGCAGGACGGACCGATTTTTTTTTTTTTTTTTAGGTATTTTTTGACCATTCAGTCGGCAACACCAGGGTTCTCCCAGACGGGGAGAAATTTACAAAGCTGTAAACTTGTCTACAATCAGATGTTGTGAAATATGTGCTCAAAATTCAGTTTGTTTTTCTATCTTCATAATAATCTCAAAACTATATATTTATGGTAATTAATGGAATTTTTGAGTATTTGAAGTCAGAAATGTTTCTGTTTGCTGAGCAATCGGATGTATTTATTCTCTTTTATTGATCTACGGATGCTACAACATCAGTTTTCTATTATTTTTACTGAATGAATTTTAATATTTCAGAGAAAATGTATTCAAACAATGTTACATAACAAAGGAGCCGGAGCTGGAAATACATTTGTCAGTGAACCTCGGAAAATTCATGCAATAACAGTCTTCATTTTCGTTATAATTCCGGCTTGTTCTGCAACAGAGACAAGGCAGTTGTGTGTCTGCCAAAAGTGAGAATCATATGAGGAAAAAATTTTTACATTTAACAAGCGCTTAAGTGAAGTTCCCATTTTCATTCACTCAACTGAACGTCAGACCATTGACTGGTTCATGGTGCATTTAGAGCAATACTGGAGGTTTGCAATATCTTCTATTATAATTACTATTGCAAGAATAGACTGGACACATATGAGATTATGAAATAAAAATGAGGAACTATGTAGAGACAAAAAAAGAGGATGCAAGAAGTTATCGCCTCTTTGAGTTCTGTTCAAATGAGCTATGCTGACAGAGATTTGATGCTGGCAACAAAAAATACAATCTTGCTCTTGTTTTGGGACATAAAAATGCATTGTTGCTTGCAACACATGCTTTGATGAGGAAAACAGACTATAAGTCACACGGTATAACAACATAAGAAACAGGACAAAGTCCAAATAAGATCAGAAACGCACCACATTATCATCTCCATAAGATGGAAAACCAAACATCTCAGCAGTTCTACATTGTAAAATCTACTATAGGGCATGAATTCACAAATGTAGTTCAAGGTTATTTTATGTTTCCTGCTGTCAGATTTGAGCGACAGCCTACATATGTGGCTCCTAATGAGGGGAGGCATTTATAGCACGCCAAGGAAGAGAAGAAGCCAGAGAGCAAAATCTTAAAATAAAACACATTATTCTCAGAGAGATCAGACCTCAGGCTGAAGCCACTCTGCTTTTTCTCATGTCTTTAATGACGTCTTGTCCCACTGCACCGTAGCAACAAACAGCAGTTTTCAGTTTTCTCAGAATTCAGTAAAATATGAGCTGACAGTGAGTCTGAACCCATGACTCAAAAACCTCTTAGCAGGTACCTCCAGACTTAATAGGCCAAGCTCCAGAGATGTAGATAAACTGAATCCCTCAAGAAGTTTGACACTTTCACAACTACAGGTGGGAAAAAAATATGGCTAATCACAATATCGCGATATTTAATTCTGTGATGTGATAGTCAATTTTTAAAGTCTGGAACTGATATAATTCAAATTCAGTTGCAGGTTAAAATGAGGTGGACATGCTGTACCAGTTACATCAGCAGAGGGCGCAATGAATTGTAGGCCTAATCTGAGTATTACGTCATAATGTCGCCTCTATTTCAACCAAACTAAATCTATGGCAAAGTGTAAGAAATAACCCCTGATGAATATTTCCTTAAAGGAGCATTACCCAGAGAAAAGGTTTAGGATGAGGCATGTCTTTAGTTATATGTTGGTTGAGATGAGAAGCCTGTTCGAGAGTCAGACGTGTGATGGAATGAGGCGAGGGCACTAGCAGCAGAGCAGCAGGTTGGCACCATCTCTCTCAGCCAGCTGCTTAGCTTAGAGCAGGCCACATCAGTGGTGGACATGCAACACAGCATCCAATTTTCAAAAACTTTCATCCAACTTAAGAAAAAGTGTTCCTTTCATGACACACCATGACAGACATGGTAATATACCAATTAAGTGGACATTGCCCACCTCTATTAAGGCAGGCATCCATCCATCATTTTCAAAACCGGCTAAGTCCAGTTAAGAGTCACTCTGTATGATCGTGATGATGGACTCAAAAACATATTGTCCAAAGGGCTCAAATCCATTCGGGGCTTCTCCAAGTGCACATTGCTATTTCAGTAGCAGGAAATACAGGCACAGAGATGGGGACTGGGCACACACAAAGGGGCTGGGTTTACTGAGTTCATTCACTGCTTTATATCAACCAATCACAGTAGCTCCTGTCCTTCCCTTTAAACCAGAGTGCAACAGGTGTTCAGTAATATGATATACAGAGAGCAGATACAAGTGAAAGGATTTCTAGTATGTTAATTATTAGGATTAGCTCTAACCTGTCAGTGGCCTCCAAACCTCCCTGAGGTGAAGCCTGCAGAAAGGTGAAGGTTTTTTTAATCCTTCTATGAGTGTTTACTCTTATTTCATTTAATGGTTGTCTTCAATTCACTTTATTTGTGTGTGTGTGGGGGGGGGGGGGTTTGTTTGTTTGTTTTTTACAGTCATGCAATGTTATCTGTCAGGTATTAGCAGTGGTGGGCACAGTTCAGCTAATCCAATAACAGATAATTATCGAAACTAATGTTTTTGCTAACAGATTAGCTTTTCAGATAAGTTTTAAAACCATCATCGAACCATTTCCCTTCTGATAAATTTACTTTCAGTCCAATAACAATTTTTATTTATTTTTTTTTTTTGCTGGTAAAATGAGCAAAGTTTAACGGGCAAAAATGTTTGTAAACCCTAAAATCAAACATTTTAGTCCGTCTGTCATGTGTTTGTGGCAGACTGGCTGCCTGTCACTTGCTGATGACGTCATCATTAAGTGCAAGATGTGATTGGACGGTCGACACAGGGAGCATTGTGGGTAGTGTAGTTCAGGTTCACTTTGGACTTTACATTATTACCGTCCGCTCGACACAAACAAAACAGACTAATTTTAATATTATTTTATTTCTTTGTGGCTGACAGAATCATTTAATTGCCAAGACTCAGTGGGGGGACAGGAGCACTCACGGTGCAGCTGTGTGTACAGAGGGACTTTTCTTCACCATTTAGACAAAGTTTTGGATTTAAAAAAAGGACGCTTTATTTCTTCAGATGAATCCCACTGAAACAAACAGGTAAGAATTTATATTTACTAACGTGTCTTTTACTCTGCCAATCAATGCATTAATGGACGTATTTTGGTTGTTTAAGCCGCAGGGTTCAAAACATGTGAAAAAAGCAGCAGCTTTTTAGTTCATGTATATAATACCGAGATAAATCGTGACTTCTAATACTGTGTTTTACTGCTTTTGAAAGATGATGACAGTGCTTGGGATTTTATTTTTTTATTCATTCATTTTCATGCTTTCTTATGTGTTTGTGATCCTTGAATTTATCCAGCAGCGAAAAGTGAAAGTGAAACTGGTTTATCAGAAGCCGACAGTGTAATCTGATGTGGCCGCGTCCAAATCAATACAAAGAGTTATCGGTTATCTGTAATAAAGATACATTTTTTTTAGCAGTTTATCGGTTTAGCGTCATAAAAGATAACTTTTCAGTTATCGGATTAATGGTTATCGATGCTAACTTTTTGGTTAGCCGTGACCACCAGTGGGTATTATCTCACAGTATGGGTTTGGGTTTTCGACAGAATGTCATTTAATAGTTTTTGGTAGTTCTTCTGATGCTACCGTGATTTCTCAAGGGGAACAAGGGTGGTCAGTCTGGTGTTAGTTGGGAGTGGGTGTGGTGTACTGCAGGGCTGTCAGGGGATTCCCTCTGGGTGGTATGGGTTCTCTGAGAGACCACGCTCTTCTTATCACCTACATAGGTTTATCTTTTAGATCATTTTATTTGTGGAACTGTGTACGGGCAGACTTTAGGCAGTCGAGTTCAACTGACATTTTCAAGTCTAGACCTATGACTTTTCTGTTATTGGGTGTTTTGTTTTGTTTTGTTTTTTGCAAAGTACTTTGACTTTATCATTTCAAAGGGTATAACTAAATTTATTATTATTATCCAATCAATGTAGCAACACTCCTGTTTCACCATTGACTCAACATGACGTACCACGTAAATATGAACTTTTCCCTACTAAACACAGCCAAAATATAGAAATAGCTCAAATAATTAAGGTCTAAATATATTAATCTGAAGCTTTCACCATTCAGTACTGCTGAGCTTTCTATCACTTTCTCTTCAGTATTATACCACCTTTTTGCACATAACTTTCTTATCACCTCTTAGCTCATCTACTTCCTAAATATTGCCTTTGCTGTTAATATCAAGTGTCTCACAGGTACCAATCTTGAGTTATGATTCCAACAGTGTGTCTAGACACAGAAAGAAAGCAACGTAACCATGACAACATAATGTCATGCAACCTATGCTCACAGTGGCAGGACATCAAAATATCATCACATACATCCACGTTTCATGGTGCAGACATGTAAAAACAATAATGTTCATTAGGAAATAGTTTGCGTTACCATGGCTTGATGTATGTTGAAAGCTGCTGTGAAGATGGTAATGAGGGATGATGATGAGATGTTCGGTGACCACAAAGATGTTCAGTGACCACAAACACATCTTGTCTGACGCTGCCGGACACCTGAACAGAGTCTAGATTGGAAATTAATACACAACACTCAGAAAGCATGGTGTGCATATAGTTCCAGTCTTTACCCAAGAAAACTCATTTGACCTGAACAAGCGCATACAGTCATAAATTTGAAATGCAAATATTACTGCTTAGTGCTTTGGGCACTAGAGTGGGGTTTACAGCGGGGTTTTATTGAGCACACACAGGCAGCTGTGAGCCATAAACACCAAAATAGAGTATTGCTCATCTCACCCACTGGACCTTTGCATCACTCTCACAGGAGCTTTATGGACGACTGATGCACGAACTGGCAATAGGCGATAAAAACCGCATTCCACCACTCACCTTCCAACCAGCAGAAACTCTCCAACCAGACGCTGTCGTCTCATAGCCATCAGAATGCCTCGGACTGTCATGCCCTCGCAGAAGCAGGCCACCACCCTGGCTTTAGGCAAGTGACCGCGTAGTTTCTGCAGAAGTTTGTCGAAGCTCCGTTCCCCAGCGTTGCTGTAGATCTTATCAGAGTGAGCAATGCAGATGCCCTCCTTCGCTGCCATGTCTTTAAAGGCTTCCATGCCACTCTCACCATAGTTACCTACAGGGCACAACAGCAATGGGCAAGTGTATGTGCTATATACCTATGCATGCACAATGTACATGCAATAGTGCTTGCAAAATTTCTCTTTTAACATTCACACAAAAAAGGTCTCATGTGTTTATGTGTACACATGGAGTACACATTGGAGTAACAGCAGTACAACTTTTCAGAATTCTGTAAATGACCCCATTATGGGAACTGTCTGGGGTCATACCCTGTTTTAACTGAAAATTAGGTCACCCAGTTTCTTTTGCAGTGGAATCCTCTCATGCTGAACATGCCACTGTTTCAAATGATAAGACAGCAACATTTTCTTTACTACTTGGGGTATTTAAAGGGAATGTGAGTTTGGTAGTGTTGTAGTCAACAAGAAGCCCAATCTTGAGACCAAGATCAATCTCGATACCAAGATCAATCTCGAGTATTACAACACCACTGGTTGGTTTCTTTCACCTCTACTGGTGGTTGGCTCTCACTGCAGTATTGTATCACTTCCTGTTCCGGAGCACAGCGGTGTTTTTCTGTATCTGTTAGCTGTTTAATCTGCGCAGTTAGATTGATCTAGTTATCTAGATTACGATTTGTTTCCCAGTGTAATCTTTACGTGCCTTAACTAAAGCACTCATTCTGCTGAATCACCTCTAAATTATTTACACATTATTCACTTTGCGTGTTTTTAGGAATCCGCTAGCTTAGCGTAGCTACTAGCTCTTAGCCGATTTAGCATGGCGGCTTCTCCTGTCTCTCCCGCACTTTTCTGCTCTGGGTGTGAAATGTTAGTTATTCCTCGGCCTCCTTTAGCAGTAACGGTACTTGTAATAAGTGTAGCTTATTCGTAGCTTTGGAGGCCAGGCTGGGCGAATTGGAGACTCGGCTCCGCACCGTGGAAAATTCTACAGCTAGCCAGGCCCCTGTAGTCGGTGTGGACCAAGGTAGCTTAGCCGCCGTTAGTTCCCCCCTGGCAGATCCCGAGCAGCCGGGAAAGCAGGCTGACTGGGTGACTGTGAGGAGGAAGCGTAGTCCTAAACAGAAGCCCCGTGTACACCGCCAACCCGTTCACATCTCTAACCGTTTTTCTCCACTCGACGACACACCCGCTGAGGATCAAACTCTGGTTATTGGCGACTCTGTTTTGAGAAATGTGAAGTTAGCGACACCAGCAACCATAGTCAATTGTCTTCCGGGGGCCAGAGCAGGCGACATTGAAGGAAATTTGAAACTGCTGGCTAAGGCTAAGCGTAAATTTGGTAAGATTGTAATTCACGTCGGCAGTAATGACACCCGGTTACGCCAATCGGAGGTCACTAAAATTAACATTAAATCGGTGTGTAACTTTGCAAAAACAATGTCGGACTCTGTAGTTTTCTCTGGGCCCCTCCCCAATCAGACCGGGAGTGACATGTTTAGCCGCATGTTCTCCTTGAATTGCTGGCTGTCTGAGTGGTGTCCAAAAATGAGGTGGGCTTCATAGATAATTGGCAAAGCTTCTGGGGAAAACCTGGTCTTGTTAGGAGAGACGGCATCCATCCCACTTTGGATGGAGCAGCTCTCATTTCTAGAAATCTGGCTAATTTTCTTAAATCCTCCAAACCGTGACTATCCAGGGTTGGGACCAGGAAGCAGAGTTGTAGTCTTACACACCTCTCTGCAGCTTCTCTCCCCCTGCCATCCCCTCATTACCCCATCCCCGTAGAGACGGTGCCTGCTCCCAGACTACCAATAACCAGCAAAAATCTATTTAAGCATAAAAATTCAAAAAGAAAAATAATATAGCACCTTCAACTGCACCACAGACTAAAACAGTTAAATGTGGTCTATTAAACATTAGGTCTCTCTCTTCTAAGTCCCTGTTGGTAAATGATATAATAATTGATCAACATATTGATTTATTCTGCCTAACAGAAACCTGGTTACAGCAGGATGAATATGTTAGTTTAAATGAGTCAACACCCCCGAGTCACACTAACTGTCAGAATGCTCGTAGCACGGGCCGGGGCGGTGGATTAGCAGCAATCTTCCATTCCAGCTTATTAATTAATCAAAAACCCAGACAGAGCTTTAATTCATTTGTAAAGTTAATTATGGAGTTCCACAAGGTTCTGTGCTAGGACCAATTTTATTCACTTTATATATGCTTCCCTTAGGCAGTATTATTAGACGGTATTGCTTAAATTTTCATTGTTACGCAGATGATACCCAGCTTTATCTATCCATGAAGCCAGAGGACACACACCAATTAGCTAAACTGCAGGATTGTCTTACAGACATAAAGACATGGATGACCTCTAATTTCCTGCTTTTAAACTCAGATAAAACTGAAGTTATTGTACTTGGCCCCACAAATCTTAGAAACATGGTGTCTAACCAGATCCTTACTCTGGATGGCATTACCCTGACCTCTAGTAATACTGTGAGAAATCTTGGAGTCATTTTTGATCAGGATATGTCATTCAAAGCGCATATTAAACAAATATGTAGGACTGCTTTTTTGCATTTACGCAATATCTCTAAAATCAGAAAGGTCTTGTCTCAGAGTGATGCTGAAAAACTAATTCATGCATTTATTTCCTCTAGGCTGGACTATTGTAATTCATTATTATCAGGTTGTCCTAAAAGTTCCCTAAAAAGCCTTCAGTTAATTCAAAATGCTGCAACTAGAGTGCTGACGGGGACTAGAAGGAGAGAGCATATCTCACCCATATTGGCCTCTCTTCATTGGCTTCCTGTTAATTCTAGAATAGAATTTAAAATTCTTCTTCTTACTTATAAGGTTTTGAATAATCAGGTCCCATCTTATCTTAGGGACCTCGTAGTACCATATCACCCCAATAGAGCGCTTCGCTCTCAGACTGCAGGCTTACTTGTAGTTCCTAGGGTTTGTAAGAGTAGAATGGGAGGCAGAGCCTTCAGCTTTCAGGCTCCTCTCCTGTGGAACCAGCTCCCAATTCAGATCAGGGAGACAGACACCCTCTCTACTTTTAAGATTAGGCTTAAAACTTTCCTTTTTGCTAAAGCTTATAGTTAGGGCTGGATCAGGTGACCCTGAACCATCCCTTAGTTATGCTGCTATAGACGTAGACTGCTGGGGGGTTCCCATGATGCACTGTTTCTTTCTCTTTTTGCTCTGTATGCACCACTCTGCATTTAATCATTAGTGATCGATCTCTGCTCCCCTCCACAGCATATCTTTTTCCTGGTTCTCTCCCTCAGCCCCAACCAGTCCCAGCAGAAGACTGCCCCTCCCTGAGCCTGGTTCTGCTGGAGGTTTCTTCCTGTTAAAAGGGAGTTTTTCCTTCCCACTGTAGCCAAGTGCTTGCTCACAGGGGGTCGTTTTGACCGTTGGGGTTTTACATCATTATTGTATGGCCTTGCCTTACAATATAAGGGGCCTTGGGGCAACTGTTTGTTGTGATTTGGCGCTATATAAAAAAAAAAATTGATTGATTGATTGATTGATTGAACATCCTGCTCCCTGCTGGAAGCTCTTGTTTACTACACAGCTTCTAGCACAGAAGCACTCTGAAAGCAGCCACAAAGCCAACTCTCTACCAATCGCAATGCTCCGGTCAGGCGGAGGTTTTGGAAAATAAAGTCATACTGACTTATGGTTTGGTGTGAATACTCATAGAATAACTCCATTAATGTCAGTTCTGTCATTTGTGCAAAGTTAAAATATAACATATACGAGGTCTGTCCAAAAAGTATCGGACCTTTTTATTTTTTGCAAAAACCATATAGATTTGAATCACGTGTGATTGCATCAGCCAAGCTTGAACCTTCGTGCACATGCGTGAGTTTTTTCACGCCTGTCGGTTGCATCATTCGCCTGTGAGCAGGCTTTGTGTGAGCAGTGGTCCACCTCTCTCGTCGTTTTTTTATTGCGAATAAATGTCTGAACAATTTGGAGCTTTGCTGCATCAATTTTTTTTTCCAGAAACTGTGAGAGACCTCCAGGTGGACACCGTTCGGAAAATTAATATGGCTTTCAGGGACGATTTTATGGGGATTACACAGATTAAGGAGTGATCCAGACGGTTTAAAGACCGCCCACAACTGCTGAGAGCGCGCCGCACTCTGAGCACTGATCGACAGGCTCCAACCCCGCTGGAACAACCAGATCATTTCCAACGTGAAGGCTTTGTTGATCCGGGACGTCGTCTGACTTTCACAAAAAGGCAGAAGGCATGGACATCAGCACAGGAGTTTTTTTCATGGAAAGAAAAGCGGCACGGAGCCATTCATTACGCAGCACAAAACCACCTCCGTGTTGGTCTTACAGGACGGCTTTCATGTGGATTTCAGATGGCTGTCAGTTGCTTTTCACTCATGTGATTATCCGAGAAATTGAGCATGAGCTGGACATGCCCCAACATGTCCTGTGAGGCTTCATCACAGCGTTGCATGGCGCAGAGGGGTGGACCAGTGCTCACACAAAGCCTGCTCACAGGCGAATGACGCAACCGACAGGTGTGAAAAAACTCATGCATGCACACGAAAGTTCAAGCTTGGCTGATGCAATCACACGTGATTCAAATCCATATGGTTTGTGCAAAAAATAAAAAGGTCCGATACTTTCTGGACAGACCTCGTATCTTTTAATGTTGAATAATGCACTAATTCTGACAGACAGACAGATCACAAAGGATTCTGGGTAAAAGTGCCTCTGCTGAACACTGACTGGTTCAGTCATTCATTATGTAAACCAACACGTTAATGTGACGTGTGACGTGTGTTAGTGTTAACAGATAAATGTGCTTTTGTAAAATATTCCATTTTTTTATTTGTAAAAACAGGCATTTTTACGGAGCCCTGGAAGTGTCATCGCAAAATGTTTTGCATGTGGAGAGAATGTGCACACATTTTATGATGTGCGCACGTTTTAGTATATTGTAAAACGTGCACTCAATACTGTCTTGACACATAAATGTTGGCTTTACGCTGTGCGAGTTTTGGCCCTTTTTCAGATGATTTTTCATTCGGGCGAGAATTTTTTGGACTGAGTTTCAGGTTAATTGCGCATCCTGCATCGTGTAGTGTACATGGAGTAACAAGCTGCGCTTATCATCTCATAACCACCTCCTGATCGCCGATCGTATGGTCGAAAATCAAACCTGTTTGATATTATTCTGGTCGGCTGTAGTGAGGGTATCCTGCTGCTGAAGAGCTACAAGCATCCAACTGCTCGCACTGTGCATGTGCAAACACCGCAGACTTGTCTTGTAATGTTTTTGTTGTTGTTGTTGTTGTTTTGTTTTTAAACTTTGATGTCTCCCATTGAGAGTTTTTGTAAATTAAGTTTGAAAAAAAAAGCTTATGTTTTGCTTCTGGAAACACGAGTTCGATGTGTGGTTTTTGAACGTACAATGTGTGTGAGAACATACATCGTGTGCTCTGAACTTTTGCACCGTGTAGTTCTGTGGTACAGTTTGAACTGAAACCGAGTACAGTGATTAAAATATCATACAGTGTCTGCCCAGCTTCAGGACGAATACTGCCATGAACTGCCATGAACACTACTGGCCAGTACATGGCAGTTCATGGCAGTAAAAAATTGCCAAAACCAAATTCCAGATAATCCGTGTCTGCTACATTTAAGATGCGTGGAATTTAATAAACACAGACACAATAATGTCTATAAACCCAGAGAATATATTCATGAGAGTTTTAGGCACTAGAGTTTAATGCTGTTGTCCGTGGAGCCTGAACAGAGTGTCTCAAATGCATTTGTCCTGTCGTGAACATACTGAGATTACCCTATCCTACCCATAATGCACTGCTGGCCACAGCATGTGCTCACTAAAACCTTAAAAATTAGCACATTACTTTAAAGCTAAAACATATATCTCATATTTTCACTTTATAAAACTTCAGACATGACAGTAATTTTAAATAACTTGTCCAAAATTAGTTTGGTTAAAATTTGAACCATAAGTTAAAAATGTATGCCTCTGGATGACTTGGGTGATATTGCCAGCGTATCAGTATGGTGTTAAAGGAAATGATTTTTCTTTTTTGTGACCAGTTCTCTTTTGCCTGCAGTTAGAGCAGTTTCACCTGGAAGCAGCTCTCTTCTGTTTGCAGAGGGTAGAACTATAATCTGTTAGGAAACTTGTAACAGGTAGGTGCTCAACTAATTTTAAACTTTAAAAATGTTTGTTGCTCTTCAGCTTTGTTTGCTATGTTAATTGGAAGATAATTAGTTCGAAAATGGTTTTTAAAGTTATCTAAAAAGATAATCCGATAATGAAAACATTATCTTCGATAATTATCTGTTATCATATTATCGGAATCATTGATGATTTAAGGTGTGGCAAGTCAGGCTGTGCAAGTTAATTCATTATTATTGTGTTATTATTTTATCACTTATTAACGTAGTTTTTTAAATGACTACAGTGCTGTCCCACTGTCAAATTACAGGAAGCAGCTGTGGTTGCAAGACGACAGTCATTCAGCAAAAATAAATGAATAAATAAACTAAGATACTTTGATAAGGTCTAATTGAGCTTCTTCCATTTTGCATGGGGTCACCACAGGTGCTTCAGTTTAGGATCCAAATGTTGATTTGGCTTTAGTAATGCAATGCCAGTTGTACAAGGAGAATGGGGCATGGCTAGCCTTGAACCAGATATTCTGTTTGAGAGGCAAGTGCTATGTGTGCACCAATATCATCTTACCGCATCTCTTTTAGCCAACTAATAAAGTCTACTCAATTCCAAAACAGATGTGTATTTTCAAAACTCTTTAGGTTAATACAGTGAATTTAGAAAAATGTCATAGTTACTTTCAGGAGGTGTTGATAGACCCACTGTCACCCTGGGCGGTTCCTCATCATGATTCAGGGTGTTCCTGTGGTGTGGTGGATGCCATGATATACATCATCATGGTCCCCCACCCATTATCTCCACTAGCTTAATTATGTTGTTTTTTGTTTTTGGTTTTTTGATTGTAATTAGTGGTAAGGGTTTGAATTTTGAGGGCAGCATGATGGCTTAGTTGTTACCACTGTTGCCTCACAGCAAGAAGGCTTCGTGATTGACTTCCACCTGTGGCCTTTCTGTGTGGAGTTTGCATGTTCTCCCATGTTTGTGTAGGTTCTCTCCAGGTGCTCCGGCTTCCTCCCACATCCAAAGACATGCAGGTTAGGTGGACTGGAAACTTTAAATTGCCCGGAGGTGTACGTGCGGGTGTGAATGTATTTGTTTGTCTATATGTGGCCCTGTGACAGACTGGCGTCCTGTCCAGCGGTGGACACAGTTCCGATAACAGATAATTATCGAAGATAATGTTTTCATTATGGGATTATCTTTTTAGATAACTTTAAACACCATTATCGGACTAATTATCTTCTGATAAATTTTTGTCCAATAACAGGCAAACATTTTTAAAATTTAATTTTAAAATTTAAAATCAGTTGAGCACCTACCTGTTAAAAGTTTCATAACAGATGTATAGTTCTACCTTGTACAAACAGAAAAGAACTGCTTCCAGGAGAAACTGCTCTATCTGATAATCTAATAATGGAGTTATTCTATCAGTATTCACACCAAACCATAAGTCAGCATGACTTTATTTTCCAAGACCTCCGCTTGACCGGAGAGTTGTGATTGGTAGAGAGTTGGCTTTGAGGCTGTTCTCAGAGTGCTTCTGTGCTAGAAACTGCGTAGTAAACAAGAGCTTCCAGCAGGGGGCAGAAGTGTGGGCTCATTGTTTGGGTCTGTTGTTGTTTTTAATGCTACTAAAAGTGATTATAGTGTTAAAACTCAAATTCAGTTTATTAGCAGTTACAAATACACCAGAGATGATACTGGAATTGGGAGGAGGCCCCGGGGAAGACCCAGGACACGCTGGAGGGACTACATCTCTCGGCTGGCTTGGGAATGCCTTGGGGTTCCCCCGGAGGAGCTGGGGGAGGTGTGTGTGGATCGGGGGGTCTGGGCAGCTTTGCTTGAGCTGCTGCCCACGCGACCCGACTCCGGATAAAGCAGAAGAAAATGGATGGATGGATGGATGGATGATACTGGAATTTATCTGTTATCTGTAACTTCTGATACATTTTGGGTGGTTTATCATTTTATCTTTATCAAAGATAACTTTTCAGTTATCTGATTATCTGTTACTGAAGTTAATTTTTTGGTTATTTGTGTCCACCACTGCCAGTGTGTACCACACCTCATACCCTATGACTGCTGAGATAGGCTCCAGCCCCCCATGACCCTTAATTAGAGTAAGTAGATATAGAAAATGGATGGATGCATTGTTTCAGTTTTGACAGAAGCGTCGACTCTGATGAGTTTTACATCCGCCTATTATGACAGTCCAGTCTCATGTTTTTTTTCGTGCTCCTGTCACGAAATGAGTCAAATTTTCTTGACGGGGTTTGTTTTTTTACTTACTATTGCTAACCCTACTCCTACCCCCCAACCCTAACCTTCACCACCCCTGACCCCCCCCCCCCCCCCCCCCCCCCCCCCCCCCCCGCGCGCTTCACTTTTAATTTTGTGCAGCCATCACAGATTGTATTAGAATGAATTTGTGCTGCCATGACAAAAATGAGGCGCTTTTCGCCACAATATCACAAACCAATAGATTAATGTATATTTTGTGCTGCTGTATCACGACTTGCCGTGAGACCAGGTTGATTATGACTGTAGTGTTGGGCAGCCTGGACATGAAAAACATAATGTACTCCAACATATTCTGTAAACATGAAACCTAAAAACAATCTCTGCCATAACAGACTGCAACATGACACCTAAATTAGCCCTGACACCATCAGGGTCTATGCTGGAAAACACTTGGCATGCAAATCACCACTATTCTAAACGCTTTTCACACAACAGCTTGAGATCTTTATGGAAATGAGTGGAACAATCCACACAAGATTAAATGGTTGTTCATATGAAGTGGGCTGGATTTCATAAGCATATGGCTTGGAGCCATAAAGAGGTTAAAGCTGAAGCAATGAAATACGCAGTATACAATATTGTGTTTCATCTTATATTGAGCCTGGATTGCTGTTTGTTTTTTTCCTGAGTAGGTGGAATCTGTTCCATTCAAGCTCTGACAGTCTGAGTGTTGATAAAGCAGAGACTGTAATCTCCATCTCCTGCACTGATTGTGGTAAAATGCTGTTTATACATTTCCGTAATGACAGGCAATCTTAAATGATAGCCATGGTTCTAATCACAGAATATATTCAAGATAAACAGGTACAGCCTTCTTACCTTCTGTGTGTATTGCTGACACGTAGCTCCAGTTGTATCTCTTCACAATATCCACCATTGCTCTTGCCTGTTGCATGTCTGATGGCACCACTCTCATGAAATATTTGTACAAACTCTGTGAATTACAGCAATGATTAGAAAAAGATCATATTCTGCATTTATTATGTGTTAGCCAACTGACAGTTTGGAGCCACATGTGCCTGCCATATGTGGTAAGGGAAAATCACACAGTTTTTTATTATTATTTTGCAGGAAGAAACATCAAGCAGACCAAACTCAGTGGGGTGGCTATCACAATCTTATAGATTTCAAGTGGTGTCAAGAATAATGGTTTCAGCTTTTTTTAATGCTTAGATTTATTGTGCGTGTGTGTTCAAAGTCAATCAAAACCTGTCACAGGAAATTTAACCTTTATTTAACCAGGTTAGTCACATTGAGATTGAGACCTCTTTTGAAAGGGAGACCTGGATAATTATAAAGTTTCCAATTCATGTAACCTGCATGTATTTAAATGTAAGAGCAAATCGGAGCACCCGGAGGAAACCCACGCAAACACGGAGAGAACATGCAAACTCCACACAGAAAAGCCACAGTTGGGAATCAAAACCATGACCTTCTTGCAGCAGTGCAAACCACTAAGCCATCGTGTTGCCATGGTATAAATCCTATATAGATCATGAGGCCCATCAGGACAGAGATACAGTAATGTTCAGAATAATAGTAGTGCTATGTGACTAAAAGATTAATCCAGGTTTTGAGTATATTTCTTATTGTTACATGGGAAACAAGGTACCAGTAGATTCAGTAGATTCTCACAAATCCAACAAGACCAAGCATTCACGATATGCACACTTAAGGCTATGAAATTGGGCTATTAGTAAAAAAAAAAAAAAAAAAAAAAAAAGTAGAAAAGGGGGTGTTCACAATAATAGTAGTGTGGCATTCGTGTGAGTTCGTGTGAGTAGTGAGTTCGTCAATTTTGTGGAACAAACAGGTGTGAATCAGGTGTCCCCTATTTAAGGATGAAGCCAGCACCTGTTGAACATGCTTTTCTCTTTGAAAGCCTGAGGAAAATGAGATGTTCATGTTGTGTGGGCCGCTGAAGAGGAGGTACTGCTGGCCCACCACCACCAGATGGCTCCCTGCTTGGAGTGCGGGCTTCAAGCACGAGAGGGCGCCGGAGCCACTGGGAGTGACAGCTGTCGCTCTTCATCAGCACCAGCTGTCACTCATTCAACCCATCACCATCACCATAAAGGCCGGACTGCAACTCCACCTCCTCGCCAAGAAATCATCTACCATACAGGTAATTTTCTCTGCTGAATCTAAACCGAACAATAGTCTGGTCTCTTTTGCAGCCGTTTTCCTGTGACGGATTCCTTGTCTGCTGTGTTGGCGTTTGGTGTGGACTGCGACGGCTTCGCCTCCCACCCCACCCAGATAAGTGGTTGTCTCAGGAGCTGCACGAGTGTGTGATTGGAGGTGGAGGTGCTCCCTCCTTACTGAACACAGACTGTGGGATTACTGAGTGTGCGTACTCACACTCATCAAACTGTTTCTGTTCTCTGCCAGCAGTACCGGGTCTGACTGCTGAAGACAGTGGCCACCTGGGGCGCAGGGCTTGGCGGCTCCGGTGTTCTTCAGATCCGTTGGTGGTGGAAGCAGTGTGGGTTCCGGCTCTTCTATCACCAGACGTCTTCTATCTTCGAGCCTGCCACACGCCACCTTATGTATGACTGACATTCCGCAATATTGTTATTGTCTGTACTTCGTTGTGCGCTTCACAACATTAAATTGTTACTTTTTGGCTTATCCATTGTCCGTTCATTAACGCCCCCCTGTTGTGGGTCCGTGTCACGACACCTTCCCAACAGTTCAAGACATTGTTCAGAAGAACAGCGTAGTTTGATTAAAAAGTTGATTGGAGAGGGGAAAACTTATACGCAGGTGCAAAAAATTATAGGCTGTTCATCTACAATGATCTCCCATGCTTTAAAATGGACAAAAAACCAGAGACGCGTGGAAGAAAATGGAAAACAACCATCAAAATTGGATAGAAGAATAACCAGAATGGCAAAGGCTCACCCATTGATCAGCTCCAGGATGATCAAAGACAGTCTGGAGTTACCTGTAAGTGCTGTGACAGTTAGAAGATGCCTGTGTGAAGCTAATTTATTTGCAAGAATCCCCCACAAAGTCCCTCTGTTAAATAAAAGACATGTGCAGAAGAGGTTACAATTTGCCAAAGAACACATCAACTGGCCTAAAGAGAAATGGAGGAATATTTTGTGGACTGATGAGAGTAAAATTGTTCTTTTTGGGTCCAAGGGCCACAGACAGTTTGTGAGACGACCCCCAAACTCTGAATTCAAGCCACAGTTCACAGTGAAGACAGTGAAGCATGGTGGTGCAAGCATCATGATATGGGCATGTTTCTCCTACTATGGTGTTGGGCCTATATATCGCATACCAGGTGTCATGGATCAGCAGATGCTACTATTATTGTGAACACCCCCTTTTCTACTTTTTTTACTAATAGCCCAATTTCATAGCCTTAAGAGTGTCCATATCATGAATGCTTGGTGTTGTTGGATTTGTGAGAATCTACTGAATCTACTGGTACCTTGTTTCCCATGTAACAATAAGAAATATACTCAAAACCTGGATTAATCTTTTTAGTCACATAGCACTACTATTATTCTGAACACTACTGTAACTCTGGACGCTGTCAAGTGAAGCAGATGAGCGTCTGCGACATCCCCTGGGTAGGATGCCAGTAACGCAGGTTACTTCCCTAACTTTTAAAGGTGGATACATTAAGACAATGTAAATGAAGTGTTGTGTCCAGGTACAGATAGCCTCAAGCACACAGCTGGAATGAAATCTAGATCTATATATGGAGTCAACTCCTGTACCACATAGCCACCTGCTATGCTGCTGTCATATTAATGTTAAATTTAATTTTGAATATTTTAGTCCTTTTTTAAAGATGTTTCTGGATTACATGATTTTTTTTCTCCTCTAATTTCAAAAATTTAAATGTTGGGTTTCTGACCTTGTCACTGAGATCCATGCTGGTGGCTGAGTAGGCAATCTGCGGGATGTTGAAAAGCTGGAGGAGATTTTGGACCTGGATGGCCACAGAGCTGGATCCTGGTCCAATCAGTCCCACAATGGGTTTCTTCCCCTGCAGCATCAAGCTCCCCGTCTCTGCAATGCACCGACTCTGAGAGTCCTCATCCTCACTGGACACCAGTGTATCCCGAATGAATTCAATGCTCTGCTCCAGGGCCACTGCAGAGTGCCAGCAGGAATCCCTGCACAGAATGATTGAGCAGTCTTGCAGGAAAGTAATAGTCAAAGGTCAAGAGGAGCAAACCTAATCAGTAAGTGTTTGTCCATGGTCTTCCTCCACCACGTAGCAGGTCTTAGGGCCCTGTCCCACTGGCGTTTAGGAGGATTTGCGTATGGATTGCGCACAAAATTGGCCCATATTTGCCAAAGATCCGCAATATCTGTGTAACATGCCTGTATGAGTTGGCTGTCATCCGAACACGCCCGTGATCATCCGCAGAGGCACGCATGTCCATAGCCAGGATTTTTGAGTAGCTCAAAAATCTGGATGCGGATTACATCCGCCTTACATACTCAATTCATACACAATACATACTCACTCTATGCGCTGTACAACCCTGGCAAAAATTATGGAATCACCGGCCTCGGAGGATGTTCATTCAGTTGTTTAATTTTGTAGAAAAAAGCAGATCACAGACATGACACAAAACTAAAGTCATTTCAAATGGCAACTTTCTGGCTTTAAGAAACACTATATGAAATCAAGAAAAAAAATTGTGGCAGTCAGTAACGGTTACTTTTTAGACCAAGCAGAGGGAAAAAAATATGGACTCACTCAATTCTGAGGAATAAATTATGGAATCACCCTGTAAATTTTCATCCCCAAAACTAACACCTGCATCAAATCAGATCTGCTTGTTGGTCTGCATCTAAAAAGGAGTGATCATACCTTGGAGAGCTGTTGCACCAAGTGGACTGACATGAATCATGGCTCCAACACGAGAGATGTCAATTGAAACAAAGGAGAGGATTATCAAACTCTTAAAAGAGGGCAAATCATCACGCAATGTTGCAAAAGATGTTGGTTGTTCACGGTCAACTGTGTCAAAACTCTGGACCAAATACAAACAACATGGGAAGGTTGTTAAAGGCAAACATACTGGTAGACCAAGGAAGACATCAAAGCATCAAGACAGAAAACTTAAAGCAATATGTCTCAAAAATCGAAAATGCACAATAAAACAAATGAGGAACGAATGGGAGGAAACTGGAGTCAATGTCTGTGACCGAACTGTAAGAAACCGCCTAAAGGAAATGGGATTTACATACAGAAAAGCTAAACAAAACACCTAAACAGAAAAAACAAGGTTACAATGGGCTAAGGAAAAGCAATCGTGGACTGTGGATGACTGGATGAAAGTCATATTCAGTGATGAATCTCAAATCTGCATTGGGCAAGGTGATGATGCTGGAACCTTTGTTTGGTGCCGTTCCAATGAGATTTATAAAGATGACTGCCTGAAGAGAACATGCAAAATTTCCACAGTCATTGATGATATGGGGCTGCATGTCAGGTAAAGGCACTGGGGAGATGGCTGTCATTACATCATCAGTAAATGCACAAGTTTACGTTGATATTTTGGACACTTTTCTTATCCCATCAATTGAAAGGATGTTTGGGATGATGAAATCATTTTTCAAGATGATAATGCATCTTGCCATAGAGCAAAAACTGTGAAAACATTCCTTGCAAAAAGACACATAGGGTCAATGTCATGGCCTGCAAATAGTCCGGATCTTAATCCAATTGAAAATCTTTGGTGGAAGTTGAAGAAAATGGTCCATGACAAGGCTCCAACCTGCAAAGCTGATCTGGCAACAGCAATCAGAGAAAGTTGGAGCCAGAGGTGGTGCAACAAAATACTAGTGATGTGTTGGAGCGTTCATGATTTTCATGATTCCATAATTTTTTCCTCAGAATTGAGTGATTCCATATTTTTTTCCCTCTGCTTGGTCTAAAAAAGTAACCGTTACTGACTGCCACAATTTTTTTTTCCTGATTTCTTATAGTGTTTCTTAAAGCCAGAAAGTTGCCATTTGAAATGACTTTAGTTTTATGTCATGTCTGTGATCTTCTTTTTTTCTACAAAATTAAACAACTGAATGAACATCCTCTGAGGCCGGTGATTCCATAATTTTTGCCAGGGGTTGTATATCTGCCATTAACCGCTGATATCTGCAACTGACAGGGATTTGCGGCTTGACAGCAGACTGGGACAGTGTGAAAAACAGATATATATCGTGCCCATCATGTCCACATCACAAACTAAAATATGTTGTAGCGAATGTATACAAATTGGCCACGAATAAAGCATTTTTATTACCTCTGCTTTGCAGCTGATTTGCGGACAATCTGTGAATGCATAACAAACACGTCACGTAAACCCAAAGTACTATGTGGCAGAAAGCGACATACCTGTCAGTCAGTGCCGGTCCGGCTGTGTAAATCCACAAAGACATAGCTGCTGCAATCGCGTCTCCTCCAGGTCTTTTATTTAACACCAACAAACGGAAGAGTTGCTGTTTAGCCACAACTCACGCTGAAGTCTGTTTTCTGTGACACTCTCAAAAAAAAAACACCGTCTCACACCCCGAGCGGCTACCCCCCCCCCCCAAACTCATGAACAGTTAACCCTCGCATGACAACATGAACATTAACTCTGATCAACTTGTCCAAGTCCAGCAAATGCTCCAGAGACTGTATTGTTGGTGTGAATAGTGACGCCAAAAGGCCCGAGTGAGCTTCTTTTATGACCGCAATGCAGATGCTGTGCACGCGCAACACGTGCCCGATGCATTCATAATACACCCGTAATACTGCCGTGATAATCTCAGTGTGTCCGATCAGTTTCCTCACTACATGCATTATATAACCGTGATTGTTCATCATATATTCGCTGCACATTATTAATATACCCGTAATTCATATTGGGACATTTGTCATTTTTGACCATTTTTGTTGCGGACGACAACGAACGCCCGCAATTTGTATACTTAATTCATGCGCAATTAATCCTCTCCCCAGTGGGACAGGGCCCTTAGGTCTAGAATTGATTAGTTAAGACAATGTTTCTGGCCTCCTTTTTTTTGTACACTCAACAAAAATATAAACGCAACACTTTTGGTTTTGCTTGTTGTGGCTGGCGTGCCTGGCTGGCTTTTGTTGGTCTTCTGTTTCTGTCTTTTGGTTTTCCTTCCAGGTGGTGCACATTTGGGACTGAGTGGCTGTGTGGCTGAGTTATCAGGACCTCACTCTGATCACCTGCGGCTCGTCAGGACTCACAGCTGTGGTGCATCTACATGGATTGGAACATGGTGGCATTTATGTCTGGAGTACACAGTGTGTATTTGCCAGAGACTCGACCTTGTGACCAGACGGGTGAGATCGTCGTCTTGAGAGCCATCTCATCATCAGTGGATGCAGAGAACGTCCAGGTTTGATGCATGGTCTGTGAAAGAGGAGAGGGTGAGGTCTCACGCTCGTCAGCACACTTCCTGAGGTACGTTGGTAACTGAGTCACATTACCGTTAAGCTCTTAAGTTGGAACAGGTGTGTTCCATTTGTTGAGCTTAACGGTATACGTCACTTATTAGTTTAGTGTTGGTTCATTTTTTGTGGGTGTTTGAGTTGGTTTTTGTGTGGGATTTTTTTTTACACTATTTAGTGTTCTGGGGTCGTGACCCTGCAGTCTTTTTGGAGCAAAAAAAAAGACCCAAGCAACTTTATGTTGGTCTGTTAGTCTTTCTTTTTATTTCTTTTAGTTTCACCTCCCAGGGTTTGATGGGACGGTCCCCTGGGGGGTGATGGGGGGGTAATTGGGTTTGTTTTTTCTTTTTTCTTTTTTTTTTTGTTTTTTTTGTTATGCCCTCTCTTCTCCTCTGACTCCAGCCGTGTGAGCCGTACGTGTCGGCGTTGCTGGAGTGGTGCAGTGTCGTTATGCTGGGCGTTTCCCAGGTAACCTCTGCACCTGGGGGGGGGGGGGTTCGGGGTGTTGTTGTTTTGTTTTTTTTTGTTTGTTGATTCCCTGTTCCACCTCCGGCTTCAGCGCGCCTTTGTGCCGTCTGCCATCGGCGTGGCTGAGGTTTGGGGCAGTGGGATATACCCGCAGCTGGTGGCTGGTTTGGAAGTCGGAGGAGTGGCGCCGTTTTGTGCCGTCTGCCATAACCGTTGTCCACTCCTCCCGGTTGGCTTCTGGGGTATAGTCACGGTTGGTGACGCTGGACGTGCTTCCAGTTTCCACTGCGCCAAGGGGGTGGGGTTGGGGTTGTTGTGTTTGTATGTTTTTTTTTCTTTCCTTTTGTTTTTCCCCCCAGTTTCCGCCCTCAGGGTGTGACTGTGGTGTCCTCTGGGGGGGAAAGGGCTGTGGGTCCATCTAGCCATAGACGGCCGGGGCTGGGTCCATTGGTCATGAGGGGAGGCGTCTCCTGGGGTTGATGGAACGGTCCTCTGGGAGGCGCTGGGAGTCCCTGTGGGTGACTTTGGATCCCAGAGGGACCTCGGCTGTGGTTATTACTCCTGGAGCTGGCGGGACGTCCTCTGGGGGGTGTTGGTCCCTACATGTCGTCGGGGGGGGGGGGGGGTTGGCGTTTTTGTTTGTAAGCTTAAGTTTGGGTTGTTTTTCTTTTCTCCTCTTCCCGGGGTTTGATGGGACGGTCCTCTGGGGAGGGGGGGGTGGTTTGGTTTTGTGTTTGTCTTTTTTGTTTTATGACTACTCAGACTGTGAACATGGTTGGACAAAGGCTGACCGCACAGGTTTAAGAACTCCTGGCCACACCTGTGCTAATTGACAGACGGAAACAAAGGCAAAGATGCAGCCAGAGGAGAAGACATCAACCGTTCTGTTAAATGAAGATTCTGTTGGAAGATGTATGCAGATACGGTTTCCAGCCATGGTCCCTGGAGGGGGGTGTTTCTCCTGGGCCAGATTTGTGTGGTCGCCGGGAGGCTTCCCGTGAGGGTGGGGTGCTGTTGTGGCTGGCATGCCTGGCTGGCTTTTGTTGGTCTTCTGTTTCTGTCTTTTGGTTTTCCTTCCAGGTGGTGCGCATTTGAGACTGAGTGGCTGAGTTATCAGGACCTCACCCTGATCACCTGCGGCTCATCAGGACTCACAGCTGTGGTGCATCTACATGGATTGGAACATGGTGGCATTTATGTCTGGAGTACACAGTGTGTATTTGCCAGAGACTCGACCTTGTGACCAGACGGGTGAGATCGTCGTCTTGAGAGCCATCTCATCATCAGTGGATGGAGAGAACGTCCAGGTTTGATGCATGGTCTGTGAAAGAGGAGAGGGTGAGGTCTCACGCTCGTCAGCACACTTCCTGAGGTACGTCAGGTTTTGTGACTAACATTTGTACAGTCAGTAAATGTGGTGTCCCTCACACCTTATTATATTGAGCTGTTATGTTAGTCGTTTTAATCAGCTTCCACTGCAGTGAGTTTGTGAACAGGGTGTTCCATGCCTGCAGGGTGGGAAGCTGATTAGTAATTAAGCCAGGAAGTGTTTGCTGTTTGTACACCTTTGAGCGGTCTCTCTGTGTGTGGAGTGTGGACTCACATGATGATTTCTTCATTCACAGACTCGGTTTGTCGCGGCCACCTGGGGGGTGTCGGCGGGGTCCTTGGGTCCGAACTGGTTCTGACTCCGGACCGTTAGTGCTGCTGGGAGCGCACCGTAATCCACCACGCCAGACCGCGCACTCTTGTTATATTATCACATCACTGTTATGTTTATTAAACTCTGTTATCCTTTGTACCGTGCTCTGCTTATTTTATACTGGGTCCTTCAAAAGCTGGTCGGTTCTCCGGGCTGCGTCCGACACATAACATTGCTCCCATTTTGTATGAGATAAACTCAAAGACCTAAAACTTTTTCCACATACACAACATCATCATTTCCCTCAAATATTATTCACAAACCAGTCTAAATCTGTGATAGTGAGCACTTCTCCTTTGCTGAGATAATCCATCCCACCTCACAGGTGTGCCATATCAAGATGCTGATTAGACACCATGATTAGTGCACAGGTGTGCCTTAGACTGTCCATAATAAAAGGCAAGATTTGAGGGAGCGTGCAATTGGCATGCTGACAGCAGAAATATCAACCAGAGCTGTTGCTCGTGTATTGAATGTTCATTTCTCTACCACAAGCCGTCTCCAAAGGCGTTTCAGAGAATTTGGCAGTACATCCAACCAGCCTCACAACCGCAGACCACGTGTAACCACACCAGCCCAGGACCTCCACATCCGGCATGTTCACCTCCAAGATCGTCTGAGACCAGCCACTCGGACAGCTGCTGAAACAATCGGTTTGCATAACCAAAGAATTTCTACACAAACTGTCAGAAACTGTCTCAGGGAAGCTCATCTGCATGCTCGTTGTCCTCATCGGGGTCTCGACCTGACTCCAGTTCATCGTCGTAACCGACTTGAGTGGGCAAATGCTCACATTCGCTGGCGTTTGGCACGTTGGAGAGGTGTTCTCTTCACGGATGAATCCCGGTTCACACTGTCCAGGGCAGATGGCAGACAGCGTGTGTGGCGTCGTGTGGGTGAGCGGTTTTCTGATGTCAATGTTGTGGATCGAGTGGCCCATGGTGGCGGTGGGGTTATGGTATGGGCAGGCGTCTGTTATGGACGAAGAACACAGGTGCATTTTATTGATGGCATTTTGAATGCACAGAGATACCGTGACGTGATCCTGAGGCCCATTGTTGTGCCATACATCCAAGAACATCACCTCATGTTGCAGCAGGATAATGCACGGCCCCATGTTGCAAGGATCTGTACACAATTCTTGGAAGCTGAAAATGCCCCAGTTCTTGCATGGCCGGCATACTCACCGGACATGTCACCCATTTAGCATGTTTGGGATGCTCTGGACCGGCGTATACGACAGCGTGTACCAGTTCCTGCCAATATCCAGCAACTTCGCACAGCCATTGAAGAGGAGTGGACCAACATTCCACAGGCCACAATTGACAACCTGATCAACTCTATGTGAAGGAGATGTGTTGCACTGCATGAGGCAAATGGTGGTCACACAAGATACTGACTGGTATCCCCCCCCCCCCCCCCCCCCCATTAAAACAAAACTGCACCTTTCAGAGTGGCCTTTTATTGTGGACAGTCTAAGGCACACCTGTGCACTAATCATGGTGTCTAATCAGCATCTTGGTATGGCACACCTGTGAGGTGGGATGGATTATCTCAGCAAAGGAGAAGTGCTCACTATCACAGATTTAGACTGGTTTGTGAACAATATTTGAGGGAAATGGTGATATTGTGTATGTGGAAAAAGTTTTAGATCTTTGAGTTGATCTCATACAAAATGGGAGCAAAACCAAAAGTGTTGCGTTTATATTTTTGTTGAGTGTAGGTCAAGCTACTCTGTGTGCCTCATGAGTGTGTCCGTCTTATGTGTCTGTCTCCTTGTGGAGCCTGATTTCTTCCTGTCAGCAGCAGTACGCAGCCAGGACTCCCACAGTCACCACATCAGTATGACAAGTCTCAGTCTTTCCTCACCTGCTCCCTGCTTATATTGTCTTGTTTAGCTCCAAACCATACCATGCTGAATGTGTCCAATAAGGTTGTGTTGCACATTCCAAATGTCTCTTTTACAGCAGACTGGCTGAGAGGATGTTTATGAGAAGCTTTGAGAAGCTTATGTTTTTTTAATAGAATAGGCAGAAACAAGATCTTATTTAATTAGTTATTGTTTTTAATAGAAAGAGGTGTTTTAAGCCTTGGCTGAGTACTACATTCTAATAAATTCCCTTCAAGTTAATCTATTATTTTATTATTGTACAGTGTTTTGTTTTGTTTTTTTTAACCAAGGCCATCAAAATATGGCCATCAGGTATTGCAAAGACTTTGCGTCTGTCCGTCTGTCTGTCTGTGCTCTGCACAAGTCCAGGGTCTTCAAATTCACAGGGAACATTTTTGGAACACAGACCTTGGACAAGATCAAAGATGGTTAACCTTGACATATTTTGAAAGGATAAGAAGTCACATTCTGTTTCCCGTTTTTATGCTATGAATCATGCAAATATGTGGGTTTTTTTTGGGGGGGGGGGGGGGGGGGGAGAGACAGCCAATCAGAGTTGAGCAGCACTGTGACGTCACTAGCTGGTCTTTCTGGCACTCCAAAACCGCTTTGTTTCTGGCTAAATTTAACATGTTTCTCATATATTATATAAGGCTAGTGAGAAATAAACACCTCTAAAACTGAAAACGCTGTTTTTGTAACCTGATAACAGCTCTGAAGTGATTTACAAGACATTTTGTGGACGTTAGCCTATAGTGGTGTCTCTGGCTGGTTTAGCTAGTTGCTAACTCTGCTTTGTTTGTGTGTAAATATAACCTCTTTCTCATATATTATGTAAAAGCTTGCAACAAATAAACACTTCTAAAACTGAAAATGCTGTTTTTTTTGTAACCTGATAACACCTCTGGAGTGATTTACAAGACATTTCGCTGACGTTACCCTAGTGATGTCTCTGGCTGGTCTAGCTAGCTGCTAACTCCGCTTTGTTTGTGTGTAAATATAATCTCTTTTTCATATATTATGTAAAAGGTAGCAACAAATAAATACTTCTAAAACTGAAAATGCTGTTTTTTTGTAACCTGATAAGAGCTCTGGAGTGATTTACAAGACATTTCATGGACGTTACCCTAGTGACGTCTCTGGCTGGTCTAGCTAACCGCAAACCCCGCTTTGTTTGTGTGTAAATATAACCTCTTTCTCATATATTATTAAAAGGTAGCAACAAATAAATACTTCTAAAACTGAAAATGTTTTTTTTTTTTGTAACCTGATAACACCTCTGGAGTGATTTGCAAGACATTTCACAGATGTCAGCATGCATGCACATTTCTGTAAATACCAGAAACTGCATTTCACTTCTCAAATATCAGTGTGTTCGTTTGCTATATGATACATTTAACTGAAATTTCTGATCCAGACAATCAATGAGTTATAAAGGAAAATCATGAAAATTATCTGGGGTGCCCAAATTTTGCATACAACTGTATCACGTGAGAAAATAGAGGGGCTTGATTGAACATGTTCAAATTGTACATAACACAATAGGATTTTAATAATTAATGTAAATAACAATGCATGTATAATTAATTTTTTATATATATATATATATATATATATATATATATATATATATATATATATATATATTTATATATACAAGGTCTATTAGAAAAGTGTCTGACCTTATTATTGTTTTCAAAAACCATATGGATTTGAATCACCTGTGATTACATCAGACATGCTTGAACCCTTGTGGGCATGCGAGAGTTTTTTCACACCTGTCAGTTACGTCATTCGCCTGTGGGCAGTCTTTGAGTGAGGAGTCGCCCACCCTCTCGTCGATTTTTTCATTGTTTAGGAATGGCTCAGAAACTGCTGCTTTGTTTGATCAAAATTTTTTCAAAACTGTAAGGCACAACTGAGTGGACACCATTCGATAAATTCAGCTGGTTTTCGGTAAAAATTTTAACGGCTGATGAGAGATTTTGGTCTGGTAGTGTCGCCGTAAGGACGGCCCACAGTGCCTGATGGCGATCTGCGCTCTGAGGCGGCAGCGTCTCGCCGTTTCAAGTTGAAAACTTCCACATTTCAGGCTCTGTTGACCCAGGAAGTCGTCAGAGAACAGAGAACTTTCAGAAGAAGTCGGCATGAGGAGTTTATTCGGACATTCCATTGTTAACGGACATTTTGTAATGAAAGAACGTGCGGGCAGAGTCACATGTTGGGCCGGACCCGACCGCGGGGGGTCGCGACAGGAAAAACACCTCCGTTGGAAACCTTAACGGGCAAGTTGGAACATGCCCAAGCTGTTAAACAATTTCTCAGTTACTCACTTGTTGAAAGCCATCAAAAGCTGCCTGAATTTTACAAATGGTTTTCAACACGGAGGTGTTTTTCCTGTCGCGGCGCACACAGATTTGCCGAGTCGTCACGGAAACGACTCGGCGAATTTGCGCGCACGTCTTTTATTAAAAAATGTCCTTAAACAGTGGAATGTCCGCATAAAGTCCTCATGCCGGCCTCTTCTGAATCTTCTCTGTTCTCTCACAACGTCCTGGGTGAATTAAGCCTTAAATTAGGATGTTTTCAGGTCGAAACAGGCCGACGACGGCGCCTGGAAGCGCTGCACGACATCCCGCTCTGTGGGAAGTCCTTACACCGACAGAAACACCCCATAATCTCTCATCAGCCGTTAAACTTTTCACCGAAAACCAGCTTAATTTCTCGAATAGTGTCCACTCGGATATTCCTCACAGGTCCAGACAAAAATTTGATAAAGCAACGCGCGCCGTCTCAAGCAGCGTGTGAAACAAAGGAATTCAGCCGAGAGGGCGGGACCACATCTCACTCAAGGCCTGCCCACAGGAAAATGACATCACCGACACGCGTGAAAAAACTCACGCATGCGCACGAGGGTTCAAGCATGATTGGTGTAATCGCACGTCATTCAAATCCATATAGTTTTTGAAAAAATAAAAAGGTCGGTTTATTATCTAATAGACCTTGTATATATATATATATATATATATATATATATAGGTGATTCTTAGACTACGGGCACTTATGTCCTTTGATCATATTGTATGAAAAACAGAAAAAAGGGGAAATTTCACACTTTTATAGTTATCTTTACAATGAAAGTGTGTTAACAAATTTGTTCTAGTAGTCTATGATGACTTTTTCACCTTTTTTCAGCATCATTATATGCAAATATTGCCGTTTTGTGCTTGTCCCACACCCAGACTTTTGATCTTCAATGATAAAAATGAATGGTAAAGAAACGTTTTTTCTAATGTTTTAAAATATCTCTAAATAAAATATCAGTAAAATAATCAAAACATAATTGGGGTATTCAGTGTCACACAACTGTTGTGATTTTTTTAAACAAAATGTAGTTGTCCCACACTATTGCCGTAATTTCCACCTCAACACTGTAATGTCCCTAAACAGTTTGTATGAAAGATTGTTTGGGTAGTTTCTATGGAGATAAACAGTGACATCAGAGCACATGTATATAGCGCCAAATCACAACAAACAGTTGCCCCAAGGCGCTTTATATTGTAAGGCAATGGTGTGGTGGAAATTACATTTACAAGGCCAATAGTGCCCGTAGTTAAAGAATCACCCATATATATATACATATATATATGTATATATATAGTTTGCACTGAGATACCAATTAAACAACTGCAAATTATAAAGAAGACAATGTTCACATGGCTGAGGGTATTTTCTAACATTGCTTTATATTTTTTAAATGTGATTATTGCGTTGATGTGAAAAAAGAATGTACAGTTATTGACATTTCCTTCAGACCTCCTCTGTTTACTCATGTTTTAACGTTTAAATTTTTTTTTTAGATTTTGTTTGTTTTTTTGTTTTGTTTTGTGTTACAAGTATAGCAAAGACACTGCAAAATGGACTGGACATCTATTTACTTGCAGCATCGCACATGCACAAAGACTCACCACCCTCACAACTGAGTACATCCCTCTTACGTTCACAGTTGTTTGGACAGGATTACAAATGGTTGCCAGTATAATTAAAAACATTGACTGGAATAGGAATATGCTGAAGCGTTCTACCATCAAAACATTATCTTAAACATTCCAAAAACACTGCTCCCACAGTACAGTCCCAACAGGTCCAAATGAGCTCTTTAAATATTCTTCAATCAAAAGCAGTATAAAAAAGACTAAGGTTATACTCAGTTTACAATTCTGATCTCCAAGAAAGCTGTAAGTTGGTTTGTGTTTAGTTTCTGACCTGATCTCACACCCCAGGGTGATGTTGGGGAGAATCATGGGGTCAGCATTGATTCGATCCAGAGTGTGCATCATAGCTTCCACTCTCTGAATCCCATACTGCTCCCTCACCGCGCCACACTTTCTTTCATGGACCTGAACCAAATAAAACACAACATTAATAATACGTTCATATCTCAACCATGCACATTAAAAAAAACAAAACATGTATTGACCTTGTCAGCGGGCGGTTGGTGGTGGACAGAGAAGAGTGCTCCTATGATGATATCACCAGGGATATAAGCCAATACCCTTCTCTCATTAGCCTGGGCATTGACCCCAAACTTATCTTTCAGTCCAAGACAGCTCAGATCAGCTCCCAGGAGTACGCTCATGGCCAGCATCCTCACATATAATCCCAGCCGATTTTCCATTCTTGGGTTTCTTACACATCCAGCCATTCTTTTTCTCCTCAGACCTGAGATTTAGATGAATTTGTTGCTATCGGCATGATGCTTTCCAACAGCAAAGGTAACAGTTGGATTCCTATAGAAACAGAAAGAAAAGCACAAGCAATAAGTGCATGTAAGAGATTTCCTTTAACAATCAAGTCAGCAATTTGTTAATATTTTGAATCCGTCTGACCGTGATGCTGAAATAATATCGGCTGTACATCATACAATTTAAATATATAACAAATCAAGCAAAGCTACTCTTGGATTTAAAAATTAATTCTGTGTCTCATATACAATGAATAACAGTCAACTTCAGCCTACCTCTTTTGTGCCAGCTCGTGTTCAGATGTCATTCCTTCTTATTTTTCATGTTTGTATGAGCAGAGAAACAAGAAAAGCGCTGCAGGTTTGTGTTCAAGCTCAGTCTGGTGCCTGGTTACAGCAAACTGCAAATAACAGCAGATAATATAGCCTGTTACTGGAACATGTTTGACTTACTGACGCACTCACCTCCTCCTCCTCCTCCTCCTCCTCTTCTTCTGCCTCCTCCTCCAAGCAGTGAAACACGGAGCATCAACAGTGACTAAAGTTGCAACTCTGCAAAGGTCTGGGAGGCAATTTGAAAAATACCACAAGGGTAAAGTCGAAGAAGTAAACAAACAGACTGAATATATAAGGAGCACAGAGGAAGAAATAAGCCTTGCTAAATCATGCAGCATTTACCGACCATCCGGTGGTGGGACACTGCTTATTGTGAGGTGAGAAGGGTCATGGGGTCAAAACTGGTGGGTGAAGAGATGACGCAGAATATGAAATGTTCTTTTTTCCACTGGAACAACTGCAAATATCACCTTTTTGCTTGGGCCCTTTCAACTTGATGTATGTGTAGTAGAAATGAGTTACTAACTTTATATAGGTAACAAATAGCTATCAGTGGGGGAAAAAATCTACAAAGTCAAATGTATTCAAAGTTAGAAAGCTGAAATATTGCCATTAAGGTAAGCTGGATGGATGGATGGATGGATGGATGGATGGATGGATGGATGGATGGATGGATGGATGGATGGATGGATGGATGGATGGATGGATGGATGGATGGATGGATGGATGGATGGATACAAGAAAAACAATTTGATAACATCACTTTAAGACCAAATCACCGCAACCAAACCGTCAAATCTATACAATCAGGTTCCTAAGTACGAGGTGCATTCAAAAGGTATCAGACCGTATTTTATCCCACAGAAACAAATGAAGTGTGTGAGTTGTTGTTTGGTGGGACAGAGTAGGGAACTTTTTTGTGTACACGTGAATTTTTTTCCCTTCTGCAGAGCGCATCAGTCGCTAGCAGTCAGTCTTAAGCCAATTTCACATCGGGCCAATGTAGAGTTGCGTAATGCGGCGTACTGACTACGCCGTACTTATGTAGACCTACGTGGCAATATGCTGAGGAACACAAAAGGATCCACGAATTGGACACAAAAAAATTAAACGTTTAATTTTTTCGCAGATATTCGGCAAGCACTGCGTCCAGTGGTCTATGCAACACTCCGCTGCTGTATGCAAGTCTACGTAACACTGCGCTACTGTACACTATCCTATGCCACTGCAATTGCACACTAGCCTATGCCAGTCCAGCGAAAAATCCTTTTAGGATTTTTATCAGTACATACCTGCATTGGTAGATGTTATTCATCCCACTGAACTCTGCTGAACTTTGTTGTCAGTGAAGCATCAAAACCACAGAAGAAGAGGCAGGCCAAAACCACACAAGAAGAAGAAGAGGTGGGCCAAAGTTACCCTCCTCTGCGCAACATACGCAGCCACTCCAAAATAATAGATAAGCATCACAATGCAACTCTAAGCACGCCCGGTGTGAAATGGGGTTTAAAGTGAATACATGTACTGAGCACCCGTCAGATTCTTATTTGCTATAATATGATGGAATGACTTGAGCAAAGGTATTGCATCAAATTTTGCTAAAACCTTGGTGATACCCAAGCAGAACCCATTTGCAAGATTTGGCAAGTTTTTGGAGATGATGTCAAATAAAAGAGTGGTAAAACCGCTTCACAAATGTGCCCACAGCAGTTGAGAGCGAAGCATATTCCAGTAGGCCATCCACAAGTCAAAATGACCAAGTGATTGACAGAATAAGGACTTTGGTCATGGATGACCGTCATGTCACCATCCAAGAACGTGTGGACAAGGCAGGGCTAAGGTTCAGTACATTCCATTTTGATGGAAGATTTGGGCATGTGGAGAGTGTTAGTGAAATTCATACCAAGCTGCTAATGGTGGAGCAGAAGTAACTGCATCTGGAAGTCTCGCAGGACATGCTCGAATGCTCAAACAGTGACCCTGACTTCCTGAACACTGTTATCACTAGTGATGAGACATGGGTTTATAGGTATGACCTGGAAACCAAATTTCAGTCATTGCAATGGAACGATTCAACATCACCCAGGCCAAAGAAAGCAAGGCAGGTGCACAGCAACGTGAAAGTTATGTTAACCATTTTCTTTGACTCCTGTGGGGTGGTGCATCATGAGTACTCACCAGAAGGCCAAAATATTAATAAACAGTATTATCAGGAGGTCCTTTGTGATGCCGTGCACCACAAACCAGCAAATCTGTGGGTGGTGAAAAGTTGGCAGTTCCATCATGACAATGCACCCACCCATCCTGCTCAGCTGATTCAGGCTTTCCTGGCCAAATACAACACTCCTGTTATTCCTCAAGCTCCCTACTCTCCTGACATGGCTGCCTGTGATTTTTGGCTGTTCACCAAGATCAAAGCAACACTAAATGCGACTCTGTTTGAGTCGTGACAAGACATCATGCAGAATGCGCCGACCCAGCTGGATACCATTCCAACAGAGACCTTCCAGAAATCCTTCCAACAATGGCAGAACTGCTGGGAAAAGTGTGTGCAGTTCCAGTGAGACTACTTCAAAGGGGATTAGGATTTGAGTCCCCCAGGTGAGAAACTGTGTTTTTTGCAGACAAATGCTGGATATGTATTGAATGCACCTCATATTTCGTGATTCCACTTTTGTTATTTTGCCTCTGTACACCACCATGATGAAGTCAAGAGAAATGATGAAGATGTGCTTGCTGTGTCGATGTTCGACTTTAGTTCAAGTGGTATAACAAAAATATTGCCTTCAATATTTAGGAATTAGAACCATTTTTATACACAGTCCCTGTTTTCAGAGCCCAGAAGCAATTGGACAAACTGAAAAGAATGATTATTTTAATACAAATTATCTCCCTTATAGCCAGTTCAGTTCTCTTTTGACAAGTAAGTGGATGGGTACATGAAAATTTCCAAGTCACTAAATACGTCTTTAACTTCATTTCAATCAATTATTAAGAAATACAAACAGCATGGTAAATCTATCTGGAGTAGGCAGTTCTCATAAACTGAGTGACTACATGCGAAGAAGACTAGTGAGGGAAGCCACCAAGACAACAATGACAAGAGTTTCTCCTTCTCTGCAGAGAAGGAGAAACTGTGCACAGCATAATTTTTGTCTGGTGTTTCCTGAAAAAAAGACCTTGGATTTCAGTGACAGCTTGCCACAAAGCTTGTGGGAGACTCAATCAGATCTAGGCTTGAGTCTCCCACATGCCTAGATTTGAGCTGATTTCTTTCATTAAAATCCTTCCCTACTCCAGACTGCGGATGCATAGATTGGTAGATAGAGACAGACAGACAACTAACAATATTTTTCCCCCTCATATTTATTCTTCTTTTTCACATATTGTCTGGGAAATCAAAAGTCTAGGCCATGTTATTTTTAAAGCATTGCAATAATACATAAAGGTGCAACAGAGGTCATGTTGCCTTACACAATTTGGTTTTATTGAGGATACTCTACTTGGATCAGTTTGGAGACTGAAATATTGAAAAATGCATGTCTAAACTATTATAACACTGCTGTTTAAAAGTGTTTGATACAACAAATGGGATTCACTTTTCACATGTCCTTGATGTCAGTGTGACAAACATCAAAGATAAATAAATGAAAGTATGAGTTTAGCATTTTTTTATTTATCACAAATCAAAACTCATGGCCCAACATAATGCGAAGCAGTCATTTGAATATTTGTTTTACTAAAAAATGAGAACCTATATCACTATAAACAGTTTATGCCAACTTTCTTTTATTTATTTTTCTTTGAATACAGTAGAAAATCAAGCGTCTAAAATATTATTAACAATATCAGCATTGTGCATTGATACAAATACATTCTCAATATGCATGATTACTTTGTTTTGCCTTTGGGAGCCCAGTGTTTGCAAAAATGTGCAAAAATGTGCTCAAGAATACAAATGAGTTCAGTCTAATTCAATGGATCTAGTTACTTGGGGTTGTTTTTTTTTTGTTTGTTTTTTTTTGTAATAGTCCTGCTCAGAATCTAAAAATCATGATTTATTATTTTATGTGGGAAGGAATTAAAGTGGCAATGTGAAGGTCCATGAAGTAGTCTCACAGCCCCCCCTGGTGTCAGGCTATCGTCATTACAGAGACTTACAGATTTTTTTTTTTTTTTTTTTTTTTTATTATTATTATTATTTTATAAAATAAATATCTAAGATCAGCTGTGATGCGGCATTCTATCACCCAATGGACATTAGTGGGCATGTTGTTGAAGGGAACAAAGGTGATGAGGAAGTAATGGGTAGATATGGTACCAAAGACAGGAATGTGGAAGGGCAGATGGTAGTTGATTTTGCAAAAAGGATGGAAATGGCTGTGGTGAATACCTACTTTAACAAAAGGGAGGAGCACAGGGTGACATATAACAGTGAAAGAAGGTGCACACAGGTGGTCTATATTCTTTGTAGGAGATGCAAGCTAAAAGAAATAGGAGACTGTAAGGTGGTGGCAGGAGAAAGTGTAGCTAGACAGCATAGGATGGTGGTTTGCAGGATGACTTTAGAGGTGAAGAGGAAGAGAGTCAGAGCTTAGGATCAGCTGGTGGAAGCTGAAGATGGAAAACTGTTGTGTGAAATTCAGCGAGCAGGTGAGAGAGGCAGTGGATGGATGGGAAGCAAGTGTGGACAACTGGAAAAGTAGTACAGATGTGGTGAAGGAGACAACTAGGAAGGTACTAGGTGTGACATCTGGACAGTGAAAGGAAGACAAGGAGACTTGATGGTGGAACAAAGAGGTAAAGGAAAGTCTAAGGAGAAAGAAGTTGGAGAAAAAGAATTGAGATAGTCTGAGATATGAAGAAAGTAGACAGGAGTACAAGGAGATGTAGTGTGAGGCCAAAACAGAAGTGGCAAAGGCTAAGGAAAAGGCATATAATGAGCTGTACAAGAAGTTGGACAGTAGGTAAGGAGAAAATGACTTGTACCGATTGGATGCACAAAGGGACACAGCTGGAAAGGATCTGCAGCAGATTAGGGTGGTAAAAGATGCACATAGTAATCTGCTGACAAGTGAGGAGAGTGTGTTGAGAAGGTGGAGGGAATATTTTCAGAAGCTGATGAATGATGAAAATGAGAAAGAGAAAAGGCTGAATGATGTCAAGAGAGTAAATCAGGAAGTGCAAGAGATTAGTAAGGATGAAGTGAGGGCAACTATGAAGAAGATGAAGAGTGGAAAGTCAGTTGGTCCAGATGACATTCCAGTGGAGGCATAGAAATATAGGAGAGATGGCAGTGGTGTTTCTAACCAGATTGCTTAATAAAATCTTGGAAAGTGAGAGGACGCCTGAATAGTGGAGATGAAGTGGGCTGGTTCCTATTTTTAAGACCAAGGGTGATGTGTACAAGGATAGTTTGACAGTGGTGAGATGCGCAGTAGGAATGACAGATTCATTCAAGGTAGAGGTGGGATTACACCAAGGATTAGATCTGAGTCCTTTCTTGTTCGCAGTGGTGATGGACAAGTTGACAGATGAGATCAGACAGGAATCTCCATGGACTATGATGTTTGCAGATGACATTGTGATCTGTAGTGATAGTAGAGAGCAAGTTGAGTCTACCCTGGAGATGTGGACATACACTCTGGAGATAAGGGGAATGAAAGCCAGTAGGAGCAAGATTGAGTATGTGTGTGAATGAGAGGGAGCCTAGTGGAAAAGTGCAGTTACAAGGAGTAGAGGTAGTGAAAGTAGATGAGCCAACTGGAGAGTGTGGTAGATAGGTGAAGAAGAGAGTGCCGGCAGGGTGGAGACAGGTGGCAGGAGTGATTTGTGACCAAAGAATATCTGCAAGAGTGAAGGGAAATGTTTACAAGACAGTAGTGAGACCAGCTATGTTGTACGGTTTAGAGACGGTGGCACTAACAAAAAGACAGGAGGCAAAGTTGGAGGTGGCAGAGCTGAAGATGTTGCGATTCTCTTTGGGAGCAACAGGAATGGACAGGATTTTATCCAGGCAAATCCTGCCTTACTCCAGGATCTTTTGCATATAGGCACCACCCCCAGAGTATAATAGGCTGAAGCAGCAGGAATACATGCCTCTGTCACTGCAGGGGGAGGGAGATCATCCTCAGCCTTTTCTTCTCCTTCCTTTCCCCCTCCTCAACGTGTTGCTCCGTCTCCACCACAGGACTCCCCTCTGCTTCTGAACCAGACCTCTTGGTAAGTCCTTGCCGCTGCCAATTTTCTTTTAGGAGGCATACTGGAGCTTCTCTGCAAAAATATCTGGAGCTGGCCGTGAGTGCATGCAGCGCGCTAGCTTTTTTATACTGACCGCCGCCTATAGACCGTTTGGAACGGCGTTTTAACCGGGAGGTGGCGTTTAGAATGGCGTACTGTCCACTAGCGCTGCCGTTTTGTCTGCCTCTGTCGCCGGTTAAAACGCCGTTGAGGACGCCGATGTGGGCTCTATCGCCGTTTTACACGCCATTGGTTAGGGTTACAACGCCGGCCGCCAATTACGGTGGTGTAAACTGCGGCACTACAGGAAGGGGCAGGATGAAACGGCGATTACAAAGTATCAAACGCCGTTGTTCGCTTTATCTCCATCGTCATGCGAATTCTCCGGGAGCGCTCCTGGAATTATTCGACATGTTGAATAATTTTTTCGACAATTCCCGGTAAAGCCGGAACTAAGCCACACCCCCTAGTGCCGGCGTTAACAACGGTGTTTTATCCTTAAGACAGCCAAAAACTCTTCCGGGACACTTCCGGGAGCTCTTACCATCTATGTGTAAATGGGGCTTTAGAAAATGTGTGGCCATTCAGCAGATGATCACTTTCGAGCTGACGGTGAAATTTGTCAAAGTGTCCCACAAGTGTGGAGTTTCCAAGTACACATGTGGCGTGCCAGAGTGTCAGCTCCCCCCACAACACACGTGTGCGTGTCTCACGCGGTCCCCCCAACACATGCGTGCGTGTGGTTCGTGTGCCACCCCGAAGGCACCGCGCCTCTCATCTGATCAGACAGAGTGACACTTTGGTCTCTGTGCTGAATGGACAGGGACCATGGCTGACTGCCAACAGCAGGAGCTGTCCTGGATGTTACTGCTGCAGAACACGTACCATGTTTTGACGGACACGCACGTGTGTGTGCTTGCTGTTCCCACGTGGAAATACATAAAGTCAAAGTCAAATTTATTTATTTAGCACATTTACAACAACCAAAGCTGCCCAAAGTGCTTCACAGATACAGAATAAAAGGGTATGAAAATATAAGAATACAAAATAGAAAAACCTTCTTCTTTGTCTTTCGGCTGTTCCCGTTAGGGGTCGCCACAGCAGATCACTCATTTCCATCTCATCTATCCTCTGTATCTTCCTCTGTCACACCAACCACCTGCACGTCCTCCCTCAGCGCATCCATAAACCTCCTCTTTGGCCTCCCTCTTCTCCTCCTGCCTGGTGGCTCCATCCTCAGCATCCTTCTCCCTATATACCCTGGGTCCCTCCTCTCCATGTCCAAACCATCTCAATCTCGCCTCTCTGATTTTGTCTCCAAACTGTCCCACCTGAGCTGTCCCTCTGATATGTAAATTCATAATCTTGTACATTCTTGTCACTCCCAAAGAGAATCTCAACATCTTCAGCTCTGCCACCTCCAGCTCTGCCTCCTGTCTTTTTGTTAGTGCCACCGTCTCTAAGCCGTACAACATAGCTGGTCTCACTGCTGTCTTGTAAACTTTCCCCTTCACTATTGCTAATATTCTTCGGTCACAAATCACTCCTGCCACCTTTCTCCACCCACTCCACCCTGCCTGCACTCTCTTATTCACCTCTCTACCACACTCTCCATTACTTTGAATTGTTGACCCAAAATATTTAAACTCATCTACTTTTACCACATCTACTCCTTGTAACTGCACTATTCCACTGGGCTCCCTCCCATTCACACACATGTACTCAGTCTTGCTTCTACTGACTTTCATTCCCCTTCTCTCCAAAGCATATCTCCACCTCTCCAGACTAGACTCAACTTGCTCTCTACTCTCACTACAGATCACAATGTCATCTGCAAACATCATAGTCCATGGGGACTCCTGTCTGATCTCATCTGTCAACCTGTCCATCACCACTGCAAACAAGAAAGGACTCAGAACTGATCCTTGGTGTAATCCCACCTCCACCTTGAATGAGTCTGTCATTCCGACTGCGCATCTCACCGCTGTCACACTATTCTTGTACATGTCCTGCACTACCCTAACATACTTCTCTGTCACTCCAGACTTCCTCATACAATACCACAGCTCTTCTCTTGGCACCCTATCATAAGCTTTTTTCTAAGTCCACAAACACACAATGTAACTCTTTCTGGCCTTCTCTGTACTTCTCCAACAGTATTCTCAGAGCAAACATTGCATTTGTAGTGCTCTTTCTCGGCATGAAACCATATTGCTGCTCACAGATCTTCACCTGTTTTCTAAGCCTAGCTTCTACTACTCTTTCCCATAACTTCATGCTGTGGCTGATCAACTTTATGCCTCTGTAGTTACTGCAGCTCTGCACATCACCCTTGTTCTTGAAAATAGCAACCAGCACACTTCATCTCCACTCCTCAGGCATCCTCTCACTTTCCAAAATTTTATTAAACAATCTGGTTAGAAACTCTACTGCATCTCTCCTAGACATTTCCATGCCTCCACTGGAATGTACTTCCTGATTTACTCTCACCACATCATCCAGCCTTTTCGCTCGCTCATTTTCGTTATTCATCAGCTCTTCAAAATATTCCCTCCATCTTCTCAGCACACACTCCTCACTTGTCAGCACATTACCATGTGCATCTTTTACCACCCTAACCTGCTGCACAGAATTTCCAGCTCTGTCCCTTTGTCTGGCCAATCGGTATAAGTCCTTTTCTCCTTCCTTACTACTCAACTTGTTGTACAGCTCGTAATATGCCTTTTCCTTTGCTTTTGCCACTTCTCTTTTCACCTTACACTGCAACTCCTTGTACTCCTGTCTACTTTCTTCATCTCTCCGACTATCCCCAAACTTTTTCACCAACCTGTTTCTCCTTATGCTTTCCTGGACCTATTCATTCCACGACCAAGTCTCCTTGTCTTCCTTCCACTGTCCAGATGTCATACCCAGTACTCTCCTAGCTCCCTCACCACATCTGCAGTACTTTTCCAGTTGTCCAAAACTGTTTTCCTTCCAACCAGTGCTTCTCTCACCTGCTCGCTAAATTTCACACAACAGTCTTCCTCCTTCAGCTTCCAGCATCTGGTCCTTTGTTGAGATCTCACTCTCTTCTTCTTCTTTACCTCTTAAGTCATCCTACAACCATCCTATGCTGTCTAAAAACATTCTTTCCTGCCACCACCTTACAGTCTCTAATTTCTTTTAGCTTGCATCTCCTATGAAGAATGTAGTCCACCTGTGTGCACCTTACTCCACTCTTATATGTTACCCTGTGCTCCTCCCTTTTCTTAAAGTAGTTATTCACCACAGCCATTTCCAACCTTTTTGCAAAATCAACTACCATCTGTCTTTCACCACTCCTATCTTTGATACTATATCTGCCCATTACTTCCTCATCACCTCTGTTCTCTTCACCAACATGCCCATTGAAGTCTGCTCCTATCACCACTCTTTCATGCTTGGGCACACTCCCCACCACCTCATCTAACACACTCCAGAAATCTTCTTTCTCCTTTCTTCTCACAACCTACCTGTGCGGCATATTCACTGATGATATTCATCACCCCTTCAATTTCCAACTTCACACTCATCACCCTGTCAGACACTCGCTTGACCTCCAACAGACTTTTAACATACTCTTCCTTTAAAATGACCCCAACACCATTTCTCTTCCTGTCCTCACCATGGTACAACAACTTGTACCCACCACCGACGCTCCTGCTCTTACTTCCCTTCCACTTGGTCTCTTGCACACACAATATGTCTACCTTTCTCCTCTCCATCATATCAGCCAGCTCTCTCCCTTTACCAGTCATACTACCAACATTCAAAGTCCCCACTCTCATTTCCACCCTTCTAGTTTTCTTCTTCTCCCGCTGTTTGCGGAAATGTTCTCCTCCTCTTCTTCGTTGTCTTTGCCCAGCAGTAGCCCAATTTCCACCAGCACCCTGCTGGGCAACAGCACCGGTGGCGGACGTTGTTAACCCGGGCTGCGACTGATCCAGTATGGAAATTCGATTCTTAGTCTGCATAGTTGGGTTGGCTTGTTTTATGCCGGATGCCCTTCCTGACGCAACCCTCCTCATTTATTCGGACTTGGGACCGGCACTTGGAATGTACTGGCTGCACACCCCATGTGGTTGACCAAGCACTAATAAATACAACAAAAATGTACTACAAAAGTGCAACTCCGCTTAGGTATTGAAGGCCTGTGCAAAGAGATGGGTCTTCAGTGATGACTTAAAAACATTTAAAGAAGACGCAGATTTAAAATTAAAAGGAAGGCTGTTCCACAGCTTAGGAGCAGCGACAGAGAAGGCCCTGTCTCCTCTGGTTTTCAAACGTGTTCTTGGCACTTTTGAGAAGCAACTGATTGGTGGACCTCATCATCCTGGAGGGAGCATAAGAGGACAACAGCTCAGATAGATAAAGTGGAGCCAAACCATTCAGGCATTTAAATACAATGAGCAAGATTTTAAAATCAATGCGATAGCTGACTGGAAGCCAATGCAGAGATAAAACAGGTGTGATGTATTTACTGCACCTGGTGCCCGTCAGCAAGCAATCAGTAGAATTCTGCACAAGTTGTAAGCAACTAAGGGAGGACTGGTCTACTCTGCAGTACAGCAAGTTGCAGTAGCCAAGTCGCGACGTGATACAAGTGTGGACAACACGCTCAAAATCCTTGTGGGGAGGTAAGGTTTCACCTTCCTTAGGACTCGCTGTTGAAAAAAGCTAGCTTTAACCACAGAATTGTTTGTCCAACTTAAATGAGCTGTCTATTAGAACTTCAAGTTTTTTTTACTACAGACTTTGAGAAAGTTGCCAAGAACACAGTCACTGAGATGGCCAAACACAACTTCAGTTTTGTCTTCATTCAATTTAAAAAATTTTTGAGCCACTCATTTTCAGGCCGCAATAGCAGGGAAAGACATTATTCGTCCATACATCTGTGACAATTTTCAAGAGGAGCATGTTTAAATAGGCCATAGTGAGCCCACTTCCACCCCCCACTACCAAAACATGCAGGTATTCATACACAATCTGACAAATATTTATTCATAAATTTTTATTTATTAACGGACACTTTTTAGACCACTGGGTTATCCACTCAGTATTCATTCATTTTCTAAACCTGCTGACTCCAATTAAGGGTCACAGCCTGGGGACTGACTATCTCAGCTGAGCTGTTAGTGGGTGAAAGGCGAGGTGCACCCACAGGACACCAGTCCATCAGCACAGGGCCACTCAGCATTTTATTACCATTTTAACCCATTTTGCCCCACTGGCAACAATTGTTGCCTTAGTGTATCACTGTCATTTTCTACTCACAATAAAAAAATCTCTAAGGTACTAATGCAACTTTTCCACTTCAAAAAAAAAAAAAAAAAAATCCAGGCATAAGCAGGTTACTGTTAGTCATTTGTATGCAATGTGTGTTACAGGTTGTTTGTATTTTTTTAAATGCCAGTGCCAAAGAGAAATTTCCATTTTATGTGAATTGAATGGACAGTCTGTATTTAATGAAACAGTAGATTATAAAGGCTACATAGTGTACTTTTACAAAAGCCAATACAGTTCACCAAACATCTTAAAAGTTTTTTTAAAAAGTGGGGGAAAAAAATCAGTATTATACAGATAGGACCACTAGGAGGCCCACGAAGGTGTGTTTGTAATGTTGCCTTTCAGCACCAGTTCAGTGGGTGTAAGACATTTTTCACATTACCCATTCCAAAACTGGATCCATTTGTATGTATCAACCATTTTTGGATACCATAAGTACAAATATCAGTCATAGGGCATGAGGTGTGCTACAGTACACCTGTCACAGGGCCACATATTGTCAATTTAGAGTCCCCAATGCACACCTTTGGAAGTGGGAGGAAGCCAGAACACCAAGATGAAACCCACTGGAACAAGAGAACACACAAACTCTCCACACAAAGGACTAAAAAGTTGGCAATCCCATGACCTTCTTGCTATAAGGCAACAGTGTTAACCACTAAGACACTGTGCGGCCATGACTGCTGTGATAGGCTCCAGGTCCCCCCTATCTCTTAATTGGAATAAGCAGGCATAGAAAATGAATGAATTTTACTTAATACAAATAAGCACTTTTACAGCAGTTTTCTTCGAATAGGTCAAGGTATGGGTATATACGTATTTCCAGGCCACTAGTCACAGTATGTCCCTGTTTGTTACTGTTTCTCAGCTTATATATCCAAAACAATATATCAGTTATTAATGAATCTAATACATCCATGCTACTATCTATAAGACTTTGGAATAACTTTTGAAGAGTTTAAGAAACTTTTCAGTTCACTGAAAGTTATTTTACAAATCTACTCACAGACCACCAGTGGTTCACAGCCCACTCTTTGAGAAAGATTCATACCGGTCATTAATACATAGAACACGGTACTATATGGTAAATCCAATATAGGCAGTTCTAAAAAAACGTAAAGAACTTACAAGGAGACAAGTGAGGGGAGCCACCTTTGCGATTCTGAAGTTGTAGACTTCTGCGGATGCAACTAGAAAAACTGGGGCTCATGAAACTTGTATTGTTCATCAAAAGACAGTGTAACAGTGGAGTGAAACAGAAAAAGATTTTCATCACGGTAACCCCATCAAATCTCGGCCAAGTCTCCAATTCAGCCTCTGGCAAACTGTGGATGGCATTTCACATTTTTCACACATCACATCTTTCTTCAATTTCTGGTTTCTGGTTGTTTTCATAAGCAGAAGAATACACCATAACTTTACAACTTTTTCAGGATGAATGGGAATCCCATTCTGTCATAAACAGCACGTAAAGTATTCACACAAACAACTCCAGTTTAAAAATATAAGATGTTTATTTTCAGTAAGATAGACCGGTTTCTTAGTGATTTCACTTTTGCCTTCTATTCACTCAGATTCAGCATTAAATATTCTCTGCTTTGACGTGTGCCAGAATATACTTTAATAATACAGTACTTCAGTTCAATTACTCAACTGGCATTTTCAAATATTACAGTACATTCGTATCTTTATGATGAGGGACATTATCTTGTTTGGCCTTCCCACTATCAACTTATAAGGTCTTTGCACACACGCATATATAAAGACCAGTGCTCATCTGCAAACAACACAGAAATTATTTAAACTATTACTTATGATGAAGGAAAGGAAAGGAAAGGAGAAAGTCCACACCAAGGACATAGTCATCCACTCCCATGAAAAGAGAATAGTTGGAAGATGATGACACGCATTCTTAAGTCCTACAACAGATCCCATAAGTACACAGAGCAGCTTCATCTTCATAAATATACAGCTTTATAATCCATAAAGAGATTATTTAATAAGATATTGGTGATCAAAATAGAATGTTACATATTTTCCCGAATGGAATATGAAAAAAGTAAAGATATAAACAAGCATACCACTTCTAACACTGAAAAAAGTACAGACACAAACATCTTTTACCAAATATTGTAAGCTGGTAATTTGTCACCACAGTGGTCCATTATAATGAGTCCCACAAACCAGAGCACAGAAGGCTTTACAGCTCTGAAATGACAGATGCGTGCAACTGGCAAATCCTGATAAGTCAATTTATTTTCCAAGAGGTTCCAGCTGGAAGTCTTATTTAGTGTCCCAAAACATTCAATTTGTTCTTTCATGAAAAACTGCTGGGAAAAAAAAAAGACAAAGTAAATGATAATTGCAGGACCAAATGTAAAAAGGCAAAAAGAAAATGGGTCACAGAATGAATTATCATTCATCTTCCTCCTCACTGTCCGACTCCTCTTTTTTCTTCTCCTCCTCTTTGGGTGGGGTGACCGGGGGAAGATCTAGGCGAGCCCATGATATGGGCTCAGACTTCTTCATGGTTACCTCGATCTTTGCTGCCATCATGCTCACTAAACTCTTACTCACGTCAATCACCTGCAAGACAAGGAAGGAGTCTGGGGAGTCAGAGAGCTAACTAAGGTGGTGGTGACTCGCATTTTTAAAATCTGCACCTGCACTCTGAAAGGCCTTATTTTAACCCAAATAAGTACTCCTGGGGTCCAAGACAACACCAGAGGTGTATTCTTTTGATAATTTCTGGACTGTTATATGGATTTAGCTGAAATTTTATTTAATTGTCACCTATTCAGTTCTCTTCAATTTCACTTATTTTGATCCAGTTTGATTAAACACTGTGGGCTCTATAACAATTTTTCTTACAGGATCCACTGGGACCCTAGTTTGATACAATGGTATCTGGTTGGACTCCATTGCAAAATTGTGAACTGCAATGTGCTTTTTAGGATATTTTAGGAATACAGTATGCATGCATACACTCTCACACTTTTCTGCTTGGGACTCCAGCGAGGGCGGACGCATCTCCTCCTCTCTCCTCTATCTCTGCTCCAACCTTCAAAGTCCCTACTTCACCAGACTGTGAATTCTTCAAACTATATTGGATTAACCATCGGATTGATCAGCTGGTCTCTGAACGCTACTGACACCATTTTTTCTACAAGAAGATCAGGGGCGGGTGACCCTGCGTGCCCAGATGGAACCTACCCTGTGGGCAATGTTCTCGACACCTGGGAAATGTGGCGTGTCACATGCTTTGCGCCATTCTCTGTGGAGGACATCAAGGATTTATTCATATTTGCTTTTATAGTATTAGGGCTGGTACTTATTGGCTTATGTGCTGCCCTGACCTACCAGAAATTTGGCAAGACAGCTGCTGCCAAAACCACGACCCCTCATTTGTCCGTCATGATTAATGAGTTGGGCAAGGCGATGCATTCTCAGACTGCGTTATCCCTTGGACTCAAACACAAATTGGATAACACCTCGGAGCAAATGCAAATGATTTCAGAGACCGGGGAATATTCATAATCTGGGATCTGGTTTGTTCATGTGAAGCTGTAAGTGTTTTTCACTTCTCAACCAGAAACACGGCAGGCTTATCAGCCTCTGAAGGACAAAATGCCCCGTTGACTTCCTCCATAAGAATCTCTACGGCCTTGGGGAACATTGGCTGCCTCCTTATCTCTCTAACTCCAGTACACAAGGACAGAAACTGACTCACACATGGACAAAGACTGAAGCACGCTCCACCTCCCCTCCTGCCCCCATCACACACCCCATCCCGGCCACCGCTCATGCCACCCCCTTTTCCTCTCCAGGGGCTGCGCAGTTTTAGCTGCAGCAGGTCCCCGTTCCCCCCAAGCTAGCGGCGGGGCGACTCCTGTTGCTGCGGCTACCACAAACTCACATCACCTCAATTCGGAAAACAGACTGTTTCAAATTTAGTGCACATAAACAATGTCAAATGTATATGTGTTGTCTTAATTCTGATGTGTGCCATTATTACGGTAAACAAGTAATAATTGTGGATTAATTGCTGTAGCTTGTCTGTGGCAATTTGAGTGTGGACATACTCTCGTTGTTGCACTTGTAATGACAATGACAATAAATCTCATCCATCCATCACACACAACTAAATTCAAAGTAAAGCATTTAAAAAAAAAACAAAAAACAAAACTAGAACACCGCGCTCATAGAGCACAAACCTGCGCCAACACTAGTTTCCATTTCGGAAGTTTTTACCTTGGTAAAAAAAATTTCAAGGTCAACGTCCTCTTAGAAGTGGCTTTTCATCAGCTAAATTAGATGTGACCAAATGTCAGGAGTATGTATTTTGTTCATGTACTTGAATCAAATTTTTTTGTGATGTTAACAGGGTTTTTTTTTTTCCAACTTTTTCAGTTTCTGAATTCTTTTTCAGATAATTTTCACAGAATAATTGGATTGGTTATTGCTGCTATGTACAATTTGTCATTGTTTTTTGGCACTTGGTTTCCGACTGATAACTGGAAGATAAACAAACAGACATAAATTGAAACATCCATCCAATTTTGAGAGGTATAGGTAAACCCATAACAGAAAAATGAGAGTGACTGATACACTTTTTACTGACACATAATGCAAAATGTACACAAAATGAGCTTTTCAATATTAAATCCACAAAATCCACAATCCAGATCAAACGCTGTCAGGTTATAGTGAGTAGCAGTCTGCACCTCACTTTCAAATATGAGGGTGACTGGGGCACATTTGATTAAGATATAATGTAAAATGTTCATTAAATGGGGTTTTCAATGGCCACAAAATCTGTAATCCGGATGAAACTTTGTCCATTGATAAAGGATACCATCCTACTTAACGCTCTCAAATATGAAAGAAATTTGATCTTTTTGACAGAGTTATGAATTTTTGAAAATTCTTTCAATGTTAAACGATAAGTATTTTTCCAATATTTTCCCTGACTGAGCTTTGACCTATGATACTGAAAATTGAATGAGTTCTTGCATTTCAGGATATGAATCCTCTGTAAACATTTCATAATGGTATCTGAAAAATTGTGGGTTCCATGCTGTTCACAATCAAACAGGAGTGAAAATACAACCCCTGGCAATAATTATGGAATCACCGGCCTCGGAGGATGTTCATTCAGTTGTTTAATTTTGTAGAAAAAAAAGCAGATCACAGACATGACACAAAACTAAAGTAATTTCAAATGGCAACTTTCTGGCTTTAAGAAACACTATAAGAAATCAAGAAAAAAAATTGTGGCAGTCAGTAACGGTTACTTTTTTAGACCAAGCAGAGGGAAAAAAATATGGACTCACTCAATTCTGAGGAATAAATTATGGAATCACCCTGTAAATTTTCATCCCCAAAACTAACACCTGCATCAAATCAGATCTGCTCGTTAGTCTGCATCTAAAAAGGAGTGATCACACCTTGGAGAGCTGTTGCACCAAGTGGACTGACATGAATCATGGCTCCAACACGAGAGATGTCAATTGAAACAAAGGAGAGGATTATCAAACTCTTAAAAGAGGGTCAATCATCACGCAATGTTGCAAAAGATGTTGGTTGTTCACAGTCAGCTGTGTCTAAACTCTGGACCAAATACAAACAACATGGGAAGGTTGTTAAAGGCAAACATACTGGTAGACCAAGGAAGACATCAAAGCGTCAAGACAGAAAACTTAAAGCAATATGTCTCAAAAATCGAAAATGCACAACAAAACAAATGAGGAACGAATGGGGGGAAACTGGAGTCAACGTCTGTGACCAAACTGTAAGAAACCGCCCAAAGGAAATGGGATTTACATACAGAAAAGCTAAACGAAAGCCATCATTAACACCTAAATAGAAAAAACAAGGTTACAATGGGCTAAGGAAAAGCAATCGTGGACTGTGGATGACTGGATGAAAGTCATATTCAGTGACGAAATCATTTTTCAAGATGATAATGCATCTTGCCATAGAGCAAAAACTGTGAAAACTTTCTTTGCAAAGAGACACATAGGGTCAATGTCATGGCCTGCAAATAGTCCGGATCTTAATCCAATTGAAAATCTTTGGTGGAAGTTGAAGAAAATGGTCCATGACAAGGCTCCAACCTGCAAAGCTGATCTGGCAACAGCAATCACAGAAAATTGGAGCCAGATTGATGAAGAGTACTGTTTGTCACTCATTAAGTCCATGCCTCAGAGACTGCAAGCTGTTATAAAAGCCAGAGGTGGTGCAACAAAATGCTGGTGATGTGTTGGAGCGTTCTTTTGTTTTTCATGATTCCATAATTTTTTTCCTCAGAATTGAGTGATTCCATATTTTTTTCCCTCTGCTTGGTCTAAAAAAGTAATCGTTACTGACCGCCACAATTTTTTTTCCTGATTTCTTATAGTGTTTCTTAAAGCCAGAAAGTTGCCATTTGAAATGACTTTAGTTTTGTGTCATGTCTGTGATCTGCTTTTTTTCTACAAAATTAAACAACTGAATGAACATCCTCCGAGGCCGGTGATTTCATAATTTTTGCCAGGGGTTGTATAACCTCTGCCCAACTTTGTTGGCGGAGGTAAAAAAATAACAGCTCTGAGAGCCAGCTCACAAACTGATACTCGCTACTCAAGGTATGTACCCCCTAAAATGCAGTAAGCGAAAACATAAAATAAATAACCAACGAAGTAGGCCTTAGTAGCCACAAAACCTAGGTGTTGGAAATTAAACTCAAGTTAAACTCAAACTACTAGCCCTCCATCCAGGTTATTTTATTGCCCTGAAAATGGCCAATAAATTAATGTTTAGTACTTCCTGGTACTGTATGTGGCATGACAAAAAATTACGCATTTGGTGGTACAAGTATGATGGAGGCCAAAAAAAAAGTGGTGCAAATTATTGGTTGAGGTAATAGAATAAGTACATGGAACAGTTTTGACTGTGGTTAGTGCTTGGTCTGCAAATTAAAGGTTAATGGTCCCTTCACACACAGTGCAAAGTGTGGACGAAAACAGCGAAATTAGCACACCATGAAACATCGCACCGACGAGCAGGCGTGCACGACGTCAGCGCGACGGTTCATGCACGCGACAGTGCCTGATGAGCAGGAACAGTAGCTCACGCTGCTCGCATTGTGTTCCATGAGATGAGCTGCACCACATCGTGCTGCTGATTTGGAGGAAAATTAAATAAAAACCAGCTGTATAATTAGTGAATATCACTGGGTTGATATAAATAACACAAAGGGGAACGCAATAGAGAACTCCATGGTTAATCAACCCTGGTTAAAAAAAAGACATTCACGGGATTTGAACCTACACATCCTAATTTCCAGACAGCAACTCTACCACTGCGCCACAATCACTGTCTTGGAAAAGGAGCGTGAAATGGCTCTAATCAACAAGCAGACAAACGTATTTTCTCAAAAAAAGAAGAAAAGCGCTGTGTCTGACCAAACAGCGTTTGCTACGGCGTATTATGTTTGTAAATATAATACAAATGTAAATGTAAATACTAGCGGTGCCAGAAAAAAAAAAAATCAATTCACGTCCGAATTGCGATTCTTATTTATTACGATTCTGAATCGATCCAAAATGTCCAAGAATCGATTACTAAAAAGCATTTTTTAAAACATCTTCTTGCTTACTCACTGCGTGTACTGTTTGTCAGGCAACGGCTTCCGTACTACAGCGCCCAGCAAAGGGAGGGTCCGACGTCCTTCAAACATTTGTGAGCTGCAGCTTAGCATGGCGGATGAAGAGATATTACAGCCAGCACCACCTTTGCTGAAGGCAAATGTTTGAGCGCATTTTGGATTTTATTATTTGCTGCGTAAGAAGGAGCTTGACATGACTTATGCAGTGTGCAAAATCTGCAAAATGAAAGTCAAGTACTTCAGAAACACTTCAAATCCGCAAGTCCACATGCTACGCCATGACCCGGAGCTAAAAGGAGGGGAGCAGCGGTATCTGCCGACTACTGACCAGCACTTCGCTAAACTGCCAACCAACTATGAACGAGCAAAGCAGATAAGTAAATTTACATCTTTACAATCACTTGATTAACCTTGTAAAGCTGCATTTTCTTAAACATAAACATTTTTTAATATAACTATTTCTCAGAGCTCTTTGAATCGAATCGTCACCCCAAGAATCAGAATCGAATTGAATCGTGAGTTGTTGTATCCCTAGTAAATACGTAGGTAAAGGTTTGGGCACCCCTGACGATTTCCATGATTTTCGTTTAAAAAACGTGAAAATGAAAATGTCCCGCACTCCGTCTTACTTGCTGTAGAAAAATTTATACAGTCCTGAATAAATTTTTCTACAGCAAGTAAGATGGAGTGCGGGACTTTTTCATTTTCACGTTTAGCTGGGCTTGTCCCTTATCTCCTACGCACCCGTTTGAGGAGTCTGAGGTGCGAAGTTTTCTCTCTCATGATTTTCTTTTAGAAATCATTGGTTGTTTGGATAAGAAATTTCAGTTAAATATATCATATAGCAGACAAACAGTGATATTTGAGAAGAGAAATGAAGTTTATAGGATTTGCAGAAAGTGTGCAATAACTCTTTAAACAAAATTAGGCAGAAGCATAAATTTGGGCACCCCAACAGAAAAAAAATACATCAGTATTTAGTAGATCCTCCTCTTGCAGAAATAACAGCCTGTAAACGCTTCCTATAGCTTCCAATGAGAGTCTGGATACTGGTTGAAGGTATTTTGGACCATTCTTCTTTACAAAACATCTCCAGTTCAGTCAGGTTTGTTGGTTTCCGAGCATGGTCGCTTAGAATCCCACCATAGATTTTAAATAATATTCAGGTCTGGTGACTGAGATGGCCATTTCAGACTGTTGTACTTGCTCCTCTACATGAAAGCCTTAATAGATTTTGAGCAGTGTTTAGGGTCCTTGTCTTGTTGAAAGATCCAGCCCGGCACAGCTTCAACTTTGTCACTGATTCTTCAACATTGTTCTCAAGAATCTGCTGATATTGACTGGAATCCATGTCACCCTCAACTTTAACAAGATTCCCAGTACCTGCAGTGGCCACACAGCCCCACAGCATGATGGAACCACCTCCAAATTTTACTGAAGGTAGCAGTGTTTTTCTTGGAATGCTGTGTTCTTTTTCAGCCATGCATACTGCCCCTTGTTATGCCCAAATAACTCAATTTTAGTTTCATCAGTACACAGCACCTTATTCCAAAATGAAGCTCGCTTGTCCAAATGTGCTTTAGAATACCTCAAGCGACTGTTTGTGGCGTGTACACAGAAAAGGCTTCCTCTGCATTACAGCATTTCCTTGTGCAAAGTGCGCTGCATCGTTGAACGATGCACAGAGACACTATCTGTAGCAAGATCATGTTGTAGGTCTTTGGAGCACGTCTGTGGGTTGACTATGTCTGTTCTCATGATCCTTTGCTTCAGCTTATCTGAGATTTTTCTTGGCCTGTCACTACGGGCTTTAACTAGTACTGTGCCTGTGGTCTTCCATTTCCTCACTATGTTCCTCACAGTGGAAACTGACAGCTGAAATCTCCAAGATAGCTTTACAGTCTGTTTTCACGTCATCTGATAATTGTTTAGAGGCTCCCATGTTGCCACTCATTCGAAGAGATGCAAAGAGGGGAAACATTTGCAAATGGCCACCTTAAATACCCTCTCTCATGATTGGATTTACCTGTGTAAGGAGGTCAAGGGTCAGTGAGCTTACCAAACCAATTCTGTGTTCCAATAATTAGTGCTACATATATTCAAATCAATAAAAAGACAAGGGTGCCCAAATTTATGCACCTGCCCAATTTTGTTTAAATAATTATTGCACACTTTCTGTAAATACTAGAAACTTAATTTCACTTCTCAAATATCAGTGTGTTCATCTGCTATATGATATATTTAACTGAAATTTCAGACAACCAATGATTTATAAAGGAAAATCATGAAAATTATCAGGGGTGCCCAAACTTTTGCATACAACTGTATGTATACATGTATAAACAGTGTTTGCAAAATACCTGTCTATAGTCTAGGCTATATCAGCACCAATAGGCAGTAGCGGTCGATGCGGTGTCTACTCTTTATAATTTTGATGGTTGTCCATATTACACGAGGTGTGTTTACATTGTGCCCTAAACTGGAACTCTGCTGAAACCGACCTCTTGCGTGAGTCACGGACCACAAGACGGCGCGAAATTCACAACTGTGAAACAGCAAATTGTGATCAGAGCATTTCTATGCAAAAAGTAATTTTTCGGCAGGACATTTTGGCAGCAATCTTGTCAAATGGCAACCACCTTTCATTTTCAAGTGGCCAATTAACCAGCTTTGGTAAGTACTACCTTGGAAATAATCATGCCAAATTTGTTGTCTGTAACAGCATTTTCAAGATTTTGCTGTAAAACTGATGTTATCTGCTCCCCTTAGTGGTCACAGCAGAAGTGCCAAGACATGCATATGCCCATGAATGTCATTCAAGGTGGCACCCATGTGCAGCTGTTTACAAATGTTCAACCTCCATTGGAGCCATACTAACCAAGCTACTGTTCTAAGTTAAGTTAGTTATAACTGAGCAGGAGAAGTCAACGTATTCCATCTCCTGCTGCATCACCCAAATGATAAATGCACATTAATTTCAAGCAAACGTTATACTGTACTTACACCCCACAAACTGATTTTCTGATCAAATTCCTTCTCTCCCTCAAATATAACATGGATGTTGACCTGCAGTTAAAAGAAAATATAAAAGTAGATTGAAAAATATACAAAAATTAGAAGTTTAGACATACAGAGAAAGATGAAATGATATGTCACTCACTGTGGTACTATTTGCATCTACGTAGCTAAGCTCTGGTACAGAATTCTTGGCATATATAGAGATGGTGACCTGTGATCCAGTCTGGTGCCAGTCAAAGCGACATGGAACAACTTTCTTACCCTGCAAGGACATTTCACATGAAGAACAACGTATTTTGGTCATTCACACTCATTATCGCCTACCAAATATTCTGAGCAGTATCATTGTGCAAATACTTATCAGACACCAGTAGATGGAGCTACAGTCTCAGAGTTGAGACGTTGGAGCTTAAGAGGAAAAGACAGAACAAAAAATTAAAAACAAAACATGCACATGTACCGCATCTTTTTTCCTCCATTCATGTGTTCCCTTGGTGCAGCCTTCTTGAGAGAGGAAGGTATTAAAATCTGAGGTTTTCCTCTTACAGCAGGTCCAATATTTCATCCTGGAGACACAAGAAAATCTGGAAATTAAGTAGTCAGTAAAATGCCACTCAGGACAACCACTAAACTGGAAGACATGCTTATTGCTCTTCATGCCTCTGCACAGTTTACAGAGAATACTGTATCCAACATGTCAACACAGAGAAACATGGTCTTGAAAAATAAATTTAAAAACAATTCAAACTTTTTCTTTTTGAGAAACAAACAGCAGTCTGTCTAATACTGACCCTTCATGGAAGACAGGGTATCCAGAGTGGTACAAGCACATGTCTGAATTGCTCACTGGTCCATCAAAAGTCTATGAAAACAATAAATAACTGGTTTAAACATAAGAATGAGCAAACTTCATGTGATCTGTATGCAGGCACACTAAATAAAATAAAGGTTGTTCTCATCTAAACAAATCAAAAGACTAATATTTTAAAAACAATTGTCTGGAACCAGCATCAACACTGTCAGGATACTGACTCAGGTTTAACAGCAATTACACAATAACTCACTTCAAACTTACACATTTGTTCAGTTGCTAGTGTAGAATGTGACTAATTTGTTTTGTCAACCTTTGTGTTTTACATTCCACTCTGCTTAAATACATGACAAAAAACAAATCCCAAACCTGGAAAGCAAACTCAGCCAGCGTATTAGAACATTTCAGAGTGAATTTAACAAAAAGGAGGGGGTGGAGGCATATATTCTGATGAATGACGATGACTCACATTATATTTTTACATCTAAGTAATATGAAAATGTTTTATGTCCTACACAAGGACACATTCACCTACTTTAGTGCATCCTCCATTTGTGCAGGATGTTCCAAGCTTGATCTCATCACCATCTTCCTCTAGATGCACAAAAAGAGCAAGAATAAAGAATTAGCTACATTTGGCAAGAGTATTGAAGATGCACATTTAAGATGCTTCACCCTGACCCTGTCAGCTTTTACTCAAATGCAGTGATGTGAATGACAACATGGAAACAGACCGGCAAATTCACAGAGGCCGTCCATCACGTTCCACAGCTGGCGTAACCTTCCTGTCTACTGCAACAAGAAGGTGACGTTGGCCGAGAAAGCTAATGTCAACACAACAGCAAGATGTAAGATGTTTATGGGAAACAGGTGAATCTATGGCCACTTGTTACCGTTTTCAGAAAAATGGATTTGAAATTGTATTCAGTCAGCGATCTTCGTAGCAAAATATGGAGATAGAACTTCTTCAGCCTGAAAGTAATGTTATACATTATGTTAAAACGGTCCTATATTAAATCTGTACCTGTATTTTTCCACTTTATTTCAGTTACCTTCAGAATTACCAAATTCTATCTCAATCATAATTCTTTTTTTTAAAGTTCCATTCTGAAAATAGTGTTGCCATTGTACCAACAAGATCTTAAAAAATTAACAGAACAGCATTAATAATTGATTCAGACAACAAATTCACATGTTGGTCTATTTCTGGGCTGACTGATAGCTGAAACACCAGCTGTACAAAAATTGTCTATCTGGCACAATAACAGTAAGACTTTTCCAAAAATACAGGACAGCTGTGCACCATGAAAATAGTAAAACTGCAGGAATAAGACCTCCCAAAATTACCATAACGCTAAGTGATGTTAATCAGGGTCACCACAGTAGATAAGATATGGATCTGCATCTTCACTTGGCACAGATTTTACACTGGATGCCCTTCCTGATGTAGCTCCACATTACTTCTGCTCTGGAAACAAAGCGCACTAACCGCTTGGCAACTATGGTATTTTAGTGACTTAAATAATGTCGCAAACTGGTCAATGATACCTGAAACACTATCTGTCCTTAGTGGCCTATCTGGCACAATATCCACGTTTCCTAAAGATAAAATAGACCATTTCATAATGAAACAGTGTTAACGCTGCAAATAGACCCTTCTGACATGAATAAAAAAAAAAAAAAAAAAAAAAAGAAAAGAAAAAAAAAACCCTTTCAAGATATATAGCTTTATGTTTGAGTGCATATGTGAAATTAGGATACATACATTTTGGTTAGAAGTGGCAACATCAAACTATATGATTCTATAACATCCTCACAACTCTACTTCTGACAAAAGTGTACACAGATGCCATTAATTCTCAGCAAGCAAAATCAATAAAGGAAATGCTGATGCTCTGTCCTCACCTTTCTTTTCTGTCACAATTTCAGACAGTTTCAGTTTCTCCAGAGCTTGTTTCAGGGACGGAGAGACTTTGTGCTGCAATCTTACCATTGGCTCATCTGTACTGTGATGACAACATTAAAAAAAGGTGTGAAAATATTTCATTTAATTAAAACTTTTTATGGAGACAAAATTAAGAAGACAAAATGGTATCAACATCATAATAAAAATAAATAAACCAGCATACAAGCAATACTTTTTATTTTTGATATTCAGTAGTAAATGTTTTATCTGTAGACTAGATCCATCAGCCACAGATGCAATTAACGGATTACACCTGTAGCTGCCACTCCTGGATCAGTACAGCAGAGACTCGATCCATCATGGACTTCTCTTCAGCCAGGACAACAAATTAAATTATTTTCAGATGTTTTCATCAGACTGAAGATGATCTCACTGAAACGGACAGGCAAGACTATATTATTTACTCCTTGTGTGAATGGTTTTAAAATTTAATAATAACATGTTATGCTACTAACGTACAATACACTAACTATTCAAGAAGGAAACAATATTTATTTTAAAAATAGCTGATATTTTCAGTCCCTTGTGACATTTTTCAGATTTGAAATGAATGTTCCTGTTTCTCGGGGGGGGGAATCAGAAACCAAAAATCCACACTTCCTCATCAGTTTTTTTATGTCACAGACAGTAAAACTATTTTTTTAATCACTTGATTACAACCAAAGAGCTGGCAAAAAAATAAAATAAAAAAGTTTATCATCTCCGCCCACAATGCTGAAATTGCCTGCACTATTTATTTATTTTATAAATCACCATTCTGTGTTCTGAACTCTGCCAATATTGTCACTGTTGTCAGACTGAAGGATTTCTTCCAAGGTTTAGTCTCCCTTATTGGGGTCTAAATAAGGCTCATAACCATAAAGGTCCCCCTGACACTGTCATGACTTTGATGCATGCACCGTGTCATGCAGGAGAGTAAACTTGTCATTAACGGGTGTACACTGAACATGAGAGGGGCACCGGCGCTTGCCCCTCTCATGTTCAGTCTCATGTTCACATATGCACTCATAAATCTTGGTTACAAAATAATTATTTCATGTACGCAGCATCCAGCGCACAACACGTGGCAGCAAGTGGAACAAAGCACAGCATTCAGCTGGGGAACACAGCGGTTGGGATCGTCACAACGATCAAAGTTGCGTAAGTATCAGGGGACCTTCAGGCAGTGTCCTCCACAGCTGCTTCAAAAACACCTTCAAACTGGACTTATTGTCCAAAAACAGTTCCACCTCCGCTGTGTTTACAATTGATTTGGGCTTGAATCAGCAGGTCCCATTCTGGTGATGATGGAGCAACAATATGTCTGTTCACCTGCACATTTATCACTGACATTTATTGTTCAGGATTTTTTAAAATATCAACATTTCATCATTTTTAGTGATAATGTGTGGGCATTTTTTGGTGTCACCTACACTTTAAACCAAACATACAGTAGTGTTCAGAATAATAGTAGTGCTATGTGACTAAAAAGATTAATCCAGGTTTTGAGTATATTTCTTATTGTTACATGGGAAACAAGGTACCAGTAGATTCAGTAGATTCTCACTACTCCAACAAGACCAAGCATTCATGACATGCACACTCTTAAGGCTATGAAATTGGGCCATTAGTAAAAAAAGTAGAAAAGGGGGTGTTCACAATAACAGTAGTGTGGCATTCAGTCAGCGGGTTCGTCAATTTTGTGGAACAAACAGGTGTGAATCAGGTGTCCCCTATTTAAAGATGAAGCCAGCACCTGTTGAACATGCTTTTCTCTGAGAGCCTGAGGAAAATGGGATGTTCAAGACATTGTTCAGAAGAACAGCATAGTTTGATTAAAAAGTTGATTGGAGAGGGGAAAACTTATACGCAGGTGCAAAAAAATATAGGCTGTTCATCTATAGTGATCTCCAATGCTTTAAAATGGACAAAAAAAAAGAGACGTGTGGAAGAAAATGGAAAACAACCATCAAAATGGATAGAAGAATACCAAGAATGGCAAAGGCTCACCCATTGATCAGCTCAAGGATGATCAAAGACATTTTGGAGTTACCTGTAAGTGCTGTGACAGTTAGAAGACGCCTGTGTGAAGCTAATTTATGTGCAAGAATCCCCCACAAAGTCCCTCTGTTAAATAAAAGACATGTGCAGAAGAGGTTACAATTTGCCAAAGAACACATCAACTGGCCTAAAGAGAAATGTAGGAATATTTTGTGGACTGATGAGAGTAAAATTGTTCTTTTTGGGTCCAAGGGCCGCAGACAGTTTGTGAGACGACCTCCAAACTCTGAATTCAAGCCACAGTTCACAGTGAAGACAGTGAAGCATGGTGGTGCAAGCATCATGATATGAGCATGTTTCTCATACTATGGTGTTGGGCCTATATATCGCATACCAGGTATCATGGATCAGTTTGGATATGTCAAAATACTTGAAGAGGTCATGTTGCCTTATGCTGAAGAGGACATGCCCTTGAAATGGGTGTTTCAACAAGACAATGACCCCAAGCACACTAGTAACCGAGCAAAATCTTGGTTCCAAACCAACAAAATTAATGCCTCGCAGATGTGAAGAAATCATGAAAAACTGTGGTTATACAACTAAATACTAGTTTAGTGATTCACAGGAATGCTAAAAAAGCAGTTTGAACATAGTAGTTTTGAGTTTGTAGCGTCAACAGCAGATGCTATTATTATTGTGAATAACCCCTTTTCTACTTTTTCTTACTAATAGACCAATTTCATAGCCTTAAGAGTGTGCATATCATGAATACTTGGTCTTGTTGGATTTGTGAGAATCTATTGAATCTACTGGTACCTTGTTTCCCATGTAACAATAAGAAATATACTCAAAACCTGGATTAATCTTTTTAGTCACATAGCACTTCTATTATTCTGAACACTACTGTACAAGACAATGAAAGACCTTGGTCTTATTGCTGTGTTAACGCTTTCAATGACCTGCATTCTGGATTGCTGTCAACAAAAATGTTTTTCGGTATTCATAGATTATTTATAAACAGCAAAAAGTGTAAAAAGTTCTAACTACATTTGGAGTTAACTATACAACCTTGGTCTACATATGGCCTCCTGGGGCTTTGGTGCAGAGATGATGTACTCATTAAACTTGGGTTTTAATTCATCTGCACCCTGCTTTTCTCCAGATGATTTCACATCTGGTTTCACTGGCTCAGGTGGCTTCTCTTTGTTGTGAGGACCTTTTGTACAGCCCTGTGAGGAGAATGAAACACCAACATTTCAGCACTGCGGCACTCATGAACAATGAATGAACTGTCAAATATGGCAACAAAAAAGGTGACAGTCAAGGTGGCAGTTTCAAAACAATAGACAATAGAAACATGGTTATGTCATCTGTGGCTTCTGTTTTTTTTGGGGGGGAGGGGGGTTACTCACTACACAGCACAGATGCAAAGGATTAAAACTGAAACACAAAGCTCACAACAATGCCAAGGAAGTCTGAGAAGTCAGTCGTTCTTCTCTTGCAGCAGGACCAACCCTGAAGAGAAGACATTAACATCAATCACTGAAGAACAGACAGCAGGAAAAATGCCAACTCAGTTTCCAGGGAGAGTACCTTAAGTGCATCATGGAATACTGGAACTCCTGGATGGTAGGTACATGCATCTGTCCAAAAAAAAAAAAAAGGCACACGTTTGAATACCTTAAAATATGACATATAGGAAAATCTGTTATACACACAGGGGGAAGAAAAACAGGTAAACATATGTACAACCCTAAATTGTGATTTTTTTTTTCTACTCTTTTGGAATGAAACTTTTTTCCTTAATAAATGTGGCTCATTACTGAAAATTATGCCCACTATAGACAAGGTATGTGACCGGGGCTGTGTGTCCTTCCGGAGGTGGTGATCTTGTGGTTATGAGTTGGGCTTGAGACAGAGGATCCTCAGTTCAAACCCCAGTCAGACTGGAAAATGAGCCAGGGCCCTTGGGCAAGGCCCTTAATCCCCAGGATGCTCCTGGTGTGTGATGACTGTCTTGCATGGCTGCACCCTGGCAATGGTATGCGTTTGAGTGAAAATAAGTGAATGTGAAGCATCACCGTAATGTGCTTTGAGCTTCTGGTTCAGATGGAAAAGTGCGATATAAATGCAGTCCATATCAGTGTGGCTCGCTTGGGTACAACTTAGCTACTCCATGCTATCATTTGCCTTCATACACATTTCATGATAAAAATTAGTTATACTGATGCATTTTTGTGCAGCTTTTGGCTATAACAGCCAAAGCTACAGACACTAAATATCTTTGCACTGATTTCCAGCAGAATCAGAAAGGAAAATTGATTCGCTTAAAGCAGCGAACAGACAGAACCCTGGTGGATCTCCGTGGAACCAAAGAAAGAGTGCTGTATTATGTGCGCTTAAGAGCCATAGTCTGAAACTGTGGTATGGTTCATAGAAGGGGTGATATATCATGTTTCAATAGGCCACTGAAGTTTTTTTTAGGGGAAGATGTACTGTCCAAATGGATAAAAATTATGTTTCTTATCCAAAGATCCCTTAGGGAGGAAAATAACCAGGTGCCATTGCCACTGCCATCCAGTAGATGGGTCAAAATGCATAGAACACTGCTATCTACTGGCGCCCACTTATATCACATGGTTGTTGAATCACAACTTAACAAACAGACTTTTCGGTTTTGCAAATGCCTTTTTTTTTTTTTACAAATGAAAAAAGTTACATATTTTACAAAAGCACATTTATTTGTAAACACCAATACACACATTACATTAACTTGTGTTGGTTTTTGCATAGAATGAATGAGTCAACCAATCAGTGTGAGCAGAGGCTCAATTTACCCATAATCCCTTTGGGCATCTGTGTGTGTTAATGTTAAAACTTCAGAATTAGTGCATTATTTTAAAATGAACAGATATGTGTTATATTTTCACTTTGTACAAATGACAGAATTGACATTAATGTAGTTATTCTATCTGGATTAATTTGGTTCATAACTCAAAACCTTAAGTCAAACCTGCTTTCCTTTTAAAGACATCTGCCACACAGCTGGACCACTGTATGCTGTGAAGGAAAATGATGCTTCCCTACAGCAGTGGGTAGGGCGCACAAAGACAGAAGCGGTGACTTATCTTTGATTCTATCAGAAGCATTGGCGGTGTTTAAACTCAAAATTGGCTTGTTTGTAGCTGAGAGTGAAACAATACTGAAAGTTATCTGTAGCTTCTGATAATTTTTTTGCTGGTTTATCGGCTTAGCGTTATAAAAGATAACTTTTCAGTTAGCTGTTTAGCGGTTATTGAAGCTAACTTTTTGGTTAGCTGTGCCCACCACTGGTCACGGGCCATAGTAATTGTTCTTGAACAAGAAACTCAAAACTCAAACATAGTCTTGTATTTTACACAGATGCATAAAATAGAAAAAACATTATACAGAACTGAATGTGAAACTGGCCCTCTTGTCTGATGTTGCTTGGCGTTAATTGTACCCGAAGCAAAACAATCAATACGGTGAAAATCTCAGAAGTAAGTCATTAAGTACCTTCTCTATAGCTGTGTTCAGAACCATCTGACATTCTGAAAGACCAGACATAAAAACAATAACAACAAGATGAACCAAAAAACCTTGGGGAAAAAGCGCATTCTTGAGATTACCCTGGAGAGCCTTTGAAATATGCTTTAATAATACGGGTTATCAATTACCTAGCCTATTTCACAGTACAGCAAGGCTAACGTTATCAATATGAAGGGGTGGACAGACAGGAACTTGACTACATCCAGGTCTTTCTTAACTTCGTGACCTGAAGTGCCAGTGAAAACACACAGGCTTTCTTTGTTGTTTACATACACGCTGCAGCAGCTGCTAAAACTTTGATAACAACCAGATGAAAATTCGGTACTCCAACACGGTAATCAAGATGGACGCCGGCAAGTTGATGCTTGTTTTCACCCGCACACTGTTTGTGGTCGCGTGACCAATGGGCTATGACTTAAATCCGCCCGCGACTATTAGACTGAATTAAACCATCAGATGTTTTTGCTGATGTGTGGTAGAGAAGCTTGAATCTTCGACTGGACTGGGTTGCTTGACGCAAAGACGTTTCACTTCAAATCGCAGAGGCTTCCTCAACTAAAATTCTTGCTCTGGTAGTGTGACTTCTGTCTGACCCTTGTAGAGAAGAACAAACAGAAGCCACAAAAGCTGAAGTTTTAAACCTAACCAGACCCCTCCTACCGAGAGGCAGACTGCTAATGGCTAGTGACTAAACAATTGCTTTAATTAGCACCTATTGTGCTCTTGTTAGCACCCTCCTAATAACAGGGTAGCTGTCCCTCCTAACGATGGAACTGATGTGTGGTGCTGGTAACTTAACTAACCGAACACAGAATTTGAATATATTACATCTGGCAGCAATGTCTTGTTAAAAATTAAATTAAAGATCCATTTTCAACATTAACATTGTTGTCTCAGCAGTCGTAAAGGGGGCAGCCATGGCTGTGACATTAATAGTCCCACAATGGGTACATTTACAATGTGACAGCGGCACAGGGCCAGTCACAGAACAGCGCAAATATGCAAATGCAAATTAACTCAGGTACTCAATTTCCCCGCAAGTTTGCAAGTGAACATTCCTGCCGGACGTAGTATTCAGGGCATTTTTTCCCCCTGAGGTAAAGGTTGGAATCGCTGAACTTCCCAGGGTTTTGAACGGAGCATAGGTGAACAAGTACAAAACAAAACAAACAAGATAATGGAAAGTACTACAATATTTAAACAATGGACAGAACATGTGAATGGAGAAGATACCAAAGATTTTCATCAGTACAGCAAATTACTAAGGGCAAACTTGAAAGTGTTGTGAAATGTTTAAAAATTTTTCACAACACCCTTGATTTGGAAGATTAAAAGGTAGATATCATGTGCTGTTACCTCCTGCTGAACACTGGCACCTGGTGGACAGTCCAGGAATGTGCATCCATTATCAAATTATGATTTTCATATTTAATGGCTACAGCCAGCACAGGGTGTCTGTGCGCGCATTAACGCGTATGCTGCCTATTAATATTTCAGTTCAACAAATAGTAACACTCAGATCCCAATTCTAGATGACTTAGGCTGTCCAAGACGCTGGGAAATTATCTAAAGTTTCTAACGTGAAAACATGTCTGCAACAGTAAGGTCTTGTTACAGACTGCCTACTTATGTTACAATGGCCAAATGCTACTATTACAAAACTTTTACTGAATCACCCGCGATACGATAGTATTAAAATGCTACATATAACAGTAAACAACAGTAAATCCACAAGTTATTCTCAGTGAATGATGTTAATAACCGCTGCTGCCGGAAACAGCAAGCTAACATCATGTTACCTCCATCGGCCCACAAGCTGGAGAAAATTCCAGATGATTAGCAGACTAGCTAACACACCGGTACAGGGCAAAACGACTCACCGTCAGGGTTGTTCTCTGGATTAAAACGCTGCCCACATCCCTTGTTATAACACAAAACTGACATTACGATACGTTAAACAAATTCAAATAGTTGATAAATTTTGAATTACACTCAAAAAGATCAATAAGCGAGGAACACAAAGCCTCTACTGCCGCACGATCAACCCGATCACGTTAGACGACTCACATTTCCGGGTATTGTCGGTGAGTGGCACAGTTTGAAACACAGCTCGACACAGTATCCATCTTTTGAAGCAAAAGAATGAAACTGCGGAAGGAGGTCGTGACACCTCAATAACAGCTTGACAACTGTGGCATGACATCTCATAAAAACAAAACAAAAAACAAAACACCATATTCATAAAATATTAGCAATATTTTATGTGAACAAGTTTTTAATATTGTTAATATTAATAAATTAATAAATTAATATTATATTGTTAATAATATTGTTGTTTTATGAATAAAATATTTTATGACTAATATTTTATAAGTATTGTTAATAATGTTGTTAATATTTTATGAATAAAATATTTTATAACTAAAATCTTACATTTTTGCAGAAGACGAATATGTGGAAGAAGATGAAAACACTCCATCATGAAGCTGTACAATTGATAGCTTCACAAACCTGCAGTTTCTCCAATAACAGCCACAGAAGCCTGTAACTCCTTCAGAGTTGTCATTAGTGTCTTGGTGCCTTCCCTCAATTGTCTTCTTTTTGCACGTTAATGCAGTTTTTGAGAACTACCTCGTCCAGACAGATTTGTGCTGTGGTACCATGTTTGTTTTTATTAATTACTGATGCAACTGAAGCTCAGTACAAATTCAGTAACATGGTCATATATCTATCCCCTGACTGTCAAAAGAAAACTGGCTGTAGAATTTATGACTGGAATTAAAAATAATCCAATATACAGTTTTGTGTAATTACTTATGACCTCTAAAAACAGAGGCACTTTGTATAAAAATGGCCTAAATTTTTAAAAGGGTACTAATATTGTGTTCAAATACTTATGAATATATATATATATATATATATATATATATATATATATATATATATATATATTTATATATATATATATATATATATATATATATATATATATATATATTACTGTTAATTTCTATATATGTATGTATGTTTAAATAAAAAAAAAATGTGATAGATATATAAGCTTGAGGAAATTTATTCTTTGATATCTATCTATCTATCTATCTATCTATCTATCTATCTATCTATCTATCTATCTATCTATCTATCTATCTATCTATCTATCTATCTATCTATCTAATCTAATCTAATCTAAACATGATTTAATTGTCAGATAATCGAAATATCGACGTTTTCATCGCAAATAGCGCCAAACCAAGCTATGCTTCGAGATAGTGAAGCTTTTTCACGAGCGTCCTCCAAAATGGTTCAGTGTTTCGGAGAGCTTCTTCGGCTGCAGTCGGCAAAGTTCGGAACTTTACCCGAACCCGAGCACCACTGCTGAAAGCTCCCTCCTCCTTCCTGCGTCCAGAGCGCTTCGGATTCCTAACTGATGCTGAGCGCTTCTAAACTTGATTAAACATCGGCGTCTACACCATATTCATCTCGGACTCCAACCATGCAAGAAACGACACTTTTGCTGCTGGATTGAAACTGTAAAGGACACTCGGGGGGGCTCAGTCAGGTGTCCCGGTGCGGGAGAAGCACGTATAGTTTCTGAGCTCGGCTGCTGCAGCCCGAGCTTTTCGGAATATTTGTGCGGTTTTGTTAATTTAGTTGTTAATTTATTTTTCATTTATTTATTATTTATTTTTGTAGTTTGCTTTCCCGCCATTCCTTTAGTTGTTGTCGGATACTCAATGGGAAATATCTTTGCTTTCACTGTTCTTGGGATTTTCAGCTAAAAAGGTAAGAGAAGCAGCACAGTGACCTCAGAGGACGCACGATGTTTCATCTGACGAATTGTTCGATTTGCTTCGTAATCTCACGCTATGCTGTATTACACTGTGTAACGTTTATATTCGTCAAGAAGATAATAAATGGAGACACGTCATGCAGACATGTAAATTCAAATATTTCTAAGAATGCAAAGTCATAAACGTGTTTCACGAAGTAGCTTTTAGTGTAACTGTGTTACTAAAAAACAAAATCATATCTTCATAGCTTTTGTAAGATTTTCTCTTCAGAACCACATCCATTACTTTCTGTTTGTTTGTTTGTTTGTTTTTCCATGCTGTGCTTAATCCTTTCATTTTAATATAGTGTCATGTCATATTTTGTTCTGTTACTCCTTTTCTTTTTCTTTTTTTATAAGTAAATTAGTTTTGGCATGAGTTTGATAACTTTTCTTCCCGTGTTTATCCAACCAGTTCCTACAAACGCTGCATTCCTCTCTTTAAAAATTGTGCTTTATTTTAAATGTTAAGGTTTCCTTGATTTATTTATTCATTTGTTTTTTATTTAAACGATTACAAGCATGGAATTGGTCACTGTATACTGTTCTTTGGCAAACATTACTGAAATCAGTGGTCTCAAAGTATTTTTTCAAATGGAATCCATATCACTGACCAATAAAAATAAAGAATAAATAAATAAATAAACTGGCACGCTATAAGATTGTTCAAATTATTGGTATCAGGGTTGATACACACATTTTGAAGGATAGTATGGGCTCGGTCAGTGTATCATCCAGTCATTTATTATTCCACTCAGTTGGTACCAAAAATGGGAAACTGATATTTATTTTTGTTTGGCTGTTGTTTTCAACCCAAAATGGAAAGTCTAGAAAACCCAGAAACTAAAACAAAATAGTGATTGTAATTTACATTTTCATTATGTATCCATAAAATATTCACAGAGCTTCACTTTTCCACATCTTATGTTACAGCCTTAATCCAAAATGGATGAAATTCATTTTTTCCTCAAAATTCCACACATAATACCCCATAATGACAATATAAGAAAAATAATTTTTGAGATTTGTGCAAATTTATAACAACAAACAAACAAACAACAACAAAGAAATCACGTGTACATTTCACAACCTTTGCCATGATACTCAGAATTGAGCTCAGGTGCATCCTGTTTCCACTTACAATGTTTCTACACCTACATCTAGGTGTAGAAACCGCCCATCTAAACTGAGCCCGTCTAAACTGAGCAATTGGGAGAGAAGGGCCTTAGTCAGGGAGGTGACAAAGAACCCGAGAGCTGTCAGAGCTCCAGCATTGCACTGTGGAGAGAGGAGAACCTTTCAGAAGGACAAAGATCTCTGCAGCAATCCACCAATCAGGCCTGTATGTAGAGTGGCCAGACGGAAGCCACTACACATGGCACATGACTGTCTGCCTGGAGTTTGTAAAAAGGCACCTGAAGGACTCTCGGTCCATGAGAAAATTCTCTGGTCTTATAAGACAAAGATTGAATTCTTTGGTGTGAATGCCAGGTGTCATGTTTGGAGGAAACCAGGCACCATCCCTACAGCGAAGCATGGTGGCGGCAGCATCATGCTGTGGGGATGTTTTCAGCAGCAGGAACTGGAAGACTAGTCAGGATTGAGGGAAAGATGAATGCAGCAATGTACGGAGACATCCTGGATGAAAACCTGCTCCAGAGTGCTCTTGACTGGGGTGACAGGTCATCTTTCAGCAGGACAATGATCCTAAGAACACAGCAAAGATATCAAAGGAGTGGCTTCAGGACAATTCTGAATGTCCTTGAGTGGCCCAGCCAAAGCCCAGACCTGAATCTGATTGAATATCTCTAGAGAGATCTGAACATGGCTGTGCACCGATGCTCCCCATCTTGGTGCATCCATTAGATGCACCAAGCTTGTGGCCTCATATTCAAGAAAACTTGAGGCTGTAATTTCTGCCAAAGGTGCAACAACAACGTATTCAGCAAAGGGTATGTAGGTGTAGCGTCCAGTTTGTTTTTTTTGCCTCTTTGTTTGTTTGTTTGTTTATTTCTACACTTTTTCAATTCATTTATATAGCGCCAAATCACAACAAAGTTGCCTCAAGGTGCTTCACACAAGTAAGGTCTAACCTTACCAGCCTCTAGAGCAGTGGTTCCCAAATGGTGGTACGCGTACCCCCGGGTACGTGAGTGCCTGTGGGGGGTACGCGGGGCAATGAGCAAAAAAGAAAAAAAATGTCATAGCACGCTGTAATTGTGATAAGCTGTCTGAAACAGTACTATTATAGATGTGTGTAAATGCTCCCATCTAGTGTTGAGCATTGGAGAGTGTGCCCAAGCATGAAAGAGTGGTGATAGGAGCGGACTTCAATGGGCATATTGGTGAAGGGAACAGAGGTGATGAGGAAGTAATGGGTAGATATGGTATCAAGGATAGGAATGGGGAAGGACAGATGGTAGTTGATTTTGCAAAAAGGATGGAAATGGCTGTGGTGAATACCTACTTTAAGAAAAGGGAGGAGCACAGGGTAACATATAAGAGTGGAGGAAGGTGCACACAGGTGGACTACATTCTTTATAGGAGATGCAAGCTAAAAGAAATCACAGACTGTAAGGTGGTAGCAGGAGAGAGTGTCACTAGACAGCATAGGATAGTTGTTTGTAGGATGACTTTAGAGTTAAAGAAGAAGAGAGTGAGAGAATTTTGCTTCTCATGGTCTGAGAGTCCTTCAGGTGGCTTTTGGCAAACTCAAGGTGGGCTGCCATGTGCCTTTTACAAAGGAGTGGCTTCCATTTGGTCACCCTACCATACAGTCCTGATTGATGGATTCTGATTCTGTAAGGTTCTCCTCTCTCAACAGAGGAATGCTGGAGCTCTGACAGAGTGATCATCAGGTTCTTGGTCACCTTCCTGACTAAGGCCCGTCTCCCCCAATCACCCAGTTTAGATGTACGGCCTAAACTGAAGCGTCTTGGTGGGTCCGAACGTTTCCATTTATGGATAATGGAGGTCACTGTGCTCATTGGGACCTTCAGAGCAGCAGAAATGTTTCTGTACCCTTCGCCATACTTCTGCCTTGAGACAATCCTGTCTCTGAGGTCTACAGACAATTCCTTTGACTTCATGCTTGGTTTGTGCTCTGACATCCACTCTGAACTGTGGGACCTTATATGTTAACAGGTGTGTGTTTTTTCATATCATGTCCAATCAACTGATTTTACCCCAGGTGGACTCCAATTAAGCTGTAGAGACAGCTCAAGGATGATCAGTGGAAACAGGATACACTTGAGCTCAATTTTGAGCTTCATGGCAAAGACTGAATACTTATGTACATGTGATTTCTTAGTTTTTTGTTTTTAATAATGTCAGTGTCAGCGTTATTTGTATAGCACATTTACACAGCCAATGGCCTCCCAAAGTGCTTTACAATAAAATAGGCACAGCAATAAAAATAATAAAAAGCAATAAAAACATGCAATAAAGCAGTGGAATAAAGCAGATAAAAGACCCAATAAAAGTGGTTTTACTCAGCCAAAGGCCATGGTTAACAAGTGAGACTTGAGAAGCATTTTAAAATTGAAAAGGCTATTCACAGTCTGCACCGCGCATTTCACAAAGTGGGAGCTGCAACCAACTAGATCTCCTCTAGTTTTTAAGAAGGATTGCATAAAGTCCAGAAGCATCTGATTCACTGACCTAAGGGCTCTGGAGGACTGGTGCCATCTAATAAGGTCAGACAAGTGTTCCGGGGCCAGCCCATTCAGAGTCTTAAAAACAAATAAAAGAATCTTAAACTCAATCCTGTACCTAACCAGAAGCCTGTGAAGGGAACAGAACACCAGAGTTATATGCTTACACTTCTTTGTCCCAGTTAGGAGATGAGCTGCTGCATTCTGCACAAGGCGGTTACACCGTGACTGGTTGATCTCAACACACAAGGAGTTACAATAATGTAATAACCACACCACACTAGAGCCTGAATGAGGCCGAATGGCATCCGACTGAAAGTGTCGAGGTGCATTCATGGACGTCGGAAAGCATTCTGAGAGCAGTCTAAACAGTCGGGCAGATTCCTGTGGCCTCACCAAATGTTTTGCACATGCATGTGCAAAACAGTCGAGGTGGAAAAATATGAAACAGCGGTCAGAGTGCAGTCTGACTGCATTCTAACTATATGTACGGCATGAAAATGGCATTCGAAGCATTCTGTTGGCGTTCGAGGGGCGGTTTGAAATGATCCGCCATTTCAGATGCTGGCTGAAAGTCCCAATTGTGCCTGAACGCACCACGAGTGCACCTCGAGTGCTGCTGGATTGTATTTCCTCCACCTACAATCGGACCTCACTCATATGGCATTGTAAGTGCATTCATCATATTCTCACTGCATTTTTGCAGCTGTCTGGGTAAACCCAGTGTGTTCCAGCAACCATGTTCAGGGACTTAATGCACACTGCGTGTGCACGAATCATTCAAGGCAGGTCGCAGCGCAGTCTGAGTAGTCCGCAGTTCATATTCCCTCCGAGATGGGGCACGAATTCTGGATATTTTGACATTCAGACTGGGTCGGTTTGATTCTTGTCAAGTGTGATGGGGCCCTAAGTGTGACGTAATGTTAAAGATTTTATATATATATATATATATATATATAATAAAAGCACAAACCACTTTTTCAAGATCTTTCTGTCACAGATAATATTTAACTTTGGATAGAAGCTTTACCTGAAAAAAACCTAGACTTGACCACTGTGCTAACTTTATCTAATTTAAATGCACCATCAATAATCACACCAACATTCCTAGCCTGGGATCCTATGTAAGGGGCTAATGGGCCTAGGGAGCTGGCAAGGACCTGAACCAGGACATGGAAACTGAACAGGACCACCTCTGTTTTGTTTTCATTTAATTTTAAGAAGTTTAAGTCCATCCACGTTTTAATGTCACTCATGCAGTTACTCATGCGGTTAAGAACAGCCTGAAGAGGATCTTTAGAAGGGGCCTTCAACAGCAAATATACCTGAACATCATCAGCAAAGCAGTGAAAAGGAATATCATGGTTCCTAAAAATCAACCCTAGGGGTAGCATATAGAGGGAAAAAAATAAAGGACCAGGAACTGATTTCTGGGGGACTCCACAGGTTAGAGGGACCACTGAAGAGGAGAACTGCCCCAAATGCACTGAGAAGGATCTGCATGAGAGGTACGAGTTAAACCAACTCAGAGCAGTGCCTTCAATGTCTACACAGTGTTTGAGGTGTGACAGGAGAATTGGGTGATCCACTGTGTCAAATCCAGCAGAAAAAGGCACCAAAATGAAGGCTTAATAAAAAAATTAAAAGCTTTTGAAAGTGCAGTTTCAGTACTGTGAGGAGGCTAATAAATGTGAATGTGAAATGTGAATAAATTTGCTAAAATGTAAAAAAAAAACAAAAAAACAACAAAAAACGTTTTTTCAGATTATGGGCCATTGTGGAGACAATTTTGAGGAAAAAAGAATTTCATCCATTTTGGAATAAGGCTGTAATATAACAAAATATGGAAAAAGTCAAGCGCTGTGAATACTTTCCATATGCACGGTACATTATTGTGTTGTCTATATAAGTGCACAACCTAATCGGTTTTATGCAAGCCCCAGCCTCAGCTGCTGAAAAAAGAAGCCAGCACGGATGTGGCAAATCTTGCAGTTCCTTGAATGGCTGCTTGTCTGTAGGTGTGAATGTGTTTGTTTGTCTATATGTGGCACTGTGACAAACTGGCATCCTGTCCAGGTTGTACCTCATCTCATGCTCTATGACTGCTGGGATAGGCTCCAGCCCTCCACGACCCTTAATTGGACTAAGTGGTTGAAGATGAGTATTGAGTGTTATATCATTTACAGCAGAAATAAAGATGTTTACTGTCTGGGACAACAAATAGCTTTACTGTCTACTGTATAGCTAGTTTCCCCATTCATTCAACTATATAGGGGGTGAATTTTTTATATAACTTCTCAGTTTAAGCTATGCCATGAAGTTCTGGATAATTAGGGGTGAGGTCACTTTGAGTGACAGCTGTGTGGTAGCGTAAGAGCACCGCTAGTAGTGGCTGTTAGCTGCTGTGGACTCAATTCTGTTGAATGAACTTTTTGTCCTTTCTGAGCATTTTACCACAAATATCTAATGTACTAATGGACCATCAAAGAAGTCAGTGCTTCAATATTTTCTTTGAGTGAAACCTTAGTATTATTTAATTTACTGTATATATTAGCACAGCGCCAAGTTTGCACTAATTAGCAAGCAGCTTGGTGACATTAGCTCCACTAATGTTGCCATGATTACTTAGATAATCATACATGTTATTACCCATACCCAAATGACTCATTATGAAAACCACCACCAACTCCACAAAAATATGCATTAATAAAACACCTAAATCAAAATTAGCCTGTTAGCCTTAACTTTGCTTGTTTTGGGATGCCAAAATTGGGGGCGTGTTTAAGGTTCAGGCATACCACCCAGGCAATACCAGGGGAACAAAGGGAGCTAGCCCCATTTGAGCTTCAAAACCACTCTTCAGAAAACCTATAGGTGATATCACGGAGGGTTCATCCAGCATCTATCTATCTATCTATAGATAGATAGATAGATAGATAGATAGTTATCATTTTGAGACTGCTGGTTTAGAAACTTGATTGACATTCTGTGGAGCCTTTGTAGTATTTGATATATTTGGAATACGTTTGCCTTTCCCATGCTTATTTTCAGTTTATTCAATTTTTGGCATGCAAAGTAGATTTCTCTAACAACTCACCAACTGAATGTAGGTCTGTTTTCTTTGCTTTCTGTAGAGTGACTTGGTGATGCAATGAAGTGATGAAGCCTTATTGGTGGGAAGTTATGGTTCCTCTACCCAGCTTCTCCCCCTTTTTCCATTTTCTTTGCTTCCTCTACCTCTTCTGTTTCTCCTCATCTTATGCTCAGTTCCTGTCGGACATTAGATTAGTACATGGACTGGTGCTCTTCACCCAACCTGCCTATAATGCTTCCATCTTTGAGAACTCTGTCGTAAGAACCTATGTCAAGAGTGAGATCAAAATGGGCATCATTCTGGGGCCCTCTCGGTCTTCTGACATTAAATATTCCATTGTGTCTGGAGACAACGAAGGGCTCTTCAATGCTGAGGCACTGGTAATGGGTGACTTCTGTTTTCTACGTATACGTACTAATGGAGGGAGTGGCACAATACTGAATCGGGAAGTACAAGACAATTTTACACTCACAGTAAAGGCATCTGCTAAAGGAGGCCAAGAGACTTTAGCCACTGTTTATATCAAGGTCTTGGATACAAATGATCTCCGACCTCTGTTCTCCGCAACCTCCTACTCATTTGTTGTACCTGACAGTGCCTCTGTGGGTACCAGCATAGGACGTGTAACAGCCACAGATGCTGATGTGGGTTCCAATGGTGAATTCTACTACTTCTTCAAAAACAGAGTGGAACTCTTTGCTGTCCATCCAACTAGTGGGGTCATAACGCTCACAGGTAGACCCAGAATGGACAGACAAGACCGTTTAGAATTGGATGTTCAAGTGGTTGACAGAGGGATGAAACTGTATGGAAACAATGATGCCAGCAGCACTGCTAGGCTGGTTTTAACTGTGGAATGGGTCAATGAATTTGCTCCAGTTCTTAGTGCAGTTGCTGTCACTCCATCTTTAGCAGATAAGGATCCTGTTTATGCCATAGTGACTGTGGAAGACAAAGATGAGGGGTTATCTGGTGATATAGAGTGGGTGTCCATCATTGAAGGTGACACATTTGAACAGTTTGTGGTTGAAAGATTACCAGTCGGGAATAAATATAGAGTCAGAACATCAGAAGAAGTTGACTGGGATAAATTCCCCTATGGCTGCAACTTAACATTCCAGGCTAAAGACAGGGGTATACCACCAAAGTTTTCTAATACCCAAGTTGTTCAGTTATTGGTTTCAAAGTCAGAGTCTGTGTTGGCAAATTTTGAGAAACTTCTTTATGTAGTCAAGCTGAGTGAAATAGCTCCCCCGGGTACTATTGTAGAAGTAGTGAAAATCTCCCCAGCTCCTCTGAGTGTCAATTACAGCTTTAGTGGGCTTTTGGACCCAATATACTTTGATATAAACCCTTTGAGTGGCATTATTACAACCACAAGGCAGTTGACAACAGTGTTACAGGATGTAATAGTCTTGGATGTGGGTGATATTGTAAGTCAACAACAAACAAAAGTACAAATCAGTATCGAGGATGCTAATGACAAAATGCCTGTATTTAGCAGGCCATTCTATGATATTTACATTAATGAGAGCTTACCTGTAGGCACTGTTGTTCTTGTGGTGTCTGCTGTGGATGACGATAAAGGGGAGAATGGGTATGTAACCCATATCATCAGCAGTGATCAGTCTGTCCCATTTTCAATTGACCAGGACACAGGAGAAGTAAGGATCACAAGAGACTTGGACTTTGAGTCATTAGAAGATATATTTACCTTTACTGTACGGGCCTCTGATTGGGGTTCACCTTACAGAAGAGAGAATGAAGTTAATGTCACAATTCATCTGGTCAATATTAATGACAACCAGCCTCTTTTTGAAAAGGTTTCTTGTAAGGGGGTGATAAGTCGAGATCTGCCGCTCAGCCAGACGATTATTACCATGTCTGCTGTAGATATGGATGAGTTAGGATTGGTGAAGTACAAAATAGTATCTGGGAATGAACTTGACTATTTTAATTTAAATCAAGATTCTGGGGCTTTGTCACTGAAAAGATCCCTAGGAGGAGCTAATTTAAAAAATGGAATATTCAACCTGAAAATAATTGCAACAGATGGAGAGATGTTCTCTGACCCTACATTTGTGAACATATCTGTTGTGAGTGGTAGAATGCCACCTAGGGGATTTGACTGCAAGGAGACGAGGGTGGCCCAGCTGTTGGCTGAAAAAATGCTTGCAAAAGCCTCTGCTGTAGTAATGCCAAAACTGAGTGAGCACACTACAGATGTTTTCTCTACAAACAAACATGCACCACAGTTTGAAGCCTTGCCTACAAGTATTCTAGTGAGAGAAGACCTCGCTGCTAGTGCCAGTGTATTTCAGGTGAGAGCTCGAGATGGTGACGCCAGTTTTAATGGCCGCGTTCTCTTTTCTATTGCTGATGGAAACAAAGAAAGCTGCTTCAACATAAATATGGACAGTGGGTTGATTACTGTATTTCAGCCACTTGACCGCGAACGTTCAGACCGTTACTTTCTTAATATCACAATCTACGACCAAGGTTTCCCTCAGATGTCCAACTGGAGACTACTGACTGTCATCATTGAAGATGCAAATGACAATGACCCTGAGTTCTTGCAGGAAAGCTTCTCTGCTCTTATTTCAGAAAACTCTGATATCGGTGTAGAAGTTATCACTGTCACTGCATTTGACAAAGACTTTGGACAAAATGGACAACTGTCCTACATGCTGTTGAGCAATATCCCTCAGTTTGGGATTGATAGTGAGACTGGAAGTGTTTTTGTTGCTAGCCACTTGGACAGGGAAACCTTCCCGATGTTCATCTTGAGGGTTGAAGTGAGAGACAAGACTGAAAGAGGCACCCGGAGGTCATCGGTGACTACTCTGACTATAATAGTGGATGATGTCAATGATTGTGCCCCAGCTTTCATCCCCAGCAGCTACAGAGCTCGAGTACTGGAGGACCTTCCAGTAGGGACTGTGATTACATGGGTGCAGGCTCATGACCCAGATCTCGGCCCCGGAGGACATGTCCGGTACATGCTGGTTAATGACTTCAACGGCACATTTGAGGTATGTGATGTTACGCTCTGTGTCTGTACTCTTGCTTGTTTTGCTACTGCTAAAACATGTATATATTAACAATTCAAATAAAAAAAATATTCCTGGGGTAAGCAGGACTTTGACTCTCAAAAGGAGAGAGGATGTCTCCGTCTGTGTGAGTTTGCTAAGACAATAACTGAACAATGACAGGCATCAGAGGGCTGATGCATACCATGCACATGCTGAGATACAAGTTCATATCATGAATTACAGACAGGGGGTATGACCAACAAGTCTACATGTGTTTTGTGGACTTGGAAAATGCATATGACAGGTCCCTTGAGGTGTCCTGTGGTGGATGCTGCGGGAGTATGTTGTACCGGAACTCTTCTCTATATGATTAAAGTAAGAGCTGTGTCCACATTCTCTGCATTACATCAGACTTATTCACTGTAGTTGTTGGACTCTGACAGGGTTGCCACTTGTCAGTAATTCTGTTCATGATGTGAACAGGATTGGTGACAACACGATCATGGGCAGGACTTCAAGGCGCAGTCAGGGAATGAAGGGTGTCCAGTTTAGTGACCTCAGAAATACATCTCTGCTTTTTGCGGATGATGTGGTTCTGTTGGTTTCATCAGACAGTGACCACTAATGTGCACTGGGCGGGTTTGAGGTGAGGGTGAAACGACTGGGATGAGGATCAACAACTCCTAATCTGAGACCATGGTCCTCTGTTGAAAAAGGGTGAATTGTCCTCTCTGGGCCAGGAGAGAGTTATTGCCCCAAGTGAAGGAGTTTAAGTATCTCAGGGTCAGTGTGAGATCGATAGAAGGGTTGGTGCTGTATTTGAGGTCATGTGGATGCTGGACCAGACTGTTGTGGTGAAAAGGAGCTGAGACAGAAGGCAAAAGTCACGATTTCCGTGCCGATTTGTGCTCCTATCCTCACCTGTGTTTCTGAACTTTGGGTAATGTCTGAAAGAACAAGGTCGTAGATACAAGCGGCGAGAATGAGATTCCTCCATCGGGTAGCTGGGCTTACACTCAGGGACAGGGTGAGAAGCTCAAATATCTGGGAGGGACTTGGTGTAGAGCCGCTGCTTGTTCACATAGAAAGGAGCGGGCTGAGGTGATTCGGGCATGTGGTAAGAATGTACCATGGTCATTGCCCTAGAGAGGTCTTCCATGCACATTCAACTGAGAGGAGGCCCTGTGGAAGCCCCGGGACATGATGGAGGGATTGTATTTCCTAGTTGCCTTGGGAACACCTCGGAAATCCCCAGGAAGAGTTCATGACTTCATTTTAACCTTGATATAAGTCACTTACTGTATATCAATTGATTATCAATAATTTACTGATCAATATGAGCTTTTGATCAAATGTCCAGCCACATTTATTAACAAAGAGATATTATAGTAAACATGTTTTTGTGGGCTTTATTTTTTTGTTGTTGCTTGACCTGGATCTTGACCTTTGACCAATCTTTTCCAAAAATTAATCACAGACTAAAACTCAATTAATATTCCCAAGTTTGCTGTAATCCATCTTGACATTTTGTAGTTATTTTGTGTTACACACACACACACACACACACACACACACACACACACACACACACACACACACACACACACACACACACACACACACACACACACACACACACACACACACACACACACACACAGGAGCACAGTACCTTACTTGTGCAGCGGGGCATGTGCGAGCAGGGCAAATATGCTTGGGAAATTGCAATTTTGCACAAGGATGAAAATGAATATAATGTGATTACAATTTGACGTGTCTGCACATAGTTCATTATGATATTTTGTTGCATTATTGATTACCAAGCTGTAGCTCAGGCATGCTGAGGCAGATAATTGCATACTGCCTCCTAGTGAGAGCAGCATAAATAGTTAGACAGTACTAATAAGTTATATTCTGCTGCCTTATTGTCATGTGATGAGGATAAAATACAAAAAAATCTTTGCACAAAATAACTAGTGTGCAACAACAATTATCACAATGCAAAAAAAGGGTTATCACAAAATTTATCACATTGGATCCTGCACTGGCTGTTCACCCTGAATGTTGCTTTTTTTATGAATTGGTGGTACTTTTATATAAAGTAGTTATGCTGTATGGGTTTATATTTTCATGTTTTGTGCAGATCGATGCTGTGAGTGGGGTTTTGAGGATTACAAAAGAGCTGGACTTTGAGAAACAACAGTTTTTCAACTTGACGTTATTGGCTCAGGACAGAGGAGTACCCAGCCTCAGCACTCAGACATTTGTGGAAGTGGAGGTGTGTAACTAACCTGCAGGAACACACATATAGACTGTCTTGATCATCCAAACCAAATGCTTGCTTCTAAGGAAGGAAAAAAAAAATTTGCATCTACAGTTCAATTTTAAGGTTGTTTGTCAGTACAGTATGTCATGTTTCAGAATTTTTCGTAAGGGTCCCTTCACACATAGTGTGAATTTGGTCAATTTGCGCATAAAGTGCGCATGAAGCAGGAATCGTGTGCAAAACGTGTAAAATCATAGCTGCCTCCAGCGCCTCGTACACCTGTTGCTACAACTATTTGCGCACACCAGCAGCTGAAAGACAAAGTGTGCCCTGTGCAAGCCCATCGAACCCTCTCGCCGGTTAAATTCCAGGTGACACGCACAAACATCTAACACCGCTCGCATGGCAATTAAAAAATGTGTGGCCATTCGCACTGTTAATACGATAACAGTCAGCAGACAATCATTGTTGTGCTGGCAGTGCAATTTGTCTGTGTGCCCCACAAGTGTGGCTTTGGTGTGTGCGCTAAACTGACAGGAGTTGTGGCCGCCGACAGAAGCAACTGTGGAGATCTGTCGATCTGGACATTCCAACTGGACAACACGTACTGTGTTTGGACGGACATGGACTAACAACTGCCCACTGTGACACGCATGTGTCTGCTTGCTGGACACATGCGTGGACATAAAAAAAAAAATCACTGTGGGGACGGGCTGCAGCGAGCGAGCGTGCGCACGGCGTGCACATTGACAGGCTACTCCCAGGTTGAAACGGACCGTCAGATCATAACACGCAGCGGGCAATATGACTGTCACGTCACCCACATGAGCTCTGTTCCACATGACTGTATGTCTGTAACCATGGGTCATCTACAGAGGAACATGTATTGCCCGCTTGATAAATGCAGTGCTTTTATATGGTGTGTGGGTTTTACTTTTTTTAAATACATCCATCTCCTTCCTCATATCAGGAAGGTTCCTGCAGCTGTTACAGGACAGTGATCGTAGCTCAGTGGTAAAGTTTCTGACTGGCAATCAGAGCTTTTGGAAGGCACGAGTTTGAGTCCCATGTGATTTAAATTTTTTCTTGTTTTCAATAACCACATCGCGCAGCTTCTGTGAAAAACTGCTGTGTTCCCATGTGCACAAAACTGTTGCAGCATGTATTTTTAAAAATGTATTATTTATTTTTTCTTCACAGCAGCTGCACGATGTGTAACCATGTCGTGCAGCTGCTGGCAGTGTGTTCCCGCATGCACGAACCATCGCACCGGCATTGTGCACGCCTGCCCATTTGTGCTATGTTTTGATGAGTCGCCCTGAGTGGTACTTTATTCGCACTATGTATGAAGGGGCCCTAATGCCTTTAATGCTTCCTACATTTATTTCTTCACATGATGGTAATATCTTCAAAATATCATTGCCTTCAATTGCAGATCAGAAAAGAGTGTTATTCTTGTTATAAGTGGTTATCATGACTGGATGAAATATTAGTTGTGTTTTTTTTTTAGCAATATTCAGAAATTGTTCTTGTATATTTACACTATGTTCTGTTATTTTTATGTTCTTTTTTATGTGTTGTTTTAAAATTTTATTTTATATGTGTTTTATTTTGTAAATTTGTGTTTTTAATGTTAAGCACTTTGGACACCAGTCGGTGCTGTAAAGCGCTTTATAAATAAATGTTGATTGATTGATTGATTGATATAACCCTCATAGTGAAGAATTCATCATTAACATGCATTGCTTTTTTTCCAGGTGGTGGATGTGAATGAGAATTTGTATGCGCCATACTTCTCTGACTTTGCAGTGCGAGGCTCAGTGAAGGAGAACTCTCGCACAGGCACAAGTGTCCTGACAGTCAGCGCTAAGGACGATGACAAGGGACGAGATGGAATGTTGAGGTACTCTGTCGGAGGAGGCAGCGGACTGGGCACATTCACCATTGACGAAGACACAGGTGTGACATATGATCGATCACAAAACCTTTTTATGTAAATTGGAAATCCAATAACACACATGCTTGGAATATCAACGTCAAGCGGTGTTGCTGAACATTGCAGATTTGCAATTGCAATTCACATGTCAGGATGTACGTATACTTACTCCATGGTTGTCCAACCCAAACCCAACAAGGTTGTCAAGAGCTAGGAAATATACGATTTACATACCATTTTGACACAAATATAAAACAAAGTATGTTGTAGAAAATACATCTGAAAAACACAGTGTCATGTTAAATCGCATACAAGACTTTAACATATTTTACATTTTCACAACAGTAGATCACAGCAAGAACCCTGAAATTGCTTTTTTGGGGTTCTTCTTGCTACACAAGAGGTGAAAATCAGTCTTACCCTATATCTGAATTCTCATTATGAACATCACTTAGGAACCTACTATCCAATCGTTACTGTGGTACATATTGTTAGACCACCACCATCTTACTGGTCCTTTGACCTGCATGTTAACAGATGACACGTGCATACCCAACTTTGCTGTGAACATTTCTACTTTCCAACGACTGACATTTTTAAACTGTTTCTGTTGTGTGGGCCGCTGAAGAGGAGGTACTGCTGGCCCACCACAAGATGGCGCCCTGCTTGAAGTGCGGGCTTCAAGCACGAGAGGGCGTCGGAGCAACCAGGAGTGACAGTTGTCACTCATCATCCGTACTAGCTGTCACTCATCCACTACTCATCACCACCACCATAAAGGCCGGACTGCAACTCCACCTCCCCGCCAAGAAATCAGCTACCATTCAGGTAACTTTCTCTGCTGACTCAAATCATTGAGTGATAACCTGAACTTCTTTTGCAGCCGTTATCCTGTGGTGTTCTGCCTTATCTGTGGGATTGGCATTTGGTGTGATCAGCGACGGCTTCGCCTCACACCCCAAACCAAGATAAGTGGTTAAACAGGAGCTGCACGAGTGTGTGATTGGAGGTGGAGGTTCTCCCTCCTTTACTGAACACTGACTGTGGGAGTACTGAGTGTGCGAACTCACACTCATCCGGACTGTCTCTGTTTTCTGCCAGCAGTACCGGGTCTGACTGCTGAAGACAGCGGCCACCTGGGGCGCAGGGCTTGGCGGCTCCGGTGTTCTTCAGCTCCGTTGGTGGTGGAAGCTGGGTGGGGATCCAGCTCTTCTCTCGCCAGGCGTCTTCTATCGTCGAGCCTGCCCACACGTCACCTGGTGTATGATTGACAGTCCACCATATTGTTATTGTCTGTACGTCGTTGTGCGATTCACAACATTAAATTGTTACTTTTGGCTTATCCATTGTCCGTTCATTACCGCCCCCTGTTGTGGGTCCGTGTCACGTCACTTTCACAACAGTTTCTGAATATTTGTACAGTACCACCCCCTCTTAGATGTAGTTACCATTTTCATGTATATCTTCTCTCTTTGATTTTTGCTTCTTCTTTGATCACCAGGCTCCATCTCACTAATAACATAGAGTAGTGTAGTTCTTTTCACATGATGGAGGTAGTAGGTCATCCGGTACGTTCAACTACTACTAAATGCATACACTGAGTATTTGAACATCCTTCGGATAATAACATGCTGCTTCTTGCCTCCTATGCACAAGCCCAAATCAGAAAATGTTCAGACAATATGGACAATGCAAATAAAAAAATGATAAGCTGTGATTCTTACATTTACTTTGATTTCTATTTCATTGCAGACAGTATGAACCCAAAAAATTTAATTTAAAAAAAAGTTGGGATATGGGCAATTTAGGACTAGTAATGAGGTAAATAATTCAATAAATGGCACAGCAAAGTTTTAAGTGGTATTTGTAAATGCACCTCTGTACTGAACTGCTTAACAAAGGTTTCCCAAAGTATACCCTTGGCAATGTTGTTATATCAGCTATTGATGAATGATGGTTCTTGATGCAGTACTGCCTGAGGGATTGGAGATCACTGGTGTTCAGCTTCGACATGCTTCCTTGATATTGATGCAGTGAAATTCCTCCAGATTTCTTGTATCATTTAATGATCTGCACTATGGAGGGAGAAATACTATACAAATCCCTTCCTACCTTTCTTTGAATAACGTAATTTTTAAACATTTCAAGAAATTTCTCACACATTTACTGACAAACTGAAAATCCTCTGCTCATCTTTGTTCCTCAAAGACTCAGGCTTTTGTGGGTGCTGGTTTTGTTCCAAGTCATGATTACGATCAATTCTTTGAAATAACATTATTTTGGGCCTGATTTACTAAGATACCATATAATGAATACTGAATTGTGTGGGTTTTCCTAACTTTTACTCATTGCGTTGGAGAATGTTTTACAGGTGGTTTACAAAGAATTATTGTGCATGAAATAGAAGAATATAAGAATCATAAGTTTTCTTTCCACATGCTGTTCCAGTGTTTCCTCATCTTGGGTTGTATATTCGGGCCAGTATGGTAATGAGATGGAGTAGAGTGGGTAGATATGAAAACATGCAGGGCAGGTTGTCCCCAGGAGCAGGTTTGGACACCCCTGACTTAAAGTATCACCACTTATATGCATGTGTATGTGAATCTTAGAAGGAGAGTGATGAAGAGAGTGTAAGGTACAGTTTGTGTGTGTCTGAAGCCTCAGGTGGGAGCTGTGTACTGGGAGATCATTACTGTAATGAGGACAGCATGACAGCAACGTTGGCTGGGCCTCAGGCCGCTCAGTACAACTGATCCAGTGCTGGGTGGATAACGTTGATCAAGGCTCCCTTACACGGCACACTATGCTTTCCAAGTGAAATCACTGTGACTTTTTTTAAAACAGGCCTGACCCAAAAAAGTCAGGTTTTCTTCAGCTGTCCTCCAGTGTTAAACTACAGCCAAAAACATGTTGATCCAAACAAGAATCCTTGACATTCTCACCCAGTTCACCTCAGGATGATGTGAATTATATTCCAGTGTAAAATTAGAAGGGTTTATACCGTTAGTTGTCAGCTAAGTTTATTTTTGGTCTTCATCAAACCTGTTTAACTTTAGAGCCCCTTCACACATAGTGTGAATTTGCTTGATTTGCGCATAAAGTGCGCATGAAGCAGGAATCATGTGCAAAACGTGTAAAATCGCAGCTGCCTCCAATGTTTCGTACACCTGTTGCTACAACTATTTGCACACACCAGCGACTGTGTGCATGTGTTTCACCCCCCGCAGGTGAGGTATCTCTGATTTGATCACAGAGTGACATCTTGGTCTTTTTGCTGACAGGACAGGGGGCGTGGCTGTCTGCCCACAGCAGTTGAGACATCTGCGGTTCTGGACATCACAGCTGCAGGACACGAGCACACGTCCTGTGTTTTGATGGACACGCGCGTGGGTGTGCTTGTGTGGAAATACATAAAAACATATATCGCTTTTGCGATATTGAAACGGGCCGTCAGTCCGTTTGGACACACAGGAGGTGATCTGAATGTCACGTCTGATAGGACTAGGGATGGGTATTGATAAGATTTTATCGATATCGATGCCATTATCGATTCTGCTTATCGATCCGATTCCTTATCGATTCCCTTATTGATACCTCGTGAATTTTGTACTAAAAGTAGGCTTTACAGATTTTCTATGTATTTCATTGAGTCTTAAAGTAAATAAATATGAAATTGGTCACTGTATCCTTGATCTCTGGACATAAATAAAAATAAACAAAATGGTGTTTCACTTTGAAGTTATTTATTCCGACTGGACTCTATTGTTCTAACTTGACTTGTCAGAGAGCTGCACAACGTTTGGAGCTGTGTGAACAGAACAGAGGACGATCCTCGTTTCTTCCTCGCAACAAGACAGGAGTCCCAGTTAGTGACTTTAATCAGCACAAAAGTGACTCACGATTGACATATTCAGGGATGAAAGTGGTGAAAAACAAAAAAAGCTGAAACCCAAAATTACCCCCCAACACCACCCGCACGTAAATGTTTCAATTCTAGAAGCTCTGAAATGCAATCTGGGACAATTCCAGACGATAAACTGGAGTGAGTGCAGCATCCATTTAGGTGAGAAAAAAAAAAAAAAAAAAACTTTCCTTATTCAAATTCATTCCATAAGTATTCTGCTCTTACTAGGATGCAGCAGTTTTCTAGTTTGGCAGATAGTTCTGGAGGAAATCACTGAAGAAATTAACACATTGAAAATATGGTTTGACCGAAACAAACTGTCATTAAACTTAAATAAGACAGGGATGAAATGGAGGTGTAAGAGTCACTAGGTGTTCACAGGAAACACTTATTTATTTCTGTATGTATGTATTTATTTATTTATATATATGTTCATTGTTAGTTGCTTTTATATTTTCTGTTGTGTTTCTATTCAGGTTCTTTTTGTCTCTTTCTCTAAAATTGTATATACAGTGGTCCCTCGCTATAACCCGGTTCACCTTTCGCAGCCTCGCAGTTTCGTGGATTTTTTTAGTCCAATTTTGCATGCTTTTTTTTTTTTTTTTTTTACAGCGCATTGTGTTCTGCGTCCTCATCAAGCAGGCCGGTCACGGAACAGCAAAGGGAGAGTACGTGCATTGTGTTCTGCGTGTCTGTTTATAAGAATCTTCTCACCCAGGAAAAAAAAAAGAGCGCCAACAACTACCCATAACTGTGTTTTTCACTCGGAAAAAGACACCTGCAGCGAGTGGAAAAAGGCGCGACAGCGCAGCGGCGCCACGACGAAGAGGCGCAATCAGAGGAACTGTGAAATACTGGTCAGTCACTATTAATAATTTCTTACGTGTCCAACCTCGTAGATTGATCGTTAAATTTAAATTCGTTAGTTCTAAAAGACATCACAATTATTTATAGGAAAACGTTCTATTTTTATTTCTCAAACAAATGTTTGGGCCTGAAAACAGGATGGTCTTATTTTTCTACTAAGGTTTGAACTTTGAGAGTGTTTACACACGAGAGAAAAGTGAGAAAATGTTAATGCCTGTTTGAGAAAAGTGTATAAAGTGTGCAGTGAGGGGTTTTACAGCCTTAAAACATCTATAATAATTCGCTTATTGCGGGCTATTTTTGGAACGTAACTGCCGCGATAAATGAGGGACCACTGTAATAATCATTAGATTATTAATATATAAACAAAAATAAATTTAAGAAATATTACAATTTGAAAACAAATGAACCCGGACGTGATGACAGCTGCAACTGCTTATTGCTAATTTCTAACATTGAAAATGCCATAGACATGCTAATGCGTTAGCATCGCTCCCGTTTTTAAGTTATAAAATACATCTATCAACTGTTTCAGAAGAACACAACAGATCAGGTTAACATAGAAAAGGTATATAATACTCAGACATATGCTCTTTAGGGTTTTAGCAGGGGGAAATTAAGCGAAAGAAAAAGAATAAACGAAGCAATAGATTGAAGCATTGCTTCAATCTGCGAACCACTGCTTCGATTGGTTCAAGGTTCAAAGCAAAGCCGCGCTGCAGAAAAGTTAATTACGGACCCGCTGCAGGGTCTGTAATCAATGTAGAGAAATGATCATTTTCCTGACAAATACCCCCCAAAACAACGGCCACTCTGAAGGACCGATAACAGAATTGTTAAGCACAAAGCTTATTGATGTCAGTGGATCGAATCATTTGTTAATGATACCTGACAGGAATCGGTTCTCGATACCCATGCCTAGATAGGACACGCGTGTCGGGCCATGAGGACTGTAAGCAGCACGCCACACAAACAGGACAAGCCACTTTCAGTCATGTATCAGCAGAAATACGCACAGACTAAACAATGTTTGGTCAGTTATCACAGCACTTTTTTTTTCTTTTATAGAAAATACATTTATCTGATTGTACCCATTTCACGCTTCTGTTACAAGACAGTGATTGTAGCACAGTGATAAAGTTTCCGTCTGGTAATCAGAGCATGTTTGTTCAAATCCTGTGGTTGTTTTTTTAATTTAACCAGGGTTATTTAACGGCCCCTTTATGACTGTATGTCTGTGACCATGGGTCATCTACAGAGGAACAGACGGCTCATATTTGTATTGCGCGCTTGATAAATGTAGTGTTTTTATATGGTGTGTGGGTTTATTTCATTTTAAATACGTCCATCTCCTTCCTTGCCTTTGAACCCGCACAGGTTTTTTTTTAACCACATCGCACAGCTACTGTGAAAAGCTGTGACTTCCCGTGTACACAAAACCATTGCAGCATGTATTTTTTACATTTTTTATTTGTTTTTTCTTCACAGTAGCTGCACCAAATTGTGCAGCTGCTGGCAGTGTGTTCCCAAATGCACAAACTGTCATACTGGCATCGTGCATGCCTGCCCGTCTGCGGAATTTTTCGTGGTTCGATCATGCGAACTGTTTCGCTGTGAATCGCCCTGGAGTTGTACGTATTCACACTATGTGTGAAGGGGTCCTTAGATTGTAACACTTTATGATCCAGAAAATGTATGCCACATTTAATGATTAAAAAAACAACTGAGCACTCGCTTATGCACATGCTTAGTATTCAAAGGCACAATATAGTTCAAAGTGACATTTTAACACTTAATGTTATTTATGAGATGTATTTCTTGTAAGATAAGATGATTTTGTGAAAGATATGCAGAGCCATATCAGTTGCTTTATTTAAACAGTGTTGCCACAGTTACTTTGAAAAGATACTGTAGTTACTTTTTTAGTTACTTTTTACAGTGTCTTCATTAGCAGCTTTATGCAGTTACTTCATTAGCAGATGCTGACAACTTGTAACTAACAAGTAATGTAACTAATAAGGTAACTAGCAATCTAACTTAGTTACTCTTAAGATTGAGTAATCAGATAGGTAACTAATCTGCAAAGTAACTTAATAGTTACTTTTCTGAGTACTCAATCTTAAAAATAACCAAGTTAGATTGCTAGTTACTTTATTAGTTACATTCAGCAGCTGCCGACAAGTAGTCTGCAGCTGTTAATGAAGTAATTGTACAAAGTACCTGCAAACTGTAACTGTAAAAAGTAACTAATCAAGGAGCTTTTCTAAGTAACTGTGGTAACACTGTATTTAAATAATCTACCCATGAAAGTATTATTTGTAGGGAGAAGCATAAACCTGAAACAACTGTATTTTCATTTGCTTTTATGTTATTTCAACAGTATTCCCTTCAGCACTTTCACTATTTTATTAATACTGCAGCCACATTAGGGATTAAAAATGTGAATTTAATTTGGAAGGTCTTCTGAAATGGGATAAGCAGGAATTTTGGTGCTGCAAATATTGTGTTGTCAATGTCAACAACACGTATGCAAACGCATCGAAGCAGGCACATAAATACAAATATAAAACGTTACAACTGCACAGTTAAAATATTTCATGTGAAGTCACTGTCTGGTAAGTTATTTGATGTAACACAATTGAAACATTAGCAGAATACATAATTTGCTCACAAACAATTTTAACAGGCTTTTTTCTGACACATTTGGTGGTTTCAGATTCCCCATGCTCGAAGCACTAGTTCTACAGTTAAACCCCAAATTATTAAATATTAATTACACTTAACAAACCAAAAGCTTATAAAAGTAATTACATGAGATTTTGTAATCTTTCATAGTACTGTATTTTCCAGAGTAAAAGTTGCACCTGTGAAAAAATGCCTCTTGAAGAGGAAAAAAACACATATAAGTCACAGTGGACTATAAGTTGTTTTTCTGTTATGAGTTCTTTACTTTGGGATTTTTGTGCATTATACTAGCATTTATTCTTTTATTATTGTTGTTATTTTGTTAACTGCTTTGATTCTTCAGAAAGTTCTATATAAACAGTCATTGTAATTACTATTATTAATAACAAACTTGTGAATTATATAAGTTGCACCAGAGGATAAGTCGCAGGACCTCCCGATTGGAAAAAATCCATGACTTACGGTAATACGGTATTTAAAAAATCTGGCAACTCGGTGTATGAAACCTTTGACCCACAGAAAAATCGAAGACAGTGACTCAAATACCACTATCACTTAATTATTATTAGAAATAAATTAGGCATTCTAATTGAATAGACACACGCATTGGTTGTAACCAGTATTTTTTGTTGAAAAAATGTGGCTTTGACTGTAGGATTTATGCTAGACAGAGGAAAATAATGGTTATTGTAAAAGAGTAGCAAAATTTTTGATCCTGAAGGTTGACTTGATAAGTAAAGACCAAATTGTAACTGCATTGAAAATAACAGGGATTATAATAAAACTAATTGGCCACTGAGAGTGATGTATATGTATGATCGTAATCAAAATAAAAATAATCCAGTTAGTCATAAAAATATTGAGGCAAAAAGCTCCGTAAGTGCCCAACAAAACTGTTTCGTCACATCACTGTGCAGCCAGGAGAGGGTTTTTCCAATGTTGCATGACCTATAGTAGAATTTAAAATTCTAGAATGCCAACTACCCTTGATGTTTTGAGAAATGCAGACTAGATTTCCTAATAGATAATCTTACATTTTTCATCAAGGCTCATTGTAATCAAAGCCTCTCTCCATGGTGCTGAAACATATACACCAAAGCTCTGAATAAAATCACGCTCAAATCATATAATATTCTGCTATATAGAAAACATTCCATTGATTATTTATCAGTGGCAATATAATTAGAACAATGATCTACTGTCACATTGGTTCTTACTGTACACAGCTTACACTGGAACCCTGTACAGACCTTTAACTAGGCTAATTAGTATTGACTATGGTCAAGAGAGAAAGTGAGGGAGATACAAAAGGACTGACAGAATCTCTGTGGAGCTCACGCTGTATTTTCATCTCTTTGTACAGACGTGTACATGCATACATACACAGTTTTCAGAATTACTGGTGCCTTCATATTTTAAGATAGGGTCACAAGTAAATGCAGAGTTGAAACATAACTTGAACATGTGAGCGTGCTCCCTGGGCATAATGTTTTTTCTTTTTTTTATGAATGATCCCTAAAGCCCTGGTCACATAGCACTAATGAAGCCAAAACGAAACAAGAAATCTGGACTTACCTTGACTTTCAGAGACATCATTTAACCATCGTCCACCTTCATTCCTGTACCTGGCGCTTCGTCAAAATTTTCAAACTGTTGAAAAATGTGAACAAACCCTGACGACAATCTCAATTTGTCCGTATTTCATTTTGCTTTCTGTCTTGGCGGTTCCTCATCGTTTGCGTAGTTCCCGTACCGTCAGCATTCCGTTTGTCGTCCAACTTTGTCCAACGTCCCAAGTCCAACGTCTTGCACGAACATTGACGATATCTGAACGGATCAATAACTAAAGATTCGACGAGCTGAATGTGACTCGTCCATGTGTTGGACAAAAAGCAACGTTTTCATACAGAAAAAATAGCGGCAAGAACATTTGATCACCTACTTTAACTATTTACGCACGTTGCAGCCGTCTCTAGCTGCAATGTGCGTGTGTGCACACGTTGTTGTAGTGAAAACAAAACTGTTGTCAACACAACGCAGCTGCAGGTGGCTGTGGAGAGCACAGACTCGCTGCAAAAATGATCACAGCGTCAAGGTCGGTGTTCGCTTTGTTTTTCTTTTGTTAGTTTCGGTTTTGTTTCAGTCTTTTCTGTGCTCTGCACTCACAGGCTTTTCAGTGATTGGAGAAGTGCCTGCTCATTTGTCCACTTTTTCTGGATGATTTGTGGCTTTGTGACTTTTTTTCCTTTGTTCAGCAAACACCGTGTGCTGTGTGACCAGGGCTTAAGGGAGTTTTTTTCCTCACTGCTGTCAGCAGTGTGCTTGCTCAGGGGATGGTTAAAGTTAGACCTTACTCTTGTGAAGTGCCATGGGGCGACTTGTGCTGTGATTTGGTGCTGTATAAATGAATTTAATTAAATTGCGTTAAATTTATGTGTTTGTGAAATGTTACCACTACCAACCACTACCCAGCAATCTTAGAGCCAGATATGAGCATGATTGCATGTTTATATTGGATATTTATTTCCTTGAGTATTGAAATTTATAAAATGACAAGGAATTGTTTTGATGCTGTATAGCAGGGGTCGGCAACCTTTTTGGCTGAGAGAGCCATGAAAGCGTCATATTTCAAAATGTATTTCCATGAGAGCCATATATTATTTTTTGACACTAAATACCACGGAATGCGTGCATTTTAGAGTAAGACTAACAATTTTAGAGCATAATAAACCTCTGAAGCTAATCAATAATAAATAAAGTACTTCTTACCTTTAATGCGACTTCTGGTGCTGCATAGTTTTGCTAATGGCTTTGATGTCCGGTTGATACGTGATGAGGTTAAGCTTCATGCATGCGTTGAGGCTTCCATCCGTTAAACGTGATCATAGGTTGGTTTTAATGTTTTTTAGATGTGAGAAAGACTGCTCACATGCATACGAAGAGCCAAACAGGGTCAGTACGGCAATACTCACACGCTGCAGTGTACGGTATGTGACTGGAAGCGCGTTCCAAGTTTTTACAATCAGCTGGTCTGCTGGTTGAAGTTTTTTCATTTCTGTCCACTTGTGTTTGCTCGCCAGCTCTGCTTGCTGTCGTGCAAGTCCCTCCAAGTCTTCATTAAGTGTCTTGAACTTATTTACCCACATTTGTGAGGCCTTCAGATCAGCAACTTCGATCTCAAAATCTCTGATGGAGACACCAGGAATGTAAATCAGGTCGGCTTTGTCCACTTCACACTCGTGTGGATGAGTGATGAACTTAAAAAGACGAGTATGCTCACGAAATTCTCCAAAGCGAGCTTTGAATGACTGCAGGAGATCAGATGTGAAGCCAGCCAGCTGCTGGATATCAAGATGTTGAGTGGGGTCACTTGCTGCACATGCATCTTTAAATTCTCGCAGTTTTTCGAAGTGGAGTAAACGATCCGTTTCAATGTCCTTAATGAAGAGTTCCAGTTTGTTTTCAAATGGAAACACTGCTTGCTGAAGGGTTAAGACTGTGTTTCCAACACCTTGCATTTTAACATTGAGCTGGTTCAGATGTTCAGTCATGTCAACAAGATAGAAGAACTTCAGGAGCCACTCGGGGTTGGCTAGCTCAGGATGCTCAACATTTTTCATTTCGAGAAAAGTCCGGATTTCACTCAGGCAAGCCGCAAAACGGCTGAGCACCTTCCCTCTCGACAGCCAACGCACATTGCTGTGCAAAAGCAGACCGGGATAACTATTCCCAACTTCATCCAACAGTGTTTTAAATTGGCGATCATTTAAAGCTCGGGCAGCAATGAAGTTGACCACCTGAATGACCAGCAACATCACTCACCAAGCTGCTCGCCACACATTTGAGCACAAAGTGCCTCCTGATGTAGAATGCAATGAAAACTTAAGATGGGTCTATTTTCATGTTCACGAAGAAGCGCTACAAATCCTTTGTTTTTCCCCACCATACAAGGAGCGCCATCAGTACACACCGAAATAAGTTTATCCATCCGTAGCTTTTTTCATTAGCAAACTCGATGAAAGACTTGAATAAATCCTCCCCTCTTGTAGTCCCTTTCATTGGCAAAACAGCCAGACTTTCCTCACGGAGTGTGTCACTGACAGCATACCTGGCAATGATGCTGAACTGGGATAAGTGGCTTACGTCTGTTGACTCATCCAAAGCGAGGGAAAATAATGGCGCTGCATTTATATCCTTCACTTGTGTTTCCTCCACTTGATTTGCCATCATGATGGTACGATCGTGAACAGTTTTTGCTGACAGAGGCATGTCTTTGATTCGTCTGATTATCTTATCTTTATCTGAAAAGTCATCAAAAAGTTCATTGGCGACGTCAAGCATGAATGCTTTGGCATACTCGCCATCGGTGAAAGGCTTTCCGTTCCTCACTATTGCTAAAGAACCAGCAAAGCTAGCGGAATTCCAATCACCTTGCTGGGTCCACACACGGAGTTGCTGTTGACTAGCTTGCACACTGCACAGTAGCTCTTGGTAGGCCTTCTTCCTGCTGTCCCCCACCGGATATTTCAATGCAAATGTAGCATGGCGTGTGTCGAAGTGCCGCTTTATATTGGACCGTTTCATCGAAGAAATTTTATCATTGCAAATTAAGCACACCACAGAACCTGCTCTCTCCACAAAGGCGAATTCCTCTGCCCATTCCGGCTGAAATTTACGGTACTCTTCATCGTTTTTTTTTCTTTTAGCCATGTTCTTCGTCTAAAGGGTTTGCTCTACAAAAGCTAGCTTTAAACAGAAGAAACAAAATGGAGGGAAGTTTACTTCTTGACCTCACACTGACCTGTGTAGGTAACACATTATCCAATAAAATTAGAGTTTTGATGTTGGACCTGCCTGTAACATCAAGGACAGCTGTGATTGGCTCTAGCCACACACAACCTTCAACAGGTGCGGTAGAAAACAGGTGGATTAAAATGCACGATGTGTGTGTTTTTTTTTTTAAGGATTTCTCCGCGAGCCAGATGCAGTCATCAAAAGAGCCATATATGGCTCTAGAGCCATAGGTTGCCGACCCCTGCTGTATAGTATCACAGCATTTTAATCAGTGCCATAAATGTATGGAAATTCAATACCAGCCATATGTATCTTACTGGAGTAGGTTGTTGTCAAAAACTGAGGGACCGTGCCAGAAGGAGACTAGTGAGGGAAGTCACCAAGACCCTCATCATCACAATTCTGAAGGAGTTAGCGACTTATAGTGGCTTTGATTGTACATCACCACTTCATGCTGGAGTGATCTCTGCTCCCCTCCACAGCATGTCTTTTTCCTGGTTCTCTCCCTCAGCCCCAACCAGTCCCAGCAGAAGACTGCCCCTCCCTGAGCCTGGTTCTGCTGGAGGTTTCTTCCTGTTAAAAGGGAGTTTTTCCTTCCCACTGTCACCAAGTGCTTGCTCACAGGGGGTCGTTTTGACCATTGGGGTTTTTACGTAATTATTGTATGGCCTTGCCTTACAATATAAAGCGCCTTGGGGCAACTGTTTGTTGTGATTTGGCGCTATATAAATAAAATTGATTGATTGATTGAAACACAGAAGGATTTTCTTCAAAAGTAAACTTGAAATTTTAGACAGTTTGCCAGAGGACACATGGGACACTGAAATCTAGATTCTATCTGTTTTCTTGCATTAAAGTCCTTCTCTGTTACACTCCAGAGTACGTGTGTGTGTGTGTACTTGATGCTGTTATTCGCCTTTGTTTTAAAATGTCATGAAGGGGCATCACAGTCAGTGTGGAGTTTTTTCAGGGGAAATCAGTGTTTGTTCGAGCAATAAGTGAGGGAAGTCAATGTTAAGTGAAGAGATGAAGAAGGGAATGCAGAGGAGTGTGGAGTAAATAAAAATGTCAGGAAAAGAGGTTGTCTGCTTCCCTCCTGTGACCCCAAGCAAAAAAAAAGGGCAGCATTTTGTTGTCTCCCCCCCCATTCTACTATGAGCAAGTGAAAAGTCACAGACGAAGCCCTTTGCTAATTCATGACACCATGCTTGAGTCAAGTGTCAGTGTTTTCCTCATGCGGGGCTTTATTTTGGAGCACAGACATCTGTGTTGTCATGCACGGACACTGTCTAGGACTAGCCTGTCCTCCCACTATAAATTTTCCTGCCATGTTGAGTGACTTTACTCTGACTGCTTGTCCGTCTGTGGCTCTGACTGTCAAAGCTAAATCTGTGAAGTTTGAGCCTGACAGTGAGGAAGAGTGAAGCAGAGAGATATAATGAGCAGAAATATAAGTAATCCATTTTGCGTGACTTATATTATGGGTTTCACCCTCTGTAGTACATGATTCGTCTTTATGATTCATGGTGTGTTGTCCACGACAACCTCATTGTCTGTCACATCATATTGTACCCCATCTGTTTCCTTTTTAATCAATGCCAACTTTTCCCACATTTGTTATTGAGATGGTTTTAGTGACTCACTTCAGTGTGGGTGAAAAGTGTAGATCTAACTATCGCCAAAGAAGTGGGATCTTCTCTAGCTTAAATCCTTCGCTGTTCTGCACTTAAAACAAAAATTGGTATTCTTGTCATTGGTTAGTGGAGAAGCAAGCTCTGTATTTTCTCAGCAGCCTGCCTCAAAAGCTGCTGCTGCTCTTTTAGTGGTTCTGCAGACTGTATAATTTGGCACACGGGGTAAAGATATCTTTAAGTTACAGGTAAATACACTTTCAAAGTGGTACCTATTCTGCATTTATTAAAACTAAAATCATAAGGCGTTTTCGTGTCCTCTTTTCTGGATAGATCTTCAAATGAGTATATTGATATTGAGAAGTATTTTGCCCTGATCTTCTACCCGGCGCAAAGCAGCATAGAGTGTGACGTAAGTGTCATTACTATAATGACAGTGGATGTAACATATGATCCTAATGCAGAGAACAAAATGTAAGGTGAGTCGAAAGTTATTTAATCAAGTTTAAGGTCAAAACACATTCGAACAATCCACGTCACAACAGTGTTTATAAGGGCTAAGTAAAAGCAATTTCTATAGAAAGGCAAAAAGAAAGGCAAAAAGCAGTCAGTTCAGGAAAACTAAATCTCCAGGAGGCAGGCAATAAAGACAAGGACAAACAGGAACAAACACTGGTCAGCATAGAGGAGTCACTAGGAGAACATAATATGTTGGTTGTCACAGTGGAGCCTACATTGTACTGGAACAGTGGAACATGAGACATGGGTTTAAATACACTAAGGAAACAAGAACAAACAGGTGTGCTAAAAGACTGTAAAGCACTTGAAAAGAGATGAGGGAAGGTGATTTCAAAATAAAACGAATTGAGGTGCAGAGACAAAAAGAAAAAACAAAAACATGACAATTGCTAGATTCTACTTGATGCAGTTGGGATTTTTACACCCAATGTCCATGTCATCTAAGGGGACCCTGGTCCTCGAGGACCCCTGACCTGGAAATTCCATCTCACCCTGCTCTGCCAAAAGCTAGTTAGCTGATTCAAATGTGCTCCGTCAATCAAGAGCTTACAAACAGCTGAATGAACTAATCAACATTTGGTAAAGCAGGTAGAGATGGAAAATGTGCAGGTCATGGGGTCCCAGAGGACTAGGGTTGGGAACCACTGCTCTAAATCATAAAAACACTTGTACTCAGTGAGGTGGTCAGAGCTGGTGCACTGATATCATCTGTCACTAGAAAGGTTTTCTCATGGTCCACCAAAACTCACATCTAAATTCTAGCGCTCTCTGGTGCCGTATAAACAGTGCAATACTCAGATGCACCTAACATAAGCATAGGGTGACCATACCTTGACTACAGAAAAACCAGGGCACTCGGCCGGGCAATGAAATACTCAAAGTTTGCTCAAAGATACCTTATGATTTCAATACAATTAAAGTATGCTTCCTCTGTATTGATAGAAAATTTAAAATACTGTCTATAACCAAAGATACAAATTCAGATTGGCTTCTTAGAGAAACCAGGACATGTCCTGGGAAAACAGGATGTTTGGTCACCCTACATAAGCAGGTTCACAACACGTACATCCTGCTTGCCAGCACATATCATCACAAGTCACCAGCAATCATGTTTTAGTATTAAGGTGTATTATGGACACTCTACTGGTGGGGGAGGAACAGCAGAGGTATAATGGGAAAAAAAAACCAGAGAGCAGGCACACCCTCCCCAACCACCCCACCCCTTCTCTCTCTTTCTCTCTCTCTCTCTCTCTGTCTGTTTCCCACTCCATGCACACATACCTGTGTGTTCAGATAACACATATGCATATGTATATCAGTATGCAGTCATGTTCAAAGCAGTTGTGCCTACATGACGTTTTTACATGACATGTTTGGCATTAACGTCTGTGAAAATTAAAGCAAAGCCTATTATCTCATCCCTTTCAGGTGAGTAACACAACATTTTCTGTGTAAAATACACAATAAAAGTGAAAGGAAAACAATAATTAAACATAAGTAAACACTCATGAAAAACTACAAAACCTCACCTTGTTGCTGTATTGCTTCATCTCAGGGAGCTTAGGTGGTCACTGTCTGCTGTGTGCTCTGACAGGTCAGCACTAATCCATTAACTTGCGGGGAATCCTTACACTTGTGTCTGTTTTGTCTGATACTGCAGCACCGTGCATCTGGTGGACTCCAGTTTAAATTGAAAGACAGTTTTGGTTGTTATTATTTTTGGACTACCACATGCCCATGCATGATGAATACATGAAGTCCAACCCCACTGCACCCAGTACCCAGCTTTGCAAAAGTGTTTCTTGCTGTTTCAAAAGAAACATTTGATGAGTCTATCTCCAAATGGATTTGTGCAACTGTGCAACTTGTGTGCAACTTTTTGTGTCAGGATATGGTTCTACATATGGTCCTACAGAGGCTGAAACTAATGAGGTTGGTGAATGATTTATTAATGGCTGTGGATGTGGATTACAATTTTGTGTTACTGTTGCTTGATTTGAATGCAGCTTTTGATACAGTTGATCAAAGTATTTTGTTGGAGAGAACTGAGAAGTATTTCAGTATTTCTGGATGCGTGCTTTCATGTCAGTGATCACACTTGGGACAACTACAGTTAGTTTATTATAATAACAACATCAGACTTCTCAAAAATGAATAATGGGGTACCTCAGCATTCCGTTCTGGGCCCACTATTATTCTCTATGTTGCACCTCTTTGTCAAATTAACCATGGAATTAAATTTTATTGCTACACTGATGATCTGAGATGTATGTACCTGTCTATGATTGCCCTGCCAGATTGTGACATCTTTATGATCAGTTAACATTGTCTCTGGGTGACTGTGTGATCATTGCAGTTCAAGAATCTTGGTGTGATCTTTGGTCCAAGGTTGTAGTTTGATTTACACATTAAAGAGGTCATCGGGATGGCCCATTTTCATTGTGAAATATTGCAGTGATTAGACCAACCCAGTCTCACGCTTTTTTTGTGCTCCCATCACGAAATGAGTCACATTTTTGTGACAGTTTTTAAAATTTTACTATTTCTAGTAAAACCCTTCCCCTAACCATAACCTACCCCTCTCCCTAACCCTAACTACAACCCCCCTATATGAATAAAGCTATTCTTCTTCTTATTATTCTTCTGCTTATTATTGTATGTTACTTTTGCATCAGTCTTGATGTAGTGGTAGTAGATGGATACTTGGACGACAGTCTATTGCTTAACCATAGAAAGTTGTGTAGACATGACAGATGGATGTAAACTTGAGTGTACTTGAGAACTTCTGGATTTTAAAATATGCTGTGACCCTTCATTTTTTGTTCACTCTTTGAAGTGTGTTATTTATGGTGAGAATGGATGCTGTCAAGTCATATTTATATTGAGTCCACAGAATAGTGCCTGTCGGTCTTAAAGTTCAAAGAGCTTTTGAAACAGCAGGCTCTGTTTTCCTCGTCTCCTTCTGTCAAGCTATCTGTCAGGGATGAGATGTGGTTTGAAAAGGACACGGACAAGGACGACAGAGCGAGGATGTGTTTCAGTCGACACTTTTACTATGCACTGTGCATGCCCTGGGCAGCTGTTTAGTCATAATCTGATGTGCATATCCTTTTTCTCATGATAAGGTAACACCTTGACCATGCAGCTGAAGAAACTATAAAAAGACTGACATGAGTGCACAAAATATTCTCGTAGAATCACCCCTCTAGTCACTGAAGTGTATGGTTGGATAACAGAAGTAGGAATGTGGTGTTTGTGCCCAGGCAGGAGGAAAAGTCAGTGAAGAGCAGCCAAGTAAAACGCTAACTCAAGCTTTTTACAAACAAGTTCACTTCTCTAAGATATGATCACACTTTCATACTTTCAATAAATATAAATATACCATATTTTCTGGAGTATAATTTGTTGATTTTCATATTGTTTTGGGAGGTCCTGCAACCTATAGTCCAGTAAAAAAAACAAAAAAACAAAAAATAAAACATAACTATTTACACTCACTGGCAACTTTATTAGGAACACCTTCCTAGTTCCAGCTTGGACCCTCTTTTGCCTTCAGAACTGCCTTAATGCTTCGTCGCATAGATTCAACAAGGTGTTGGAAACATTCCTCAGAGATGTTGGTCCATACTGATATGATAGCATCACACAGTCACCCATTCAACCAGTCTGCCCATTCTCCTCTGACATCTGACATCAGTAAGGCATTTCCGTCTACACAACCGCCACTCACTGGATATCTTCTCTTTTTTGGACCATTCTCTGTAAACCCCAGAGATGGATGTGTGTGAAAATCCTGGTAGATCAGCAGGTTCTGAAATACTCAGACCAGCCCTTCTGGCACCAACAACCATGCCACGTTCAAAGTCACTTAAATCCTTACGAATTCTTCCCTGTTCCGATGCTCGGTTTGAACTTCAGCAAGTCGTCTTCACCACATCTAGATGCCTAAATGCATTGAGTTGCTGTCATGTGATTGGCTGTTTAGCTATTTGTGTTAACAAGCAGTGGAACAGGTGGACCTAATAAAGTGAACAATGAGTTTATATAGGACAAATGCAACTATTTATATTGTACATTCATAGAAAAATAAATGGCAATAACAAAAGTACACTGCAACAATGCACAAAAATTCCAAATAAAGGAGTCACAATACAACAAAAAAGGTGCCACTTATTCTTCAGTGTGACTTACTGTATACTCTGGAAAATACAGTACTTTAATTCTGTGTCACTGTTTATGGTTTGAACAACAATTCTGACAGTGTTTCAGACAATATCCTGCACCAGTATTTGTAGTGGATATTTAGGACACCCCACTGAACTAAAGATTCAGCAATCTGACGGTTCCCTTTCAAAATGATTTGGAGTGCAAAAATTTACACTATAGCGTACTGCTGCTTTTGATTTTAAGGTCAGTTTCAAATTTGTATAGTTCAATACAGGAATCATTCTTCTAATACAGCATAACACTGCAACTACAAATCCTGAAAGTGAAGATTTGAATGCAGAACCATACTCCAAATGGCCAGATTTTGATTTTAGAAGGTTTCTAACTTGTGCATTGAAATTCAGTTAATCATTTATCATCATATCTCAATTTGAATCTAGACATCATTACATTTAATTTGTCTGCATAACATATACATGGGGATCACTGTATGGTGATACAGACCATAGAAATAGTGCTGAGCTGCAGTAATCAGGTATGCTGTCTGTTTCTTTGCAGGTGCAGAAGAAAAAAAAAATGCTTCCCCCAGTTTAATAACCTTCTCGTCCAAACTATAAAAAGCTTCTGCATTTATCCACTTTAACTTGCTGATAAAATGGAATTGCATTTTTTTGTAACTCGATTTACTAGACTTTAGCTCAGAGTGGAATTGTGTCATGTGTAATTTGGGCAGATACCAAGGACTTACAGGCAGCTGCAGATACGTAGAATGCAAATATTCTCTGATGAGTTGCTTATTTCACAGTGACAATTTTATGCACATGTGACAGCTTGAGGAAGGAAGGGACATGTCAAATGTCTTCTGTTCTTTTGTCACCATACCAAGTTTGGTGTTGCTTGCTTAATTACTGTGGCTGAGCATAGCGAACATATATGCACAGACACAGTCAGCTTTATACGTATATTAGATAAACATCCAAAGACTTTCTTGCTTCTTCTTCTTTGTTCGAGTTCCTTGGCAGATTGCAACCCAGCACGGTGCATTACCGCCACCTACTGAGGCGGAGGTGTTCATGAACCAAGACTGTTCGAAAAGTGATTCATTTTTTGTTCAAAAATATGTTATTAAACCAAGTTGTTCGTGAACCGAGTTGTTCTTAAACCGAGGATCCACTTAGTCCAAAAATTCCCCTGTTTTTACAGGAAAAAGTTGCCACCTGTGGCTGGCAGAATAATTATGTAAAAAATACAGTAAAATATGTAAAGAGTAAGTCCCTTTGGCTGTTCCCTTGTTTGCACTCTGGGTCGCCACAGCAAATCCGAGGTGGATCCGCATGTTGAATTGGCACAGGTTTTACGCCGGATGCCCTTCCTGACGCAACTCCACATTACATGGAGAAAATGTGTCAGGGGTGGGGTTTGAACCAGGAACCTTCTGCACTGAAGCCACGTGCATACCACTTGGCCACCACAGCAAAATAAAATATGTAAATACTTTTGGAAACAAAACAAAACAAAATGCAATAAATTTGGCGGTATGAAAGTGTTGTAATTTGCAAAATATTAATAACAGGAGAATGGGGTATGGGCAGCCTTTAACCAGTAATATTGAGTTTGGGACTACGCAGTCTCACACCCAAGTATTTTGACGCAAATGGCTCATTTTGACCAAACGTCAAGTTGGGGACACCTGAAGCATAACTGTCTGGCAAGCAGGGAAACGCTAAGCTTACCCTTAACTCAAACCCTAACCATATTCTGAAACATAACCTTAATCATAAGACAACACAGATGAATGTTCCATGATGACCCGTCAGTGAAGCAGATAGCTCCATGCATTTTCAGAGAGAACTGATGCAGCTGTCAAAACATGTCATCTCCCCACCCGTCACTAAATATCGCAACAGGGTCCCTAACTCGTCACATGGTGACAGAAAAGGGCACTGACCAAGTGTAAAATATGATGAATTGGAGAATGCGTTATGTGGGAAACAAGCACACTAAATGCTTGTGCCACTATTCTGTCACATGGTGTTAATAGTCTAAAAATGTAATGAACTGTAAAATTAGTTTCAGACATGATTTCTCTCAGAACTCCTCACATTGACATACTTTGTAGAAATACAAGTCGAGTGTACTTATGTCATGAACCTGCTTATGTAAGGTGCATCTGAATGTAAATACCAGAAATCTGTGCTAAATTGATGTACCTTGTTAATGTGTTGTCTCGGACTAGTGCTGACCTCCAAGTCCTCAATTAACGGCACACTTATTCGCACTCTCAGTATTCCATTTTTGTTCATGCTTTAGTTCATGTTTCACAAACTAACACTAGTTGTTTGTGTTTCATGCACTCTGTCCTGCTAACAGGGTGTGCACTCTGATCTTTCCTCTCAAACAAACCCTCAGCAACCAAATGAGATTAAGGGGACTTTGGAAGACCTCTAATATGAACGCTCAGCAGGAACATTGGGATATGCAAAGATTTACCAACCATATGGTACATGTTAAGTGTGTGTGACCCTTAGCCTGTGACATCAGCACAAATCACCCACTGTATATTTGAGGCATAAAATCAATGCATTCATTTTCTAACCCAATTTTTTCCAGTTAAGGGTCCCTCAGCAGTCACTGGGCATACACCCTGGACAGGCTGCCAGTCTATTGCAGGGCAAGCAAATATAGACAGAGAAGCGCATTCACACTGTCACACCTACAATCAATTTAGAGTCCCAATTCACCTAAATTGCATGTATTTGGAATTGGGAGGAAGCTGGAACACCCATAGCAAAACTAGATAATATTAATAAAACCAAACATACGATGCTAGATCTTCTGGTCTTGCACCTTCCAGCACTGAAAAATATTAGTCTCCAGCTATGCTAGTAGAATAATATACTATTGTAATAGCATACTATGCAGGCATACAATGTATATATCAGAATACATTAGGATAGGTATTAGTACATCCATACAGCACCCCATGTACAAAAGTGGACATATTATAAGTGCAAATGGATCCCTAATTTGTTGTGTTCTTCCACATCTATGGTGACGTAAGCACTGTTGGGATAAATTGTAACACTTTTAAGAACTGTGTGTTTGTCTGTCTATATGTGTTCCTCTGTGATAGACTGGCGGCCTGCCCAGGGTGTATATGTGTTGACCCTGTGATAGACTGGCGGCCTGCCCAGGGTGTACTCTGCCTCTTGCCCAATAATCATTGGGATAGGCTCCAACTCCCTCATAATCCTTAACTGGAGTAAATCAGTTTAGAAAATTGATGAATAGATGTACGTCCGCTTACTTTAACACATGCCAGACATTGTGCATTTCCAGTGTTAATTGGGACATTGGTGGAAGAGAAAAACACTACATTACTATACATTGCCATTATACTCAAGACCTCTATTAAAGAGCGTGAAAGGTGGGGTACACTTTGGAGATATGGCACTGTTGTTGAGGTGAAATAAGGTGTGGACTGGGGTATAAGGTCGGCCATTTGTGCTGCTTGTGACATCTGCTCCACAACTTCAGTATTGTAGACACGTTGACACAGAGTGCCACTGTAACATTCCACCAATGAACAAGATAGTTGTCTTTTATTTGGTAGTATATTATGTAAAAGTTTGAATGAATTTTTTTGATGGGGTGACTGAAATTCTTGGGGTGGCTAGAGCTCCATCTGCACCCCCTCCTCCTTTTTGATCTGTACATTCCATTTTTTTTTTAAAGATTAAACTGCGTGTGACAGTCATGACCTTGCACCATTGTGCTTCAGTGCTCTTGACAACGTGTAGGCAAGACATAAACACAGTGGGAATTAAACCTTGACTTTCTGCCTTTATTTGATTTTACAAAGACTGCATCTGCACATCGCTCATTGTCAGTTTTGTCTCTGTCCCTCGATAGGTCACTTAAACTGTCACCTCCTCATCTTCCTTAAGGCTAGAAGACTCACACGCTTTCGAAAGTTTGCATGCATGTGTGTGTATGTACTTGTCTTTGGTGTAGGGCAATTCAGGGTGCATTTAGCACTGAGCAAATAGCAGCAGGAGCAGTTTGGTCAGCTGTGATTAGCTGTACAGAAGCTGAAGCATTGAAGGTGACTACAGCGGCGATGCTAATGCCTGTGAATGTCACTGAAGCCAGGACACAAAGTTTACTCTAAATTTAGTGTCTTTCCCTCTGGAAACTTAATATTCAAAGACTTTCCCTGGAAGATCTTTTAGGGATATATTCCGCTGATGGCATGCACACAGTCACCACCAGCACATACACACAAGCACACATGCACGCCTAATAGATGCACATTCAGAAGGTCAAGTATCCACTGCATTAATCTTTCTCTCTTCCTTAACAGGGGTGATTTACACTGCCGGTATCCTGGACTGTGAGACCAAAGATTCCTATTGGATAACCATCTATGCAACAGACAGAGGGGTTACACCGCTGTCAGCTTCTATTGAGGTTTTTATTCAGGTACTCACTCTGCTGTCACCATTCACGCTAACCTATTGATGCATAAGAGGGCTTTTGCACATGTATTGAGAGATTCATGAAAATATGAAGTGCCCACTTTGCAAAGTAAAAATTCAAAGTAAAAACACTTCTGGCCCAACAGTGCTCTGTTTCCTGACCTTATCTCATTTGAAGGATGGACATAAAAAAATTCAAATTTTAAAGAAAAGTTTAATTGTATCTCCATCTCCTCCCCACCTGCAACTTGGGGTTGAAAAAAATTGATGTAATTATATGGGACAAACCAGACTGATAAGACTTGTGTATTAAACAGTGGATCCCTATGGCCCCTCCTATGCTTGGCTAATTGAGCTCAGGATGGCGTGGGGAAGGCATGGTGCACACACTGATTCTTTCTGTGCTTGTACCCAACATATATTGAGGCTGTACCAGGGTGCCCTGAGCACATCTGCTTTGATTTCACTGCAACTCTGCATTGAAATTTATGTCATTATTACCTTGAAAACAACTCACTGTGACAATAAATCTGTGTTTTGGGGCATAAAAAAAATTAGCCTTTGCACATTGAAAATCTGTGTTAAAGTAACAGACATGAATACATCAATGGAAGGACCCTTGAGTATATTACTAAAATTACTATGAACCTGTCCATACCTCAATTTTAACATGATAAATCAGTTGAGTTAAAGTTATTTCACTGCTGCTTCCGTGTCTTCAAACGCTCAGAAATGTTCAAAGGTTGGTGCGAGTCTCTTGTGAGATTAGTCACTGGAATGCTAACTTTTCCTGTGATTTTAAACAAAATCATCATGTGCAATAGTGGTCACTGGTATAATGGATTTTAACTTTATGTTCAGTTCACAATTTGTTAATACTGTCCTGCCGGTTCAGAACAGGAAAGTTGTGGTATTTATGCTGTTAACAACAGCTGGCTGCTTCTTCTTTTCTATGCTGCACGTTCTGCTACTGTATGTGGTGCTGCCCTCAGTAGAGAACAAAAGGCTAGTAGAGGCAGCACCCACATGCAGCAGCATAGTAGTAAAAACCTGAAGAAGGTCCCTGGATTTTCATGAAATATGTATGTGAAGGTAAGCATTGTTACTTTTGGCTTATTGTAATTCATCAATAACAATGAATGTCCACATTAAACAAAGAATTCTATCGGATTACATCCTGTTGCACTGAAATGAATTGCACTGAATGAGAACATATCATTCGAGAATTGTATTGGAGCCCCTGTATCTTGATACATATCATGTGTAACCACATCGCGCAGCTGCTCGCACTGTGTTCCAGCGTCCACGAACCGGTGCAGCGGCATCGTGCACGCCTGCCCATTGATGCAATGTTTTCATGTTTCTCTCATACGAGCTGTTCCGCCATGAGTCGCAATGAGTTGTACTTATTCATACTATGTGTGAAGAGGTCCTGAGGCGGGACTGTTCGGTCTGCGACACCTTCTAGTCAATGCAAGTAGTTTTACAATAAGAGTTGATTTTACACTATGTTGAGTTGATTTATCCCCGTGGTAGAGTAAATTTTACTCTGTTTAGACTGGGACCAAATGTTATCCCAGCAGAGTAAATTTTACTCATCAAAATTTCCTGTGTACAAGCTATCCAGCCATATGGATGCTGCCATGTAGTGTCACATCCACAGAAGCCTTATGAAGGTACAGTAAAGGTGTTGCTCTAAAATATTAAACATGCAACAACATATGCAACCTATGAATAATAAGTGATTTCCTGGCTTACTTGTACCTATTATCCTGCAATTATACACTGATATCACTGTTACAACTCTGGTCACTCCTTTGGGAAGCATTCAACCATGCATACATAAAAGGAAGAATATTTTAATGTTTCAGGGTACTCAGGTGTGGTAGTGTGATAGGTCGTTTCACTCACAGCGCAATGAAACGCCAACTAAAATAGGGAGATTAATCAGGCACAGGTGCTCCTCATTCTCCGGCTGCTCCTTCCAGGCTCTCTGTCTGCCTCCCAGCTGACACTAAATCAACGTTCTGTTTGCCATAAATATTCCAGATCTGTGCAGGAGAAGGGGAATTAATTTGCAATGCATTTAAAGTGTGACATCTATGACATTTTCTGGTAAATAAATTTCCATGCTGTGATTAATAGTAGATGACAATGGTCCTAGTCTGACATGTTCCTGTCAGGTTTTGGTAATTAAGAAAGAGAGTGACATCAGTGCACAATTAAGCAATAGCTTTGATATACATACATACATACACACATACCTACATCTTTTCTCTCCCAGGTAGAGGATGTCAATGACAACGCTCCCCTCACCTCAGATCCGATCTATCACCCAGTCATCATGGAGAACTCACCAAAGGATGTGTCAGTCATCCGTATCCAGGCGCAGGACCCTGACTTGACTGCTATGCCCAGCACTCTGAGTTATCGCATTACTGCTGGAAACCCACAGAATTTCTTCTCCATCAACCCCAAAATAGGTGAGACTCAAAATTAAGTTGTCTGTGCAGCAGAATTGCCTGTACTGTGTAGTGTGGTCAGTGATGCCGGTAACGCGTTACTTAGTAACGCGTTACTTAGTAATGTGTTACTCTACTCTAACCACTTTTTTTAGTAACGAGTAATCTAACGCGTTAATCTTTCCAAATCAGTAATCAGATTAAAGTTACTTCTCCAAGTCACTGTGCGTTACTATTATTTTTACATTGTGGGTCGATAGCAGCATTAAACTTGGTCCGTGGGCAGGAGGTCGGGGTTCGACTGAACTGCCCACTTTAAGCGAGCTGTGAGCTTTTCATCCGCGGTTTTCTGCAACAGCTACGACTCGTCCTCACCTCTTAAAGCATGGTGACAACAGCACACCTGCACTGAGCTTTACAAAGACATTTTTTATGCTTTTTTTTCTCCGAGCCGCTCCGTATCTGCTGCTAAAAACAGCTGATCCTCCGCGACGCGTCAACAACTAACACTATTTTCCACTCAAATGCACCTAAACTCTCTTTCTGAGGACCACATGATGTGAAAACTCAATAAAACTTTACCTGTAAACCTGGTCATGTTTTCTGCATAAATAAATGTTATCCATTCTTTGTGCTCAAACGCCAAAGCAGGGGCGAATCCAGATGGAATGGAGGCGTGGGGCAAGGATGTGCCCCCCCACAACACCCCTAGATTAAAGATCCAGTTTTGAAGCCGTTTTTTTACTACAACTACTAATACTACTTAAAATATTAATAATTTCAACAAGTAAAATGTTTAGAGAGAATTTAAATGTTAGAAAAATGTTAGAAAGAATTTAATAGTTACATTTATAAAAAATGAAGGTTAGAAATTGCAAGTTTTACTGTTACAGTGCTGTCAACAGTTAAATATGAGGTCAAGAAAGAGGTCTTTATTTTACTTTTTATAAAACAAGTATTTATTTTCATTGAAGTCAAGAAAGGGTGACTATAAAGTGAGTTTTGGCAAAACAAGTATCATTGTCACGTTGAGGTGGCAGAGGGTTGTTGTCGGCAGCTGGGAAAAGTAACTAAAAAAGTAACTAGTAATCTAACTTAGTTACTTTTCCAATTGAGTAATCAGTAAAGTAACTAAGTTACTTTTTCAAGGAGTAATCAGTAATTAGTAATTGGATTACTTTTTAAAAGTAACTGTGGCAACACTGAGTGTGGTACACACTCACACTTTACAATTAGTCATACACACTTTGGAAAAGCAATAAGTTCAAACATGCTTCTTCTGATAATCTCTACACGGCTTTGAAATTACTTTCATCATTTGCCACCCACTCTGTGTTCCTTAGTACAAGTTTTTGGTACCCACATAAATTTATTGAAGGAGACTTTTGAGCCCACACTGTTAAATGTTTGTGAACAGATCAACCATTCAGGCAGCTTTTATTGAATATTACTTATTCTTTATGGTACTCTACACAGTATGCATGGAAAAATATATGGATAATTATAGGATTATGTAGGTCAGGTCTGAAAGCATGGGCTGATCTTTGATGGCAACTACCCAGGCAATATGTGGCTATATATCCTCAGTGAAGGGAGGTGACAGTCAAGAGAGTAAAGCAGTGGGCTTGTGACCAGAGAATCTGTGAATTAAATCCCTGTCAGACCATTAAATTCACTAATGACCCTTCAGCATTGTCCTTAACTCCTGAGTTGCCCCGTTTTGTAGTTGTTTGCATTGCATGGCAACACCCTGACTTTGGTGAGTGAATGTGAGACATCATTGTAAAGAAATTGGAGCATGAAAGTGGCATGCAAATGCATCCCATTTTACCAAGTCAATTTTCTTTTCCTCAACAAGAGTACATCCTTATATTTCACAAGTGATGATGAATGGAGCTGAGACGCGGGCAGTGAAAGTAGCGGAGGAAAAGTTGAGAATGCTAAGATGTTTGTGTGATATTACAGAGCTGGAGAAAATAAGAATAGGGGTGAACATATTCACTTGTGATGAAGTTTGTTGCACCAAATCAATATTACATAGGCATTTGCCTATGTAATATCACACAGACATGTCTGCCACCTGCTAGATGCTTAGTGGATGTTAGAAATGACAAACACCTGTGGTTCCGTTTATATGTAATTTGGATGCTGCCTGCTGAACACTGGGCATGCTGTGTGCTTATCAGTGCACTCTGTCCACCTTCGCCTGTCTTCATTCTCAGTGAAAGCTCACAATTACTGCTAGCAACCCTGAGGAGAAACATGTCTGCTAGGTGAGTAAATACAGTAATGTTCAGAATAACAGTAGTGCTATGTGAATAAAAAGATTAATCCAGGTTTTGAGTACAACCCCTGGCAAAAATTATGGAATCACCGGCCTCAGAGGATGTTCATTCAGTTGTTTAATTTTGTAGAAAAAAAGCAGATCACAGACATGACACAAAACTAAAGTCATTTCAAATGGCAACTTTCTGGCTTTAAGAAACACTATAAGAAATCAAGAAAAAAAGATTGTGGCAGTCAGTAACGGTTACTTTTTTAGACCAAGCAGAGGAAAAAAATATGGAATCACTCAATTCTGAGGAAAAAATTATGGAATCACCCTGTAAATTTTCATCCCCCAAATTAACACCTGCATCAAATCAGATCTACTCGTTGACACTGACCCTATGCCATGACATTGACCCTATGTGTCTTTTTGCAAGGAATGTTTTTGCAGTTTTTGCTCTATGGCAAGATGCATTATCATCTTGAAAAATGATTTCATCATCCCCAAACATCCTTTCAATTGTCCAAAATATCAACATAAACTTGTGCATTTATTGATGATGTAATGACAGCCATCTCCCCAGTGCCTTTACCTGACATGCAGCCCCATATCATCAATGACTGTGGAAATTTACATGTTCTCTTCAGGCAGTCATCTTTATAAATCTCATTGGAACGGCACCAAACAAAAGTTCCAGCATCATCACCTTGCCCAATGCAGATTCGGGATTCATCACTGAATATGACTTTCATCCAGTCAGGTGTTTAGGTGTTAATGATGCCTTTCGTTTAGCTTTTCTGTATGTAAATCCCATTTCCTTTAGGCGGTTTCTTACAGTTCGGTCACAGACGTTGACTCCAGTTTCCTCCCATTCGTTCCTCATTTGTTTTGTTGTACATTTTTCGATTTTTGAGACATATTGCTTTAAGTTTTCTGTCTTGATGCTTTGATGTCTTCCTTGGTCTACCAGTATGTTTGCCTTTAACAACCTTCCCATGTTGTTTGTATTTGGTCCAGAGTTTAGACACAGCTGACTGTGAACAACCAACATCTTTTGCAACATTGCGTGATGATTTACTCTCTTTTAAGAGTTTGATAATCCTCTCCTTTGTTTCAATTGACATCTCTCGTGTTGGAGCCATGATTCATGTCAGTCCACTTGGTGCAACAGCTCTCCAAGGTGTGTTCACTCCTTTTTAGATGCAGACTAACGAGCAGATCTGATATGATGCAGGTGTTAGTTTTGGGGATGAAAATTTACAGGGTGATTCCATAATTTTTTCCTCAGAATTGAGTGATTCCATATTTTTTTCCTCTGCTTGGTCTAAAAAAGTAACCGTTACTGACTGCCACAATCTTTTTTCTTGATTTCTTATAGTGTTTCTTAAAGCCAGAAAGTTGCCATTTGAAATGACTTTAGTTTTGTGTCATGTCTGTGATCTGCTTTTTTTCTACAAAATTAAACAACTGAATGAACATCCTCCGAGGCCGATGATTCCATAATTTTTGCCAGGGGTTGTATATTTCTTATTGTTACATGGGAAACAAGGTACCAGTAGATTCAGTAGATTCTTACAAATCCAACAAGACCAAGCATTCATGATATGCACACTCTTAAGGCTATGACATTGGGCTGTTAGTAAAAAAAAGTAGAAAAGGGGGTGTTCACAATAATAGTAGTGTGGCATTTAGTCAGTGAGTTCGTCAATTTTGGGGAACAAATAGGTTTGAATCAGGTGTCCCCTATTTAAGGATGAAGCCAGCACCTGTTGAACATGCTTTTCTCTTTGAAACCCTGAGGAAAATGGGACGTTCAAGACATTGTTCCGAAGAACAGAGTAGTTTGATTAAAAAGTTGATTTGAGAGGGGAAAACCTATACGCAGGTGCAAAACATCATAGGCTGTTCATCTACAATGATCTCCAATGCTTTAAAATGGACAAAAAAACCAGAGACGCGTGGAAGAAAACGGTAAACAACCATCAAAATGGATAGAAGAATAACCAGAATGGCAAAGGCTCACCCATTGACAGTGTTGGGGAAAGTAACTTTGGAAAGTTACTTCATTAGTTAATCTATACAGTTATATTTTACAGTTACTTCTTACATTTACTTCATTAGCAGCTGCGGACACCTTGTCGGCAGCTGCTGAATGTAATTAATAAAGTTACTCATAATCTAATTTGGTTATTTTTAAGATTTAGTACTCAGAAAAGTAACTATTAGTTACTTTGCTGATTAGTTACTTTTCTGATTGCTCAATCTTACGAGTAACCAACTTAGATTACTCGTTACCTTATTAGTTACATTACTTATTAGTTGCAAGTTTTCTGCAGATTCTAATAAAGTAATTGCATAAAGCTGCTAATGAAGTAACTGCATAAAGCACCTGTATAAAGCAACTAAAAAAGTAACTAAAAAAGTAACTTGTCAAAGTTACTTTCCACAACACTGCCCATTGATCAGCTCCAGGATGATCAAAGACAGTCTGGAATTACCTGTAAGTGCTGTGACAGTTAGAAGGCACCTGTGTGAAGCTAATTTATTTGCAAGAATCCCCCGCAAATTCCCTCTTCATTAAATAAAAGAAGAGGTTACAGTTTGTCAAAGAACACATCAACTGGCCTAAAGAGAAATGGTGGAATATTTTGTGGACTGATGAGAGTAAAATTGTTCTTTTTGGGTCCAAGGGCCGCAGACCGTTAGTGAGACGACCCCCAAACTCTGAATTCAAGCCACACTTCACAGTGAAGACAGTGAAGCATGGTGGTGCAAGCATCATGATATGGGCATGTTTCTCCTAATATGGTGTTGGGCCTATATATCGCATACCAGGTATCATGGAACAGTTTGGATATGTCAAAATACTTGAAGAGGTCATGTTGCCTTATGCTGAAGAGGACATGCCCTTGAAATGGGTGTTTCAACAAGACAATGACCCCAAGCACACTAGTAAGTGAGCAAAATCTTGGCTCCAAACCAACAAAATAAATGTTTTGGAGTGGCCTGCCCAATCCCCGGACCTAAATCCAATTGAGAACTTGTGGGGTGACATCAAAAAGCTGTTTCTGAAGCAAAACCAAGAAATGTGCATGAATTGTGGAATGTTGTTAAAGAATCTTGGAGTGGAATAACAGCTGAAAGGTGCCACAAGTTGGTTGACTCCATGCCTTGCAGATGTGAAGAAATCATGAAAAAAATACCAGTTTAGTGATTCACAGGATTGCTACAAAAGCAGTTTGAACATAATAGTTTTGAGTTTGTAGCGTCAACAGCAGATGCTACTATTATTGTGAACACCCCCTTTTCTTCTTTTTTTTTACTAATAGCCCAATTTCATAGCCTTAAGAGTGTGCATATCATGAATGCTTGGTGTTGTTGGATTTGTGAGAATCTACTGTATCTACTGGTACCTTGTTTCCCATGTAACAATAAGAAATATACTCAATACCTGGATTAATCTTGTTAGTCACATAGCACTACTATTATTCTGAACACTACTGTATTTGAACAAATATACAACAGAAGAGGAAAGTAAACCACTTGAATAGAACATGTGGCTGGGGATGGTGCCATCAGTTTTTATCACTCTTGAAAATTAGTAATGGCAAATTCAAAACACATCTAAGGCAGCCTTCACACATGACACATTTGAGGCAGAATGGTGCATGTTGGCAGAACTGAATGGCATTCGTGGAAAAAAGTTGCACTCAAATGCCTTGTACAGCAGTCACCACATCCATTCGGGCATGGCACATGCACTCTGTATTTGCATGCCGCTCACGTCGGAAACCCATTTGAACGGCGGGCAAGATGAGGTCGCACTGCCATCTGATCGTGTTCACAGCATTCACACGGCGTGTTGTACGCAGGTCAGGCACATCGTGCCGGGGCACGATATACTGCAGAAAATCATCTGCCGTGTTGAACCGTGGCTGAATGGAGCGATCGAGGCAGCCTTTACCATAGTGCCTGACATTCGGCGAATGCTGTGTGAGTGCCCATTCGACCCACTCTCGGCCAGCATCGGCCAGAGTGCCACCCATGAGCATTCAACACCAGTCGCTGGGCACTTAGAAAAGACGGGGCCATTTGTGCTCCCAGCATGAAAATAGGGTGCAGGCAGACCATATTCCAGCTGGATGTGCAAATGGCCCCGCCTTTTCTAAGTGCCTAAGTTTCTAAGTGTGTTACCCCACAAATGACATGGGACTGTGCGTGTGGCACACCACCACCACAAATGGCATGCGAGTGCGTGGTGTGCTCTCCCACAGCACAGGTGGTGTGTGAATATGTCAAGGCAGTGTGCATATGGACTGCTGGCATGTCCATGTCAGTACAGCTGACCACTGTGTACAATGCACATGTGTGGGCGGGCTCTCATGCTCTTATGACATGCTGATAATTCCGTACAGGCAAGATCACAGCCATTGCTCATCGTGCACGCACAGTGTGAACTGTGTTGTCAGCCAGACATCGGCCAGGCCAATGTCCCTCCCACCACAGAGAAAGGCGTGAACACATTCATGTGTGTGTGAGATCGCTTTGCTCACAGTGCCGTGGATGCAGTGGGCATGTCAGCTGACTGCAGGCCAGTGCATTGGCGGGCTCTGCTCACATGGAAATAAATAAAACCACATATCACATTTGCAATGCGTCATCAGCGAACGCCTCAGAGCGCGCTCGACAGAGGGACTCGTGGAGCAGGCTGATGTGTTCATGAAATGGGCGCATCAGGTCAGTCATGTTATAAATGAAAGGCAGTAAAAGTCATCCACGACAGTTGATTACTTCCTTGTTCCCTCATTATTTTGTGCTTATAGATTTTTGTTGATTTGTGAACATTTGCTGCTGCTGTTTGCGCACAATATGGTATCACACCTTCTGCGTGCCTGTGTTCGTGTGTGCGCATGCGAGCGTGCACAAAACCATCGCCGCACGATCGTACATGCCTGTCTGACTGTTGTGGCTCCCCAGTTCTTTTTTTTCACCTCTTTTTCGGCTGGTTTGTGCTTCTTTTGCCCAGCTTCATGTCATGTGTGAAGGGGCCCTTAGGCCCTCATCTTCTTCACAAATAGTGCAAAGTTTGGACAAAGTGCACACTTAGTGCGCATGACTCAGGAATCATGTGCAAACCGTGTAATGTTGTCCCTGCCACCACCACCTTGTACACCTGTTGCTACAACTATTTGCGCACATAAGCACTTGAAAGACAAAGTGTGCGCTGTGCGAACCCATCCCACTCTCTCGCGGCAGGTGATGGCCAAAACATAGGACAAAAGAATCATATAAACTGTGGATTATATTCTGGACATGGAAGCTAGGACAATAGATCCTGCAGAGACATCATTCTGAAAGTAGGTGAGTGCTCCATGGGCTTTATTATTGTTATTATTTACGAGGTCTGTCCACAAAGTATCGTACCTTTTTATTTTTTTCAAAAACTATATGGATTTCATTCATATGTTTTTACGTCAGACATGCTTGAACCCTCGTGTCTATCTCAGCTTTCAGTGCTTACCAGTCGAGTGAGTATAAAAGAACTTGTGGAGAGCTGGACATGTCCCATCTTGTCCTCTAACACGCCGAAACGGAGGTGTTCCTTTGTCTCGCTTCATCAGCGAATCGGTCGTGACGCGCGAAGCCTCCGCGTGGCTTTCCATGACAAAATCTCTTGTTAAAAGTGAAATCTGCCGGAAAATGGCTGATGTCCAGGTCTTGTGATAACCAGAGAAAGAGCACACGAGGGTCTCGTATCCACAGAGCCATCAGCTTAGAAATGATCCAGTGGTTTGTGCCGCATCGTCGCAGCTCGCAGCGCGGCGCACCGACCGTCCTTTAAAGGGGTCCTTAAACCTGTAGTTAAAGTTCTTATTCTCTGTGAAGCCCGTAAAATTTTCACTGAAAGCCAGAAAAATTTTTCGAATGGTTTCCAGGTGCCAGTCTCTAACAGCTTCTGAAAAAATTCTGATGGAAAAAAAGTCCTTTTCATTCCGCCATTTCCAGACAATGAAAATCCGACGAGGGGGCGGGACCACTCCTTCCACAAGGCGTGCTCACAGGCGAATGACGTCACCGACAGGCGTGGAAAAACTCACGCATGCGCACGAGGGTTCAAGCATGTCTGACGTAAAAACATATGAATGAAATCCATATAGTTTTTGAAAAAAATAAAAAGGTACGATACTTTATGGACAGACCTCGTATTTTATTTTTTCTTCTCCTTACTGGGTTAACTTTGAGGAATTTCCACAGTCTATTCACATGGATAATAACAGGATAGTAAAGCTGAACACTTTGTGTGCAAACGTGACATTTGTGTTCAACTGCAAGTGGCCACTGCGACACTCACTCGTTCGCAAGTTTGGTCGGTAAGTCGCATCTCCATCTGCTCTCTAACAGTCACACCCAGTGATATAGGACAGCCCAGTCTCATGTTTTTTTTCATCATGCTCCCATGATGAAATGAGCTAAATTTTCATGACAGGGGTTTTTTTTTAAACTCACTATTACTAATCCTACTCCTACCCCCAACCCAACCTTAACCATAACCTCATCCTACTCCTTCCCCCCACCCTAACCATAACCACCCCGACCCCCCCCCCCACTTCACTTTTAATTTCATGCAGCCATCACGGAATGAATTAGAATGAATTCATGCCACTGTGACGAAAATGAGGTGCTTTTCGTCACAGTAGTATGAACCAATAGATTAATGTATATTTCGTGCTGCTGAATCATGACTTGCTGTGAGACCGGGTTGGATAGGACCCTTAAAAAAGAAGATGAACCTCGCAGTATCAGCCAATTATGTTAGGGCCCCTTCACACACAATGGTCGAATTGCACATGAAGTGCGCATGAAGCAGGAATCGTATGCAATAATTGTAAAATCGTAGCTGCCTCTAACTCCTCGTTAGAGCCACCTGTTGCTCCAACTATTTGCACAGACCAGCAGCTGAAAGACAGAGTGTGCGCTGTAAGAGCCCATCGAACCCTGTCGCGGCAGGTGTCGGCCAATTTCCAGGTGACACGCACGAGCATCTAACACCGCTCACATGGCACTTAGAAAATGTGTGGTCATTCACACTGTTAACAGGACTACAGTCAGCAGACAATCACTGTCGAGCTGGATGTGAAATTTGTCCCAGGAGTGTGGCTTTGCAAACAGACACAGTGACACGTTGGTCTGTATGCTGAACTGACAGGAGGTGTGTCCACCCACAGGAGCAGCTGTGGAAATCTGTGGTTCTGGACATCACGGCTGGGGAACACGTACTGTGTTTGGATGGACATGAACTAACAGCTGTCCACTGTGCATGGTCTTCTTGCTGTCATCACGTGGACATACCTAAAAACATATATCGCTGTTGCAGTGGGCTGCAGCGAGTGCGCGCATGCTGCGTACATTGACAGGCTGCCCCAGGGCTCCGGACCGTTAGACCATAACACGCAGCGGGCGATCTGAATGTCTGAATGAAGATCGGCGTCAGTCCTGCGGCGCGCCGTCCACAAGACACGCGTGTCGGGCAGGACACGTGCAGGGCCGGTGTTCTGTTGAGATGAGGTGCGTGGCACCTCCGCTCGACAGATAAGTCTGTCGAGATGAGGTTCCTCGCATAACTGCACGTGTGCACTGAAAAAATTACTTGACGAAGTTCGCTTATTTTGATGGGCAAGTAAATGTATAAATTGTTCATCCTAACGTAGTAATGTATAAAATCTACTCACTATAAAACGATAAGTATTTTTAACCTGGACTTAGCTTATTTCGACAGGCAAAATGTACATATACATACATTTATGCTCCTAACGTAAAGTAAATACAGAAACTGTTTTACTTACTAGGCTATAAATACACTGAATACAATTAATAAAAAAAAACTTTGATGGAAAAAACAAACAAAAAAACCAAAACAAAATGCGCATGCGCAGTTGCACGTCGAACGAGTTACATCATCTCCCCATGCGCAGTAGCGCGACGCACCTCATCTTGACGGGACACCGGCTGGACACTCTGCAAGCAGATGTGGTCATGATAAGAGTGCCCTGCTTCATCATTCATGTCATTTCACGATTGTACGACTGTGCCCGTGGGTTATCTACAGAGGAACAGATGAATCATACTTGTATTGCCCTCTTGATAAGAGGGATTCAATAAATGTGATCTTTTTATATGGTGTGTGGTTTTATTTTTTAAATACATCCATGTCCATCTTGATATCAGGCATTTTCCTGCACCTTTCATAGGACAGCAATGGTAGCTCAGTGGTATACTTTCTGGCTAGCAATCAGAGCTTTTGGAAAGTGCAGGTTTGAATCCCATGGATAGTATGTAATTTTAATTTTTTTTTATTTTCACAGCAGCTGCGTGATGTGGTTACACCACCGCGTGCACAAAACTGTCGCATCATGTGTTTTTTTTTATGTTTTATTTATTTTTCTTCACACTGCTCACACTGTGTTCCCCGCGTGCACGAACCGTCGCAGCGGCATCGTACACGCCTGCCCTTCGGCTCAATGTTTTCATGGTTTCCTCATACGAGCTGTTCTGTCATGAGTCACTCTGAGTTGTACTTATTTGTACACTGTGTGAAGGGGCCCTTAAACAGGGTGTATTGATGAAGTGAAAGACAGCCAAAACTCAAAGAATTTCATAGAACGATGTGGTAAATGGTTCAGCCAGTGATTGCATTTCTCCTTCAGTCAGTATATGACCTTTTGCCATCAAGATGTGGGGCTATGCTGATTCTGACTTATGTGTATGCTGTGTGACTGCATGGGAAACACAGTGTCATTTGCTATCATCATGTAACCAATGGCTACGCATGTATATCTTCCGTCATAACTTGGTACATGAGGTCCTTTGGTGTGTCATCCAGGAGCAGTGTCAAGCTGGTAACAAGAGACCTTCCAAAGAGTACTCCTAAGGGTGACTTTCTTATCACTTCATAAGACGAATGCATGGTGTAAAAACGTAATCCAAATTTCACATACATGAAGGATTCCTCTGAGTTGTTCAGACTTATTGACATGCGAGTGGAAACACGCAAGCTGCATGAGCTATAGAGGAGGCGCTTGTGTCCACTCCGAGTATCGCCAGGAGCCACCAAAACTGTTAAAGCAGCCATGGTTGGTGACTGATGAGGGGGGTGTCCAGCAGTCTTTGCTGCATGTATGTACAGTTATCTGACATTTGATGAGAAGAGATAATTAATATATCGGTGAGTGATCGGAATTGTTAGAGAAAAAGAAAAACTGAAGTGGATGTGGTTAGAGAAAAGGATGACTTGAGGGGAAAGTGGCTGAGAGGAGCTTTGGATGCATTGACCCCAAACATATATCAAGACAAAAAAGAACTCGTAACATATCAATCAATCAATCAATCAACTTTTTTCTTGTATAGCGCCAAATCACAGCAAACAGTTGCCCCAAGGCGCTCCACATTGCAAGGCAAGGCCATACAATAATTATGAAACACAGTCTACGTCTAAAGCAACATAACCAAGGGATGGTCCAGGGTCACCCGATCCAGCCCTAACTATAAGCCTTAGCGAAAAGGAAAGTTTTAAGCCTAATCTTAAAAGTAGAGAGGGTATCTGTCTCCCTGATCTGAATTGGGAGCTGGTTCCACAGGAGAGGAGCCTGAAAGCTGAAGGCTCTGCCTCCCATTCTACTCTTACAAACCCTAGGAACTACAAGTAAGCCCGCAGTCTGAGAGCGAAGCGCTCTAATGGGGTAATATGGTACTACGAGGTCCCTAAGATAAGATGGGACCTGATTATTCAAAACCTTATAAGTAAGAAGAAGAATTTTAAATTCTATTCTAGCATTAACAGGAAGCCAATGAAGGGAGGCCAACACGGGTGAGATATGCTCTCTCCTGCTAGTCCCCGTCAGTACTCTAGCTGCAGCATTCTGAACCAACTGAAGGCTTTTTAGGGAACTTTTAGGACAACCTGATAATAATGAATTACAATAGTCCAGCCTAGAGGAAATAAATGCATGAATTAGTTTTTCAGCATCACTCTGAGACAAGACCTTTCTGATTTTAGAGATATTGCGTAAATGCAAAAAGGCAGTCCTACATATTTGTTTAATATGCGCTTTGAATGACATATCCTGATCAAAAATAACTCCAAGATTTCTCACAGTATTACTAGAGATCAGGGAAATGCCATCCAGAGTAACGATCTGGTTAGACACCATGCTTCTAAGATTTGTGGGGCCAAGTACAATAACTTCAGTTTTATCTGAGTTTAAAAGCAGGAAATTAGAGGTCATCCATGTCTTTATGTCTGTAAGACAATCCTGCAGTTTAGCTAATTGGTGCGTATCCTCTGGCTTCATGGATAGATAAAGCTGGGTATCATCTGCGTAACAATGAAAATTTAAGCAATACCGTCTAATAATACTGCCCAAGGGAAGCATGTATAAAGTGAATAAAATTGGTCCTAGCACAGAACCTTGTGGAACTCCATAATTAACTTTAGTCTGTGAAGAAGATTCCCCATTTACATGAACAAACTGTAATCTATTAGACAAATATGATTCAAACCACCGCAGCGCAATGCCTTTAATACCTATGACATGCTCTAATCTCTGTAATAAAATTTTATGGTCAACAGTATCAAAAGCAGCACTGAGGTCCAACAGAACAAGCACAGAGATAAGTCCACTGTCCGAAGCCATAAGAAGATCATTTGTAACCTTCACTAATGCTGTTTCTGTACTATGATGAATTCTAAAACCTGACTGAAACTCTTCAAATAGACCATTCCTCTGCAGGTGATCAGTTAGCTGTTTTACAACTACCCTCTCAAGAATCTTTGAGAGAAAAGGAAGGTTGGAGATTGGCCTATAATTAGCTAAGATAGCTGGGTCAAGTGATGGCTTTTTAAGTAATGGTTTAATTACTGTTACCTTAAAGGCCTGTGGTACATAACCAACTAACAAAGATAGATTGATCATATTTAAGATTGAAGCATTAAATAATGGTAGGACTTCCTTGAGCAGCCTGGCAGGAATGGGGTCTAATAAGCATGTTGATGGTTTGGATGAAGTAACTAATGAAAATAACTCAGACAGAACAATCGGAGAGAAAGAGTCTAACCAAATACCGGCATCACTGAAAGCAGCCAAAGATAACGATACATCTTTGGGATGGTTATGAGTAATTTTTTCTCTAATAGTCAAAATTTTGTTAGCAAAGAAAGTCATGAAGTCATTACTAGTTAAAGTTAATGGAATACTCAGCTCAATAGAGCTCTGACTCTTTGTCAGCCTGGCTACAGTGCTGAAAAGAAACCTGGGGTTGTTCTTATTTTCTTCAATTAGTGATGAGTAGAAAGATGTCCTAGCTTCACGAAGGGCTTTCTTATAGAGCAACAAACTCTTTTTCCAGGCTAAGTGAAGATCTTCTAAATTAGTGAGACGCCATTTCCTCTCCAACTTACGGGTTATCAGCTTTAAGCTACGAGTTTGTGAGTTATACCACGGAGTCAGACACTTCTGATTTAAAGCTCTCTTTTTCAGAGGAGCTACAGCATCCAAAGTTGTCTTCAATGAGGATGTAAAACTATTGACAAGATACTCTAACTCCCTTACAGAGTTTAGGTAGCTACTCTGCTCTGTGTTGGTATATGACATTAGAGAACATAAAGAAGGAATCATATCCTTAAACCTAGTTACAGCGCTTTCTGAAAGACTTCTAGTGTAATGAAACTTATTCCCCACTGCAGGGTAGTCCATCAGGGTAAATGTAAATGTTATTAAAAAATGATCAGACAAAAGGGAGTTTTCAGGGAATACTGTTAAGTCTTCTATTTCCATACCATAAGTCAGAACAAGATCTAAAATATGATTAAAGTGGTGGGTGGACTCATTTACTTTTTGAGCAAAGCCGATAGAGTCTAATAATAGATTAAATGCAGTGTTGAGGCTGTCATTCTCAGCATCTGTGTGGATGTTAAAATCGCCCACTATAATTATCTTATCTGAGCTAAGCACTAAGTCAGACAAAAGGTCTGAAAATTCACAGAGAAACTCACAGTAACGACCAGGTGGACGATAGATAATAACAAATAAAACTGGTTTTTGGGACTTCCAATTTGGATGGACAAGACTAAGAGACAAGCTTTCAAATGAATTAAAGCTCTGTCTAGGTTTTTGATTAATTAATAAGCTGGAATGGAAGATTGCTGCTAATCCTCCGCCCCGGCCCGTGCTACGAGCATTCTGACAGTTAGTGTGACTCGGGGGTGTTGACTCATTTAAACTAACATATTCATCCTGCTGTAACCAAGTTTCTGTTAGGCAGAATAAATCAATACGTTGATCAATTATTATATCATTTACCAACAGGGACTTAGAAGAAAGAGACCTAATGTTTAATAGACCACATTTAACTGTTTTAGTCTGTGGTGCAATTGAAGGTGCTATATTATTTTTTCTTTTTGAATTTTTATGCTTAAATAGATTTTTGCTAGTTATTGGTGGTCTGGGAGCAGGCACCGTCTCTACGGGGATGGGGTAATAGGGGGATGGCAGGGGGAGAGAAGCTGCAGAGAGGTGTATAAGACCACAGCTCTGCCTCCTGATCGACATATAAACACCAAAATAAAAATAAATCTAAATTTAAAGGGTTTTGCAAAATTTTAAACAGCCAAATGTTTTTTTTTTTTAGTTTTTATTTAGATTTAGAGGTTCCATTCATGTCTGTGACGGTCAAATTTAATTATAATACCTACTTGCAAAAATGCTGACATTCACAGGTTGTATACTCTAACCTTGATCTCCCATAAAGTTCATTTTTAATAATGTCACAACAGGTTGATTAGTGGCCCTAATAAAAAACAGTTATTACTGCCCACCATTTCCAAGTAACTCATTCAGTCTCAGTCATTTCATGCAGATCCTGTATGTGTCTGTGCTTTGCCTAACACAAGTAACAATTTCCTCTTTTAAATCTATATTTTAAAACAGAGTTCCTCTTTTACTGCCTTGCGCTTGTCTTCACTGTTATCATTTATTCGCATGGATAATATCGACTCAGAAATTCTTTGTGCAGGTCTGTAAATCTTTTTTTTTCTTACACACACATTTTCAAACTCAGCCATTCCCCTTGCAAGCATTGCTGAAAGACACTATTAAAGAATTATTGAAGAGTTGGAATGTTTTATTTAAATCCAGAGGAAGAAAAAATCATTATGAAGCCTTTTGCAGTCTCCAACTTCGATTGAGTTATGAGGGTTTCAGTAAACAACAAAAGTTGGTGTTTTAATAAACGGCGATAAAGCCCGTATTATGATTAAAAACCGACAGCCCATATCTAATGTGCACTTGTCAGGATTATGGTGGAAGGATGTTCAATATGTGCAGCCACATTTTTCATTCTCTCTATGTTTGTCCTTTATGAATATACGACTCTGAGTTGTTGCTGGTATGGCTGCATTTGGCAGTACAAAGAAGAGAAGCCGACTGGACTGAACCAGGATGAAAATAGCAATACTGAGAGAAGCGGTATTTCTCAAGCACTCATTAATATGTAAATTGTACTCAACAACCAAACCCGTACTCTGACTGTTGACCATTAATAATCTGTGAGTGAAAAATGCAGGACACACCTGCATATATCCATAAAATATAACGTACTCTTTTGATGCATAAGTCACATGTGAATATTAACATGTTCGTGAATTCATATTGAATTTGGGTGTGTGTGTGTGTGTGTGTGTGTGTGTGTGTGTGTGTGTGTGTGTGTGTGTGTGAGAGAGAGAGAGAGAAAAATGTTTCTGACAGTTTATTTATTATTTTTAGTTTCTCACAAGAATTTTCTATGTAGTACAGAACATTTTATGTTTTGTTTGAAGTCATTCCAATGATCGACTGCAATAATAATGATGATGATGATGATGATGATGATAATAATACACTTCCGTGAAACAGCTGCAAAATAGTTAATATTTATGAATCAGTAGCTGTTTTAATTACCTGTAGTTCATATCTATTTGTTGGTCTTCACAAAAGAGCTTTTTACAGTGTTTCTGTTACTGAGAGATGTCTGGCAGTACTTACAAATAAAATGATTTTTCATTTACTTGCTTTGGCTGCCCTTGGTTGCTCGGGGTTGCCGCAGTGGATGTCGTACAGATCTACTTTGGGATTTACACTTAATTCTCTTCATCATGCAACTCCTGTTCTACATGGAGAAACAGGCTCACATATGATCATTGCATATGTACCCAATTAGAGCTCACAAGTGAAGCTGAGTAGAAGCTGGGAGACCACTTGGGAACACCTGGAGCTGTATACCTATTTGCTCATGTAGAAGTGGTGTTGAGGCAGGAATAGCATCAAGCGTGAAACTTGTGCCAAATGCCAATACGGATCTGTTTCAGATCTGCAGTGGTGGATAAAACAACCAGGGACAGCTGAAAGAAAAAAGAAGAAAATAAGAATCAAGAGCAATCCGAGAATTCTGACGTCCACCAAGGAGTGACGAGGACTCAAAATAAAAGAGAGGGGATTCACATCGTGACTGGGACTTTACCTTGATCTGGATCCCACAACACAATACAATAATTGCATACTGATCCATAATGCTCTGACTGATCAAGATATGCTCCATCCAGAAGTTTGGACTTAATCATTAAAAATGGTAAACCATGAGTTTTCTTTGGCCTAATATCTATCTGTGGTGCAAATTTGGTATTTGATGTCATTTTGATGTAATCCTTTAAAGCGTATACAAAGTAATGGAAAAGTCACATGGCATACGATTCCTGAACGAAGGGGGAAAAAGTAAAAAAGTCACAATTTGTTGAGAAAAGGTGGACAAACGAGCTTTATTACCGAACAGCTTGCGAACCAAGAGTGCAAAAGGAACAAAATGAAACTGAAGGTAACGTTGATCTCGACGCTTTAAACGAAACGCGCCTGGAGCCACTGCAGTGTGTGACTGCATCTTTGCGTTCCAGGACACTGCGCTGGGACGGAGCTTATAGCGCCTGAGTCCTGGATAAACTGCAAACAGAAGCTGTGGAGATCTGTGTGCACATAGGTGGGTCCACCTTCTCTGGTTCCTTTTCCAGAACAAAAGAGAGATCATCTCCTTCAATATCAGAACCCTCACTGTCTGACGACACGCTGCGCACTCTGTCTTTTCCAATTAAAAAAAAAACCTCTGGTGTGCCATGGTCACTGCTGTATCACTGTATTACATTACTAAGCCATATATATTGATTTCTAACAGAAAACTGTGAAAAGGGAGAATAAATATAAGTGTAAAGATGATTGAATATATCAGAGCAGTAAATTGATCAGACTCCCCGTGTGCGGTTATTTCACCAGCTGCAGCTGATCCACAATGTGAATTCTGCCTTCCAGAACAGCTCTTTATAAAATCATTTGAATTATCTACCTGTTGCCACATGTACAGAAGGGCTGGATTGTCATTCCTACACTTATAATGTTATATTTAATAAAAAAAAAAACACGCAGGAGCTGCTGCTGCTGCTGCCACTGCGTTCAAGTACCGTCGGAAATTACACAACTTTTTTGTTGTTTCAAATTCAGCAGTTGCTTGTGGCAAAATAATTAACTGTGTCCACACAAAAGATTAATTCTGGCCTACATAAGGTGCTTGTGCTGATTGAAGCTGACCCCCCCCCCCCCCCCCCCCACCCAGATTAAAAAAAATCCAAGCAAACAGGCTGAGTTTGCCCTGTCATTTACAACGTTACATGAACACAGTGTCAGCAGCAGCTCTCAGAAATGGCCTCTGTACTGTGTGAAAACATTCAGCTGGTTGAACGAAGTCAAACTAAACACTAACATTACAAAAACTAAGCAAATGATAAAAAACCGTCAAGAACGACGAATTGAGGTTTTGTGTGGCATTCGTTCAAATTTTTCAACAGTTTTAAAATCCTGTCAAAGCGCCAGCTGCAGGAACGAAGCTGCACGAAGGTTAAATGATGCCGACAAAAGTCAATGAAAGTTCAGATTTCTTGTTTCATTTGGGCTTCATTGCCCTTCATTAAGTGCTGTGTGACTGGGCCATTAAATCTTCATCTAGAATCCAGCTCCAGATCACCTCCAAAATCCAGTGCAGTCTTCCATGCCCTAATAAATATCTGTGGTGCAAATTTGGTGAGAATCCGTGAAGTAGTTTTTTAACGCAACTCTTCAAAGCCTATATAAAGTGAAATCTTGATCCAGAAGCTGAACAACCTCCAAAATTTAATGGTTTTCCATGGCCTAGTAACTCTCTGTAGTGAAAATTTCATCAAAATCTGTGCATTAGTTTTGACCTAATCCTGCTAACAGACAGACAGACAAATAAATAAATGTGGATGATTTTATTACATCCTTGGCGAATGTAAAAATCAGATATGTCTTACATAAGTAGATTCCCAATGCATGTATACTCTGCGGGTGCACACAACAAAATTTGATTAAAAACAGCAATTAAGTGAAATAAAAGTAAACATGAATGGAAATATACAAATTTTACCCTACTGCTTAGCTGCTTTACCTCAGGGAGCTTTGGTGGCTGCTCTCCACTCATGCACTTTGATGTGTTGCATGCAGATCCAATGACTCATCAGAACATCTCTAACTTGATCTTGCTGTTGAGATGGGAGTTTGCCCCTGGTTCTAGTGCTCCCTTAAAGGAGATAATAGGTGACACTCCGATCGGTTTATGTCATGTTATGACCAAAATGCAATCGTGACAAGTTAAGTGACAAACCTTTTAGTGATCAACCCTACTGTGCACTCAGATTACATGCGCTGAAATTTATACACTGCAAATAGCGAAGTGGAGCTGAAGACACCACAAATGGACTTGCACTATGCACTACAGGCCATACAACATTAATCTTATAAATAAGGACATTGTGAGCCAAGACCTAGTACAGGAGCCATGGATTCATGATGTGCAGCAAGAACATTCAATCATGAGGAAGGTGGTTGTACATCTTCTGCCTCCATGCAGGGAAGCATTATTTTGTAATGTTTATAGATTTTAGGGAAGGAATGTTGGTCAGACAAGCGAGGCCATCCTGTGAAATGTTGCACACTGGTATTTGACAGCAGCAGAGCAAAATATCACTTTATCACACATCAGGTGTTAGTTTTGCAAAGAAAGTCATTCCAAAGATGACCACTTTTTGTTTACTGTACCTTTATTAATATAATGTTGGTTAGTCATCTATTCATCCATTTCCTATACCCACATATGCCAGTCAAGGGTCATGGGTGGTCTGGGGCCTGTCCCAGCAGTCATAGGGCGTGAAGCACGGTACACCCTGGAAAGGACACCAGTTTATTGCAGGGCCATATATAGATGGAAAAACACATTTATGTTCTCACTCACACCACAGTCAATTTAAAGTTTCCAGTTCACCTAACCTGCATGTCTTTGGAGGTGGGAAGAAGCCTGAGCACCCACAGGAGAACATGCAAACTCCACACAAAAAGGACCAGGTGGGAAGCAATCCTAGGACCTTCTGCTTCCTCCATAGAGGAGGTGTCTTGAAGCTGTCACTACCAAGTGCTCACTGAAACATTCAGAAGTTTAGAAATCCTTCTATATAACCAATGCCATGAGTATGTTTTGCAGCATTGAGGTTGCAAAGATCTTGAGAGAGCTCTTTGCTTTTTCCCATCATGAGATGTTTCTTGTGTGACACCTTGGCAAAAGGCTCCTTTATATAGGCCATCAACTGGGACTGAACCAGCGGATATTAATTTGTGCTGACAAAGGGAAAGATTACTTTCTACACTCAACAAAAATATAAACGCAACACTTTTGGTTTTGCTCCCATTTTGTATGAGATGAACTTAAAGATCTAAAACTTTTTCCACATACACAATATCACCATTTCCCTCAAATATTGTTCACAAACCAGTCTAAATCTGTGATAGTGAGCACTTCTCCTTTGCTGAGATAATCCATCCCACCTCACAGGTGTGCCATACCAAGATGCTGATTAGACACCATGATTAGTGCACAGGTGTGCCTTAGGCTGCCCACAATAAAAGGCCACTCTGAAAGGTGCAGTTTTATCACACAGCACAATGCCACAGATGTCACAAGATTTGAGGGAGCATGCAATTGACATGCTGACAGCAGGAATGCCAACCAGAGCTGTTGCTCGTGTATTGAATGTTCATTTCTCTACCATAAGCCGTCTCCAAAGGCGGTTCAGAGAATTTGGCAGTACATCCAACCAGCCTCACAACCGCAGACCATGTGTAACCACACCAGCCCAGGACCTCTGCATCCAGCATGTTCACCTCCAAGATCGTCTGAGACCAGCCACTCGGACAGCTGCTGAAACAATCGGTTTGCATAACCAAAGAATTTCTGCACAAACTGTCAGAAACCGTCTCAGGGAAGCTCATCTGCATGCTTGTCGTCCTCATCGGGGTCTCGACCTGACTCCAGTTCGTCGTCGTAACCGACTTGAGTGGGCAAATGCTCACATTCGCTGGTGTTTGGCACGTTGGAGAGGTGTTCTCTTCACGGATGAATCCCGGTTCACACTGTCCAGGGCAGATGGCAGACAGCGTGTGTGGCGTCGTGTGGGTGAGCGGTTTTCTGATGTCAATGTTGTGGATCGAGTGGCCCATGGTGGCGGTGGGATTATGGTATGGGCAGGCGTCTGTTATGGACGAAGAACACAGGTGCATTTTATTGATGGCATTTTGAATGCACAGAGATACCATGACGAGATCCTGAGGCCCATTGTTGTGCCATCCAAGAACATCACCTCATGTTGCAGCAGGATAATGCAGGGCCCCATGTTGCAAGGATCTGTACACAATTCTTGGAAGCTGAAAATGTCCCAGTTCTTGCATGGCCGGCATACTCACCGGACATGTCACCCATTGAGCATGTTTGGGATGCTCTGGACCGGCATATACGACAGCGTGTACCAGTTCCTGCCAAAATCCAGCAACTTCGCACAGCCATTGAAGAGGAGTGGACCAACATTCCACAGGCCACAATTGACAACCTGATCAACTCTATGAGAAGGAGATGTGTTGCACTGCATGAGGCAAATGGTGGTCACACCAGATACTGACTGGTATCCCCCCCAATAAAACAAAACTGCACCTTTCAGAGCGGCCTTTTATTGTGGGCAGTCTAAGGCACACCTGTGCACTAATCATGGTGTCTAATCAGCATCTTGATATGGCACACCTGTGAGGTGGGATGGATTATCTCAGCAAAGGAGAAGTGCTCACTATCACAGATTTAGACTGGTTTGTGAACAATATTTGAGGGAAATGGTGATATTGTGTATGTGGAAAAAGTTTTAGATCTTTGAGTTCATCTCATACAAAATGGGAGCAAAACCAAAAGTGTTGCATTTATATTTTTGTTGAGTGTATTTACTTATAGATTTCAGATACTGTCTTGGCTTTCCATGCTTTTTGTGCCTCCCTTCCTTCATGTGTTCAATACTTTTTCCTGTATAATTTCACATTGTTATACAGACCTTAATTTCTGTACTTATTTGTTTTGGTTTCTTTATATGTGCATTACTTGGGTTGTTACTTCAATAGCACCTTTAGAAATATATTTACCTAGAAAAATGGTGACGTGTTCAATACTTATTTTATTTGTATTTAAATATTTGCACATCCTTAACAATGTGCAGCATTTAGAACCAAATCTCTATTCCACCAGGAATAGCTCCAGTGCAGGCTATAGCTCTAGTGCTATAGTTTTTAAATATCCATCTTTTGTCTATACATGCTTATTCCAATTAAGCCCTATGGCGAATTTTTGCAGCCCTACATGGCAAAACGCTGAAGGATGCAAAGGGGTCTGCAACATGGCATCACGGTCTTTCAGCGTAGAGAATGGACGCAGTGTTCCATGCAAGTCTGCACAACACTCCGCTACTGTACTCAAGCCTCTGTAATTGTACACAACCCTATGCCAGGGCAAAAAAATCCTTTTTGTTTTTTTTATCAGTACATACCCACATTGCTAGATTTTATTCATCTCACTGGACTTTGCTGGCAATGAAGCTTCAAAGCCATGGAAGAGGAAGAGGCGGGCCAGCCAAGCTTCCACATCCACTAACTCTTCACGGACAGATCACCAGCGAGAGGACATGACCACGTCCACCGTCCACTCCTCACGGGAGGATTGCGCACGCAATCGCTGGCTGCAACTTCTTTAACCTCCTCAAGTTCTCTCATGATTGTTGCACATTAAATAAAGTCCATTAACACCAACTCACAGGCCGATCGTCAGTGAGACAACATGTCCACTGTCCATGGCTGTAGCTTTCTTTCACCTCCTCAAGTTCTCTCACAATTGTGCCACATTAAATAAAGTCCATTGACGCCTGGAAATAATGTAGTCTGACTTTTTCCAGTGTATCAAATCCATCTCCGTGTCCAGGCAGTCTGTTAAAACAGCGTCATGGAGCCAAGCTTCTCCCAACCTGCCAGCAAGGATTTTTTTTTCCCTGTGCCCAATTTTGTGCAGTCATTCCAGCATACATGATAAGCAGCAGAATGCAACTCTATGTAAGCCCGGTGTGAAAGGGGCTTTAGACATTACTCTTTTGAAAAAAAAAAAACAATTGGCCAGTTGAATTTTCAATAGGCAGCCAGGTTGGGGTCAGTTGAAGAGACACAGGGGTCAAAATTAAAAGATGCTCCAATCATATTGAAAACTATACCACATTTGTCTGATCACAACAATTCCAAAAAGGCATAGTCTGGAATATCTATGACTGAATGTTATGGAGTTACAGTGGGGCAAAAAAGTATTTAGTCAGCCCCTGATTGTGCAAGTTCTCCAACTTAGAAAGATGAGAGAAGTCTGTAATTTTCAACATAGTTACACTTCAGTTATGAGAGACAAAATGAGATTGTGGGTTTTTTTTAAAGAATTTATTTGTAAATTGTGGTGGAAAATAAGTATTTGGTCACCCACAAACAGGCAAGATTTTGGGCTCTCACAGACCTGTAACTTCTTCTTTAAGAAGCTCTTCTATGCTCCACCTGTTACCTGTATTAGTGGCACCTGTTGGAACTTGTTATCTGTATAAAAGACACCTATCCACAGCCTCAAACAGTCAGACTCCAAACTCAACCATGGCCAAGACCAAAGAGCTGTCAAAGGACACCAGGAAGAAAATTGTAGATGTGCACCAGGCTGGGAAGAGTGAATCTACAATAGTCAAGCAGGTTGGTGTGAATTCAACTGTGGGAGCAATTGTAAGAAAATGGAAGACATACATGACCATTGATAATCTTCCTCGTGGGGTCAAAATGATCATGAGAACGGTGAACAAAAATCCCAGAACTAGACAGCAGGACCTGATGAATGACCCACAGAGAGCTGTGACCAAAGTAACAAAGGCTACACACTACACTACATCAAATCCTGCAGTGCCAGACATGTCCCCCTTAAGTTTAGCTGGCAGTAAACCTGTCCAGTCACAGCTGAGCACATGTGCGCACACACGTGCATGTGAGGTCAGTCAGCCTGGGAAAAAGAGGACGAACAAAGGAGTGATTGAATGGGAGTGGGTGACTGCCCAGATGGACACATATGGCGTGAGTCCGGTCCATACGATGGTTGCTCTTTGATGTCCAGTACAGGTCTTGTGCAAAGGGAGAATGGAGCACTGCCACTCCAGTCCCGTGTTTGCCATCTAGACTTTTGGACTTCGGGCAGTCTTCAGCACCTTTTATGGCCATCTGACAGTCGTCTGTGTTGTCTCAGCGTTCTGACACGGCTGACCACGCCTCTGTTCCTCCCGACCGCATCCGGATTATGACCATTTTTGCCATGTCGGCCTGCTTCCTGCACATTCTGGCTATGTGTGACGGGGGCTTTAGAATGCAGTCAGAATACACTTTGACTGCCTTTCAATATTTTTCCACTTCGAATGCATGTCGAATGTTTTGAACATGACCTAAACATTTGGCATGGCCACAGAATGGGTCCAACTGGTTAGAATGCACTCAGAATGCAGTCTGAGGTGTTGGAATGCACTTTGACTGGTCCGGAATGTACATGGAATTTTCATTCAGATGGCATTCCAGTTCATTCTGCCTCTAGTGTGACAGGAGTATTACATTTTGGTGGTGGTGTAGTTTGAGTGAATCTGTTTATTTTAATGCTGTGATCATTAAATGACTTTTGTTTGGAAACTGTGATCTTATAGTTTTGACAGTTTTGAGAAAAACTTGTGAGCAGATGGGGTAAAAATAAATGAATGAATTCCATGTTCACAACAGCTTGTTTATTGAGTCCACCTCATACAGTAGTGTTCAGTATAATAGTAGTGCTATGTGACTAAAAAGATTAATCCAGGTTTTGAGTATATTTCTTATTGTTACATGGGAAACAAGGTACCAGTAGATTCAGTAGATTCTCACAAATCCAACAAGACCAAGCATTCATGATATGCACACTCTTAAGGCTATGAAACTGGGCTATTAGTAAAAAAAAGTAGAAAAGGGGGTGTTCACAATAATAGTAGTGTGGCATTCAGTCAGTGATTTTGTCAGTTTTGTGGAACAAACAGGTGTGAATCAGGTGTCCACTATTTAAGGATGAAGCCAGCACCTGTTGAACACACTTTTTTCTTTGAAAGCCTGAGGAAAATGGGACGTTCAAGACATTGTTCAGAAGAACAGCGTAGTTTGATTAAAAAGTTGATTGGAGAGGGGAAAACTTATATGCAGGTGCAAAAAATTATAGGCTATTCATCTACAGTGATCTCCAATGCTTTAAAATGGACAAAAAAAAACCAGAGACGTGTGGAAGAAAATGGAAAACAACCATCAAAATGGATAGAAGAATAACCAGAATGGCAAAGGCTCACCCATTGATCAGCTCCAGGATGATCAAAGACAGTCTGGAGTTACCTGTAAGTGCTGTGACAGTTAGAAGACGCCTGTGTAAAGCTAATGTATTTGCAAGAATCCTCCGCAAAGTCCCTCTGTTAAATAAAAGACGTGCAGAAGAGGTTACAATTTGCCAAAGAACACATCAACTGGCCTAAAGAGAAATGGACTATTTTGTGGATTGATGAGAGTAAAATTGTTCTTTTTGGGTCCAAGGGCCACAGACAGTTTGTGAGACGACCCCCAAACTCTGAATTCAAGCCACAGTTCACAGTTAAGACAATGAAGCAGAAAAGAGGGTGTTCACAATAATAGTAGCATCTGCTGTTGACGCTACAAACTCAAAACTATTATGTTCAAACTGCTTTTTAGCAATCCTGTGACTCACTAAACTAGTATTTAGTTGCATAACCACAGTTTTTCATGATTTCTTCACATCTGCGACGCATTAATTTTGTTGGTTTGGAACCACGATTTTGCTCATTTACTAGTGTGCTTGGGGTCATTGTCTTGTTGAAACACCCATTTCAAGGGCATGCCCTCTTCAGCATAAGGCAACATGACCTCTTCAAGTATTTTGACATATCCAAACTGATCCATGATACCTGGTATGCGATATATAGGCCCAACACCATAGTAGGAGAAACATGCCCATATCATGATGCTTGCACCACCATGCTTCACTGTCTTCACTGTGAACTGTGGCTTGAATTCAGAGTTTGGGGGTCGTCTCACAAACTGTCTGCGGCCCTTGGACCCATTTGCTGGCTTCATCCTTAAATAGGAGACACCTGATTCACACCTGTTTGTTCCACAAAATTGACGAACTCACTGACTAAATGCCACACTACTATTTATTGTGAACACCCCCTTTTCTACTTTTTATTACTCATTGCCCAATTTCATAGCCTTAAGAGTGTGCATATCACGAATGCTTGGTCTTGTTGGATTTGTGAGAATCTACTGAATCTGCTGGTACCTTGTTTCTCATGTAACAATAAGAAATATACTCAAAACCTGGATTAATCTTTTTAGTCACATAGCACTACTATTGTTCTGAACACTACTGTATAACAGGAAATGCATATGTGCTCATGTATGTGTATATGTGGGACACCCCCCCCCCCAAAAAACCCCAAAATTAAAATGAAAGAAAAAATCCAACAAAAACAACAACAAAAAAAATTGAAATAACATAGCTCCGTGTCTCAGAGTTAGTTCATCTGTGAGTGAGTGTGTGTGTGTGCCTCAGTGTGTGTGTATGTGTGTGTGTATTCATGTTTTGTGTCTGTGCCACAGGGGAGTGTTTTTAGCCATCTGAGCCCTGCTATCTGTCTCTCTCATACATCCACAATACTTTATTATCTCTTACGCATTAAGTCTATGCCAGGGAGTTCATAATGATCGTACTCATGTTCTTCCTATGATTGGAAAAAACCTTGTAGACAACATGAAGCAGCCAGTTTTCACTTTTTCCAACACACATTTGTGATGTGTATTTTGCATTATTATATCTCCTGTCATAATTGTTCCAAAACGATGGCTGTCGCTGCCACTATATTGTTGCTGTAATGATGTGTGCGTATGATGGGGTCATTAAAAAAATAATTTCACACTGTTTACTGAGTCAAAAACTTTCCATACACCATAACACAATTCTTTAGAGCAATCAATAAACAAAACCCCACTCACTGATTTACTTTGATGAAACAGCTACTAGCAACATGATGACCTGAACCACTAAAATCCCCTCAGGTTTCATTGCTTTTGTGTTTTTCACACTTTTTTTTCTCTCAGCATATTTGATGTGGTTCAAATGAATGTGTTTTTGAAAATCAGTCTGTGTCAGTCGGATGGGCTCGAGGCACTGCAGCAAAATGAATTGAAGCGTATCTTTGAAAGAGTGTGCAAATGTGGTGTGACAGCATACAGTGTTGTGTGATTGTCCATTGCTGTGCAACTGACGTACAGCTCCTTTAGGGATGAAAACAGGACAGATATGTGTTGACACTCAGTGTTAGACGTTAAAAAACAAAACAAAACAAAAAAAAACACGAGTGTTTGTCAAAGGCTGTCATATCGTCATGGTGGGTTTTTCATCTCATTGTGGTGGATTATATCAGTTTGTCGAAAGAGGATGCTGGCAAATCCATTGTTCACGCTAAAGTCAGTGTTCATGATGGTAAGAATGGTAAGAATGCAATGGTATGAATATTTCATTCGGTGAAAGATGGCACATAGCATCTTTCACCGAATGAAATATTCCTTCCATTGCAGGAATGAAAAAACATTCATTATTTGTTTTATATATAACGCCTAACAATCATGACGATGTAGTCCGTACTTGATGCCGTGTATTGACTTCTTTGTGTAAAGACTGCTGTCTGCTTTCCTCAGTCCAGTGAAAAATTGTGACAGAAATTTTTTGAGCTCTTAATCCAACAGTATTTCAGGTAGAGACGCCCCAGTCAGTACTTTAAATGCCTCCAGATGGTTTATGGTGTACTGGATTTGTTTTTGTGTGTGTGTTACAAGAATAAATGCCATCAACAAAACAAACCCCACCGTGCATGCTTGTGTGAGCATGCTCCCGCTTTTTTTTTTCGGGATCGCACAGCGGATACAGCCAAATCCGCATTGGCATTTGGCACAAGTTTTATGCCGGATGCCATTCCTGACGCAACTCCAGTGTAACCTGGAGAAACACACAACCGCAAAGAGGTCTCCCATCCAAGTACTAACCAGGCCCCACACTGCTTAGCTTCTGAGATCTAATGGGAACAGGCTGACACAGAGCAGATCGGCTGCATATATATATATATATATATATATATATATATATATATATATATATATATATATATATACAATATTATGGACCATGGCTTACCCTACAGTCAAATTAGCATCAAGCAGCATTGTCGCTTTATGGTTGTTCCCTGGGCATGGCCAGCTCCTTACTTGCCATTACTGTGCACAATGTCGAATGGTAGATTAATAAGGTCAGAAAAACCTGATGCTGTCACAATGCGTCTTTCCTCTATGTTCAATGGAACCAAAGCGTCGTTGATTTGTTTCAGTCCAGCATCTTTCATGGACATTTCTGTATCACTAGTTAGTATGCTAACATGTCCGTAAGATGTCTTCCAAATCATTTCAAAGGTATTATCTGGTTGCAAAAAGATTTTGAAGTGTATATTTTCCAGTAAGTTTTACAAAATATAGTATGAGAAAAAAAAATCCTAAACAGATTAGATTTATACGGAAATACAGAGTGTATTCCACTATCTTGAATTACTTTGTTCTATTGAGTTATGACAGGAAGTTGCTAGCTTCACTTGCATTGGCAGTTGCTGTGTCACGTTGCTCAGCATTTGCCTAAAAAAGGCTTCTCATCTATTTTGACCCCACTTAGCTGGTGGCATAGATCCATTGTGTCTTGTCACTGGAAAATGACAACTATGGTTGAAAATGAATGGAAGCTTATCTCTGCCTCTGTCACTTTCGTTTCTTGTAGCGAATCAGTTGTAGCAGGGTCAGTGGCTAGTTTACAGTAAGAATGTCCTTGGATCACTTTCTATATATATAGTCACCTTTGGGGTGTCTTTGCATAGTCTGGACATTAGCTCCTGTTTGCTGCACGTAACCTCTGCCTCTATGGATCTGGTACTCAGGATTTGTTCTTCTTATGCCATATTCACAGTTTCTGTGCTGTCCTTTAGCCACCCTTCTTGAACCATTGGTTGCATTTTTTGGATGCAAGTAACCCCTTACATTTGCCAGTTGCAGAATGGAGGAATCTTGGTCTTTCACAATGCCACATATTATTTCACTACCCTCTGTCTTCTGCTGTTTGAAATACCTCGCAGTTTGTTTCTCAGGGTCAGGTTCTTGATATACAGCTTGAAGCTCCTCTTTTTTTCCTGAATCGTGGTTTTGACAATTACTTGTTATCAGCCCCCTCAGTCTATTTATTGCAGACTGAGGGTACTGAACTCCATTCATGCATTGTGGGATGTTTAGATGTTTTGATTGATGACAAACATGACTCAAGACTGTGTGTGTGCGTGTGTGTCTTTCCAGACTTGGGGGGATATTACACATACACACACTACTCTATCTATCTATCTATCTATCTATCTATCTATCTATCTATCTATCTATCTATCTATCTATCTATCTATCTATCTATCTATCTATCTATCTATCTATCTATCTATCTATCTATCTATCTATCTATCTATCTATCTATCTATCTATCTATCTATCTATCTATCTATCTATCTATCTATCTATCTATCTATCTATCTATCTATCTATCTATCTATCTATCTATCTATCTATCTATCTATCTATCTATATACATACATACATACATATATGTCTGGATCAGAAATTTCAGTTAAATGTATCATATAGCAGACAAACACACTGATACAGTGGGGAATATAAGTATTTGACCTCCTGTCAGTTTTGCAGGTTTTCCCACCTACAGAGAATGGAGAGGTCTGTATTTTTTTATCATAGGTACACTTCAACTGTGAGAGAGAGAATCTAAAAAACAAAAAACAAAAATCCAGAAAATCACATTGTGTGATTTTTAAATAATTAATTTGCATTTTACTGCATAAAATAAGTATTTGACCCCCTACCAACCAGCAAGAATTCTGGCTCTTACAGACCTGCTAATTTTTCTTTAAGAAGCCCTCTTATTCGGCACTCTTTACCTGTATTAATTGCACCTGTTTGAACTTGTTACCTGTATAAAAGACACCTGTTCACACAATCAATTACACTCCAACCTGTCCACCATAGCCAAGACCAAAGAGCTGTCTAAGGACACCAGGGACAAAACTGTAGACCTGCACAAGGCTGGGATGGACTACAGGACAACAGGCAAGCAGCTTGGTAGAAGACAACAACTGTTATGATTATTTATTAGAAAGTGGAAGAAACACAAGATGACTGTCACTCTCCCTCGGTCTGGGATTCCATGCAAGATCTCACTTTGTGGGGTAAGGATGATTCTAAGAAAGCTCAGAACTACACAGGAGGACCTGGTCAATGACCTGAAGAGAGCTGGGACCACAGTCACAAAGATTACATTAGTAACACATGATGCTGTCATGGTTTTAAATCTTGCAGGGCAGCAAGGTCCCCCTGCTCAAGCTATCACATATCCAGGCCCGTTTGAAGTTCACCGGTGACCATCTGGATGATCCAGAGGAGGCATGTGAGAAGGTAATGTGGTCAGATGAGACCAAAATAGAGCTTTTTGGAATCAGCTCCACTTACCATGTTTAGAGGATGAGAACAACCCCAAGAAAACCATCCCAACCATGAAGCATGGGGGTGGAAACATCATACTCTGGGAGTGCTCTTCTGCAAAGGGGACAGAACGACTGCATCGTATTGACGGGAGGATGGATGGGGTCATGTATTGCGAGATTTTGCCAAACAACCTCCTTTCTGCGTACACGCCACAAACAGTCGATTGAGGTATGCTAAAGCACATTTGGACAAACCAGCTTCATTTTGGAATAAGGTACTGTGGACAGATGAAATAAAATTGAGTTATGTGGACATAACAAGGGGCGGTATGCATGGTTGGAAAAGAACACATCATTCCAAGAAAAAAACAATTGCTACCTACAGTAAAATTTGGAGGTGGTTCCATCATGCTGTGGGGCTGTGTGGCCAGTGCAAGTACTGGGAATCTTGTTAAAGTTGAGGGTCACATGGATTCCAGTCAATATCAGCAGATTCTTGAGAACAGTGTTCATGAATCAGTGACAAAGTTGAAGTGGGGACTGGGTCTTTCAATAAGACAATGACCCTAAATACTGCTCAAAATCTACTAAGGCATTCATGCAGAGGAACAAGTACAATGTTCTGGAATGGTCATCTCAGTCCCCAGACCTGAATATTATTTAAAATCTGTGGTGTGATTTTAAGCAGGCTGTCCATGCTTGGAAACCAACAAACCTGAGATGTTTTGTAAAGAAGAATGGTTCAGAAAGCCTTCAGCGAGAATCCAGATTCTCATTGGAAGCTATAGGAAGCCGTTATTTCTGCAAAAGGAGGATCTCCTAAATAGTGATGTATTTTTTCTGTTGGGGTGCTCAAATGTATGCATCTGCCTAATTTTGTTTAACCCTCTGGGGTCCGAGGGCATTTTTTTCACAGTTCACTCACCTGGCATAAATGATCTATTATTGCTGTTAACAGCTCTCCCTGCATCCCACAATCAGGTTTCATGTCTCTTTTTTCAGTACAACCTGTGTTTTCAGAATATATATGTTGTTGTGTTTTATAAGTGTAATAAAGGTTTGCAATCAAAAATAGGCAAAGAAAAAATAAAGCGAAAAATAATTTTCCACATACATTTATTCAAAACACACAGCAAACTATAATAAACAACTGTTTTGACACTTTATGAAGGTAATTTGAGGTCTTGTGTGAAAGACTGTACAACACCAAGGTTCGAACAATAAACACAAATGCACATTTTGAACAATATATATAAAAAGGTCTATGCGTTTTGTTGTCCATTGATATGGTAAACAGTGCTTTACGTAGAGAAAGCAACAGAGTTATCCAGTAACATTCACATGCAAACTAGTGGAGCAATCCTGATAGTTACACACTCTTTGTTTGAGCACGTGAGATTGTCATCAGAGGCTCTCCGTGTGCTTCTTTTACTGATCGCTGTGCGTAATGGCGTAGGGCACACTGAGTATGTACTAATAGTATGTACTCATTGGAGCTCCCAGGGGGCTATTCACACGGGCCAACTAGTAACATATCACTCCTGAAAACGATCTTTGGCTTTTCACGTGAGGTACATCTGCCCTATGATTGGATTTTGGAAAACCATGTGACGGTGACCCAATTCCGATTGGACACTCACATTGCGCACATCATCACACGTCTTACATGAGGAGTACAAAGATGGCTGATGGCTGGCTTGAAAGTCCGCAGAGTTAACTTTTCAGCAAAAAAAAGAGTACGTTTCTATCTCATATCATTCAAAAGTTATTTATAATTTAGTAAAGGTTGGTCTTAGCCATCGTATATGACGGCATCGGCCCCATAGGGTTAAGGAATCATTGCACACTTCATGTAAATACTAGAAACTTCATTTCACTTTTCAAATATCACTGTGTTTGTCTGCTATATGATATATTTAACTGAAATTTCTGATCCAGACAACCAATGATTTATAAAGGAAAATCATGAAAATCATCAGTGTTGCCCAAACGTTTGCATACTGTAATTAACACGTCACCATTTTTTCTGAGTAAATGTATTTCTAAAGGTGCAATTGACATGGCATTTTCACCAGGTGTTCGTAACAACCCATGTAATCCACACATATGAGGTCTGTTAGAAAAGTATCCGACCTTATTATTTTTTCAAAAACCATATGGATTTGAATCACATGTGATTGCGTCAGCCAAGCTTGAACCCTCGTGCGCATGCGTGAGTTTTTTCATGCCTGTCGGTTGCTTCATTCGCCTGTGAGCAGGCTTTGAGTGAGGTGTGGTCCACCCCTCTCGTTTATTTTTTATTGCGAATAAATGTCTGAACGATTTGGATCTTTGCTGCATCAGTTTTTTCCAGAAACTGTAAGAGACCTCCAGGTGGACACCGTTCGAAAAATTAATATGGCTTTCAGGGATGATTTTATGGGGATTAAACAGATTAAGGGGTGTTACTGCCCCTTTAAGGACGGCCCACAACTGCTGAGAGCGCAGTGCGCTCCCAGCGCCGATGGACAGGCTGATACCTCGCACAAACAACCAGATCATTTCCAACGTGAAAGCTTTGTTGATCCGGGACCTCATCTGACTTTCACAAAAAGGCAGAAGATGTGGACGTCAGCACTTTTTCTGGCACATTCCACCGTTACAGGAGTTTTTTTTTTTCATGGAAAAAGAAGCCGAGGGACGCGCCACGGAGCCGTTCATTACGCGGGACAAAACCACCTCGGTGTTGGTCTCACAGGATCGCTTAAAGGTGGATTTCAGACGGATTCCGGTTGCTTTCCAGTCGTGTGAATATCCGATTGTGATTGTGCATGAGCTGAACATGCCAGAACATGTCCTCTGAGGCTTCATCACGGCATTTCTTTTCGCCATGCAGCTCCGCCGCGATGCGTGGAATTCCTCCGCCTTTGTTCCTCTTTCCATGACAAAAACTCCTGTAACAGTGAAATGTGGCGTTCATTTCTAAACTGGACGCTGTCTTGATCCGGTATGTCCTCTGACTAGCACAGGAATAAGTGAAAAGACGTGGACATCAGCACTTTTTCCGGCACATTCCACCGTTACAGGAGTTTTTTTTTTTATGGAAAAAGAAGCCGAGGGACGCGCCACCGTGCCGCTCTTGATGCGGCACAAAACCACCTCCGTGTTGGTCTCTCAGGACGGCTTTCAGACGGATTCCGGTTGCTTTTCTGTCGTGTGAATATCCGAGAAATTGAGCTTGAGCTGGACAAGCCCCAACATGTCCAGTGAGGCTTCATCATTGCGTTTCTTTGTGCCGAGCAGCTGCACCACGATGCGCCGAACTCCTCCACACGTCTGTCTTAATGTGCTGGAAAAAGTGCTGATGTCCACGTCTTTTCACAATTCCTGTGCTAGTCAGAGGACATACCGGATCAAGACAGTGTTCAGTTTAGAAATGAATGGCACATTTCACTGTTACAGGAGTTTTTGTCAAGGAAAGAGGAACAAAGGCAGAGGAATTCCACGCGTCGCGGCGGAGCTGCATGGCGAAAAGAAACGCCGTGATGAAGCCTCACAGGACATGTTCTGGCATATTCAGCTCATGCACAATCACAATCAGATATTCACACGACTGGAAAGCAACCGGAATCCGTCTGAAATCCACCTTTAAGCCATCCTTTGAGACCAACACCGAGGTGGTTTTGTCCCGCGTAATGAACGTCTCCGTGGCGCGTCCCTCGGTTTCTTTTTGCATGAAAAAAAAACTCCTGTAACGGTGGAATGTGCCAGAAAAACTGCTGACGTCCACATCTTCTGCCTTTTTGTGAAAGTCAGACGAGGTCCCGGATCAACAAAGCTTTCACGTTCGAAATGATCTGGTTGTTTGTGTGGGGTGTCAGCCTGTCGATTGGGGCTGGGAGCGCGCTGCCAGTTGTGGGCTGTTGTGGGCTGTCCTTAAAGGGGCAGTAACACCCTGTAATCTGTTTAATCCCCATAAAATCGTCCCTGAAAGCCATATTAATTTTTCGAACGGTGTCCACCTGGAGGTCTCTTACAGTTTCTGGAAAAAAATTGATGCAGCAAAGATCCAAATCATTCAGACATTTATTCGCAATAAAAAATAGACGAGAGGAGTGGACCACACCTCACTCAAAGCCTGCTCACAGGCGAATGAAGCAACCGACAGGCATGAAAAAACTCACGCATGCGCACGAGGGTTCAAGCTTGGCTGACACAATCACATGTGATTCAAATCCATATGGTTTTTGAAAAAAATAATAAGGTCGGATACTTTTCTAACAGACCTCGTATAAAGAAACCAAACCAAATAAGCCGTCTGGTAGTCCGTGAGTCATGCAAGAAGTCGGTTTCAGCAGAGTTCCGGTGTCAGGAGCTCAGCACTCACAGTGTAAACACATCTCTTGAAGTATGGACAATAAGACAACATTGGTGCACGGCAGAAGTCCATCACAGGTGTTCCACCTCCTCTAGATAACCCTCTCAACTTGGGAGAGCGTATAATCATCATAATTGCCCGTGAACTCGCTAAATTAACGCAATTCACATCCTCACTTTATGGGAAATGCAGGCAGCTGCTAGGGGCATTATTGGAAATGCTGAAACAACGAATGTGCAATCATATGAAATGACGCAGGAAAAGGCATTGAACATATGCAGAAGGGAGTTTCAAAAAGGCATTGAAAGCCAAGACACCAGCTGAAATCTCTCAGGAAATTAAAAATCCTTCCCCTTGTCAGTACAAATGAATCTTGTAATCTTGCATTTCTTCCATTTTCTAATAATTATACCAACAGTTGTCTTCTCACCAAGCTACTTGCCTATTGTCCTGTAGTCCATCCCAGCCTTGTTCAGGTCTACACTTTTGTTTGTGGTGTCCTTAGACAGCTCTTCATCTTGGCCATGGTGGACAGGTTGGAATGTGATTGGCTGATTGTGTGGACAGGTGTCTTTTATACAGGTAATGAGTTCAAACAGGTGCAGTTAATACAGGTAAAGAGTAAAGAATAGGAGGACTTCTTAAAGAAAAACGTATAGGTCTGTGAGAGCCAGAATTCTTCCTGTTTGATAGGTGATCAAATACTTATTTCATGCAATAAAATGCAAATTATCCATCCATCCATCCATTTTCTTCCGCTTTATCCGGAGTTGGGTCGCGGGGGCAGCAGCTCAAGCAAAGCCGCCCAGACCTCCCGATCCACACACACCTCCCCCAGCTCCTCCGGGGGAACCCCAAGGCATTCCCAAGCCAGCCGAGAGATGTAGTCCCTCCAGCGTGTCCTGGGTCTTCCCCGGGGCCTCCTCCCAGTGGGACGTGCCCGGAACACCTCTCCAGCGAGGCGTCCAGGGGGCATCCGGAAAAGATGCCCGAGCCACCTCAACTGACTCCTTTCGACGTGGAGGAGCAGCGGCTCGACTCCGAGCTCCTCCCGAGTGACCGAGCTCCTCACCCTATCTCTAAGGGAGCTCCCAGCCACCCTGCGGAGGAAACTCATCTCGGCCGCTTGTACTCGCGATCTCGTTCTTTTGGTCCTGAGCCAAATCTCATGACCATAGGTGAGGATCGGAATGTAAATCGAGAGCTTTGCCCCCCCTACTCAGCTGTCTCTTCACCACGATGGTCCAATACAGCGACTGCATCACTGCAGATGCTGCACCGATCCGTCTATCGATCTCACGCTCCATCCGTCCCTCACTCCTGAACAAGACCCCGAGATACTTAAACTCCTCCACTTGAGGCAAGGACACTCCACCAACCTGAAGAGGGCAAAGCACCTTTTTCCGGTCGAGAACCATGGCCTCGGATTTGGAGGTGCTGATTTTCATCCCGGACGCTTCACACTCGGCTGCAAACCGCCCCAGTGCACGCTGAAGGTCCTGATTTGACGAAGCCAACAGAACCACATCGTCCACAAACAGCAGAGACGAGATTCTGTGCTTCCCAAACCAGACCCCCTCTACACCCTGGCTGCGCCTAGAAATTCTGTCCATAAAAATAATGAACAGAACAGGTGACAAAGGGCAGCCCTGGCTGAGGCCAACGTGCACTGGAAACAGGTTTGACTTACTACCGGCAATGCGAACCAAGCTCCTGCTGTGGTCGTACAGGGACCGGATAGCCCTTAGCAAAGGACCCCGGACCCTGTACTCCCAGAGCACTCCCCACAGGGTGCCCCGAGGGACACGGTCAAACGCCTTCTCCAGATCCACAAAACACATGTTTTGAACCCTCAACCCATGAACCCTCAAGCACCCGATGGAGCGTGTAGAGCTGGTCCAGTGTGCCGCGACCAGGACGAAAACCACACTGCTCCTCCTGAATCCGAGGTTCGACCATCGGTCGAATTCTCCTCTCCAGTACTCTGGAATAGACCTTACCGGGGAGGCTGAGGAGTGTGATCCCCCTATAGTTGGAACACACCCTCCGGTCCCCCTTCTTAAACAGAGGGACCACCACCCCGGTCTGCCAATCCAGAGGCACTGTTCCCGATCGCCACGCGATGTTGCAGAGGAGTGTCAGCCAAGACAGTCCCACAACACCTAGAGACTTAAGGTACTCAGGATGGATTTCATCCACCCCAGGAGCCTTGCCACCGAGGAGCTTTCTAACCACCTCAGTGACTTCGGCCTGGGTAATGGATGAGTCCGCCTCTGAGTCCCCAGTCTCTGCTTTCTCTTCGGACGATGTGATGATGGGATTGAGGAGATCCTTGAAGTACTCCTTCCACTGCCCGACAACATCCCAGTCAGGGTCAACAGCTCCCCACCCGCACCGTAAACAGTGCTGGTGAAGAGCTGCTTCTGCCTCCTGAGGTGTCGGACGGTTTGCCAGAATCTCTTCGAGGCCGACCGATAGTCCTCCTCCATAGCCTCCCCGAACTCCTCCCAGACCCGAGTTTTTGCCTCTGCGACTGCATGGGCTGTGGCACGCTTGGCCTGCCGGTACCTGTCAGCTGCCTCTGGGGTCCCACCTACCAACAAAGATAAGTAGGACTCCTTCTTCAGCTTGACGGCATCCCTTACTTCCGGTGTCCACCACCGGGTTCGGGGATTGCCGCCGCGACAGGCACCAGAGACCTTGCGACCACAGCTACGAGCAGCCGCATCGACAATGGAGGTGGAGAACATGGTCCACTCGGACTCCATGTCTCCAACCTCCCCCGGGATCTGGGAGAAGCTCTCCCGGAGGTGGGAGTTGAAGACCTCGCTGACAGAGGGTTCCGCCAGTCATTCCCAGCAGACCCTCACGATACATTTGGGCCTGCCAGGTCTGACCGGCTTCCTACCCTCCCAGCGGATCCAACTCACCACCAGGTGGTGATCAGTCGACAGCTCTGCCCCTCTCTTCACTCGAGTGTCCGAGACACGTGGCCGAAGGTCAGATGATATGACTACAAAGTCGATCATCGACCTCCAGCTCAGGGTGTCCTGGTGCCACGTGCACTTATGGACACCCTTGTGCTCGAACATGGTGTTCGTGATGGACAAACTGTGACTCGCACAGAAATCCAACAACTGAACACCACTCGGGTTCAGATCGGGGAGGCCGTACTTCCTGATCACCCCCCTCCAGGTCTCACTGTCGCCGCCCATGTGGGCATTGAAATCCCCCAGGAGAACAATGGAGTCCCCAGTCGAAGCGCTATCTAGTACCCGTCCCAGGGACTCCAGGAAGGTCGGGTACTCTGCACTGCTGCTCGGCCCGTAGGCCGAGAAAACGGTGAGAGACCTGTCCCCGACCCGAAGGCGTAGGGACACGACCCTCTTGTTCACCGGAGTGAACTCCAACACTTGGCGACTGAGCTGGAGAGCAATAAGCAATGCGACCACAGCTCTCCGCCTCTCCCCGTGGGCGACACCAAAAAAATGAAGCATCCAGCCCCTCTCCAGGAGTTGGGTACCAGAGCCCAAGCTGTGCGTGGAGGTGAGCCCGACTATCTCTAGTCGGTATCTCTCAACCTCCCGCACAAGCTCAGGCTCCTTCCCCCCTAGTGACGTGACATTCCACGTCCCAACAGCCAGGGGCTGTGAGCATGGACCGGACCGCCGGGCCACCCACCCTCGACCGCCACCCAATCCTCTCTGCACCCGACCCTCATGGCCCCCTCTGCAGGTGGTGAATCCACAGTAGGACGGGCCCATGTCACTCTTTCGGCCGGGCCCCATGGGCTAAAGCCCGACCACCAGGTGCTCGCGCGCGAGCCCCAACCCCAGGCCTGGCTCCAGGGTGGGACCCCGGCTCCGCCATACCGGACGACGTCACGGCCCTTGATCTTTTACTGGTCATGGAGGTTCTGAACTGCCCTTAGTCTGACCCGTCACCTAGGACCTGTTTGCCTTGGGAGACCCTACAGGGAGCACAAAGACCCCGACAACATAGCTCCTAGGATCATCCGGGTATGCAAACTCCCCCACCACGATAAGGTGGCAGCAAAGGGGGAGAAAATGCAAATTAATCATTTAAAAATAATACAATGTGATTTTCTGATTTTTTTTTCTTTTTAGATTCTGTGTATCACAGTTGAAGCGTATCTACGACAAAATGACAGACCTCTCCATTCTTTGTAGGTGGGAAAACTTATTAATACTTATTTGCCTCACTGTAGAGGGAGATGCGTAAAAACGGGCAGTGACATTTTCGAGTTTTAATATTGCAAGATGGGGTAGTTTTTGAGCATGGATGTTCACCCTCAAATGAGTGCCTTTCTAGTCTATTTTTTATTTTTATTTTTTGTGTTTGTTGGTGAGCTGCATGGCCGAAAATCAGACTAGCTTCACAAAATGTTACTAAATGTGAATGTGTTTTATGCTTATGGGTTGCGGGGGGTGTGTTTCAATGAGTCTTCTGTGAGATTCTATTAAAATGGAAGATCATCACACAGTAGATGTGATTTCAGCTGCACATCATTGATTTTTATCGGAGTGGTTACTCATGTTGTTCCATCCTCCCAACATCACTCTCTCTCTCTCTCCTACAGTTTGCGACCATTGCTCTAGATTTACTCCTAATTTGCTTAATTGAAGTTGGCTTGCGTAGCACGCTCAAGGTGACACAGCGATACAGTACGTGCAAGCACACAGGCGCGTATGCGCATGAGTGCATTTACATGTGTGCTGCACCAGGGTTCCCGTCTGTCCATTGATGGCTTTCTGCAGAGATATTTTAAGCATGTGATATAATCCTGCTGCAGAGAGGTAACGCTTCATTACACCAAAACAAACATGTTCTCACCATACAAGTGTGTTCTGTCTAATCATCCTAGATCAAAATTCAATCTCTGATTCTGTATAGAGTGTGTGAGCGCACCGTGAATAAAAATGAGTGCTGCAACAGACAGGTTTGGTTTGATTGATCAGGCCCTGAAGCTTATTTCGTTTTAGTGAACCACCATTTTGGGGATTCTGGTTGCCTTGGAGACCAGGACAATATATATAATGTAACGACAATCAGGTCAGGTCAGGTCAGTTCTGACAGCATGCACTGGTGCCACAATTCAACACATCTATTGCACTATGGAACTGCCCTGGGTTATGCTTAACAACCATTCATGCAGACCACCAGTCTGTCTGCACCCCCTCCAAAAGTAGCAGTCTACAGCTGTGATCATCTATTGTACAACAGAAATCTGAAGCAGAAAATTATACAAGAATTTTATGCACAAATATGAACTTATTTTCAGTTTTTGGAACTTAACACAGGATCAAAATTATACACATAGGGTCAAAAATACAGATAAAAAAAGGTTTATTTGACATGATTCATTGTATTGCTCACACATAGTGCAATAGGAAAGTGTCGGGATCTCAGTGCAGATCTGAGAAGGAGGATTGTAAATGTAAACAAGCCAGGCAAGTTTTAAAGTCTAATGTCCCAAAGTCCTGACCTTAACACCACCGAAAATATCTGGAATCACAACAAAGTTGCCTCAAGGCGCTTCACACAAGTAAGATCTAACCTTACCAACCCCTAGAGCACGCACACAGGTGACAGTGGAAAAACTCCCTCCGATGATTTGAAGAAGAAACCTTAAGAAGACCAGACTCAAAGGGGCGACCCTCTGCCGGGGCCATGCTAGCGACAGAATTGACAAAACAATTTCCAAAATGAATATACAGGAAATTTTGCCGGTGCACAAGACAGGAAGGTTGCACCCATCTTGTGAAACCCTCTAATGAATGCTGTATATTTGTGACTCTGTGATTGATTTCACCAAATATTCATTTATTGTTGTACATATATATGTTGTACAATTACTCAACCCTAGAAAATGAGTAGTTTAAATATTAAATTATTGAAAGTACACCATTCTCATCATATTCATGATTATGTATGTAAACGGTCTGTCAACCCTGTAGTTATGCAATATGTGGGTGGCCCCTTGGACTTTTCCCGTGACTGGGATCCTCAGTATTGAGGTATCGGCATGTTGGATCATGCATAAAACCTTGTAGCCGATGTTCTCTCGTGATGCAAGTAGTATTTAACATCTTAGTCGTTTATTAAATGTTTATTCTCTCTCTCTCCTACAGTTTGCGACCGTTGCAAACTTAAATGTTTATTCATTTATTCATTCCTGGGTGTTAATTTAGACCTCTAAATCTGTGTGATTCTTTTATTTTTGTCAAGCAAATTACACAGTTGCTCATTGTATGTTTTCGAGATTGCTCCTAAAGAGGAATATGACTTGTGCAGATTCAAAACTTTGCTGCTGACGGATTAACTTGTCTCTTAATATTGGTGAGTTTGGGGAAAAGGGGGTCTGTGAGAAGGCAGAAATGTCCTATTTTCATGGAGATGGAAGAACCCGTGCACACAGTCGGTATTTTCCTGGCACTGAAATGTGCTTTGCACATCTTCTATTTTTGTGCTATTACAGAGTGCATGACAGAGAGGTGGGAGGAGAGGAGAAGTTTGCAATACCATGTAAGAGTTTTATGTAACCAAGGAAATGCAAATAGAGTTTTGGGAATTGTGATAGAAACTGTGACATTTACATGCAGCCAATAACCCTTTCATAACCGGAATATTAGCAATAACCCGGTTGCGCACAGCCATGTAAACACCCGCAAAAACCTGAATATGCTCATATTCCAGTTTTTAAAAACCCGAATATGACCCCTGGGTTACTCCTTTTCTAACCTGAATATCAGGTCATATAATATCCCCATAGAAAGGAATATTATTTTGTGTTCTGCGTATGTTCCATCCGCAAGGGATCTTGGTCTTTTTAGTACGGCAACTACTTGTATGCGGCACGCGCAACCTACCGGACACCACAGAAGCAGAGGTAAACAAGCATGGGGAAATCCAGACGCGGCAGCACAGCACCACACTTTTGGAGGAAACCGAGTACTTCATTAGTATCGTGAAAGACATGAATATAATGTCTTTTATTGACGGTAGAAAGTACCGAGATAGCGACATTTACAAGAAGGTGGCCGAAAAGTTACTCGAAGTAGGATTTGCATGAACGCTAGACCAAATCAAGAACCGGTGGAAGACATGCATCACTGTTTAGATGGGAATATTCCAAATGATACCAATGACCACGTATACAGGAGTAACTCTGTCTGCTTAAATCAAATCAAATCAATTTTATTTATATAGCGCCAAATCACAACAACAGTTGCCCCAAGGCGCTTTATATTGCAAGGCAAAAGCCATACAATAATTACAGAAAAACCCCGACGGTCAAAACGACCCCCTATGAGCAAGCACTTGGCGACAGTGGGAAGGAAAAACTCCCTTTTAACAGGAAGAAACCTCCAGCAGAACCAGGCTCAGGGAGGGGCAGTCTTCTGCTGGGACTGGTTGGGGCTGAGGGAGAGAACCAGGAAAAAGACATGCTGTGGAGGGGAGCAGAGATCAATCACTAATGATTAAATGCAGAGTGGTGCATACAGAGCAAAAAGAGAAAGAAACACTCAGTGCATCATGGGAACCCCCCAGCAGTCTAAGTCTATAGCAGCATAACTAAGGGATGGTTCAGGGTCACCTGATCCAGCCCTAACTATAAGCTTTAGCAAAAAGGAAAGTTTTAAGCCTAATCTTAAAAATAGAGAGGGTGTCTGTCTCTTTGATCCGAATTGGGAGCTGGTTCCACAGGAGAGGAGCCTGAAAGCTGAAGGCTCTGCCTCCCATTCTACTCTTAAAAACCCTAGGAACTACAAGTAAGCCTGCAGTCTGACAGCGAAGCGCTCTGTTGGGGTGATATGGTACTAAGTGGTCCCTAAGATAAGATGGGACCTGATTATTATAAGTAAGAAGAAGAATTTTAAATTCTATTCTAGAATTAACAGGAAGCCAATGAAGAGAGGCCAATATGGGTGAAATATGCTCTCTCCTTCTAGTCCCCATCAGTACTCTAGCTGCAGCATTTTGAATTAACTGAAGGCTTTTCAGAGAACTTTTAGGACAACCTGATAATAATGAATTACAGTAGTCCAGCCTAGAGGAAATAAATGCATGAATTAGTTTTTCAGCATCACTCTGAGACAAGACCTTTCTAATTTTAGAGATATTGTGCAAATGTAAAAAAGCAGTCCTACATATTTGCTTAATATGCGCATTGAAGGACATATCCTGATCAAAAATGACTCCAAGATTTCTCACAGTATTACTAGAGGTCAGGGTAATGCCATCCAGATTAAGGATCTGGTTAGACACCTTGTTTCTAAGATTTGTGGGGCCAAGTACAGTAACTTCAGTTTTATCTGAATTTAAAAGCAGGAAATTAGAGGTCATCCATGTCTTTATGTCTGTAAGACATTCCTGAAGTTTAACTAATTAGTGTGTGTCCTCTGGCTTCATGGATAGATAAAGCTGGGTATCATCTGCGTAACAATGAAAATTTAAGCAACACTTTCTAATAATACTGCCTAAGGGAAGCATGTATAAAGTGAATAAAATTGGTCCTAGCACAGAACCTTGTGGAACTCCATAATTAACCTTAGTCTGTGAAGAAGACTCCACATTTACATGAACAAATTGTAATCTATTAGATAAGTATGATTCAAACCACCGCAGCGCAGTGCCTTTAATACCTATGGCATGCTCTAATCTCTGTAATAAAATTTTATGGTCAACAGTATCAAAAGCAGCGCTGAGGTCTGCTTAAGGATGTAAACAGGTTATTCCTAATAATTCAGAAACTGGAATATTGACCTTATCCCGAATATTAACGGCATGTAAACGCAGCCTGTGTCTTAGACATTGTGAGGAGAAGTTAACTCAGAACAAGGTCAGTCACTATCAAGGATAGAGTGAGACAAATAAGTATTTCTCATCCACTGTCAATTTTGCTAGATCTCCCACCTACAAAGAATGGAGAGGTGTGTAATTCTTATCCTAGATACACTTCAGCTGTAAGAGACAGAATCTAAAAAAAAAAAAAAAAAAAATTCAGAAAATCACACTATGATTTTTAAATAATTAATTTGCTTTTTATTAAGTGAAATAAGTATTTGATGCAATAGAAAAACAGACCTTAATACACACTCACTCATCTTCAACCACTTAGTCCAATTAAGGGTCACGGGGGGCTGGAGCCTATCCCAGCCGTCATAGTCCTTGCGTGAGGTGGGGTACACCCTGGACAGTCAGAGGACCCAGAGAGAACCTATGCAAACACAGGGAGAACATGCAAACTCCCCACAGAAATGCAATAGGTGGGAAGAGAACCCATGACCTTCTCGCTGTGAGGCAACAGTGTTAACCGCTAAGCCACTAGGGGATTTTGGTCCACTCTTCCATACAGATCTTCTCTACATCTTTTAGGTTTCAAGTTTCAGCTCCCTCCAAAGATTTTCTATTGGGTTCAGGTCTGGAGACTGGCTCGGCCACTCCAGGACCTTAAAATGCTTCTTACGGAGCCCCTCCTTAGTTGCTCTGGCTGGTTGTTTTGGGGTCATTGTCATGCTGGAAGACCCAGCCGCGACCCATCTTCAATGCTTTTACTAAGTGAGGAGGCTGTTTGCCAAAATCCTGCGATACATACATTATACATCCATCCTCCCTTCAATACGGTGCAGTTATTCTGTCCCCTTTGCAGAAAAGCACCCCCAAAAATGATGTTTCCATCCCCATTCGTCATGATTGGGACGGTGTTCTTGGGGTTGTTCTGAAACAACATGGTGGACAGGTTGGAGTGTGATTGATTGAGTGTGTGAACAGGTGTCTTTTATACATGTAACAAGTTCACACTGGTGCAATTAATACAGGTAAAGAGTGCAGAATAGGAGGGCTTCTTAAGGGCCACTTGACACATAGTACAAATAAGTACAACTCAAGGCGACTCACGGAAAAATAGCTCATATGAGCTAACCACGAAAACATTGCGGCGACTGGCAGGCGTGCACGATCCTGGTGCGACGGTTCGTGCACGAACACAGTGCAACGGTTCATGCACAATTGTGCACGAACGCAGTGCGAGCAACTGGAGCATGTGTAACCACTTCGCGCCCCTGCTGTGAAAACACAGACAGATGCCAAAGGGATTATCGGTAAATGAGCCTCCGCTAACACTTATTGGCTGACTCATTCATTCTATGTAAAAACCAGCACGTTAATGTGACGTGTGTGTTGGTATTTACATATAAATGTGCTTTTGTAAAATATGCCATTTTATTGATATGTTAAAAAAAGCCATTTGCAAAAGCCAAAGGTCAAGTTGTGATTACTGTCTGATATAACCGGGGTCAAAATGCATAGAACACTGCCATCTACTGCCGCCCAGACCCTTACCCATAATCCTTTGCGTACCAGTTTTTTTTTTCATGTGCCAGAGAGTTGCTGTGGTTTAAACAATAGAATCCACAATGACAATTGTAAATGAATATTATACAACCAAAATGTACATTTTTTCTTTCTTTAGCTGCTGCAAGAGGCTGTAACAACTCTCATGCATGCAAAGGATTATGGGATATCTCAATACTTAGGGCAAATACTGCCATGAACACTACTGGCCAGTAGATGGCAGTAAAAAGACCGTGAAAACTTGCCAAAAAAAAATTCCAAATAATCCGTGTGCTACGTTTAATCTTCGTGGAATTTAGTAAATACAAACCGAATTTCAGACATATATATTACTCTGGAACAAAGACGACAAACAGTGTTGTAGGACAATAAACAGGACGTTATAAAGCAAACAGGAATCGATTGCAACTCACAGTGATTCCAATTGAAAATAATGGAGAAGCAACCTGAGCTTCTTCTGGCATTTTTACATAAAACAAACACAATAAAACGTCTGTAATCTCAGAGAATATATTCACAAGAGTTTTAGGCACAATATACAAAGAGTTTAATGCTGTTGTCTGTGTGGAGCCTGATCAGAGCGACTCAAATGCATTTCGCCTGTCGTGACTGTATCGAGATTACCCATAATGCACCTGGACACAGCATGCCCACACTAAAACCTTCAAAATTAGTGCAATACTTTAAAACTAAAACATATAGCTGATGTTTTTACTTTCTAAAACTTCAGAAGTGACGATAATTTAAGTAACATGTCTGAAATTAGTTTGGTTAAAATTTTAACCATAAGTTAAAACTGTATGCCTCTGGATGACTTGGGTGATATTGGCAGTGAGTTAGTATTGGGTCAAGAGCAATGATCTTATGACCAGTGTTTCGCTGACTGCAGAGGATAGAGTGGTTTCTCCTGAAATCACCTCTCTTTTGTTTATAAAGAATAGAGCTGTTATGGTATACGTCAACTACAGGAGGAAATGGACCCAGAACGCAAGGCAGTGGACACAAAAGGTAAGGTGCAAAAGGGGCAGGAGTTTAATGATCCAAAAATACAAAAGCAGTAATGATAACAAAAAATGACTCCAAGGTCAAAGTCCAGATAATGCCAAAATAGCGCAAAACATCTTAAGCAGGACAAAAAGTAGAATAACAAAAATCTACTGTGCAAAGACTCAGTTAAGTGTCGCTTACAGCAGTGATAACAAAAATGGGTCAGAGGTCAAAGTCCAGATAATTCCAAAATAGTGCAAAACATCTTAAGCAGGACAAAAAGTAGAATAACAAAAATCTACTGTGGAAAAACTCAGCTAAGTGTCACTTACAGCAAAGGACTCTCAATCACTGGAAAAACCAAAAGCAGGAGACACAGGGAATCATCACTAACCAACCAGCACTGGCACAAACAAATGGGCAACTTAAATACCTGTTCACTAATTAAACACGTTTGGTGATCACAAGAGGACGGAGCAGAGCAAGCCAACAGAAAATCACAAACAACATACAAGAGACCAAAATGACTGTAATCATCAAATAATAACTTCAATACCAGCAAAAGCAAGATATCAGAAATCTAAAACATACAAAAAGATGAAACACAGTGTAAGTGTGAGAGGCAGGGCCCAAAGCTTGAGCACCAGAGAAACGCGCGCACAATCCCGAGTCACAGAGCGCAAACGTGGATCTGGAACTAACAGGAAACCATAATACTAGAAGATCAAAAATTAACAAGAGGATCAAAGTGAAACAGAGAACAAGAGAAATCACACCCGATCGCAGAGGGCAGAGCCCACTGACAGAACCTGACATGCACAGCCGCAACAAAGACAGACTACGCATAGCCAAGGACAACAAGAAGACATTCATACACATATGCATTCCCACATACACACAAAGACTGGCACCTGCCGGGAAACTCGACACAACGACAAACCACACATGTATGCAAGCAGACCAAAACAGATAACATGCATTTCCACATACGCTCCCACACACGCACGTACTCATCTCCATCATACGTGCACAAGATTAAGACATACACACACACACCAATGGAGAGACAGATGCACAAAGAAATAAAAACAGGACACTGGGCAGGAACCACACCAACAGAACTCCAACAATAGCTCTCTCTCTGCTACAAAACTTTTAACAGGTAAGCGCCAAAATCTTTGTTATCAAACTTAACAAAGCTTTTTAACTGTTTCAGATTTATTCACTTGACCTGCAAAAACATGTTAGCGATCTAAAAATTATCGGACCAAAACTTACCCGAAGATAACACTATGTAACAAATTTTTATTTTTGTTTTGTTCCTGGGTACACAGTGTGTTTTCCTAACCTGTTATGCCTTAAATAAATAGAAAATAGCTGTTATTCCACAGAAACTTTGCTTCTGTGATCAGGACAATGATATTTTGAAATTTGTCTGTTTTCAAGAATATTCTCGATTCGCCTTCACTACTACTGAGTAGCCTTCTAGAATATTCTTTAACTGCTAGAACTGTCCAGAATTTTCTAGAAGTTTCCAGAATTATCTAGAAATTTCAAGAAACTTTTAGAACTTTCTAGAACGTTAAAAAAATAAAATCAAAGTTTGTGCTGAATGTAGTCATTTTTCCATAGACTTTAGACATAAACAGTTGAAATATAACACTTAGAAGCCAGGAACAAAAATTGTGTTACATAGTGTAATTGGTCCGATGATGGTTTTCAAAGGTATCTGAAAAGCTAATCCGATAATGAAAACATTAGCTTTGATAATTAGCGGTTAGCAGATTAGTGGAACTGTGCCCACCCTTGGGTATACCGTATATACTAGAAGATACGGAACAAAGATGCAAATGTCGTTACAGTGATGCTTCCAGCTTGATATAATACAACAGATAAAAAAAATGAATAATCTAGCCAGCTACGTCCGTCCATCCATCCATCCATCCATCCATCCATCCATCCATCCATCCATCCATCCATCCATCCATCCATCCATCCATCCATCCATCCATTTTCTTCCGCTTTATCCGGAGTCGGGTTGCGGGGGCAGCAGCTCAAGCAAAGCCGCCCAGACCTCCCGATCCACACACACCTCCCCCAGCTCCTCCGGGGGAACCCCAAGGCGTTCCCAAGCCAGCCAAGAGATGTAGTCTCTCCAGCGTGTCCTGGGTCTTTCCCCGGGCCTCCTCCCAATGGGACGTGCCCGGAACACCTCTCCAGCGAGGCATCCAGGGGGCATCCGGAAAAGATGCCCGAGCCACCTCAGCTGACTCCTTTCGATGTGGAGGAGCACAGGTCAGACTAAGGGCAGTTCAGAACCTCCATGACCAGTAAAAAAATCAAGGACTGAGACGTCGCCCAGTGTGGCGGAGCCGGGGCCCCACCCTGGAGCCAGGCCTGGGGTTGGGGCTCGCGCGCGAGCGCCTGGTGGTCGGGCCTTAGCCCATGGGGCCCGGCCGGGCTCAGCCCAAAAGAGCGATGTGGGCCCGCCCTCCTGTGGGTTCACCAACTGCAGAGGGGGCCATGGGGGTCGGGTGCAGAGAGGATTGGGTGGCGGTCGAGGGCGGGTGGCCCGGCGGCCCGGTCCATGCTCACGTTGGGACGTGGAATGGCCAGCTACGTAACTGAAAAAAAAATCTTGCATGAGCGTTAGATTATTTTGCATCATGTAACCGAAGCTGCATGAAAATAATGTTTCAGGTAAGGTTTAACCTGAAATTAGAAGACAGTCTTAGGCCAATCTCCCATTGCTGATTTATGATGCCTAGCTGGCAAGGTTCAAGGTTCAAGGTTACTTTATTTGTACCAAAAGGTAAATTTGGTTTGGCAGTGATTCACTACATTCATAACAATCACATAAACACATAAATACCGGTAAAAAATACAATAAATATAATAAAAAATACAATGAGCAGTGCAAGTACAGGCCAATAGCATGGCACCCAGAAGAAAGTCACAATGTGCCTGCCATCTCAATGCAAAGTAGCAAATAAATTAATTAAATATACATTCAAAGTCATCTGTTAAGAGCACTAATAGCAGCAGGAATAAAAGTGCTCTTGTAGCGCTTAGTTCTGCAGGAAGGAGCTTTATACCTCCGTCCTGAAGGGAGCAGTTCAAACTAATCAAAAAGAGGATGTGAGGCGTCCTTTAGAACTGCCTCAGCCAATCTCTGGCAACGCTTTTTTCACTTTTCACTTTTTTTTCACAGAGCATAATCAAATGCCCAATCTCAGCCAGACAAGGGTTGTAAAAGTAGCGTTGTAAAACATTTTATGCAATCATGAAACTTTTGAACATGTTTAAAATATTTTTGATGTTGGAATACTTCATGATCAGTGATGCCGGTAACGCGTTACTTAGTAACGCGTTACTCTAATCTGACCACTTTTTTTAGTAACGAGTAATCTAACGCGTTAATCTTTCCAAATCAGTAATCAGATTAAAGTTACTTCTCCATGTCACTGTGCGTTACTATTATTTTTCATTGTGGGTCGATAGCAGCATTAAACTTGGTCTGTGGGCAGGAGGTCGGGGTTCGACTGAACTGCCCACTTTCAGTGAGCTTTGAGCTTATCATCCGCGTTTTTTTGCAGCTGCTCGACTCGTCGTCACCTCTTAAAGCACGGTGATCAGCACACCTGCACTGAGCTTTACAAAGACATTTTTTATACTTTTTTTCCTCCTTTATTTAGAGCTGAGCTGAGCCGCTCCGTATCTGGTCATTAAAAACAGCTGATCCTCTGCGACGCGTCAACAACTAACACTATTTTTCACTCAAATGCACCTAAACTCTCTTTCTGAGGACCACATGATGTGAAAACGCAATAAAACTTTCTTACCTGTAAATCTGGTCATGTTTTCTGCATAAATAAATGTTATCCATTCTTTGTGCTCAAACGCCAAAGCAGGGGTGAATCCAGATGGAATGGGGGCGTGGGGGAGGGATGTGCCCCCCTCACAACACCCCTAGATTAAAGGTCCAGTTTTGAAGCCGTTTTTTACTACAACTACTAATATTGCTTAAAATAATAATAATTTCGACAAGTAAAATGTTTAGAGAGAATTTAAATGTTAGAAAAATGTTAGAATTTAATAGTTACATTTATAAAAAATGTAGGTTCGAAATTGCAAGTTTTACTGTTACAGTGCTGTCAACAGTTAAATATGAGGTCAAGAAAGACGTCTTTATTTTACTTTTTATAAAACAAGTATTTATTTTCATTGAACTCAAGAAAGGGTGACTATAAAGTGAATTTTGGCAAAACAGGTATCATTGTCATGTTGAGGTGGCAGAGGGTTGTTGTCAGCAGCTGGGAAAAGTAACTAAAAAAGTAACTAGTAATCTAACTTAATTACTTTTACAATTGAGTAATCAGTAAAGTAACTAAGTTACTTTTTCAAGGAGTAATCAGTAATCAGTAATTGGATTACTTTTTCAAAGTAACTGTGGCAACACTGTTCATGATCCAAAACAGTGAACAGTTACATGTAATTAGTGCAGATGTAGGTGACAGTGGACATCCGGGTACCACATGAAGTAATTGGGACGTGCCGTTCTCTGAGCAGAAGCCTCCTTCTGATTCTTCTCTGCAACATGAATCCCATAAAAAGCGTGTCACCCTCCTCAACAGACGACAGTTGTGAGATGTAAGCATATACCTTTTTGTTTTGTGGAAAAGTGTGTTAATAATACAGGTGTAGTGCATAGACTGTAAAAACTAGCATTGTGCACATGCACACACTTGTGTAATGAGACTCATCTGTACTTGGGTGTATTCTGCAATAACTGGAAACACTCAGCAACCATTGCTTGCACTTGTTCATAAGGGGTCATTTAATAGTGAAAATTACAAATCGTGCCTGATACTGTCATTAATTAGGCCTGTTTAGGGGGGTGGGGGGGGGGGGGGTGCAATTTGTAACAAAAAATCTGCCATGGAACTCCTGAAGTTATTGCTGATGTGCAGTTGATTGCCTTGCATGGCAGCACATTGACAAAAGTGTCTGAGTGTTCTTGTGGACCACCTGTTGTTGGAGTAGACTGGTCATCTACTCCAACAACAGGTGGTGTACAAATGCTACAGTGACTGAGACACACTGTTCCCCTGATTTTGAGTTTATGACACTCAGATGCCGTCCGTTTTATTTGGCCTGAGAGCATGCGGTCGTCATGGTAACTGTTGTGTACGTACCACGGAGTGCTAATGCTAACGTAGCATTAAAGACCCTGCTAACAGCTGTTAGCAAACAACAGTGCACCCACCCGGATGGCATTTTCATTGTGACCGGAGACTTCAAGCATGTTGACCTAAGATCTAAGATGGACGCGACCTAAGATGAACATGAATGAAGCAACGCGAGTGAAGCGATTTTGAGCGATTGGCGCATTTGTGGCGCAATAATACGTCACGTCGCGTTGCCCTCCTTCCCAAGTTGAAAAATCTGAACTTTTTCATCTTGTCATGCCACGATGACCAATCAGAAACTGAATATGTAGTGATGTGGAGATGTCTGGAGTTTCACTGAAGATGTGAACATGTCCTGTCTCTGGTAGCCAGCCTGTGAACAGGACTTATGTCTCTTTTGTCCTTAATTTCACAATTGCTTTGACAGAGTTTTTGGAGCGAGCCGCAGCCCCACAGCAGGGGGAGCGGAGGTTTTTTGTTTTTTTTTTACGTATGCACACGAGCAAATCGTCCGTGGAGATTATTTTACTTATTAACTACACAGATGTATAATAAAACAAACTGGTTTCTAAACACAATTATGACAGAGTTTTTTTGGGGAAGAGCGAGCAGCAGCCCTGCAGGAGGGGGAGCGGAGTTTCTTTCTCTTTCTTTATACGTGCGCGCGCAAGCGAATCGTCCATGAAGATTATTTTACTTATTAACTACACAGATGTATAATACAACAAATGGTGACACAGCCCCACAGCAAGCAGCTGAGTTTTTTTTTTTAATTGTTTACATGTGCGCGCCTGAATGGGACAGGAGGTCCTCAAATTGGGTCCTGCAGAGGCGGAAGGACCGCTGAATGGAAGCTCCTCCTATTTGATGACACACTGGGGCGAATTTTCGCAGCGAAAGCAGAGCGACACACTGGGCGATGGTGGCGCGTCCATCGCCACGCGACCGAAGTGAATTTGTGGCATCTGGTCATGCCCGGTGTGAACGCGGCATTACAGTAACATCAAGGATGTATATAAAGTCTTTCCCCTCCCCCACCTCGGACAACCAGGCCATCTGTCCCTGTTCCTCACCCCAGCATACAGGCCTCTCATACAAAGAACTCTGCCTGAGGTGAGATCTGTTCGGATCTGGCCTGAAGATGCCATTCCACAGCTCCGGGACTGCTTCCAAACTACCAACTGGGACATCTTCGCACAGGGGGACCTCACGGAATACACATCCACTGTACTGTTTTATATGAAAAAACGCGCATGGATAATGTCACGGTGGAGAAGATGGTTAGACATTATCCAAAAAAAAAAAAAAACAGTGGATGAACAGTGAGGTCAAACAGCTGCTGAGAGACCGGGACTCTGCTTTCAGGTCTGGGAACATGGAACTGTACAGCTCAGGCAGATCCAACGTGAAAGAGGCATAAAACAGGCAAAGGCAGCATATGCAAAGAAGATCGAGGGGCACTTTACGGAGGGGAACCCCTGACGTGTCTGGCAGGGCATTCGTGACCTTGTCAACTTGAACACTTCCTCTTCTAATGCCACCACTACCAACACCAACACAAGCCTAACGGAAGAGCTAAATCGGTTCTTTGCTAGGTTTGAAGTTAGCGAGGAAGAGAGTGTCCCCCTGCTGCCACCCGCTGACAATCTGGCCCTCACTGTGAGCACAGAAGAGGTCAGGAGGGTGCTCCGGGGTGTGAACCCGTCGAAGGCTGCTGGTCCCGATGGTGTCCAGGGGAGGTTATTAAGGGGCTGTGCAGACCAGCTGGCAGAGGTTTTTACTACCATTTTTAACCTCTCGCTGGCTGCCTGCACAGTCCCAAGCTGCCTAAAATCTGCTACTATCATGCCCATCCCCAAGAGACAGTCGGTCAGCAGTCTGAATGATTACAGACCTGTGGCTTTGAGAGGCTGGTGCTGAGGCACATAAAATCCTTAATGCCTCCCAGCCTTGATCAGCACCAATTCACATACAGAGCCAACAGGTCCACAGGTGATGCCATCAACACAGCCCTCCACACAGTGTGTCAACATCTTGAACAGTCTGGCAATTATGCGAGGATGTTGTTCGTGGACTTCAGTTCTGCTTTTAACACACTTGTTCCAAGCAGACTGATGTTCAAACTGTGCAGTCTGGGCATTGGCGAGCACACCTGCAGATGGATCAGAGACTTTCTCACCAACCATCTGCAGTCAGTCAGGATGGGGTCCCACCACTCATCAGTGCTGACAGTGACCACTGGGGCCCCTCAGGGCTGTGTGCTCAGCCCCATGCTGTACACTTTGTACACCCATGACTGTGCACCAACCCACAGCAGCAACATCTTTGTCAAATTTGCAGATGACACTACTGTGGTTGGGTTGATTCACAACAACGATGAGACGGCCTACAGAGAGGAGGTCCTGAACCTCAGTACTTGGTGCTCCCTAAATAACCTGGCACTTAACTCCTCAAAGACAAAGGAGTTGGTGCTGAATTTTATGCGGAAGAGGGAGGACCCCCCCTTCTCATTCAGGGAGACACCGTAGAGAGGGTCAGTGACTTCAAGTTCCTGGGAACATACATTTCTCAGGACCTTACATGGGGCACCAACACCAATGCCCTTGTGAAAAAGGCACAGCAGCGTCTGTACTTTTTAAGGTCACTGAGGAAGGTCAACCTGTCCCAGGAACTGCTGCTGTCCTTCTATTGGTGTTCTGTAGAGAACGTCCTCACCAACAGCATCTTGGTGTGGTACAGGAGCTGCTCTCAGGCTGACAAGAAGGCTCTGGAGAGAGTCAGGAAGTCAGCACAGAACATCATAGGAGTGCAGCTGTCTTCTCTGTCTACGCAGGGCCAGAAGCATCAGCTTCGATGGTTCATACCCCGGGCACAGCCTGTTGTCACTGCTGCCCTCAGGAAAGAGGTACCTGTCCATCAAGGCCCGCACATCCGCAATACAAATATTGAATGCAGATTAGCCTACAGTCTGCACTATTCATTGCATTTATTTTTTATAAAGGTGAATGCAATGAATAGCACAGACTTCTATTTATATACACCTACTGGCTCCTTTGTAAATACATGTACATCTTCTTATTTGTCTTTTTATATTTACTTTTGCACCTTTGCACTACGGAAGTTGTCTTTTAATTTCGTTGTACCTTGTGTATAATGACAATAAAAAGCATTCTATTCTATTCTATTCTATTCTATTCTATTCTATTCTATTCTATTCTATTCTAAATGTGTGGCATCACTGAAAATTGCTTTGAGTGTCTGCTTCACAGGGAAAAGTGCTGTAGAAATGCAGTCCAGTTAGAACAGTAGTGTCCAAAGACATTCCAGAAAGGGCCAAGAGGGTGCAGGTTTTCTTTGCAGCCACTGACTCCAGCAGGTGATTTCACTGATTAACATCACTTTGAGCAGATGGGATGAGTTCATCAGTGAAATCACCTACTGGAGTCAGGTGCTGCAAAGAAAACCTGCACCCTCTTGGCCCTTCCTGGAATGTCTTTGGACACCACTGAGTTAGGCCCTTATGATGTCCCTGTGATCATGCTTGCACCTTTATAAAATAGACCCCTTTGATTTTCTTGAGGTCATCAGACATTGAAGTTAAAAATAGTTGCCTGTGATCTGCAGTAGAGCCTGCTCACATTTGTCAGACCATCTCACATCATGGTTTGGATCAAAGCTAATATCGATAACCTTCCTTTGACTTTGTCCTGGTGGATTGCTGGCTAACTGAATGACCCTCAGCTATGCAGTCCAAATGTCATTGTCCATTTCAGTGTTGAAACAATATGTGATCATAAACATGGAAGTGCACCCAGTGTCTAAACCATAATTCTCTAGGGGCCAATGTGTGTATCTGTTTTATGTTAGCTAGTCTGTCCAGCACAAAAAGTAAAAAAAAAAAAGAAAAGAAAAGAAAAAAGAAATCACCATCACACATTGTCATTGTTTTAGGCAACATGTAAAATTACTTGAAGATGTGCAGTATTTTTGCAGCAAAACTGTAATTTTTTTTAATAAAACCCACTGCTCACAATGGAGGTTCTTAGCTCATGCTAATGTTAGTCTATGAACATCACATTATGGGTGATTCTTTAACTACAGGCACTATTGGCCTTGTGAACTTAAAGAGGAACAACTTGTGAAAATATAAATTGTCACAGTGTAATAGTTAAGCATAACTAGTCTAGTTTGATGATTCATAAGAGAACACACTGATATTTTAAGACAAATTGGTGTTTTTTAACAGATTTCCCAACTCGGCTTGCACAAATGTAATTTCCATCACATGTAAATATTTGTCATTTATTTTAAAATACTATGATACACATAATGTTTTTTCACTGGAAGACCAATTTCATATATAGTTTTACCTGTTTATGCCTATATTGTAAAACACATACATTTATGGATTAGGTAAATTAATTGTGATGAGGACAAAACGCGAATCTTACGTCCGCCACAACCTGAGATATAGCATTGGAATGGTAAGATATATTTCAAGGTGTAACTACTTGTGTTTTTAATTGAAGTGGAACATTATCTCATAAATTATGCAGAGGTTTTTAATGAGTGATTAGAATTTTGTAACTATTTATTTAAAAACAAATGGGGTGGAGGAAATCACAAGGCTGTGTGTGCATGCGTGTGTTCGTGCTTGCATGCTTGTGAGAGTGGGGGTACACATGCCCTGATGGTTGGCTCTCTGTCAAAGGGAGACGGAGTGTGTGGGCACCATGAATTGTGTGTGTGTCAGTGAGAAGTGAGCTATGAATTGGGTGTGTAATGTGAAGGGGCATAAGGTAGTTGGGGTCTATACGTGTATTAGGTGTGAGATGATGAGGATGTGGTGCGGGAGAGCATGGACAGGATGTGATGTGTAGAGCAGGGGTGGTCATGGGGCGGGCCGACCGGGCAATTGCCCAGGCCAGCACCCGAGAGGGGGTGGCACCACCGTGAAACCCCAACCCCAAATGACATCGCGAAAATTGCTATAAGCATGTTAATTATAGTTATAAATGTGTCAAAAATCGTCTAAAAAAGTGTTATTTTTACACTATTACCACATTGTTGTAATAATAACATTACTATTAGTGGTTTTTATCAGTTATTATAAGCGTTTTTCGCCGGGGACGGGGCCGCCGCGAAAGGGGGCGGGGCACTGGAGAGGGCGTTGCCCGGGGCGCAAATCATTGTAGGACCATCACTGGTGTAGAGTGTGCATAGGCTGAATGTGTGGGGAGACCATGAGATGAGTGTGTGAGAGAGCAAGGGCAGTGTATGGGGATCTATGAATTGCGCCTGCACGCATAAATGTAATTTCCACCACACCATTGTAATTTCCACCCAAGAATGTAATGTGGTGGAAATTACAGTGGTGGAAATTACAATCTGACAGTATTTTGGGGAAAAATCTATGCTAACATTACATATTAGCTAAGAAGTGGTCTCCAGCATTTTGTGCATGCAAAATACATCTCTGTGCGTTAAAAAAACAACTAATTTACAAACTGAGTTGATGTTACGGCATGTTTGGAAATTACATACAATAAAAATATTTTCATTTCAAGCGATATTTACCTTGGCTTTTCTTCAAAAGTTGATGGATGAAGTCAAAATTCCCTCCATGTCAGACATGTGCTCTGATGTCACTGCTCATCTCCATAGAAACTACCCAAACAATCTTTCATACAAACTTTTTAAAGGGACATTACAGTGTTGTGGTGGAAATTACAGCAATAGTGTGGGACAATTACATTCGGTTTAAAAAAATGACAACAGTTGTATGACATTGAATACCCCAATTATGTTTTGATTATTTTACTGATATTTTATTCAGTGATATTTTAAAACATTAGAAAAAACGTTTTTTTACTATTCACTTTTATCATTGAAGATCAAAAGTCTGAGTGTGGGACAAGCACAAAACGGCAATATTTGCATATAATGATGCTGAAAAAAGGTGAAAAACTCATCATAGACTACTAGAACAAATTTCTTAAAACACTTTCATTGTAAAGATAACTATAAAAGTGTGAAATTTCCCCTTTTTTCTTTTTTTCATAAAATATAATCAAAGGACATAAAAGTGCCCGTAGAATCACCCTTATATGATGCCTGTCATGCTAATGTTAGCCCTTTAGCGTAGTGTTATGTGATGGCAGTGATTTTTCAAGACACATGAATATTTAAAGGTGTCATGCCAACATTTGCCCATTTAAACCACATTATTTGACTTCATTAGCACAGTGTTATATAATGCTAGAAAATTTTCATGTTAATGTTAACCCGTTAGCATCATGTTATATGACATCTGTCATGGTAATGTTAGCCCTTTAGCATGGTGTTATGTGATGTCAGTGATTTTTCAAGACACATGAATGATTAAATCCATTGTGAATCACTGCTTTAAGTCACACTCCTCGCTCAGGTCCTCAGCCACCAAAAGTATGTGTTTTTTAAAGCACATTATAAACCCCGTCCCTCACACTGCAGGCATTCAGCTTATGCTAACGTTAGGTGACATCACAAGATGTCGCACCTAATGCCAAGCTTGTGCCAAGCCAATTATATAAAATATTATACAAAGATTGTAACTTTATTAAAATAAGGAAACAATACTTTAACACTGTGACAGCATTGACCAATTAAGAACTGCAAATGGATAACATATATCTAATTTAGAAGACCCTTGGAGCATGTTTCTCAGTATTTTCCCAATAACTACAAAGAGGAAAGACTAGTCAGCATATTATACTCGAATGTTTTGGCTTTGGCCATAATGAAGCATATTTTATCTGTCAACTCATATTTCATAAATACTATGACTAACAAAACCTACTAAAACAGCTATTGTTATTTGGGAGCTTTTATATACTTCATTTATTTAATTGCAAATTAATTTGGTTTGAAGAGACAGAAATATGACATTCAACAAAGATCCACAATGAATGTCACAGTTAGAGGCATCGACCACAGCTGTCAGTGTTTGCCATCCATCTGCAGATGGGTTTGCTTTCATCTAATGTCTCTGTTTTATGATTTGCAGGGCTGATCACAACAACAGCAAGAAAGCTGGACAGAGAACAACAGGAAGAACACTTTTTAGAGGTACAGTAAAAACATAAGCAGCGTTCATAGGTTATAGTATTATTATTTATCTGGTCCTGCCACCTGCCACAGCTCACTATTAACACAGACGGGGTGGAGGACAACCCTGGCAGGCCCTCAAGGCTTCATAAACTATGATGAATGGTTGTAGTTTTGAGCCCTGGTTTTAGGATTTTCTTAATGTTATCATTCATCATTAGTTATCTCCTCGACTCCGGACAAGAACAGGGAGGGGAAGAGTTGGTTTGCCCTGCGTTTGAGAAGCGCAGACAACTGGGAGTACAGATAGCTTCATGATTACCATTTCTGTTTGCTGCTGCTGCTCTGCATGCAGATGAAGGAGATAATCGGAGATTCTCAACTTCAGAGGCATGAGCAAACTTCTATGTTTCCGATCTGTCCTTACAACTTATTAAACTCTGTTGAATTTACGAGCACTTTGCCCTTCTATGAAATTGAAGGAAATAACTTGTAAGCTGAGGTTGACCTGCAGTATTACATCCTGGTGTTTTGTTTCCCTTCTGCCGAATGACTTGTCTAGACTCAATAACTCTGTTCTTTTTTGTTTGTTTAGCTTTGGTTCTTAATAATAAAAAAACAACACAAAAGCCAAATAATAAAAGAAGAAAAGATAGTGGAGGTAAAGCAGTAACAGTACTTTTGCATTCAGATTTATATAGGAGACAGGGACATCTTGTTCCATTGTCCGGTGCTGTCCTGTAATTTCAATAGAAATGCCACTCCATGCATACTGCCCGCCATTCTGCCTGTCACTCAGTGCTGCCTGTTTGTAATTAATAGTCTAGTGAGCAGTCAGGCTGGCAGCACTGGTGTTCGCGCCGATCTGATCCAATTGATCAGTGATCAGACCTTTGCCTCTGCCTCCAGGGGATCAATAATACCAAGAGAGTTCCCATGAGCTCAGCTCCACATGACCCCACACCACGGGGAGAGGAACACAGTGTGAAACGTTATCTGTTAAAATAACTCCATACATTCACAAGTCAAATACCACATGTATGGTGAAAGATGGTCAGCATTCACACATGGTTTATGTGTTTTTGACGCACCTCAGGTAACAATTATAGATGGCCCAGTCACCACCCGCCAGTCTACTGTTTGGGTCATCGTTCATGTCGAGGATGAGAATGACAACCCGCCAACCTTCCCAGAGGTCACCTACCGCATCAGCTTGCCTGAACGGGACCGCAACAAGCGCGGCGAGCCAGTCTATCGTGTCTTTGCTTACGACCGTGACCGGGGGGCCAACGGCAATATCACCTACAGCATTGTGGATGGTAATAAGGATGAAAAGTTCAGTATTGACCCCAGGACGGCGATGGTGTCATCAAAGAAGATGGTGACTGCAGGAAGCTTTGATGTCCTCACGGTGAGTTTCGTGTACCAAGTACCTAACAAGCTGCAGAAAGCATTTTGAGCTGTCTAAAAAGATAATTATTTATCTTGCTTACGTTGTCATGGCTTGATAAAAGTTGCGTGTTCTTTCCTTCTTCTGTGCAGCTGTTAAAGTATGTTTATAACAAATTTAACTTCTTGTTATAATCCTTCAGACGAGTCACCACTTGCCCTGTTCACTTCTTGTTTACTGCACTTGATGAGCTGCACATCGTGTTGGAGATTAGATCACGCCACATAGCACAACATTTGTGCATGAAAGATTTTTTGAGCATTTCAAAATTCTCTGTGCGCAATAGCGCACCGGCACCCCTGTGGCGTCCTGTCTGCACCCATTAAAGACGAGTTTACTCTCCAGCACGACACATCACGATACAGGTCGTAATGTGTCGTGAAGCAAAGGCATGCTCGTGTAAATGGGCCTTTATTCTCTGGCCAGTAAAGCCCTGGTCACACGGCACGAACAAAAGACACTGAAACCAAAATGAAACAAGAAATCTGGACTTATGTGTGGTGTGTGGGTGTGTTTTTTATTCAACTACTAGGAGTTGCTAAAGTGAGTAAAAAATGTGCATAATGCTGCATTTACACATAACGACGACAAGTCACGAATGCCACGAAGTACACATTCTTGGCCGCTGATCACGAATGTGATTATTTGGGGCAGAGGCGTCAGGTGTCCTCAGGAACTGCTGCAACCTGTTACCACACGTTACGATTAATGGCACGTGTTGCTGGAGAATTATCAGGAACCATTACGCACGGTCAAGAATAATGTTCCACGTTGTTGCGTGCTATGGCACGCTATTGCGCATAACAGCGCATTGTTAAGTTCTATCATCTTGTGAACGAGATGAATTGTCTCCACACACACACACACACCCATATTCATCCAACTGAATTCAGATTGATCCAGTTTTTCAGAAGAACTTTGTGACTGCATGTGTAGTTGGGCTCTGTGCCATGGAGGGGCGCAGAGAGGAGGAGGAGGAGACGGACAGAGCCAGATGTGTGGCTTCATGCGGCTCTCGTCTCGCTCATTTTCCCAAACATCAGGCACATGCAGCAGGTGGAACACCTGCAGGAGTGCACTGAAGAGCACTGAAATGAGACTTTTAGCCGACTTGGTGTCAGCAATCAAACTGAATGCGGTGCAGCAGGGTTTAATTGTGCGCGCGCTTCTTCCTCCGCCGGACTGGAGGAGGTACAGAGATGTCTGGCTGCACGTGAGTCTCCTCTCACTCCTCTGGTTCAGACTCGTTCTAACGCTCATCAGTTACAACAGCAGGTGGAACACCTGCAGGAGCATCCTGAGGAGCTTCAGCAGGAACTGTGGAATGACACTTGGCTGACTTTGCGTCACTGTTCCTCTTCGGCATCCTGCATCAAACTGAACGCTGTGGAGCCGAGTTTAATTGTGCGCACGTGACAGAAAACTGATTCGTCGTGGCGCACAGTGAAATGTGACAGTCTGGGCTCCAAGAACCATCACAGGAACCACTACGAACGTTGTCACGTTCTATTAAGGATCAATACTCATCAAGATGGATCAGTACGCTCAGTTGCGACCTCCACGACGTGAGACGAAATGAGGGTGGTGTGTGACATTCGTGGAAGATTTTTTGACAGGCAAAAACATGCTCCACGAATATCAAGAATATCACACACCAAAACGCACTATTAAGAAACATATTCAGATGCGTTAAGTCACATTAAGAATGTCAGGAATGTGTCACGAATGACAAAAAAAATAACATTCGTAACGCGTCTTGCTTATGTGTAAACGCACCTTAAGCAACGTGACACTAACAATGACAACACAATCACAGCTCAGTTTTTGTAAAACATTGATCATGTTCAGCCATTGTGATTCTGTTTTCTCTGTTTTCTTTGTTTGATTGCTACAATTCCAGTCTCTGTTATCCTAAATAAATAAATAAATAGTTGGTAGACATCCAATCACACAGCAATTGTGAAGATCTAACTTTAATTTAGCAGTGATGGATGAGATGTGATGAGTGAAATGAAGGTGTTAGTAAAGGGAGTGCAGTTTTATAATGTAACGGTGATGTCAGGATGCATTTAAAAGTCTGTGTGAAGTGTGAAGCCCAGAATTCTATTTCATTTCTGTATGTTTGCTTTGAGATTGTAAGATATCCCAATCTTGAATCTATACCATTTACTGTGGGGTGGATCTGAGCTCATGTCAGACTTCATCTTATTGAAAGTGTTTTTTCTATTTATTTATTTAAAGTTACACAAGTATTAAAAGTTTCTTATTTATTTTATTTTTCAGGAAAACTGACTTACCATTATAGCTCGCCCTAATTTCTCATTATCCCGTGCCTTGTAATTACTTAAGGGTGTCTGTGCACGAATAACTCAGAAATGGGTGAGCACATTTCCATCAAACTTGGTAGGAAAACAACTTGGGTTTCCGGCTTGATATGAATAACATTTGGAGCAGATCTGTGAAAAGATGAGGTTGTCAAAAAAATATAGACCAAAAGACACATTTTTGAGGCTATCTTGAGGATAGAGAGGTACTCCAAAGGTCATATTGATAAGTTAATCATTTGTCATTACATGGTATTCATGACGTCATGGTGACATCACTAAAATGTCATGAAATTATTTCAGTATACCCCCTGAAACACATTTCTTGCAAACAATAGAGCTGAATTAACCATGTCTAGCTGATTATGTCCACTTTTATATCTTGGAATAACTGTCGTACTCTTCAGTAATATGTGCCCAGACAAGATATGCATCACCCCTTTACGTTATTTTTTCTGTGATGTTTCTTAAATGGTTGTTATCCCCCGCTGGCCAAAGGCCCAAAGGGGGATTATGTTGTGGCAATTTCCATCTGTCTGTCTGTCCATCTGTCTGTCCCCAAAAGGGTATAAGCATTCTGAAATAAATTCCTCTCACATTTTTAGGAGGAATTTTGTGAAAATTGGTGCAAGTCCTTGTTATAACTTGGTAATACACATATTGTCATCATGGGCGCAATTTGGTGGGGGATAAGAGAGGATAACGTGGGATAAGGGGGGATAAGGGACATGTCCCCCCCCCACCTTTTCAACCAGGGGGGACAGAATACGGTATGCCCCCCCCACCTTCTGACATATGTATACTGTACTTGAAACATGCTATGCCAGTCTTATGTGCAAACCATGTCAGTCTTATGTGCAAAACCAAGTCAGAATAGTATCTTTGTTTCTGCAAGTTTGTATTTTTAGCAGCATTGACTTGTTTACAACACCTGTTTCTTGTTTGTCACATTCAGAATTTTCTGGGACTGCATTTGCCCAGATTTGAAACCAAAAATAGTGGCCTCTAGGGACTAGTGTCTACACATAAGTATCAATGGACCATATGCTAATTTGCTAAATTCTGAAAGTTAGAAAGGGAAATCAGAAAGCTATCTGGGACCTCAGAAAGCCCATCTGCAATTATTGCTTGATCTCCAAAATCAGTCTATGCAAGCGAAATTATGTTCAGTATGAGTGTTGTCATTAGTGCCGCTTCGAAAATTAAATTCATGATAAGTAATTTATCCTAAACTTATGATCTGTTGTTTTTTCAAACTTATGCAAAAACAAATCTTGAGAAAAAAAAATACAGTATGTGATAGTAATAATTATTAAGAGCCTATTCTTTCATATTTATGAATACATTTTGCCACATTGCATTTTTGTTTTTTTTAATGAACACTCAACCTATCATTCTTTTTGAGTTCTACACGTGGTGATACCTTATTTACACCAGGATGTTAATAAAATCAATCCTGGCTATTCTCAGAATAAAGTACTTATATCCACAGTTTCAAATTGTCAAATAAGTCAAATGTCAAATTGTCAAATAAGTCAAATGGTGTCCACTTTATGGTCTTCTCAAAACATTAACATTACTGTTCTGGATGCTCAGAATGCATCTGAGCTTATCTAGAAACCGTTGGCTTCTGGGGGCCTAAAGCGGCCCCCAGACCCCCGGCCTATGGGCTTCGGCCCTGCAGGCCTCGCACTTTTTTCCCCCAATTTCTAGTTCGAAATTGTGCCCTTGATTGTCATATCATTTGAATTGGGCCCATTTTACCATAGTTATGGCCCTTGAGTAACAATTATAGTTTTTTTAGTACAAATTTTGGGAAACAGAACAATTCCTTGTTAAAAGGTTGGTAATATGGATATTATGATATCGTTCAAGTTGGGCCCATTTTACCAGGGTTATGGCTCTTGATTAATAAATGTAGTTTTTTAGTAGAAATTTTGGAAAACTGAACAATTCCTTGTTATAGGTTGGTAATACGCATATTGTAATATTGTACAAGACTGACACATTTTGGCAGAGTTATGGCCCTTGATTAACAAACCTAGACACTGCCAGTTTCATGGGTTGGTGTCTGCATTCTGAAATCAACTATCGCATACCTTGAAATGTTATCAGAATGTAGCAAGCACTTGCACCAAAGCAGGATTTGCCAGTGGGGGGATATTGTGCTCTCATGTGGATGTTGGAGTGTTAATAGGTACTTTCTCAGTTTGTTGATTTTTTCTCAGTGGTTACTATACCCGAGTAGATGCCCATGCTTCACCTGGCTGCAGCAGATTGATGGTTACTTTCGAGAGGTGGGGAAGGACCAGTTTTCTGCCTGAGTGGGTGTCATTCAGGACCCAAGGTCGTTCTGTGTTGTCAAGGATGTGGCAAAGCACGACACCAGTGCATGCTCGCACACTTGACTTGATTTTTACTATGGTATACTCATGATTGTAACAATAGGTTTCCGTAAACCCCATGATATTTTGACAGGGTTGGAGTATTTAAAGATGGTTTCTAGGCAGCTGATAGGATTCCTAGGTATTGTTTTTAAAAAATACCATGAATATTTCAACACTGTGGAGAAGGATAAATAGAATGTACAGTTGTATGCAAAAGTTTGGACACCCCTGATAATTTTCATGATTTTTCTTCATAAATGATTGGTTGTCTGGATCCGAAATTTCAGTTAAATGTATCATATTATTATTATTATTAGTATTATTATTATAATTATGTTATAATATTATTGAAAATCTGTGGTGTGATTTTAAGCTGGCTGTCCATGCTCGGAAACCAACAAACCTGAGGTGTTTTGTAAAGAAGAATGGTCCAAAATACCTTCAACCAGAATCCAGACTCTCATTGGAAGCTATAGGAAGCCTTTAGAGGCTATTTTTGCAAAAGGAGGATCTACTAAATATTGATGTATTTTTTCTGTTGGGGTGCCCAAATTTATGCACCTGCCTATTTTTTTATGAATTATTGCACACTTTCTGTAAATCCTATAAACTTCATTTCACTTCTTACATATCACTGTGTTTGTCTACTATATGATATATTTAACTGAAATTGCTGATCCAAACAACCAGTGATTTTTAAAGGAAAATCATGGATATCATCAGGGATGCCCAAACTTTTACATACAACTGTATATTCCCATTTACTGCACAAACTACTTAATAGCATATCTTCACAACCTTTTTTGTACTGTAGATGGATTTTTACATTATAGCTGCATCACCACGTTACTGTAGCTGGTAAAGAATGTCATTCTGGCCACATGATTATTCATTGATGTATTTGCATTCCTTACACACTGGGTTTTGTCTTCCCCCCCGAACACATAATCTTGTGGAAATAGAACATTATTGATGTCTGTTGGAGTATTTGGACTGTTTCCACAAAAGGAAACATTCATTCAGCGTTATATAAACAATGCATCTTTATTCCACTCCTATATCGATAATTGTAACCGTGCCAGTTTATCGAGGATCCTATGTAACAGTAAATTGCAAGCTGCTGTTTCTTCTAAAAGGTCACCACAAGGTCACAAAATCAATTCCTCAACAACAGGTTGTGTTTCTTTGTAGTTTGTTTTTTTTTTGCCCCTTGATGGTACACATCTATACACAGAGAGAGAGAGAGAGAGAGAGAGAGAGCGAGAGAGAGAGAGAGAGAGAGAGAAGCTGGCTCACATTCCTTTGGCTGCTCCCTTGCTTTTCACTCAGGGTCACCACAGCAGATCCAAGGTGGATCAGCATGTTGATTTGGCACAAGTTTTTCGCCGGATACTATTCCTGACACTACTCCACATTACATAGAGGAATGTGGCAGGGGTGGGGTTTGAACCATGAACCTTCCGCACTGAAACCAAGCGCACTAACCACTTGGCCACCACCCCTGCTACCATAAAGAGTATATACCATTCTAAAAATTTTGCAGTGGTGTTTTGTTGCTCCTTTTCTTTTTCCCATGAATTAAGACGGTGATGCAAAACACCACTATAAAAAAAATTGTTGTGACAACAGAAATGCCAACAAGGACTGTTAATAAAGAGAGGAAAACAGCAACAAAACAAACACACACAACATGCTTATTAGAGGAGGTGGTCAGGATGATAGAAGTGATCACTGGATATAAGGATACATGTACGTGCCAGCATGTCCAAGTGTACTTTTCATTATATTTCTCTTAATAGATCAGTGGCAAGATGTCACAGAGTCTTTGTTTAACAACTTCCCGAAACTAGGAATTCTCAGTTGTAATATATATCTCTCGTCCAGACATTCATAAACTTCAAAAGCATGGTCCTGTTGACCTAAAAACAGTTTTTTTTTTTAAGCTTACAAACACAGAACTCATCATAGAAAAACATGTGGAGGGATTTTTTTTTTTCAGAACCAGGGCAGCAATTTTTAATTATTTCAAGGCACCAATGGACATTTGTTCTGAACATTTTTTTGTGTGACACATGGGCACTGTACTATATGCAAATACCTTAAAAGGGAAATTATTGAAGGTATGGTAAAATCTTGTGAAACTGTTAGTTATGTGACTTTACATGTGCATATTAGGCATGTGAATCTCATCACTGACAATGATTTGATACGCATCTCGATACACTACCAGCGATACGATACATATAGCGATACATGACGATACTGATGATATGATGCCATGCAATTCACTACTGTACCCGATTCGATGCAATTTCATATGTATTTGATGGTGATTCAATTCCTCACAATGCGATATGATGGGATTTGGTGCGATACGATTGGGGATGGTATTAATAAGATTTTATCGATATCGATGCCATTATCTGTTCCGCTTATCGATCCAATTCTTTATCGATTCACTTATCAATACCTCTTGCGAAGTTTCTATGGATCTAAAAGTAGGCTTTACAGGTTTTCTATGTCAACAACAATTTATTGAGTCTTAAAGTAAATAAATATGAAATTGGTCACTGGATCCTTGATTTCTGGACATAAATAAAATCAATAAAATCTGTACATGATCACTGGATCCTTGATGTACATGATGGATCCTTAAAAAGTATTTCCTTTCAGATATTAATGACACAAATATAACTCCGTAGCCTCTGAGCTGAACTCTGCACTGCATGTCAGCATGTGATTCATAAGAAATGGAGGAAGCCTCATTTTGGGAAAACAAACAGTTTTGGTCAGTTGCAGTTTATTGTTTGTATTATAACATTTGGAAAGAAGTGTTATTTAATCTAAAACAGTGATCTGAAGTTATTTGAAGTTATTAATTCACCCTTAGAGATAGGGTGAGAAATTCAGTCATGCGTGGACTAGAGCTGCTGCTCCTTCGTGTTGAAAGGAGCCAGTGGAGGTGTTCCAGGCACGTCCATCTGAGAGGAGACCCCGGGGAAGACCCAGGACTAGGTGGAGAGATTATATCTCCACACTGGCCTGGGAAGACCTCTGGAGCCCCCAATCAGAGGTGGTCAGTGTGGCACGAGAAAAGGAAATCTGGTAGTCCCCTGCTGGAGCTGTTGTCCCCGCAACCCGATCCCGGAAAAGCAGTTGAAGATGAGATGAGATGAAATCCCTTTGGAGCTGCACAATTAGTCCCACAAAACAGATGAAATTATTATTATTATTATTATTATTATTATTATTATTATTATTATTATTATTATTTCCTTTACCTGATGGACAGCAGTTTATGCACCTGCTGGTGCTCACACCAGTGGACTTGCCGCTGAAAACCAGTGAAGCACAGAACCAGTGAACAGCAGATCAAAGCGCTGCTTCATTGCTTCAAGCTTCAAGCAGACCTGCTGCAGTCTGCAATAAACATAGCGAAATAATCATTTTCTTAATAAACACCCTCAAAAACAACGGGCGCTACAGTGTCCCAAACCATCCATGGTGCATTCAATGTACCTCGGAAAAAATCGATGCAAGCGGGCAGCGAGCGGTGCAACACGATTTCAATCCGTCAATTGAATCGATGCACACTGAAAGAATCGATGCACTCACATTGCTCACATTTGCATTTAGATACCAATTCGTATTGATTAATCTCCACATGCCTAGTGGATATATATATATGTGAGAAAATTATCAATCTATGTGCAGAGTTTAAAAGATAAATATAGATGTGTGATAATGTGACTGTAATTGTGAGAAGTTGCATCAATGCCCCCAAACTGAGACTTCACTCCATGGCCACACAGGGCCCCGTTGTAACATTGATGGTGTTCTCACAGTCCTCTGTGCAGAGAACCACACAGGGTGTAAAGGCAAACAGATTTTATTGGTAGCCATCAAAACTAAGCCCTTGAGTCGGAAAAACATGAAAAACAGTCTGTTCACAAACGTTGTTGAGGCTGAATGAGAGATTAGCTATGGTTTTAGCAACAGGTAGGTAGTTCAAAGGGCACCCATGTCTGTGAAGGTGTTAGCAATTGGGTTAGCCAGGAAAACAGGCTTTGGGTCAAAACACAGATGAACAATGTACAAGATAATAATCCTAAACATGGCAGGTTAGGCTCGAGAAACACAGAAAAGCAGAATGGGTCAGTATCTGGGGATCAGACATAAGGATACAGCATGAGAAAAAACATGAACCACGACACCCTCAACTAAGGACCAGAGAATAACTCATCCCCATGGGGGAGGACATGCACAGGGGCATGACTGTTAGACCACACCACCAGGATGCAGGACGCAGCAATGTGAACCACAGACCAGCCACCCAAAGAAATAGTGCACCCAACCCACTGCATGTAGGACTGAATCTGCCCTCTGGACATGAGAAATCAGAAGCAAACTCCCAGCCTCAACACCGCGCATGTAGTATTTGTGTCATATTTTTAATCATGCTATTCATTTGTCATACTGTAGTTCAAGCACGTATTCAGTACTTTATATAGCAGGTATTCTTTTTCATAGTATATTCCTATGCAGTTCCAGTTTAAACTCTATTACACTTTATCACTTTGCACAATCAGAAACTTACAGACTCTTGGATACGTATCTGCATTACTTATTTATAAACACTTTTCCTTCTTTTAGATAAAAGCAGAGGACAGTGGTGATCCACCATTGTGGTCTACAGTCAAACTCTATGTCGAATGGATTCGCAAACCTCTCCCTTCACCTCTGCCCCTGCTGTTCACTCAGAGGTACTACAATTTCACCATTTCTGAAACAGCAGCTGTTGCCCAGCCAGTCGGAGTTGTTGCAGTGAGCCAGTCAAGCACACCTGTGTGGTTCAGTATCATTGGTAAGAAAATGAGTTTACATTAATGAATTAACATGAATGCACTCTAATGGGTCATTGCTGGGTTTGCCCTGTAATCTGTCCTATTTTGTGCTGCCAGATTATTTTAGATGCATTTATTTGTTGTTTATTACAGAAAATGTGCCCACTCAACCAAAACTTTTCAATATTTCCTAAGATTTGTCACAGAAATGTCATTATTTAAATGTATTTTATGGAGCCTGACCAATTGGTTGGCCAATAATGTCTGCCGATGTGAGCATTTCACCAACATAATGGTATTGCTATTTTTTTATTTTTTTTTGCAGTCATGAAAACTTTTATTATACCAAGTTAACAATGTAGAAAAACACTTTGGCTGTCGTACATTGTGGCATTACATAGTTTATCCAACAGAGGGTACTCAAGTAGCATTGTTTGCATTGCTGTCAAATTTACCTGGGATCCCTATCACCTTTTGGTTACATTATCTACAAGACACAGAGGTAAAGTGACCAGCTGCCATTAATTTTCAATCAGAGTGGGTGTTTCTCGGCAACAAGAGACAAATGGGTCACGATCCCACCAGTTAGGCAGAGCAGATGAAATGAGAAGTTAATTTTATGCAAATGCTGATTGATGCGACATGACAACTGCCAGTCTGTGTGAAAGCAGTGTGACATACACTGGTTTGTTATTGATAATATTTGTACTTACTTATGATAAAGTTCCTGTTTATACTGTAAAATATCAAGCCGCAGTTACATTTCTTTTTCATAAAGGTTTGATAATAGAATGTTAGTGATCATTGCCATATTTTATGTCTATATCAACAAACATTGGTACCGTAAATTTTCTAATATCGGTATTAAACCGGCCGCCCCAATTTAATTTAATGCATAACACATATAACCCCTGTGTCCCCCCAAAAAGTCAGAACACTGTGCAAAATGTCAATAAAAACAGAATGTGCCGTTTTGCTAATTTTTTTAGATCCTATATTTAATTTAAAATAGTACAAAAGCAACATATCAAATGTTGTTTTGTACTATTGTTTTTGTACAAGGGTCACCCCTTTGAGTCTGGTCTGCTTGAGGTTTCTTCCTCAGATCATCAGAGGGAGACTTTCCTTACCACTGTCATCCTAGTGCTGGTAAGGTTAGACCTTACTTGTGTGAAATGCATTGAGGCACCTTTGTTGTGATTTGGCGCTATATAAATGAAATAAATTGCATTAAATTGAAATTGTATGGAGCCCTGCAAGTATCATTGCAAAATGTTTTGCATGTGGAGAGAATGTGTGCACATTTTATTATATTGTGCGCTCGTTTATTATATTGTGTGCACGTTTTATTATATTGTGCGCTCGTTTATTATATTGTGCGCACGTTTTATTATATTGTGCGCTCGTTTTATTATATTGTGCACTCGTTTATTATATTGTGTGCACGTTTTATTATATTGTGCGCTCGTTTATTATATTGTGTGCACGTTTTAAGCATCGTTTGAGTAAAACAAGGGCACGATCTACTTAATCGTGGCCACAATTTGTAAAATATGCACTCAGTTACTCAATATTGTCTTGACACATAAATGTTGGCTATTAGCCAACAAACCAGGAGACAGTGGAATACATTTCCCCATTAGAAATGGATCCCAGCATAGCATCATCTGGAGTTTAAGCACATTAAAAAGGATGCTCAGGGTGAAGCGTCTCCCCGTCGTGAGTATGACAATTTAGGTTATATTATGGAGTTTATTTTGAATGAACGGAAAACATGCACATGTTTTATTAATTTGAGAGCATGTTTTATTAATTCATGAGCTCAATTAAAGGAAAACGTGTGCACATATTATCATGGCCAGAAAAAAAAAATCACTTTAAGTGACCTCTCCTGGGTTCTGTAAAATTGAAATGTTGAAATTGAGAATTGTTTTTGTAAAAATAAAGCTCATTTTGTAGTTGTTGTCATCAACGTTTTAAAAAAAAAAGTTGGCACAGATTGATTTTCAGACTGGTAATAATGGGACAAGTTGAAATAGTAAGATGATGGGATACAAGTGATGTTATGTAGGTGAGATACTCGATATTAGAATACATAGGGATGTGTGTGAGCTTCAAACCCTCAGACCTCACAGCATGAAAAAAATGCAATTCAGTTGTAATGAAGACTTTAGCAAACCTTTGATGGTATCTAACTCTCAGCGCTGCATTCACAGACATCAATGAAAGCTACACTTTGGAAAGCATAAGCCATGAGATCTGCCCATACCTCTGGTCTCAGTCTTAGGGTGGTCAGTGCCCATGGCATGGGTGACGTACCCAATGTAATGTGCACATTTTATAGCAGCGTATGCTGTATGCTTATGTATGTTTTCAGGGACATCCCTGCATCTTCCAGCAGGACAACATTAAATCACATTCTCCTCAGCTCAATAGGGACTAGTGAGCAGAGAACCTGGGTGCAGTACTGATCTTTCTCTAATTGGTTATGCTTTTTGAAGTGCAAAATACAGCAAAGCAGATCCCATGCACTAGTAGTGCAACTAAAAACATGTATATAAAGGACAAATGTGGAAATATTCCACTTTCTAAATATCACCAATTGGTGTCTTGAGTGTTCAAATGTTTAAAATAGAATAGAATAGAGTCTTTATTGTCATTGTACATATATACATAAAATGAAATTTGTCCTCTGCATTTAACCCATCCTAATTACAGTGTTGTGTGTTGGGGGGTTTGGCTGGATGTTTTTGTGTTGTTTTCTTTTCTTTGCTCTCCAGGTGGTATGCAAACTGGTTTTTGTCTGTGGAGAAGGTGCTGGCAGAAGAATCCTTCACCCTCATCAACATTATTGGCTGCACTTGTGGAGGATGTCCACGTGCAGGCCTAATGACTCGCAGCACCTGTGGATGATGCTCACGTGCAGACTTAAGGACTTTCAGCTGAAGCAGATAATTAGATGGCGTTCTGCATTTAAGCCATGAGTGGTTCAAGCAGAATTGCCGGGAACTCGACCTTGTGACGTTCGTTTGTGAGACGCTGAGGACCGTGCCTGGGTTTGACACATCGTGCCTGTGAAGGAGGACGGGTGAGGGACACATGCTGTCAGCACACATCAGAGGTGATTGATTGTCTGAATAAGTGTTAATAGTAATTTGGTATTTTGTTACGCAGTATATTTGAACATTGATGAGAATTGTGCAGCTCGCTTCTCACGGCCGTGGCGTGCGGACTGATGATCCTCCACCTGTTGTGAGAAGCTGCTCATTTACATAAAGCTTAAAGTCAGACCTGAATGTGTTGCTGATAGCGTGTGCCTTTGAAGGATATTAGTTGTAGCTGTTGACTTACCTCACCTCTTCTATCCTTCACAGAGTCAGTTTGTCGTGTCCACCTGGGGGGTGTTTGGTGGTGAATTTGAGTCCAGAAGCACCGGGCTTCGATCCCTTTGGGCGTTGGAGAGCGCGCCGTCCTTCATTCCGCCAGACAAGCCATATATTATGTTGTACACAATTATTGCACAGAAAGGGAAATAAAGGTTTTGTTTTTGGAACCGCTTTCTGATTATTTAGCGCTGGGTTCAGTCAGACGCAGGTCCGCTCCTCAACCTGCATCGGCACATAACATACAGTTAGACACAATCCAACCACTAGGAGCAGTGAGCAGCCACAGTCCGGCGCCCGTGGACCAACTCCAGATGTAGAGACTCTGCCTTGTTCAGGGGCAGAGCCTAAAAAAACATGTTTTTGATTGTGGGAGAAAACCAGAGTACCCGGTGGAAACCTGCACAGACACGGGGAGAACATTCACACTTCTTGCTGGGAAGCACCAGTGCTAACAACTAAGCCACTGTGCCACTAGTGTCAAAGTGTTCTTGAAACAATAGATGATGATTTGAAGATATGATTGAACTAACCAGCTTGAAACATGTTGCTGGCATCAAATTCACAATGAGCTTTTTTTTTTTGTTTCAAAAAACAATAGTGTCAATAATATACACATTATGTAGTTTTTTTTTTTTAAATGTATATGATATTATATCCTTGTTTATGGTAGATCATAATAGGACACAAAATAATACATGCACCATATTGGCTCATTTTCCACACTTCAAATGTTGTGGAATCTCTGCTGTTAGAAATCTTATTTTCAGAGTTTCAGAATACATTTCACACAAATGTTTAAATTTTAGTACTTTAAAGCAAACTGCATAAACGCTATTGATGTTTCAATACATTGCCCATGTTGACAACTTTCACCATATCTGAAGTCATTTCAAACCATTTTTATTGCTACTTAACTCTACAGCCTTAATAGCATATGTGTAGAGTCGAATCAATACTTAGCAGGTAAATGGAAAATTAGAAATTATTCCTTCATGATAATCCTACTCATATAAAGCAGCAGTCAGTAGAACAAATAAATCTGCCAAGAGCCAAAATGTTTTTCTTGTTGTGTTAAAGAAAGTTAGAACCAAGGCTTTGAACCAATTCAAGGACTGAAAACCAAAAGCAGAAAGAATTGATATTTCTCTAGCAACAAATATTAAACCAGAAACTTGTGTCTGACATAATGGTAGCCATGTTTCTGTGTAGGCTCTCAGTTGTCCAGGTGGTTTCCATAGTAGAGAAGCTTGAATCTTCGACTGGACTGGGTTGCTTGACGTGAGGACGTTTCGCTTCAAATCACAGAAGCTTCCTCAGCTAAAATTCTTGCTCTGGTAGTCTGACTTCTGTCTTGACTCTTGTAGAGAAGAATAAACCAGAAGCCAACAAAAGCTGGAGTTTTTTAACCTAACCAGACCCCACCTACCGAGAGGCTGACTGCTATAGGCTAGTGACTAAACAATAGCTCTAATTAGCACCTATTGTGCTCTAGTTAGCACTCTCCTAATGACAGGATGGAAGCCTCCCCTGATGGCTCCCTTGACGACTCTCTCCTGATGACGTGAATGACTCATTACCATGAACAAAAGACTGAAACTGCTTTGACCTGAGTACCACATTGTAAATTACACACTTTGTGTGTAATTTGCTCAAAGTCTCAGAGAAAATGCTGTGTTTTTTTCCTGGACATTGAGAAATTACGTCATATGCATCATGTTTTACCCCTTTCGTGCCCGCCCTCAAACGAGACTGCGGTGCCCAATTGAAAGAAAAAATCTTGTTTGAAGCCTTGGTCAGAACTCACTCTTGGCTCTGCATCACAGTTGTTATCAAAACTACTTGTAAAAATTTTTCCCCACTCTTTTATGTCTTGGGACAGGGAGCATGTACTAATTTATCTCTCCCTAAAAAAAAAATAATAAAAAAAAATAAACAAAAAGAAATCCTCCCTTGCAGGTATATAATTATAGAAGGAATAGAGATAATTAGGACTTTTACTGTTGAAGTCAGCTGCGAAATTGAGAGGAGAATTTTGAGGTAGTATTCATAAATGTGTAGGGCAGTGATGTTTTCCATCAAGCTTCAAGAACTGGACTTGAATTTCATTCATAAATGAATCATTACCTGTGCTGACAACTGGAGCCTCGGCAGTAAATTTACTTAATAGCACAGATGAATCTGTGGTATACATGAAGTGTGCAGGGGGCTGTACATAGGCGATGCAGAGCTATTGATCAAAAGAATACCCTTAACCTACTAATATTCTCTATCTTTCCCTCTGTTTCTGTCCCACATTTTCACCATTAAGGAGGACGACTTGCCAGAGAAATGTTCTACATTCCGCAGAATGCATGTGGAAGAAACTGCTCACTTGACACAGGTCTGATCAAAGTCAACTTTGTGCAGCTTCCCTTCTGGCTCAAAGATTAGGAGAAGTAGGGTATCTACTTCTATAAATGTGAGAAAATGTGGCATACAGTACCAGGAAAGATGACATTGTTTTGCTCTGAATTTTAAAAAGGATTCTCACACAAATTGACACTTTTGCAGCAATTCTGTGCTTCAGTATTTAAAATGGTATGCATTCTTAATGGTATGGGCATACTGTGATTCATCCTATAGGCAGACAAGAGAGAAAAAATGGCTACAAATCAGGTTGTGCATACTATGAAAAATTGTATGTGATTCCTTTATTGTACAAACAAATAGAGACATGTAGAACAGCTGTGAAAAAAAGTCTTGTGGGACTGAAAAAATGTGTTGAACAGAAAATCCAACAGTCTCACCTACTGTGCATTTTCTTTGGCTTTGGAACCAGTTTTGGCATATGCTCTCAAAAATGCAGCAAGTGAACAGATACAGCATACATGAATGAATAACTCCATCCACTCTAGTGTCTTACCTCAAAAACAATAACTTATACCATCTTGTAACTCGCCAAATGAACATGTAACCAGATAGCATATAATGAGGATAAACCCTTTCGCATCTGGTGAACTTTAATGCAGCAGCTCATTCAAAAATGCAACTTGGTTTTACCATGTAATAACCCATAGCACATCTATGGTTAGTGGATGCTAGAATGATTATGGATTAGAATCAGGTGTGGCTGTCAGTGAGTGAGTCAAACCTATTCTGCACAGAAATATACCAAATCAAACAACCAAACTGTTACTTTTGATTGGACTTGGACAGTACAGATTGTGTATTAGCCAATGACCTAGATAGGTAGCGTGACCAGGAATCAAACCTAGGTGTATATACTGGTAGTCCACGTCCTTATTTTACCAAGCTACCTGCTGTACACTGTGATGCTAGTAACATATGCCGGTAACACGTTAATCGTTTCAAATCAGTAATCAGATTCAAGTTACTTCTCTGAGTCACTCTGCGTTACTGTTATTTTGGTATTGTGGAGCGATCGCAGCTTTAAAACAGGTGTCCCGATGAGGTGCCACGGGAGGTCTGAACTGCACACTTTCAGTGAGCTGCTGCACAGAGCCGCATCCATTGAGCAGCTCAGCTCCGAGTTTAAGAACAGTTGTCTCTCAAAGCGCGTTGATGCTCAGAGCTATGGTATTACAAAGACATTTTTATACGTTTTTTTCTGTAAAACTCTGTGCCGCTCTGTCCATGTCCATCCACAACGTGCAAATACTAACACTTTTTTGTTCCACCTAAATGCACCTAAAGTATCTTTCTGAGGATGACATGATGTAAAAACGCTGATAAAACTTTCTTACCTGTCAATCTGGTCATGTTTTCTGCATAAATAAACATTATTTTATTTATAAAGAGAAACTGCATGAACTACACAAGTTTTTTTTATTTTCTAATAACAAGTTTATTCAATGAGGAGAAACAAATGCTAAATTATTGTTGTGTCGTAACTTAATTTTTGTTCAGCCGATGTGACTCGTCTTCATGAAGTTAGATGCAAAAATGTTGAAATTGGCCCTATTCTGCAAAGATAAAGAATCCTTAAAAATTACTGAATCTGGATTGTGTTCTGGATCATTACCAAAATTTAATGACTTCTAAGTTAGACCAAAATGCAACCCTGGTAAAAATTTCATTGAAATCCGTTGGGGATTTTTTGAGTAATCCTGCTAACAAACCAACCAACCAACAAACAGACACGACCGAAAACATAACCTCCTTGATGAAGGTAATAATAATAATAATTTCAACAACTAAAATGTTTAGAAAGAATTTAAATGTTACAAAAATGTTAGAAAGTATTTAATGATTTCATTTATAAACAATGTAGGTTAGAAATGGTAAGTTTTACCGTTACAGTGCTGTCAACAGTTAAATATGAGGTCAAGAAAGCTGTGTTTATTCTATTTCTTATTAAACAAGTATTTATGTTCATTGAAGTCAAGAAAGGGTGACTATAAAGTGAGTATTGGCAAAACGGGTTATCATTTTCATATTGAAGTGGCGTGGGGGGGGGGGTGTTGTCGGTAGCTGCTGAAAGTAACTAAAAAGTAACTTGAAATCTAACATAGTTACTTTTAAAATTGAGTAATCAGTAAAGTAACTAAGTTACTTTTTCAAGGAGTAATCAGTAATTGGATTACTTTTTCAAAGTAACTGTGGCAGCACTGGCTTTATAAATAGATGAGGTAGGTCTGCATTAAATAATGGTCTTTAATCTTGACACTAATTCATGTGATGATGTGGTTTATAGTTGCATGATATTGGGGAAAAAAGGGGGAGGCTTTTCTGTGATATATATTGCGATGTGGACAAATGCCCAAATTTTTACACATAAAACTTGAAAAGCTCTCTTTGATAAGAATGACTGTTTCTACAGTGATGAGTGTAATTTTATAGTGGAATACATATGAACAACATATATATTCAACATCAAATTCATCAAACTAATTCCATGCAACTGATGTTGATGCTGTTTTTTGACCCATTTCTGTGTTTTTGTTCTGTTTTGCTCATTTTCAGCACATTTCTGCTCAGAAATAATAAAGCTAAGCTGACCTAAGCTCTGCCTTTCAGCTACAGCACTTCATTTACCATCATATACAACATAAAGAAAATATGGTTCTTTTATTCTGGCATTTCAAATTAAAAGTCCTAAATATGAATCCTGCTGACTTGCATCAACCTCATGAAGAGACAACATACTTTTGAGGTTGGTTTTATGTGGTGGCTGTAACACAGGGTCACAGTTCCAGGAAACTTCTTCTTGAGAGCAAAATACTGATGGACACAGAAATTTGTGACCTCTTACACTTAACTTGATGTACAGCATCTGTATATTGCTTCATAGCAGAAAAACAACAAAAATAAACACATATGCAAGAACCCTTGCATATTTCCTTGCTTTACATTGAGACATTCCACAGTGTAGCTGTGATGCTTGCAAACATGAATGTGATGATGCTGTAACAACATGTCGTGCAGCCCTAATGTGGTTCCATCGAAATGATGTAGAAAGGACAATTGCTGTGCTTATTCATGTAATGTCAGCAGTCAGCTGCACAAGCATTTTTTTAATCAATATTTTTTATTATATCCACCAAGGACGTAATAAAATCATCTGCACTTATTTATTTGTCTGTCTGTCTGTTAGCAGGATTACGTCAAAACTACTACACTGGATTTTGTGGAAATTTCAATACAAATAGATTTTAGGCCATTAAATTTTGGAGGTGATCCTGATCTGGATTCTGGATCAAGATTTCACTTTATATAGGCTTTGAAGGATAACATCAAAACTACTTTACAGATTCCCACCAAATTTGCACCACAGATAGATATTAGGACATGGAAGACTCCACTGACTTTTGGAGGTGATCTGGATCTGGATTATTGAATGTCAGAAATATCTGATTGCTCTTGTTGAAAGATGCAAACACTGGAAGCAAATGAACAAAAACAAACACCCAAAACAGACCAAAGGAAAAAAAAAATACAAAGAAACACACAAAATACACACACAAAAACACAACCTGCAACCTGGCGACTTCCACAAAAGCGCAGTTCTCTTGCAAGCGAGGAAAACTGTAAAGGCAATGACACTCCATTGAGTCACCAACACTTTAATGTCATCTGGGGGTCAAGCAAAAATTGCGATTTATGGGGAAGGACAGATTTTAAAATCAAAAATCTTTGAGATTGTATCAAGGTTGCACAAGCATTTTATGTCAATTTGACAAATATTTTGATATTGTGGCATTGATACAACAACATAAACAGGAAAGGCACCAAAAACACCAGCGTACACTGCATCCAGGAAGTATTCACAGTGCTTCACTTTTTCCACATTTTGTTGTTTGTTGTTATGCTACAGCCTTATTCCAGCAGGTGATTTCACTGCTTAACATCACTTTGAGCAGATGGGATGAGTTCATCAGTGAAAACAGCTGCTGGAGTCAGTGGCTGCAAAGGAAACCTGCACCCTCTTCGCCCTTTCTGGAATACTTTGGACACCACTGGCTTAGGGTCATTGTCCTGCTGAAAGGTGAACCATTGCCCCAGTCAGAGCCCAAGAGCACTCTGGAGCAGGTTTTCATCCAGGATGTCTCTGCATTCGTCATTCACTCAATCCTGACTAGTCTCCCAGTTCCTGCCACTGAAAAACATCCTCACAGCATGATGCTGCCACCACCATACTTCACTGTAGGGATGGTGCCTAGTTTCCTCCAAACATGACACCTGGCATTCACGCCAAAGAGTTCAATCAGACCAGAAAATTTTGTTTCTCATAGTCTGAGAGTCCTTCAGGTGCCTTTTGGCAAACTCCAGGTGGGTTGCTATGTGCCTTTCACCAAGGAGTGACTTGCATCTGGCCACTGTACCATACAGGCCTTATTAGTGGATTGCTGCAGAGATGGCTGTCCTTCTGGAAGGTTCTCCTCTCTCCAGCATTCCCAGAGGAATGCCAGAGCTCTGACTGAGTGACCATCAGGTTCTTGGCCACCTCCCTGACTGTGGTCCTTCTCCCCCAATTGCACAGTTTAGGAAGAGTCCTGGTGGATCCGAACTTCTTCCATTTATGGACGATGGAGGCCACTGTGCTCATTAGGACCTTTAAAGCAGAAGAAATATTTCTGTAACCTCTCCCAGATTTGTGCCTCGAGACAATCTTGTCTTACAGGTCTACAGACAATTCCTTTGACTTCATGCTTGGTTTGTGCTCTGACATGCACTGTCAATAGGGATGGGTATCGAGAAACGGTTCCTTTCGGGTATCGTTAAGAAATGATTCGATCCACCGACATCAATAACCTTTTTACTTAATGATTCCCTTATCGGTCCTTCAGAGTGGCCGTTGTTTTTGGGTGTGTTTGTCAGGAAAATTATAATTTCTCTACATTGATTACAGACCCTGCAGCGGGTCTGTAATCAACTTTTCTGCAGCGCGGCTTTGCTTTGAACCTTGAACCAATCGAAGCAGTGATTCACAGATGGAAGCAGTGCTTCGATCATTGCTTCATTGATTAATTTTTTTCGTTCGCTTTCCCCTGCTAAAACCCTAAAGAGCATATGGCTGTGAGTATTATTTACCTTTTTCTGTTAAACCGACCTGTTATGGTCTTCTGAAACAGTTGATAGATGTATTTTATAACTTAAAAACGGGACCAATGCTAACACGTTAGCATGTCTATGGCATTTTCAATGTTAAACTTACCATTAAGCAGTTGCAGCTGTCAAGCGTTTGTTGGCGTAAAAGAGTCAAATGTATTACAAATTGTAAATTGTATTGTATGTATTTTGTATGTATTTTATATTGTATGTATTACAAATTGTAAATTCTGGATTATGACGCGGTGGCCGCTGTGATACGCTACGTGCATTTGGCGAACAATTGCAGAAGCTTCAACGTCGGTGTGAAGAAGCCTCATGGCACCGTGGCACTGAGAGAGATCCGCCGCTACCAGAAATCCGCTGCTCCCAGAATTTTATTTTATTTTATTCGGCAATAAAATTATATAAGAATACATAAAAATACTGCCGAGGATAACACAAGAACGCTTCCAATACGGATGCTTATTTACATTGTGGTCCTCGAGTACCGACCTGCTGATCCGCAAGCTGCCCTTCTAGCGCCTGGTGAGAGAAACTGCTCAGGACTTCAAGATGACCTCCGCTTTCAGAGCTCCACTGTGATGCTCTGCAGGAGGACTCAATGAAATACATAGAAAACCTGTAAAGCCTACTTTTACGAGGTCTGTCCATAAAGTATCGTACCTTTTTATTTTTTTCAAAAACTATATGGATTTCATTCATATGTTTTTACGTCAGACATGCTTGAACCCTCGTGCGCATGCGTGAGCTTTTCCACGCCTGTCGGTGACGTCATTCGCCTGTGAGCACGCCTTGTGGAAGGAGTGGTCCCGCCCCCTCGTCGGATTTTCATTGTCTGGAAATGGCGGAATGAAAAGGACTTTTTTTCCATCAGAATTTTTTCAGAAGCTGTTAGAGACTGGCACCTGGAAACCATTCAAAAAATTTATCTGGCTTTCAGTGAAAATTTTACGGGCTTCACAGAGAATAAGGACTTGAACTACAGGTTTAAGGACCCCTTTAAAGGACGGTCGGTGCGCCGCGCTGCGAGCTGCGACGACGCGGCACAAACCACTGGATCATTTCTAAGCTTATGGCTCTGTGGATACGAGACCATCGTGTGCTCTTTCTCTGGTTATCACAAGAGCTGGACATCAGCCATTTTCCGGCAGATTTCACTTTTAACAAGAGATTTTGTCATGGAAAGCCGCGCGGAGGCTTCGCGCGTCACGACCGATTCGCTGATGAAAGCGAGACAAAGGAACACCTCCGTTTCGGCGTGTTAGAGGACAAGTTGGGACATGTCTATCTCGGCTTTCAGTGCTTACCAGTCGAGTGAGTATAAAAGAACTTGTGGAGAGCTGGACATGTCCCAACTTGTCCTCTAACACGCCGAAACGGAGGTGTTCCTTTGTCTCGCTTCATCAGCGAATCGGTCGTGACGCGCGAAGCCTCCGCGCGGCTTTCCATGACAAAATCTCTTGTTAAAAGTGAAATCTGCCGGAAAATGGCTGATGTCCAGCTCTTGTGATAACCAGAGAAAGAGCACACGATGGTCTCGTATCCACAGAGCCATAAGCTTAGAAATGATCCAGTGGTTTGTGCCGCGTCGTCGCAGCTCGCAGCGCGGCGCACCGACCGTCCTTTAAAGGGGTCCTTAAACCTGTAGTTCAAGTCCTTATTCTCTGTGAAGCCTGTAAAATTTTCACTGAAAGCCAGATAAATTTTTTGAATGGTTTCCAGGTGCCAGTCTCTAACAGCTTCTGAAAAAATTCTGATGGAAAAAAAGTCCTTTTCATTCCGCCATTTCCAGACAATGAAAATCCGACGAGGGGGCGGGACCACTCCTTCCACAAGGCGTGCTCACAGGCGAATGACGTCACCGACAGGCGTGGAAAAGCTCACGCATGCGCACGAGGGTTCAAGCATGTCTGACGTAAAAACATATGAATGAAATCCATATAGTTTTTGAAAAAAATAAAAAGGTACGATACTTTACGGACAGACCTCGTAGTACAAAATTCACAAGAGGTAACGATAAGGGAATCAACAAGGAATCGGATCGATAAGCAGAATCAATAATGGCATCGATATTGATAAAATCTTATCAATACCCATCCCTAACTGTCAACCGTGGGACCTCATATGTAGACAGGTGTGTACCTTTCCAAATCATGTCCAATCAGCTGAATTTACCCCAGGTGGACCTCATTAAGTTATAGAAACATCTCAAGGATGATCAGTGGAAACAGGATGCACCTGAGCTCAATTTTGAGCTTCATGGCTAAAGCTGTGAATATTTATTTACATGTGATTTCTTAGTTTTTAAATTTTAATCAGTTTCCAAAAATCTCAAAAACCTTTTTACACATTGTCATTATGGGTATTGTGTGTAGACATTTGAGGAAAAAAAATGAATTTCATCCATTTTGGAATAAAGCTGTAACGTAACAAAATGTGGAAAAAGTGAAGCGCTGTGAATACTTTCCAGATGCACCGTATCCACCTCCAGCATCTTTCCAATTTTGTGCATATTCCTACAAATTTCAACACAAATTCAATGTTCAGAAACTTGCTTTAGGGTTTGGGTTAACGTTAGAACAATAATATTAATTACTATAAAAATACTTTCTGCTTTTTTTTAAGAAGGAAAATTTGCTATCTTGTTTTTGGTGATATCATCAAAAAACACAGAGGTCTAATATTTTCTCATACAGATCGAGCAATCGAGGTTAATAATTTGTTTATTATATGACTATTATATAGAGAAACACACAAACGTCCAGTATCGGCCGAATATGAAAGCTGCTGTCGCTTGTTGGGCTTGTAGTCAGACCCGTTTGCTTTCTTTACCTCCATGAAAAACTTGCTTAACAGATGACCCGTTCATTAGCTGGTAAAGTTTCAATTTGTGTTTTTCCCATGCTGTTTAGATATTCATGGAGTATGTTTATGTCCAACTTGGTTTTTCTAATCGTGTTTTTTGTTTTCTGGTTTGTAATGAAGTTTTCAATCAATCAGCTGTGTTTTCATCTTGTTGGAATTCATTTTGCACGTGCCCTTCGAACTCCTTTGCTGTTAATTCCTCCATTTTCTTTGTTCGCTTTTTGCTTTGTTTTATTTCACGCCAGGCCGATTGTCATGGTGACGGTATGGGAAAATATCAGACCGGAAATCAGCCAATTAGAGCGCGTGTACTGTCATAGCCACATAATAAGTATGAATATTTGTGCATTGCTTATTGTACATTTTACTGCAAATTTTTGATGAGGATAATCTGATTTATGACCTCACTTCTGTCCAGGCTGCTGTGAGTACGAGGATGTAATAACGAGAGCATCAGTGTGCAAAAAGCTGATCTCTGACACCAACTGATGCCATTTATCCAGAAGGATGCTTTACGTTTACCAGTGTGAAAATTGACTATGGAACAATGATGTTCAGAAGACTTGATTTTGTATTATACTAAATACAGACTCATATCATGTACAACCCGCCAGTGCTGTGTTGATAGTCTTTCCACAGTGTATGGCTGAAATTACGTGAACTATCTATCAGGCATGATCAGAGTTCGTAATGGCAGGGCAAGCGGACAGAGGAGAATCACAGCACTATTTTACTTCGAGGCTGCCGACTGTGATTTCAGTTTTTCTCAACTGAGTTAGATTGTTCCCTCTTAGCGTAATATTGACCAAGTCTGCCTCCAGAAAATAAAAAAAATAAAAAAACAATCCCCTTGGTTTTAGCCGACTCAACACGCTTGAGTGGTTCCATGAAGAATGCCCAATCAGTATTCATATGCTGAGGAGAGCTCAAGCACCCAGATACCACGGGAGCGACGCTGGAATGAGACGAAGGATGGTGCTGAATACCTAACATGTCTCAATCCACTCAGTCACTCTAATCGAACATTAAGCTTCTAAACTGTACACTCACTGCCTGTGGGAAAAAAATATGACTGCAGGTTTTTGATCTTTGAGATGGGTTGTGTTTCGCAGTGATAAGACCCATGTTTGTGTTGCTGTTAACAGCTCTCAGTCTGACATATGATTCAGTGCAACACTGCGTTGCATTTTAGTTCATTTTATTTCACAGACCCTCTAGCTCCAGACACAGGCACATGGCCAAAACAATTACACAGCAATAACTTAGAGCACCTAAGTTTAACACGCATTGTGAATACTAAACACCATATGTGTGTGTGTGTGTGTGTGCGTGTTTTCAGGAAGTTTTGACATGCAGTTTGACCTTCAAGTGGGAGTGGGGACATTAATTGTGGCCAAACCACTGGATGCAGAGGTGCAGTCTCTGTACAATATGACCATACAGGTGACAGATGGGACCAAATTTGCCACCGCACAGGTAGGCACACTTTGAATTTATTAGCCTCTGGTACCATCAGTTATGAGCAGCAGAACCACATCAAATTAAATTACTGTTGCCTGTTCCGAGGAGAGATGTTTACTCTCAGCTGTTATCTTTCTGGCACTTGCATTTCCTTTTCTGAAATATTCCCCTGCTTACTGTGAAATGTTCTTTTTATTGCGCTGTATTTAAGATTTCCTATGCTCATGTTACTTTGGCTGCTCTATTGGAAACCTTGGAAGGGAAATCCTTGATATCAGCAAATTAGTGGGAATAAATTTGCCACATACTAAACACATATATGAATAGATTCATAAAATATCTCACATTCTTTTTGGACATCACACTGCACTATCTGAAAAGAAATTGCTTTGGCTGTAGATTTTCAGCACAAGTAGGATTATTAGTATTTATGTCTTCAAAAATGAAGAGTAAGTCAGCTTCCTTAACAAACCCCAATGATATAAAACTCTGGATCAGCCATTTCTACATTTAAGAATGCAGCAGCCTACTTTGGCATGTGAAAATCTTCTGTGGCCCACTCAAACCTGTAATCACAATTTTGATCAATATATGAGACTAAAGTCTGTGTCCCATTTCAGCCCCAACTGATGTCTGCATTCCAAAAAATGAGGAAATACATCCTGATTGTCCACAAGAACAGATTATAATTGTGTGTAATAGTATTATACAAGATCATACACAAGATTACTGCCCATTACAAGCGACACTGAATGCAGTCCCATTACAGAGGAGCTACTGGGCATGCTCACAACATTTCTATATGCTAATATCTGTGACAAAAAGACTTCAATAAATCTGTTAACATCTGAAAACTGTCTTCTGCTGAAGAGTGTGGCATTCCTTTCATGGGATTATGGATGTACATTATAATTATAATTCCAGAGGAGATTTAAAGAGGTCAGCAAGCAGTGAGTCTTTGAACTCACCATCCAGCATACTGGCTTGCCATTCTACTGCCTATTCCAGTCACTTTTACCTAGCTGCAAACAAATTGCCCACTACTTGCTTCCAAAATAACACAATTTGCATTGTATTTTAATTTTAGCTTTTAATTGTAACTTGAAATTAAAGTGACTGCTCAGCCAAATCTACATTTAAGCAGAAATGATTTATTTCAAAATGCACTTACAAAATGAAAGCCAAAGAGCTCTGTAAAATGAAAGTAAAAGTTGAATATTACCCCCTATTTGCATATCTTACATCTGAAATCAACATGCAGATCCATCTTAGATCTGCTGTAGTGACCCTAAGTGGAAAAAAATGATAAGCTAAATAAACGTACGTTTATTCGTATCTGCCAAGCATAATTACAACGTCACCATTTTTTGAACATGTTCAAAATTTTCCCAGTTAATCACTTAGAATGCAACTATTGCCATAGATTACACACATTTTCATGCCCGATTGGATAACTAATAACGTCCACAATCAGGTGTCAGAAATAATGAATGGGAGACTAGTTTAAGATGAAGTATTTCCACAAACCAGACCAGTGGTTCCCAAACTTTTCATGCCCCAAGTGTGTAGTTGATTGTGGTTTAGTTATTTATCTATTTATTTATTTAGCTAAAAACATATGCAAATCGGGTGTCAGAAATTGACAGTCGACTTAAGATGAAGTATTTCCACATAGATAATGGTATCTGTGGGCTTGAATACAATTTGACCCCAGTGACCTTGACCTTCACCCAAATGATTGACCTCTGGATGATATTGCCAAAGCAATTCTGGTATCTGTGCCAGGTTTGGTCCATATCAGTTTGAAAATTAAATTCCTTGACCACATTTGTCAAAAAATACATTTTAAACGCAATTTCAGGGCCAACCTTCACTGACATACCAAGTTTTCTTGAAATCAGTGAAAGGAAGGAGTATATAGGAATCATCCTGTCTATATGTCAGTCTGTCCATGAATCTTGAAAGTGCAGCTCCTAAACCAGTGATTTCAATGAAATTTCACAGTTTCACAGATTCACAGTTGACTTTTTTTAATTTAATGTTTGTTTTCAGTTCAGTGTCATTGTGTAGTTTACAGCGAGACAACATCGCACCACTTTGTAATCTCACATCACAGACACTGATCCTGAACGTGTATGTCAGTGAGGTGCAACAGCTTTGAACTGGGCTGCATATTAATATTGTTGTCTTTACTGTTATCTTATTTTTCATATGGGTTATCTGAAACAGCTAATTTGTGTGTATGTGTGACAGAGAGAGAGATAGTGATTGGGAGCGAAAGGGACAGACAGCTCTCTCATAATATAGGGCTATGGATGGCAGTGTTTCTCTTTGGATTCCACAGTGTGATGCAGATGAGAGTGTACGACTCTTCCTCAATGGGATGTCAGTCTGATGTGACCAAGGCCATTACTCATTTAGAGCTGCATGGACAATGCAGATGAAGTGTCTGTTCCAAGGACACAGACACATAGAATGACTGGGAATCAGTGCCACATCATCTGCATATTACACTCAACAAAAATATAAACGCAACACTTTTGGTTTTGCTCCCATTTTGTATGAGATGAACTCAAAGATCTAAAACTTTTTCCACATACACAATATCACCATTTCCCTCAAATATTGTTCACAAACCAGTCTAAATCTGTGATAGTGAGCACTTCTCCTTTGCTGAGATAATCCATCCCACCTCACAGGTGTGCCATATCAAGATGCTGATTAGACACCATGATTAGTGCACAGGTGTGCCTTAGACTGCTCACAATAAAAGGCCACTCTGAAAGGTGCAGTTTTGTTTTATTGGGGGGGATACCAGTCAGTATCTGGTGTGACCACCATTTACCTCATGCAGTGCAACACATCTCCTTCGCATAGAGTTGATCAGGTTGTCAATTGTGGCCTGTGGAATGTTGGTCCACTCCTCTTCAATGGCTGTGCGAAGTTGCTGGATATTGGATTTTTTCAGGACATTATCCATGTGTTCAAAAAAATTTCAGCAACTTCCTCTCAAAAGTAGAGAAGCTTGAATCTTCGACTGGACTGGGTTGCTTGACACGAGGACGTTTCGCTTCAAATCGCAGAAGCTTCCTCAGCTAAAATTCTTGCTCTGGTAGTCTGATTTCTGTCTTGACTCTTGTAGAGAAGAATAACAGAAGCCACAAAGGCTGGAGTTTTAAACCTAACCAGACTGCTCCTACCGAGAGGCAGACTGCTATAGGCTAGTGACTAAACAATAGCTTTAATTAGCACCTATTGTGCTCTAGTTAGCACCCTCCTAATGACAGGGCAGCTGTCCCTCCTAATGATGGGACGGACGCCTCTCCTGACGGCTCCCCTGATGACTCTCCTGATGATGTGAATGACTCATTACCATGAACAAAAGACTGAAACTGCTTTGAACTGAGTACCCCATTGTAAACAGGGGACAAGCGTGTCTCAGTCCACCTCCTCGTTTAAGGCTAGGTTTCAACTGTTTCACATAAAATGCCTCCTTCACTCCTCTCTCAAACCATTTCCTTTCTCTGGCTAAGATTTTAACTTCCTTGTCCTCAAACGTGTGGTTAGTGTCTTTAAGGTGGAGATGAACTGCAGACTGAGGTCCACTGGCGCCTTCTCTGTGGTGCTGGTATAGCCTTTTGTGTAACGGCTGCTTCGCCTCACCTATGTAGTGTTCGTTACAGTTTTCCTGACATTTGATAGAATACACTACATTGCTCTGTTTGTAACTAGGGATCCTGTCCTTAGGGTGAACTAATTTCTGTCTCATGGTGTTAACAGGTTTAAAGTAAACTGGGATTTGGTGCTGTCTGAAGATCCTCTGTAGTTTTTCCCCTACTCCTGCTAAATAAGGGAGAGACACTCCTCTTCTTCTTGTCTCCATCTCCTGTCTGTCTGTTCTCTTTGTTCTTTGGGATTTCTGCACTTTATCCAGGGACCATCGTGGGTAACCACATACTGTGAGGGCTTTCCGGACATGTTGTTGTTCTTTAGCCCCTCCCTCTGTAGTTGTGGGCACCTGTAGGGCTCTGTGTTGAAGAATCCTGATCACCCCAAGCTTGTGTTCAAGGGGGGTGGTTTGAGCCAAAGAGCAGATATTAATCAGTGTGAGTGGGTTTTCTGTAAACCCCTGTCTGGAGCTGCCTGTTCTCTCCAATCGTAACATCACAGTCCAAGAAGGGTAAATGGTTGTTTCCGGCATCCTCACGTGTGAACTTGGTATAGGAGTCCACCAAGTTGATGTTCTCTGTAAAGGCCTCCACTTCATGTTGCTTGATTTTAACCCATGTCTCATCGACATATCTGAACCAGTGTCTGGGAGCGATGCCCGTGAACAACTCCAAGACTCTCTTCTCCACTAGCTCCATGTACAGATTGGCCACAATGGGGGATACCGGAGACCCCATCGGACAACCATGGATCTGCCTGTAGTAATTCCCCCTAAACAGGAAATAAGTAGTGTTGAGGCAGTTCTCCAAGAGTTGGCAGATGTGGTCTGGTGTAAGTTTGGTCCTTTCAAGTAGAGATGCATCCTCCAGCAGCCTCTGCCTCACAGCTGTGATGGCGTCCGCAGTGGGGATGCAGGTGAACAACGATGTCACATCAAATGACACCATAGTTTCGTCTGCCTCCAGCTGAAGGTCCTTGATCTTGTTCACAAAATCTTGTGTGTTCTCCTTGCGTCAAGCTACCTAGTCCATTCGAAGATTCAAGCTTCTCTACTATGGAAACCACCTGGACAACTGAGAGCCTTTCACAGAAACAGTCCTCTCAAAACTTTTTTTTAGTTAAATCTTGGGACATTTCAAACATTCTTCTGGACCTTGATTCTAAAATATATTCCAGATCATGTCCCAATTCACCAAATTTCATTGAAGTCCGTTCATTACGTTTTGAGTTATCCTGCCAACAGACAAACACTGGTGACAACATTTCCTCCTTTGTGGAAATAATAAATAGGGAAGAAATCATGCACATCTTCAAAATTCAATAAGCAAATCATAAAAATCATTCTAAATCAAAGAGGTAACCAATGTTAAAGTTGCTCGATGTAGGGGCTCTTCTCCATTCCCCTGTTAAACGAAACGCAACTGTGTTTTGCTCAAAATGCAGCCTTTCTAAGACTTTTTCAAGAATACAACCATAATTCATAAAAACGTATATGGGTATACACCCCAGAAACTAGGACCGGCTGAGGAGGAAACATCAGTAGTAAGTGCCAACTCATAGAGTCACTAAAAGTTGTGAAAATGAACATTTTTAATAGAGTTACTCCTACAGCTGGCATTCTGGACTTAATTCTCCCTTTTATACTGCCTTTCTGTTTGTTACACTGCATCAGGTTTTTATCCGGATATTAGACAGCAATGACAACCCACCAGTCTTCTCCCAGCCCACCTATGACATCAGTGTCACGGAGGACACCCCGGTGGCCACGGAATTACTGCGATTAAGAGCATCAGACATGGATGAGCGTGCCCGTCTGAGCTTCTCCATCTATGGCAGTGTAGACCCGCACAGTATGAGGCTGTTCAGGGTTAATCCGGGCACAGGAGTGGTCTACACTGCAGACAGGCTCGATCACGAAGCCAGGACTCAACACATTCTTACAGTGATGGTGAGAAGTGATGGAAACTGTGCCTTTATCTGTCTGCTTGGTTTGCCTTTTAGTATGAGCCTATCTGTGCGTCTCTGTGTGTGTGTGTGTGTGTGTGTGTGTGTGTGTGTGTGTGTGTGTGTGTGTGTGTGTGTGTGTGTGTGTGTGTGTGTGTGTGTGTGTGTGTGTGTGTGTGTGTGTGTGTGTGTGCGTGTGTGTGCACTTTTGCTACTGCAAATCATTCTTGGCATCACTGCCTGTCTTATTTCATTTTAGCTGATTTATCGCCTCCTACAAGAAGATTAATATTCATCTGTCACTTCGTCTTATGTTGTTTCAGGTCAAGGATCAAGAGTTTCCATTTAACCGTGACTTGGCTCGTATGCTGGTGGTGGTGGAGGACTCCAACGATAATGCCCCCTACTTCACCAGCACTGTATATGAAGCTGTGGCCTATGAGTCCTCTACATTAGGCACTCCTGTGCTTCAAGTGACAGCCTTAGACAATGACAATGGGATTAATGGAGAGTTAACATATACTGTGGAAGCAGGTGTTGTGCCGTCTGAAATTGGGTCCCTGGGGGGGGGGGGGGGGGGTTGAGGGGGTATATATAAATAATTCTATGGTAATGTAATTACAAGCAGAGCAAATTTTTAACAGTAAGATAAAATATGGCCAGATGTTGCTGTCATTGTAATTCCATTACTGCAGAATTGCCATCTATCTATCTATCTATCTATCTATCTATCTATCTATCTATCTATCTATCTACTTACCAACCAACCATCTATCTATCTATCTACTTACCAACCAACCAGTTCATGTTTTCCGTCTCTTTCAGGTAACACTGGCGGTGCCTTTGGTATTGATAATGCCACAGGGCTTATCTTCATAGCCAGGGAGCTGGACATCACCTCCATGGGCTTTTATATCCTCACTGTGCGGGCCACAGACAGCGGATTTCCTTCCTTAATGGCCACAGCCACAGTTCGAATCTCTCTGATGCTCTCGGACTTCTCTAAGCCCAAATTCTCGCAGAAGGAGTATCAAGCCGAGGTAAGGAAACAGCTGAATTGATTAATGGACTGGATGAAAGGATTGAAAGGCTGAGCAAGGATGATAAATGGCTCGAGGAAAATAGGGAGGGATGAATGTAAACAAAGACTGACATCATGTCGAGACATGCTATGAAATTATGACATCAGCATTCCACAGAATGTGATCTTTTATCAGCGATATCTTTGTATTTGCAGATAATGGAGAACAGCACCATCGGAACACATGTGACCACTGTTAGTGCCGTTAGCCACTCTGCACTCATTTATGATTTAACCAGGGGCAACGAGGAACACTGCTTCTCCATTAACCATCACACTGGTGTTATCAGTACTCACAAATTGCTTGACTTTGAGGTTTGTTTTCTGTGAATATATCTTGGTTTTGGCTTGAATCTTTTCCTGTACAACCAACAGACTACAGTGGCATTTATAGCGCAGCCGGAAAGTATTCACAGCTTTCACTTTTTCCATATTTTGTTATGTTAGAGCCTTATTCCAAAATGGATGAATTTTTCCTCCTCAAAATTCTACACACAATACCCCATAATGACGATCTGATTTTTTTTAACTAAGAAATCACATGTACGTACAGTAAGTATTCACACCCTTTGCTCAATACTTTGTTGATCCTCCTTTTGCAGCAATTACAGCCTCAAGTGTTCTTTGAATATGATGTCATAAACTTGGTGCACCTATCTTTGGGTAGTTTCGTCTATTCCTCTTTGCAGCACCTCTCAAGCTCCATCAGGTTGGATGGGGAGCATCGGTGCACAGCCATTTCCAGATCTCTCCTGTGATGTTCAGTTGGATTCAAGTCTGGGGTCTGGCTGGGCCATTCAAGGACATTCACAGAGTTGCCCTGAACCACTCTTTTGATATCTTAGCTGTGTGCTTAGGGTCATTGTCCTGCTGAACCGTGGACCGTCACCCCAGTCTGAGCTCAAGAGCGCTCTGGAGCAGGTTTTCATCCAGGATGTCTCTGTACATTGCTGCATTCTTCATTCCCTCAACCTGACTGGTCTCCCAGTTCCTGCCACTGAAAAACATCACCACAGCATGATGCTGCCACCACCATGCTTCACTGTAGGGGTGGTGCCTGGTTTCCTCCAAACATAACACCTGACATTCATGCCTTAGAGTTCAATTTTGTCTCATCAAACCAGAGAATTTTGTTTCTCATGATCTGAGAGTCCTTCAGGTGCCTTATGGCAAACTCCAGGTGGGCTGCCATGTGCATTTGGCATGGCTATGTGGCTTCCATCTGGCCACTCTACCGTAAAGACCTGCAGATTGCTACAAAGATGGTTGTCCTCCTGGAGGGCTTGCCTCTCTCCACAGAGAAATGCTGGAGCTCTGACAGAGTGGCCATCAGGTTCTTGGTCACCTCCCCGACTGCGGTCCTTCTCCCCCCATCGCTCAGTTTAGATGGGCAAACAGCTCTAGGAAGGGTCTTGGTGGAACGGAACTTCTTCCATTTATGGATGATGGAGGCAACCGTGCTCTTTGGGACCTTCAAAGCAGCAGAAATGTTTCTGTACCCTTCCCAAGATTTGTGCCTCAATTAAGCTGTAGAAACATCTCAAAGATTATCATTCTTGAGATGTTTCTACAGATTTATTGGAGTCCATCTGAGCTCAATTTTGAGCTTCATGGCAAAGGCTGTGAAAACTTATGTACATATGATTTCTTACTTTTTTTATAGATTTGTAAAAATCTAAAAAAACAACAACTTTCTCACATTGTCATTATTATAGTATTGTATGTAAATTTTTGAAATGGAATATCGTGCATTTTGGAATAAGGCTGTAACATAACAAAATGTGGAAAAAGTGAAGCGCTGCGAATACTTTCCGGACGCTCCTTATCCTGTTACTAACAATGTTAAATAGCTTTATATGGAAACAAAATAGGCAATCTAACTGAAGAAACACAGATATTGTTTGATAAAATGGAATATGTGCAGTGGGGGAAAACTGAGGTGGAATGTTTTTTGCCAATGTGTTTGGAAACTTGGAAACAACAGTGCACCATGTCTTGATACGCTAATATCCCCAGTGCAAATACATTTTGAGTGTGTCCAACTCAATTTTGCTTTTTACACAGTGCGTAAACTGTGGGGAAAATAAGGTGCAGGGCGCAAAGAACTTTGGTTTATTTCATGTTAAGCCCCCAAAAATGCCATAACTATTTTCGATAAGAAATAAATTGTGTCTCATCTGTGATTTCACATAAGTGCCGGAATGCAACAGGAACCTGTTTAGTCAGCAGAATCAATACAAGTGCTGCAGCCTCAGATCTGTACCAATATGTCCATAGCAATCACCAATGACAATAGCAGTCACCAAAGCTCCCTGAGGTGATGCAGTGAGTTTTTGTATTTTTCTGTTAGTATTCATTGTTATTTTGTTAAATGGTTAATTCAATTCAGTTTTGCTGTGTAAAAAAGCAGCAGCACTGTGGCTTAGTGGTTAGCACTGTTGCCTCACAGCGAGAAGGTCGTGGGTTCAATTTCCGTGGCCTTTCTGTGTGGAGTTTGCATGTTCTCCCCATGTTTGCGTGGGTTTCCTCCGGGTGCTCTGGTTTCCTCCCACATCCAATGACATGTGGGTTAGGTGGATTGGAATCTTTAAATTGTCCGTAGGTGTGTGTGTGTGGGTGTGTCTGTGTTTGTTTGTCTGTTTGTGGCCCTGCGACAGACTGGCGTCCTGTCCTGGGTGTACCCTGCCTCAAGCTCTATGGCTGCTGGGATAGGCTCCAGCCCCCCGCGACCCTTAAAGAAGATGAATGAATGAATGAATGTGTAGAAAAGCAGAGTGTATGTGCATTGTGAACACACTTATGTAACGAACATGTGAACATTGATTGCACAGTGTAAGTGTCAGAACAGCTCTGCACTGGACTTTAGCCAGGTTTATGGTGGGTTATGGTGCCATTGCTTTCTGCATACTCATGACAGGAGTCCATATCTACTGTACCTGAACACACTTCATTTTAGGGCAATCATGTTAATTGGGGAACAAATAAGTGCAATTCTACTCACTCTTTACATACCTCATAACCATCCCAAAGACGTATCGTTATCTTTGGCTGCTTTCAGTGATGCCGGTATTTGGTTAGACTCTTTCTCTCCGATTGTTCTGTCTGAGTTATTTTCATTAGTTACTTCATCCAAACCATCAACATGTTTATTAGACCCCATTCCTACCAGGCTGCTCAAGGAAGCCCTACCATTATTTAATGCTTCGATCTTAAATATGATCAATCTATCTTTGTTAGTTGGCTATGTACCACAGGCTTTTAAGGTGGCAGTAATTAAACCATTACTTAAAAAGCCATCACTTGACCCAGCTATCTTAGCTAATTATAGGCCAATCTCCAACCTTCCTTTTCTCTCAAAAATTCTTGAAAGGGTAGTTGTAAAACAGCTAACTGATCATCTGCAGAGGAATGGTCTATTTGAAGAGTTTCAGTCAGGTTTTAGAATTCATCATAGTACAGAAACAGCATTAGTGAAGGTTACAAATGATCTTCTTATGGCCTCGGACAGTGGACTCATCTCTGTGCTTGTTCTGTTAGACCTCAGTGCTGCTTTTGATACTGTTGACCATAAAATTTTATTACAGAGATTAGAGCATGCCATAGGTATTAAAGGCACTGCGCTGCGGTGGTTTGAATCATATTTGTCTAATAGATTACAATTTGTTCATGTAAATGGGGAATCTTCTTCACAGACTAAAGTTAATTATGGAGTTCCACAAGGTTCTGTGCTAGGACCAATTTTATTCACTTTATATATGCTTCCCTTAGGCAGTATTATTAGACGGTATTGCTTAAATTTTCATTGTTACGCAGATGATACCCAGCTTTATCTATCCATGAAGCCAGAGGACACACACCAATTAGCTAAACTGCAGGATTGTCTTACAGACATAAAGACATGGATGACCTCTAATTTCCTGCTTTTAAACTCAGATAAAACTGAAGTTATTGTTCTTGGCCCCACAAATCTTAGAAACATGGTGTCTAACCAGATCCTTACTCTGGATGGCATTACCCTGACCTCTAGTAATACTGTGAGAAATCTTGGAGTCATTTTTGATCAGGATATGTCATTCAAAGCGCATATTAAACAAATATGTAGGACTGCTTTTTTGCATTTACGCAATATCTCTAAAATCAGAAAGGTCTTGTCTCAGAGTGATGCTGAAAAACTAATTCATGCATTTATTTCCTCTAGGCTGGACTATTGTAATTCATTATTATCAGGTTGTCCTAAAAGTTCCCTAAAAAGCCTTCAGTTAATTCAAAATGCTGCAACTAGAGTGCTGACGGGGACTAGAAGGAGAGAGCATATCTCACCCATATTGGCCTCTCTTCATTGGCTTCCTGTTAATTCTAGAATAGAATTTAAAATTCTTCTTCTTACTTATAAGGTTTTGAATAATCAGGTCCCATCTTATCTTAGGGACCTCGTAGTACCATATCACCCCAATAGAGCGCTTCGCTCTCAGACTGCAGGCTTACTTGTAGTTCCTAGGGTTTGTAAGAGTAGAATGGGAGGCAGAGCCTTCAGCTTTCAGGCTCCTCTCCTGTGGAACCAGCTCCCAATTCAGATCAGGGAGACAGACACCCTCTCTACTTTTAAGATTAGGCTTAAAACTTTCCTTTTTGCTAAAGCTTATAGTTAGGGCTGGATCAGGTGACCCTGAACCATCCCTTAGTTGTGCTGCTATAGACGTAGACTGCTGGGGGGTTCCCATGATGCACTGTTTCTTTCTCTTTTTGCTCTGTATGCACCACTCTGCATTTAATCATTAGTGATCGATCTCTGCTCCCCTCCACAGCATGTCTTTTTCCTGGTTCTCTCCCTCAGCCCCAACCAGTCCCAGCAGAAGACTGCCCCTCCCTGAGCCTGGTTCTGCTGGAGGTTTCTTCCTGTTAAAAGGGAGTTTTTCCTTCCCACTGTAGCCAAGTGCTTGCTCACAGGGGGTCGTTTTGACCGTTGGGGTTTTACATCATTATTGTATGGCCTTGCCTTACAATATAAAGCGCCTTGGGGCAACTGTTTGTTGTGATTTGGCGCTATATAAAAAAAAAATTGATTGAATTGATTGATTGTTGGGAAAATGATGTTTACCTTGGATATAATCTAGGAGTGACACCTGTGCTGTGTACTTTGCACCAGGGAACCCCTTTACCTCACTATGTGACACATGGGAAAACACTAAGCTAAACCCTAACCATAACAATAACTTTAACCATCACTCAAACTTAGATGGATATTCCCTCATGATGCAGAAGTGAAGCAGATAGTTCTGTATGTTAAATGACGCTGCTGTAAAAAATGAATTTCCCTCTGCATCACTCTGTGATGCAAAGGGGCTACTTAACTTGCCACATAGTGACGCAAAGATGCACTGATTGAACGTCAAAATGTGATAAGTTGGGAGTGACAGTGTTGCCTTGGTTGATGTGTGCGCAGAGTGTTGTCATTCATTGTGTTTCTTTGTTTGTGGTAGCAAACAACATCCTACTTTCTGGTGGTCCATGCCTTAAGCATGGCTGGAGTGGAAACCAGCATTACTGTCATTGTCCAAGTGGGAGATGTCAATGATAACCCACCTGTCTTCCAACAAATTAGGTAATAATGTTAAAAGCTGATTTGTTATGAGCTTAGTACTCTAAATGTGTGACGCTATCTTTCTTTTTAATGTTTTTACCTTTTATGTTTATTAGCTATCAGGGTATAATCAGTGAGGGTGCTCCAGTCAACAGTGTGGTCCTGGGAGAGGATGGCAGACCTCTCGTCATCCGGGCAACTGATGGTGACCGTAATCAGAACGCCCTGTTGGCTTTCCACATCATAGATGAGACTGCTCGCATGTTTTTTAGCATCGACTCTGGGACTGGATCAATTCGGTAGGTGGCGCTGCTGTCCAGAAATGAGACCACTTCTACCAGAAGGACTCAAAGGGCAATTTAAAGTTAATCACTTTAATACACAAGATAATGTACAGAAAGTTATACATCGTCCATGGTGAATTACATTTGGTGCTAGTTCCCATCAAGGCAGAGAGTAGCCTTCAGATGATCAGGAATCCTGGTGAAGGAAATGCCAGTGGTGGAGACTGCCAACCTGGTCTCATGGCAAGTTGTGATTCAGCAGCACGAAATATACATTAATCTATTGGTTTGTGACATTGTGATGAAAAGCGCCTCATTTCCGTCATGGCAGCACGAATTCATTCTAATTCATTCCGTGATGGTTGCACGAAATTAAAAGTGAAGCGGGGGGGGGGGGGGGAGGCTATGGTTAGGGTGGGGGGGAAGAGTAAGATTAGGTTATGGTTATGGTTGGGGGTAGGAGTATGGTTAGGAATAGTGAGTTAAAATTAAAGACGTCACAAAAATTTGACTCATTATACGTCACGGATGGGGACCAACTGGTGGTGATGGGGTGGAGGAGGGAATGTTCCGACAATGATCTGTTAACAGCGAGATGTGAGTGAGAACATTGATGTTTTAAGGAATGGGCGAGATTCCTATTGGTTGAGAAATGATGTCTGATGGAAATACCTGCTTCATTTGGCTTGACTCTTAGTCTTGTCCATCCAAATTGGAAGTCCCAAAAACCAGTTTTATTTGTTGTTATCTATCCTCCACCTGGTCGTTACTGTGAGTTTCTCTGTGAATTTTCGGACCTTTTGTCTGACTTAGTGCTTAGCTCAGATAAGATAATTATAGTGGGCGATTTTAACATCCACACAGATGCTGAGAATGACAGCCTCAATGCTGCATTTAATCTATTGTCAGACTCGATTGGCTTTGCTCAAAATGTAAATGAGTCCACCTACCACTTTAATCATACTTTAGATCTTGTTCTGACTTATGGTATGGAAATTGAAGACTTAACAGTATTCCCTGAAAACCCCCTTCTGTCTGATCATTTCTTAATAACATTTACATTTACTCTGATGGACTACCCAGCAGTGGGGAATAAGTTTCATTACAGTAGAAGTCTTTCAGAAAGCGCTGTAACTAGGTTTAAGGATATGATTCCTTCTTTATGTTCTCCAATGCCATATACCAACACAGTGCAGAGTAGGTACCTAAACTCTGTGAGTGAGATAGATTATCTCGTCAGTAGTTTTATATCCTCATTGAGGACAACTTTGGATGCTGTAGCTCCTCTGAAAAAGAGAGCCTTAAATCAGAAGTGCCTGACTCCGTGGTATAACTTACAAACTCGCAGCTTAAAGCAGATAACCCGTAAGTTGGAGAGGAAATGGCGTCTCACTAATTTAGAAGATCTTCACTTAGCCTGGAAAAATAGTCTGTTGCTCTATAAAAAAGCCCTCTGTAAAGCTAGGACATCTTACTATTCATCACTAATTGAAGAAAATAAGAACAACCCCAGGTTTCTTTTCAGCACTGTAGCCAGGCTGACAAAGAGTCAGAGCTCTATTGAGCCGAGTATTCCTTTAACTTTAACTAGTAATGACTTCATGACTTTCTTTGCTAATAAAATTTTAACTATTAGAGAAAAAATTACTCATAACCATCCCAAAGACATATTGTTCTCTTTGGCTGCTTTCAGTGATGCTGGTATTTGGTTAGACTCTTTCTCTCCGATTGTTCTGTCTGAGTTATTTTCATTAGTTACTTCCTCCAAACCATCAACATGTCTATTAAACCCCATTCCTACCGGGCTGCTCAAGGAAGCCCTACCATTAATTAATGCTTCGATCTTAAATATGATCAATCTATCTTTATTAGTTGGCTATGTACCACAGGCTTTTAAGGTGGCAGTAATTAAACCATTACTTAAAAAGCCATCACTTGACCCAGCTATCTTAGCTAATTATAGGCCAATCGCTAATGTTCCTTTTCTCTCAAAAATTCTTGAAAGGGTAGTTGTAAAACAGCTAACTGATCATCTGCAGAGGAATGGTCTATTTGAAGAGTTTCAGTCAGGGTTTAGAATTCATCATAGTACAGAAACAGCATTAGTGAAGGTTACAAATGATCTTCTTATGGCCTCAGACAGTGGACTCATCTCTGTGCTTGTTCTGTTAGACCTCAGTGCTGCTTTTGATACTGTTGACCATAAAAATTTATTACAGAGATTAGAGCATGCCATATATTAAAGGCACTGCGCTGCGGTGGTTTGAATCAGATTTATCTAATAGATTACAATTTGTTCATGTAAATGGGGAATCTTCTTCACAGACTAAGGTTAATTATGGAGTTCCACAAGGTTCTGTGCTAGGACCAATTTTATTCACTTTATACATGCTTCCCTTAGGCAGTATTATTAGACAGCATTGCTTAAATTTTCATTGTTATGCAGATGATACCTAGCTTTATCTATCCATGAAGCCAGAGGACACACACCAATTAGCTAAACTGCAGGATTGTCTTACAGACATAAAGACATGGATGACCTCTAATTTCCTGCTTTTAAACTCAGATAAAACTGAAGTTATTGTAGTTGGCCCCACAAATCTTAGAAACACGGTGTCTAACCAGATCCTTACTCTGGATGGCATTACACTGACCTCTAGTAATACTGTGAGAAATCTTGGAGTAATTTTTGATCAGGATATGTCATTCAATGCGCATATTAAACACATATGTAGGACTGCTTTTTTGCATTTGCGCAATATCTCTAAAATTAGAAAGGTCTTGTCTCAGAGTGATGCTGAAAAACTAATTCATGCATTTATTTCCTCTAGGCTGGACTATTGTAATTCATTATTATCAGGTTGTCCTAAAAGTTCCCTGAAAAGCCTTCAGTTAATTCAAAATGCTGCGGCTAGAGTGCTGACAGGGACTAGAAGGAGAGAGCATATCTCATCCATATTGGCCTCTCTTCATTGGCTTCCTGTTAATTCTAGAATAGAATTTAAAATTCTTCTTCTTACTTATAAGGTTTTGAATAATCAGGTCCCATCTTATCTTGGGGACCTCATAGTACCATATCACCCCAATAGAGCGCTTCGCTCTCAGACTGCAGGCTTACTTGTAGTTCCTAGGGTTTGTAAGAGTAGAATGGGAGGCAGAGCCTTCAGCTTTCAGGCTCCTCTCCTCTGGAACCAGCTCCCAATTCGGATCAGGGAGACAGACACCCTCTCTACTTTTAAGATTAGGCTTAAAACTTTCCTTTTTGCTAAAGCTTATAGTTAGGGCTGGATCAGGTGACCCTGAACCATCCCTTAGTTATGCTGCTATAGACTTAGACTGCTGGGGGGTTCCCATGATGCACTGAGTGTTTCTTTCTCTTTTTGCTCTGTATGCACCACTCTGCATTTAATCATTAGTGATTGATCTCTGCTCCCCTCCACAGAATGTCTTTTTCCTGATTCTCTCCCTCAGCCCCAACCAGTCCCAGCAGGAGACTGCCCCTCCCTGAGCCTGGTTCTGCTGGAGGTTTCTTCCTGTTAAAAGGGAGTTTTTCCTTTCCACTGTCGCCAAGTGCTTGCTCACAGGGGGTCGTTTTGACCGTAGGGTTTTTCCGTAATTATTGTATGGCTTTGCCTTACAATATAAAGCGCCTTGGGGCAACTGTTTGTTGTGATTTGGCGCTATATAAATAAAATTGATTTCATTTGATTTCATTTCATTTAAAGATTACAGCTGATGTTTATTAACTGATTCTGGGTGACTACTTAAAAATCTGAGCCCTCTGGTAGAACCTATGCTGCCTATTCTTCCCGCCACAATATAACTTTTTTGAATGTTTTAAAATTTTAGAACAATTGCCAGTCTGGACTATGAGATCTATTCTGAGTTCATATTTGGAGTTCATGTTAGAGATAGTGGTCAGCCTTCAAGGAGTGCCAGCAGCCCTGCAGAGGTCATTATAAAGGTCAGTGAATGCAATATGGATGGCCAGACTTTTTGTGTCAGTTTGCCATCTGTACTGAAACTTTGTGTTTTCTAATAACAAAAAACCTGTTTCTAACATGTCTTAGGTGATCAATATCAATGACTCCCCTCCAAAATTCACTCAGGACTCCTACGAGGCAGTTCTCCTCCTTCCGACATTCTTGGGAGTTGAGGTTGCCAAGGTCCAAGCCTTTGACCCTGACAAGACCTCTGACCTTATGCAAAAGACTGACTTGTCCATCACTTCCCAGCTAGTCTACTCTCTGCTGGATAGCAGTGTGGAATACTTCTCCATGGATCGCTACACTGGTGTGGTGACTGTCATCAATCAGAGCCTCAATAAAGACCGTTACCGGTTCACTGTCAAGGTGAATTGATAGAGCTTTTTTTTTTTCAGCAGCCTTAATGCCTTAACAGAATTTCTGTGTGGCCGGACAGAAGCAGCAAACAGTTTGCCTAGACAGGCTTACACAATCATGACTTACATACTGAGGTCAGAGAACAGGGTCAAGAACAGAAACACACATCCAGCGCATCCAGTTACCCAGTATATTGTTGCAGGACCCATTCTCATATTCTTCTTCTTTCAGTTGCTTCCTTTGGGGGTCGCCACAGCAGATCATCCCTCTCTATTTCACTATGTCCTCTGCAACATCTTCTGTCACAACAACCTCATGTATGTCTTCCCTCATCACATTCATAAACCTCCTCTTTGACCTTCCTCTTCTCCTCCTTCCTGGTGTCTCCATTCTCAGCATCCTGTTCCCTGTGTACCTTCTTGTCTCTTCTCTGCACATGTCCAAACCATCTTTGACTTTGTCTCTAAACCGGCCAAGCTGTGGTGTCCCTCTGTTATGTTCATTCCTAATGCTGTCCATCCTCATCACTCTCAAAGTCACAGCATCTTTAGCTCTGTCTCCTGTCTTTGTTAGCACCAGTGCCTCTTTGTTGTACAGTATAGCTGGCTTCACTCCTGTCTTGAAAACCTTTGCTTTCACTGTACCTCTTTGTCACATATCACTCTTGCCATCTTTCTTCACACATTCCGCCGTGCCTGCACTCTGTTCTTCATCTCTATACTACACTCCTCATTACTTTGAACAGGTTGACCCAGAATATTTAAACTCATCTACCTTCACCACCTCTATTCCTTGCAACCTCGCTATTCCACCCCTCATTCACACACATACTCCCTCCTACTCACTTTCATTCTTCTTCTCTCCAGAGGATATCTCCGCCTCTCCAGACTTGCGTTCAACCTGCTCTCTACTCCCAATACAGATCTTGATATCATCCACAAACGTCATAGTCCATGGAGCCTCCTGTCTGAGCTTGTCCATCAATCTGTCCATCATTATTGGAAACAAGAAAAGGCTAATCCTTATTGTAATCCTACCTCCAGCTTGAATATATCTGTCATTCCTACTGCACATTTATCTGCTGTCACGCTGTCATTGTTAATATCCTGCACCACACTCACATACTTCTATGCCACTCCAGACTTCCTCATATAATTCCACAACTCTTCTCTTGATATCCTGTCAGAAGCTTTGATTAAATGCAAAAACACACAATGCACCTCCTTCTGGCCATCTCTATACTTCTCCATCAGCACTCTCTGTGCTCTTTTGTATTTGTCTTTCTAATATTGTTTTGTTTTAAGGTATGGGATGGACGCTTCTCTGGCACAGCATTGGTCACAGTACTTGTGCGAGAAGCTGTAGATGGCGATCTTCAATTCACCTTCCCTACCTACTTCGCCTCCATCTCAGAGAATGTAACTAATGTCACCGTAGTGACTGTTGTCAATACAGTTAACCATCACCTCAATGAGCCTTTGAAGTATGTGCTTCTGAACCCTGGTGGCCACTTCACAATTCGGCCAACCAGCGGAGCAGTGATGACTTCTGGGGTGTCTTTTGATCGAGAGAAGAAGGAACATTATGAACTGATGGTAGAAGTCAGCAGAGAAGATGAGATCCTGAGGGTATCCAGGGTCATGGTACTCGTACAGGTCGGTGTAGGAATGTGTGCACACATGAATTTTTTCAAAGTGTGAAGCAATTATTCACTCTTTCAAACTCTTCTACATTCTCATATACAGTGAGGAAAATAAGTATTTGAACACCCTGCGATTTTGCAAGTTCTCCCACTTAGAAATCATGGAGGGGTCTGAAATTTTCATCTTAGGTGCATGTCCACTGTGAGAGACATAATCTAAAAAAAAAAAAATCCGGAAATCACAATGTATGATTTTATAATAATTTATTTGTATGTTACTGCTGCAAATAAGTATTTGAACAGCTGTGAAAATCAATGTTAATATTTGGTACAGTAGCCTTTGTTTGTAATTACAGAGGTCAAGTGTTTCCTGTAGTTCTTGACCAAGCTTTCACACACTGCAGCAGGGATTTTGGTCTACTCCTCCACACAGATCTTCTCTAAATCTTTCAGGTTTGGAGTTTCAGCTCCCTCCAAAGATTTTCTATTGAGTTCAGGTCTCGAGACTGGCCAGGCCACTCCAGGACCTTGAAATGCTTGTTATGGAGCCCCTACTTAGTTGTCCTGGCTGTGTGTTTGGGGGTCACTGTCATGCTGGAAGACCCAGCCATGACCCATCTTCAATGCTCTTACTGAGGGAAGGAGGTTGTTTGCCAAAATCTCGCAATACATGACCCCATCCATCCTCCCTTCAATGCGGTGCAGTCGTCCTGTCCCCTTTGCAGAAGAGCACCCCCAGAATATGATGTTTCCACCCCCATGCTTCACGGTTGGGGTGGTTTTCTTGGGGTTGTTCTCATCCTCTAAACATGGTAAGTGGAGTTGATTCCAAAAAGCTGTATTTTGGTCTCATCTGACCACATGACCTTCTCCCATGCCTCCTCTGGATCATCCAGATGGTCACTGGTGAACTACAAACGGGCCTGGACATGTGCTGGCTTGAGCAGGGGGACCTTGCTGCCCTGCAGGATTTTAAACCATGACAGCATCATGTGTTACTAATGTAATCTTTGTGACTGTGGTCCCAGCTCTCTTCAGGTCATTGACCAGGTCCTCCTGTGTAGTTCTGAGTTTTCTCAGAATCATCCTTAACCCACAAAGTGAGATCTTGCATGAAATCCCAGACCGAGAGATACTGACAGTCATCTTATGTTTCTTCCACTTTCTAATAAATAATCATAACAGTTGTCTTCTACCAAGCTGCTTGCCTGTTGTCCTGTAGTCCATCCCATCCTTGTGCAGGTCTACAGTTTTGTCCCTGGTGTCCTTAGACACTCTTTGGTCTTGGCTATGGTGGACAGGTTGGAGTGTGATTGATTGTGTGAACAGGTGTCTTTTATACAGGTTAGAAGTTCAAACAGGTGCAATTATTACAGGAAAAGAGTGCAGAATAAGAGGGTTTCTTAAAGAAAAATTAACAGGTCTGTGTGAGCCAGAATTCTTGCTGGTTGGTAGGTGTTCAAATACTTATTTGCAGCAGTAACACACAAATAAATTATTAAAAAATCATACATTGTGATTTCTGGATTTTTTTTTTTTTTTAGATTATGTCTCTCACAGTGGACATCCACCTAAGATGAAAATTTCAAACCCCGCCATGATTTCTAAGTGGGAGAACTTGCAAAACCGCAGGGTGTTCAAATACTTATTTTCCTCACTGTATGCAGTGGTGGGCACAGTTCAGATAATTATTGAAGCTAATGTTTTTGCTACCGGATTAGCTTTTCAGATAAGTTTTAAAACCATCATCAGACCAATTATCTTCTGATAAATTTAGTTAGGATAACTTTCAGTCCAATAACATTTTCTTTGCTGGTAAAGTTTAGTGGTCAAAAACGTTTGTAAACCCTAAAATCAAACATTTTAGCCCATTTGTTGTGTGTTTGTAGCCACTGAGCAGACTGGCTGCCTGTCGCTTGCTGATGATGTCATCCTAAAGCGCAAAACGTGATTGGCCGGTCTACGCAGGGAGCATTGTGGGTAGTGTAGTTCAGGTTCACTTTGGACATTACAGTGACTTGTCCACTCGACACAAAAACAAAACAGACTAATTTTAACATTATTTTATTTTATTTCTTTGTGGCTGTAATTAAGGGGTGGTGGCCAAGTGTTTAATGCGCTTTGTTTCAGTGCAGAAGGTTCCCGGTTCAAATCCCACCCCTGCCACATTTGTCCATGTAATGTGGAGTTGCGTCAGGAATGGCACCCTGTGTAAAACCTGTGCCAATTAAATATGCAGATCCACCTTGGATTTGCTTTGGCGACCCCAAGTGCAAACAAGGGAGCAGCCGAAGGGACTTACTTTACTTGTGGCTGTAATTTAATCACCAAGAAGCGCTTGCATGGCGCAGCTCTGTGTACAGAGGCAGGGACTTTTCTTCACATTTAGACACTGTTTTGGATTTTAAAAAAGGACACTTTATGTGGATTATTTATTCAGATGAATTTCACTGAAACTAACAGGTAATTTATATTTACTACGTGTATTTTACTCTGCCAATCAATGCATTAATGGATGTATTTCGGTTATTTAAGCCGCAGGGTTCAAAGCATGCGAAAAAGTGGCAGCTTTTAGCTCGAAAATGACGATGTACAACCCCTGGCAAAAATTATGGAATCACCGGCCTCGGAGGATGTTCATTCAGTTGTTTAATTTTGTAGAAAAAAGCAGATCACAGACATGACACAAAACTAAAGTCATTTCAAATGGCAACTTTCTGGCTTTAAGAAACACTATAAGAAATCAAGAAAAAAAGATTGTGGCAGTCAGTAACGGTTACTTTTTTAGACCAAGCAGAGGAAAAAATATGGAATCACTCAATTCTGAGGAAAAAATTATGGAATCACCCTGTAAATTTTCATCCCCAAAACTAACACCTGCATCATGTCAGATCTGCTCGTTAGTCTGCATCTAAAAAGGAGTGAACACACCTTGGAGAGCTGTTGCACCAAGTGGACTGACATGAATCATGGCTCCAACACGAGAGATGTCAATTGAAACAAAGGAGAGGATTATCAAACTCAAAAGAGAGTAAATCATCACGCAATGTTGCAAAAGATGTTGGTTGTTCACAGTCAGCTGTGTCTAAACTCTGGACCAAATACAAACAACATGGGAAGGTTGTTAAAGGCAAACATACTGGTAGACCAAGGAAGACATCAAAGCGTCAAGACAGAAAACTTAAAGCAATATGTCTCAAAAATCGAAAAATGTACAACAAAACAAATGAGGAACGAATGGGAGGAAACTGGAGTCAACGTCTGTGACCGAACTGTAAGAAACCGCCTAAAGGAAATGGGATTTACATACAGAAAAGCTAAACGAAAGGCATCATTAACACCTAAACAGAAAAAAACAAGGTTACAATGGGCTAAGGAAAAGCAATTGTGGACTGTGGATGACTGGATGAAAGTCATATTCAGTGATGAATCTCGAATCTGCATTGGGCAAGGTGATGATGCTGGAACTTTTGTTTGGTGCCTTTCCAATGAGATTTATAAAGATGACTGCCTGAAGAGAACATGTAAATTTCCACAGTCATTGATGATATGGGGCTGCATGTCAGGTAAAGGCACTGGGGAGATGGCTGTCATTACATCATCAATAAATGCACAAGTTTATGTTGATATTTTGGACAATTGAAAGGATGTTTGGGGATGATGAAATCATTTTTCAAGATGATAATTCATCTTGCCATAGAGCAAAAACTGCAAAAACATTCCTTGCAAAAAGACACATAGGGTCAATGTCATGGCATAGGGTCAATGTCAATGAGCAGATCTGATTTGATGCAGGTGTTAATTTGGGGGATGAAAATTTACAGGGTGATTCCATAATTTTTTCCTCAGAATTGAGTGATTCCATATTTTTTTCCTCTGCTTGGTCTAAAAAAGTAACCGTTACTGACTGCCACAATCTTTTTTTCTTGATTTCTTATAGTGTTTCTTAAAGCCAGAAAGTTGCCATTTGAAATGACTTTAGTTTTGTGTCATGTCTGTGATCTGCTTTTTTTCTACAAAATTAAACAACTGAATGAACATCCTCTGAGGCCGGTGATTCCATAATTTTTGCCAGGGGTTGTATATAATACAGAGATAAACTGTGACTTCTAATACTGTGTTTTACAGTTTTTGGGGTTTTATTTTTTTATTCATTCATTTTTCATGTGTTCTTTGTGTTTGTAATCCTTGAATTTACCCAGCAGCCCCTGAGGCACTTAAAGTGAAACTGATTTATCAGAAGCCGACAGTGTAATCTGATGTGGCCGCGTTCAAATCAATACTAATAGTTATTGGTTATCGGTTATCTGTAATAAAGATAAATTTTTAGCAGTTTATCGGTTTAGCGTCATAAAAGATAACTTTTCAGTTATCTGATTAATGGTTATCGAAGCTAACTTTTTGGTTAGCTGTGCCCACCACTGCATATATTACAAATGTTTCTTTGTCTTGTACGACCCTGTGGTCACAGTCTCAGATCAAGTGTTCCACATATTATATGGTGCATCCAGAAAGTATTCACAGCACTTCACCTTTTCCAGTTTTTTATGTTACAGCCTTATTCCAAAATGGATGAAATTAATTTTTTTTCATCAAAATGCTACACACAATTCCCATTATGACAATGTGAAAAAGTTTTTTTTTTTTTTTTTACATTTTTGCAGATTTATTAAAAATAAAAACCTAAGAAATTACGTGTACGTTAAGTATTCACAGCGTTTACCATGAAGCTGAAAATCGATAGGTAAATCCTGTTTATTGCTGGGATAGATTCCAGCCACTCACAACCCACGATCATCCTTGAGATGTTTCTGGAGCTTAAGTGAGTCCACCTGGGGTAAATTCAGTTGATTGGGCATAATTTGGAAAGGTACACACCTGTCTACATATAAGGCCCCACAGTTGACAGTGTTGACATAGAGCACAAACCAAGCATGAAGTCAAAGGAATTGTCTGTAGGCCTCTGAGACAGGATTGTCTGAAAACACAAATCCTGGGAAGGGTACAGAAACATTTCTGCTGCTTTGAAGGTCCCAATGAGCACATTGGCCTCCATTATCCATGACTGGAAGAAGTTTAGATCCACCAGAACTCTTCCTTTCTTTCTTTCTTTCTTTCTTTCTTTCTTCTTTATTTATTTTAAAACATGTTAAAATCAGCATTTTCTTTTTTTCCCCCCTTTTCCAAAAAGTACATTTATAAATCATACAATGTTTCAAAAAGGAGTAGGATGAAGCTTAATTTACATGTGATCATATGGTGTGTAAAAGGACATTTGAATATAATAAGAAAACAGCATTAGTTTGATTACATTGTACATGTAATAATTAAATTACATTACTCATTTTTATATGCATCAAAAATTGATTTTTTATATTCTTTTTTGAATTGCTGGATGTTTTTACTTTACTTAATGTTTTCAGGCAAGCTGTTCCAGAGCTTCACTCCACTGACACACTAAAACTCCTACGTGTTGTTCTTACACACTTTGTTTTCTAAAATTGATCAGATCAACAAATTTTAGAACTTTTGACTCCAGGAATAAGCTGTGAGTGTGAGCTCTGTAACATTTATTATTTACAACTTGTATCACATTTTTCTGCAGAATAGTTAATGGTTGAATGTTTGTTTTGTATGTGTGACCCCATACTTCAACATAATAGGTAAGATAGGGCAGAAACAATGAACAGTATTGTGTTTGTAAGGCCTGTTTAGTTAATAGGTGCTGAGTTTTCCTCATGACTGCAAGACATTTAGCCAGCTTTGACCGGATGTGTTGTATATGTCCCTTCCAACTAATTTTATTATCCAGAATTACACCTAAAAATTTTGTTTCATCAACCAATTCTAATTCTACATCATCAATACGTAACTTTACTTCATTATTATTTTTTTTAATGTTTCCAAATATCATGAACTTAGTTTTCTTCAAATTTACAGCTAATTTATTTATATCACACCATCTCTTTATTTTAATCAACTCTTGTGTGGCTAGCTCAAGTGTCTGTTCGAGATTCTTACCGGATGCAAATACGTTTGTATCATCTGCAAATTATACAATTTTCATATTTTTAAGATATTGTTTAAATCATTTGCATACATTAAGAACAAAATCGGTCCCAACACTGAGCCTTGTGGTACGCCACACTTTATTTCTTGCAAATCTGATTTAATTTCATTTAGTTGAACAAATTGCTTTCTGTGGCTTATATAGCTTTTAATCCATGATGACACTATGCCTCTAACTCCATATCGTTCCATTTTTTTTATTAGTAAATTATGTTTGATGGTGTCAAATGCTTTACTGAAATCCAAGAATACACCTGTTGCACATTTCTTTTTATCTAAACATTCAGTAATTTCCTCTACCAGATCAAGGAGAGCTAATGATGTAGATCTACCTACCCTAAACCCGTACTGACTTTCAGCTAATAAATTATGTTTGTCAATAAAACTGTTTAGTCTTTTAACAAATAGTTTTTCCAAGATTTTTGCAAATCGTGAGAGGAGGGATACTGGGCGATAGTTTGTGAAACAATGTTTGATACCATCTTTATATAATGGAACCACTTTTGTGATTTTCATTTCCTGTGGGAATATTCCTGTTTGGAAGGATAAATTAAATATATACATCAGTGGGTTAACTATCACTCCAATCACTTTTTTAATGGTTTCCATGTCAGTATTATTAAAATCTGCAGAGGTTTTTGGTTTGAACTCATGAACAATTTTCAGTATCTCCTCCTCTTCTATTGCAATTAAAAAACATTGAGCTCTTGTTTATTTCTACATTTTTATTAGCTTCTGCTTCTGCCTCATCATCATCTTTAATTTCATTGGCTAAATTGGAGCCCACATTCACAAAAAACTTGTTAAATTCATTAGCAATCCTCATGAATAAAATATTGTGGGTAAGCGAGTGCTTCCCTCCCTTTTCTGATAATTGTGTTCAATACTGCCCATAATCCTTTTGTGTTATCCTTATTTTTTTTTCCAATTTGATGCTAAAATAATTTTTCCTGCAGCTTCTTAATATACTTGTGAGTTTATTTTTATATTTTTTGTACCTTTTTTCAGTATCTATTGTTCTTTCCTTAATAAATTCCTTATATAAAAAAAATCTTTTTACAAGCATTTATAAGCCCCTTTGACATCCATACATTTTCTTTTCCATTTGTTTTTATACTTAAACATTTTATTGGGCAATGCTTGTCATACAATATCCTGAATTTTTTAAGAAATGTGCTATATGCATTGTTAACATTTTTTTCCTCACACACCTCACTCCAGTTTTGCTCTAATAGATCCTCCTTTAGGTTTGCTATTGATTGTTCTGATCTTATTCTTCTATATGTGTAACATTCCTTTTGCTCTACAATATTCTCACCATCTATAACTGCAAAAACTGGTAGATGGTCAGTTATGTCACTTACGAGTACGCTGGTCACTGTAGTGTCTTCCAAGTCATTATAAAAAATATTATCTATTAATGTTGAACTGTACTGTGTTATCCTAGTAGGTTTTGTGATCATAGGATAAAATCCAAGACTATATATTGTTTCAGTGAAATCCTCTGTATTTTTGTTATGGCTAGGGTTCAAAAGATATATTAAAATCCCCACTTATTATTGCTCTTTTATGATTGCCTGAAAACATTTCTTCAATTATTTGTACAGATGTTTCTATTTTAGACCCAGGGGTCCGATACATAACAGCAGACCAACACATTTTTCTTTTTTTGCAGACACACTTCAATGGTAATACATTCTAACACATCATCAACTGTAAAGGACAATTTCTCAACTAATTTGTAGTTTAGTCTCTTATCCACAAACAGGCTAACCCCTCCTCCTTTTTTATTGACTCGATCTATATGTAAAAATTCATAGCCAATTAAGTGAATGTCTGTGTGCTTATCTGCCGTTATCCACGTCTCAGAGATCGCAATTATGTTAAAATGTCTCTTAAGCTGCACCAAATGATCTCTTATGTGTTCAAAGCTCGAACAGAGGCTTCTACTGTTGAAATGGATCAATGATAGCCCACTCTTTTGATTCAGAGTCTTATTGAATTCATCCTCTGTCTAGTATTTACACATATTTGACATTTCATTGAAGAAATTACTTTCAGGATCGATATCTTGCTCATAATCAAACGTATTATGATCAGTGTATCTGAACGTTTGTAGCATGGAGGAAATCCCACCTAATCCACCGCATGCGTTTGACATTTTAACTCGTTTCTTCTCCTCACTCGAGTAATCGCAGCTCATTTTTGTGTATTCCCCTGCCCCAATATCAGTACATTTGTCCGTATCCACAACGTTTTCAGTCATAGTGTAATGTATTGCGTGCGCTGAGTGACTCGATTAGCAGCAGTCTTAGCCCATACACAGCCGGCATATCCATTCAAACAAGGAACTGCATTACCTTATTATTCAGTCCAATGTCTTCTGAGAGCTGGCCACCCGTTTACGATCGGGTGAGAAGGGCCTTAGTCAGGGAGGTGACCAAGAACCTGATGGTCACTGTGTCAGAATTCCAGCATTCCTCTGTAGAGAGATGAAAACCTTCCAGAAGGACAACCATCTCTGCAGCAATCCACCAAACAGGCCTTTATGGGAGAGTGGCCAGACAGAAGACACTCCTTAGTAAAAGGCACATCGCAGCCCACCTGGAGTTTGTCAAAGGCACCTGAAGGACTCTCAGACCATGAGAAACAAAATTCTCTGGTCTCATAAGACAAAGATTGAACTCTTTGGCATGAATGCCAGCCGTCATGTTTGGAGGAAAATGGGCACCATCCCAACAGTGAAGCATGGCGGAGGCAGCATCATGCTGTGGGGATGTTTTTCAGTGGCAGGAACTGGGAGACTCCTCAGGATTGAGGGCAAGATGAAGCATTGTCCAGAGACATCCTGGATGAAAATCTGCTCCAGAGTGCTCTTGACTTCAGACTGTGGCAGCAGTTCATCTTTTAGCATTACAATGACCCTAAGCAGACTGGACACTCAGAACAACTCTGTGAATGTCCTTGAGTGGACCAGCCAGAGCCCAGACCTGAATTCCATTGATCAGAAAATGGCTGTGCACCGACGCTCTCCATCCTATCTGATGGAGCTTGAGGGGTGCTGCAAAGAGGAATGGGCAAAATTGCCCAAAGATAGGTGTGCCAAGCTTGTGGCATCATATTCAAGAACACTTGAGGCTGTAGTTGCTGCCAAAGATGCATCAACAAAGTATTGAGCAAAGGGTGTTAATGCTTATGTACATGTGATTTCTTAGTTTTTATTTTTAATAAATTTGCAAAAAAAAAAAAAAAAACTTTTTTCATGTTGTCTTTATGGGGTGTTGTGAGTCGAATTTTGAGGGGAAAAAATGAATGTATGAATGTACTCCATTTTGGAATAAGGCTGTAATATAAGAAAATATGGAAATAGTGAAGCACTGTGAATACTTTCCAGATGCACTGTATGTGTACAAACATTGTTGATGTCCAGAGAACAAATCACCACACTATGACACAAGTGTTCCATGTCCACCTTTCTAAAATAGCCACCTGTCTGTTAGAGCCAAATGTACGCTTTGGTCTGTTGCAGTTGCTGGGATCCTTAAGCCACAATGTCATACCTGTTCACTCACAGTGCAAATAGCATGCCTCTTCTGAAGCTCACTAAGTAATTATGCATTTGACACAAAGTTATTCCACTTGCACCTTCAAAGAAATTTTGTACTAAAGACATCCAGTATGTTGTGAAAGTGTAGTGACACGGACCCACAACAGGGGGCGCAAATGAATGGTCAATAGATGAGCCAAAAAGTAACAATTTAATGTTGTGAAGGTGCACAACGAATACACAGACAATCTAAGAATATGATAACAGTCAATCCACAAAGGTGACGTGTGGGCAGGCTCGAGGATAGAAGACGTCTGTCCTGAGAAGAGCCGGAACCACACGATTTCCGCCGCCACCGAACCTGGTGAATACTGGAGCCGCCACAGGTGATCACCGTCTCTGACTGCCGGATCTGGTACTGCTGGCGAAGAACAAAGACAGTCAAGTGTGGGTGTGTGTACACCCCGTAACAACAACGGTGGGAATGCCACCTCCACCTCTAACACACTCGTGCAGCGTCTGTTTAACCACTTATCTGACGGACGTAGGACGAAACAGTCGCGACCCACGCCGGTCCTCTGGTTGACAGCTGCAAAACAATAGCTCTTAGAATCAATTAATATAGGCAGAGAAAGTTACCTCCATAGAAGTACGATATCTCGGCAACGAGGTGGAGATGACATCTGGTCTTTATGGAGTGAGATGCTGTAGAGTAGATGGGTGACAGCTGTCAAGAGATAATGAGTGACAGCTGTCACCCCCGGCTGTGTCCGTGGCGGCAGCGGCCTCTCGTGCCTGAAGCCCGCACTTCAGGCAGGGCACCCACTGGTGGTGGGCCAGCAGTACCTCCTCTTCTGGCGGCCCACACAACACAGTATTCACCTTAGGTCAAGGGGTAATGCCAATGATACAAGAAGAACCTTGACCCAAAATACCTGGACCTTCATTTCTCCTGCAAAGTATGGGCATCACCAAACACCTATGTCCAGTGATCTCATGACTTCATTTTAGTTGACTTTCATTCTCAGGTCTTGAGGACCCAGAGACATGAATGTCACTGCTGAGATAAGTGAATCCAGCATGTCCAGGAAGTCAGTGAAAGCCTTGATGTTAATCTTGATCTAGAACAATTGCAAACCTAGACGCTATAGCTAATCACTGAGCTTCGTAAGTGCTGCAGTCAATTTATCCATAGATTCTACAAGGTCAACCAACCTCTCCTCATTGACAAAGGCACCTATATTGCTGGACTCCACACTATTACCCAACAGTCACTCGATGGATGCATTGAACAGAGTAGGAGACAGACCAAATCACTGATAAATGCAGAATTCACTTGGAACAAGTTGAAGGCTCTGCCCGTACTCTGGACACAAGTACCATCTCTCTCTCTCTCTCTCTCTCTCTCTCTCTCTCTCTCTCTCTCTCAAAAAAAATAAATAATATTTTTTTCTTTCTACTACATCAGTGATTGTAATGATTTCTTGACTGTCGTTCCACCAGGTGGAGGATGTCAATGACAATGCACCAGAGTTTGTGAACCTCCCCTACTATGCTGCAGTACAGGTAGAAGCAGAACCTGGATCAATTATCTTCATGGTATCAGCCACTGATAAGGACTTTGGTCTGAATGGAGAGGTGACTTATAGCCTAAAGGAGCAGCACAGGAACCTTCAGGTGACAGTTGCCTCTCTCCTGCTCATAAATTACACTTTTTAACTCTCATATCTGAGATCATATAATGTTTAGACGTTGTATTGTGCATTTGTATTGTCCTCGGTAAGAAACTGTGTTTGCATGTTCTCACTGCTCTTTACCAAGTGCAGGACCAACAGACTGAAAAACTCTTTTGTCCCTCAGGTCATCAGACTGTACAACTCCTCATTCAGAGGGGAGGGGGAGTAACAGGAAGACAGAGAACAGGAATGAGAGTAACAGTAGTAGCCAGTAAATCAGTATTGATCACTATGTCTGGTATTTATATTGTGTATTTATATTTACATTTGCAAGATGTTTATCTTTTTTACTTTCACTTTTGATACTCTGTGTGCTTCTTACCCTGTGTGCCGCTATATAATGCTGCTGGAGCCTCAGTTTCCCTGAGGGAGTCTTCCCACGGGATCAATTCTATCAGTTCTATCTACTCTAATCTAATTTCATTGAAAACTGTGGTGGAGGGGCGCACATGGACCTAGCTCCAAGTTATTATGGACATTATGAATCACCCTCTCCACAACGTTTTGGCTGGACAAAGGAGCAGTTGTAGTGGGCAGTTCATCTCACTGCGCTGCAGGACTGAGAGGTTCAGGAGATCCTTTGTTCCCACAGCCATTAGACTTTTTATTGCCTCTTGTTCCATCACAACCTGTCTCTAACTCTGTCCTTTCACGTCCAGAGGCTTCTGGGCTTACATGCAATAGTTTATTTGCTTACACTATTCAGCACTTTCAATTTATTTCTACATACTTTCTTGTTTGTAAGTAGTGTGTTGTTTTTAGATGTGTTTTTTAGATGGTTATGTTTTTATTCATGGGCTATTGGATATCTGAATTTCTCCTTTGGCATGAATAAAGTACATCTATCTATCTATCTATCTATCTATCTATCTATCTATCTATCTATCTATCTATCTATCTATCTATCTATCTGTCTGTCTGTCTGTCTGTCTGTCTGTCTGTCTGTCTGTCTATCTATCTATCTATCTATCTATCTATCTATCTATCTATCTATCTATCTATCTATCTATCTATCTATCTATCTATCTATCTATCTATCTATCTATCTATCTATCTATCTATCTATCTATCTATCTATCTATCTATCTATCTATCTATCTATCTATCTATCTATCTATCTATCTATCTATCCAGGTGAATCCAGTGACAGGAGAGCTGAGCTTAAAGAGGGCCTTCGAGGCAGATTTATCAAACGCAGAGTACAAAGTGGTTATTGTGGTCACTGATGGGGGCTCCCCTCCACTGTCCAGCGAGACGGAGCTGCTCGTCACTGTTGTGAATAAAGCCATGCCTGTATTTGACAAGCCCTTCTATGGTGCTACTGTTAGAGAAGATGTGGCTCTCTCCACCCCTGTGCTGTACATCAATGCCACCAGTCCTGAAGGACTGAGTGTTGTCTACACCATCATGGCTGGAGACCCTTCCTTTCAGTTTGACATTGGCTTTGACACAGGAATCATTCGGGTGTTTTACCCCTTGAACTATGAAATCACCCCATACTACCGGTTAACAGTGCAGGCTACAGATACAGTGACAGGGGCCAAATCTGAGGTTGACGTGGATGTGGTTGTGCTAGACGTGAACGATAGCCCGCCATTGTTCCAGAATACGTCATATTCTGCTGTGCTGCCTGAGAACTCCATGATTGGAACAACTGTTTTGCAGGTGCGTCCCTTATTTGAGAGTGTACATCACAGACCCATTTCAGCAGTATTTTTGATGATTGTTCAAACCCAAATTACTTAAATATGAGATTCAAGCATTTTCAGACTGTTATTACTTTTATTGGTGTCTTGGTGGTTTCCCTCATTAGCCTCTTGCATGGTCATTCAGTTTTTGAGGCAGATTTATCATAGAGTCCTATACTGTTTGTATTTGTTAGTGACTGATGTAAATGAAGTTCAAGACGTATTCAGTGACATGGGAATCTTCAGGGGCGTGGGTTAATATATGTTTTTTAAATTCCCTTGAATTAATGCAGAAATTCTACACAATAGGCACACTTTGATTGTTTAATTTCAACTCTGCTGTGGTGGAAAAATATGGTCATGTCTAAATATTTATGAACTGGACTGGAAATATCCCCTATATATAGGCATTGGGCCAAAACATTGGCCTGGGCCTGAAATCATGACTTTTGACTTTTTTGAAAGAGTCTTGTGTGCAAGTTGAGGGGTGGTGCAAAGCCCTGTGGTGCAATGAAAGTGAGAGGCACGCAGTCATAATCTCACAGATAGTAGCTTCACACAATTGGCTCCTCAGTCAAGCACACACACAAAATCATGAAGAAATTCATGTTTATCGAGATGTGCATTCACTTTTCAGGATTTTTTTCAGTTTGCGGATAATTCACGATTTGCACCTGATTCACATTTTGGGGGTTAACAACAGCTCTCAAACTTGTTAGCCTGAATTAGCAACCAGTACACAGTGTATAAAAGAGCAAACATTGTTTTTTTTGTTTTTTTCAGTGTTTTGGTTGCATTGTAAAATGCAAAGCCCATTAATCTTCCACCCAACCAATACATAAAGCACTGTAAAGCGCAATGATTGTCTCTCTGTAGGTATTTGCCCACGATCAAGACTCTGAGCAGAACGCCATGGTGAGTTACCAGATCCTATCTGACATCTACAACAGCACTGACTACTTCCACGTTGACAGCAACAGCGGAATGGTATTCACCGCGCGTTTGCTTGACTATGAGCTCATCCAGCATCACAACTTCATCGTCAGAGCGACTGACAGTGGCGACCCTGCACTCAGCAGTGACGTTAGCATCACAGTGTTTGTTACTGACACAAATGACAACCCTCCTATTTTCAGCCAAGCGCTGTACGAGGCTTTCGTCAGTGAGCTGGCTCCCCAAGGACACTTTGTGATTTGTGTTCAGGCACTGGACGCTGACATCTGTGACGCCCACAGGTTGAGGTACGAATGTTTCGTTAAAAGTTTTTATGAAAGAGATTCAGAGTTGGGGTACAGAGTAACATTGACGGCAATTGTCCCCTTTTTTGACACACCATCAGGTACAGTATCCTGTCTGGGAATGAGCGCACGACTTTTGTAATGGAACCCGACACAGGTGTGCTCAGTCTGTCTAACAAGAGAAGACAAGCTACAAAGCTATCTTATCAACTCAACATTTCTGTGTCAGATGGAGTCTTCACAAACACCGCTCAGGTACAACAACTTTCAGTTTCAATTTTTCAATTTATTTTCATTTATATAGCACCAAATCACAACAGAGTTGCCTCAAAGCGATTCACACAGGTAAGGTCTAACCTTACCAACCGCCAGAGCAACAGTGGTAAGAAAAAAACTCCCTCTGAGGAAGAAACCTCAAGCAGACCAAACTCAAAGGGGTGACCCTCTGCTTGGGCCATGCTACAAACATAAATTACAGAACAATTCACAGAACAATTCACGGACATATATACAAGAAATGCTATTGGCGCACAGGACAGGAGGATCGCCAATACGAACACAACTCCCATCTCGGGATGGAGCTGCACCTTAAACAGAGAGAAAAAACAGAATCAGGCATCAGAAAGACAAAAAATGCTGTCTAATTTGCCAGCATTAAACAACAAGAAAACAGAGAAATACTAAGGTGATCGCCGGCCACTAGCTTTAAACTTCACTAAAAGACCCAGAATTTAGGTAAAGTTGAGGCCGCAGCCCGCTCCAATTACTAATAAATTAAAAGAGTAAAAAGCGTAAAACAAAACTGTACCAGTATGCTAGCCGTATGAAAGGGAAAATAAGTGCGTCTTAAGTCTGGACTTGAAAATCTCCACAGAATCTGACTTTTATTGACACAGGGAGATGATTCCGAAGAACAGGGGCATGATAAGAGAAAGCTCTGTGACCCACAGACTTCTTATTCACCTTAGGGACACAAAGTAGTCCTGCACCCTGAGAACGTAAAGCCCGAGCCGGTACGTAAGGTTTAATTAGGTCAGCTAGGTAGGGAGGTGCCAGTCCATGAATAATTTTATAGGTTAGCAGCAGATCTAAAATCTGATCTCACTGGGACAGGAAGCCAGTTAAGGGATGCCAAAATGGGTGTAATGTGGTTGTACTTTCTGCTTCATGTCAAAAGTCTGGCTGCAGCATTTTGAACCAATTGGAGACCCCTAATGCTAGACTGCGGTAAACCAGAAAATAGAACATTGCAGTAGTCCAATCTAGAAGAGATAAATGCATGGATCAGGGTCTCAGCATCAGCCATAGACAGGAGGGACGAATCTTCGCTATACGAGGTCTGTTAGAAAAGTATCGGGCCTTTTTATTTTTTGCAAAAACCTGATGGATTTGAATCACGTGTGCTTGCATGAGCAAACCTTGAACCTTCATGTGCATGCGTGAACTTTTTCACGCCTGTCGATTGCATCATTTTCTGGTGAGCAGCCTTTGTGTGGGACGTGTGCAGTGCGCTCGGCGGATTTTCATTTCAAGGAAAAAGACGGAACGACTGGAGCAGCGCCGCATCAAATTTTGCCAGAAACTGGGCGACAGCCAGGTGGACACCATTCGGATGATTCAGACGGCTTTCGGTGACGATGCTCTGGGCATCACACAGATTAAGGAGCGGTACAACCGGTTTAAAGATGCAATCGACAGACGTGAAAAAGTTCACGCATGCACACGAAGGTTCAAGGTTGGCTCAAGCAAGCACACGTGATTCAAATCCATCAGGTCCGATACTTTTCTAACAGACCTCATATTTAGTAATATTTCTAATGTGGAGGCCAAAGGACAACGAAGGATCAAAAATTACCCCAAGTTTCCTCACTTTGTCAGTGTGATGTATGACACACGAGCCAAGGCTGAGCATTAACTGGTGAAATTGATGCCGATGTCTCACTGGACCAAGAACCATCATTTCAGTCTTATCAGTGTTTAAAAGTAGGAAGTTTCTAGACATCCAACTTCTCACTGCTGCAAGGCAATCTTCTAAGGATTTTATGTGAACGAGATTACCAGCAGTTATCGACATGTATAACTGAGTATCATCTGCATAGCAGTGAAAGGTAATCCCAAAATGCCGCAATATGTGCCCAAGAGGTGCTATATAAAGGGAGAAAAGCAGGGGGCCTAAGACAGACCCCTGTGGAACCCCAAATTTCATGTCACTAAGGTTAGAGGTAGTGTTACTGTACAAAACACTGAGAACGACTGGTCAAGTATGACGTCAGCCATGCAAGGGCGCTCCCAGTAATCCCAAAATGATTTTCCAGCCTATCAAGTAGAATATGATGATCCACTGTATCAAATGCAGCACTGAGATCTAACAGCAACAGAACCGTAGTGGTGTCCGAATCCACTGTAAGCAGAAGATCATTCACCACTTTAGTGAGAGCTGTCTCTGTGGAATGATATTTTCTAAAAGCAGACTGCAGTGGCTCAAAGAGATTATTCTCAGTAAGATAGTCTACGAGCTGCCGAGACACCACTTTTTCCAGAATTTTAGAGAAAAATGATAGATTTGATATTGGCCAATAGTTTTTCAATACACTAGGGTTAAGATTAGGTTTCTTAAGTAATGGTTTAATCACTGCAGATTTGAAACATTTAGGAACAGATCCAGAAGTTAAAGAAAGATTAATAATTTCCAGCACAGTCGGCCCAAGAGTGGGCCACAGGTCCTTAAACAGTTTTGTTGGTATAGGATCAAATAAACAGGTTGTGCTTTTTGTTGACATTACGAGTTTTGTCAGCATGCCTAGTGAGATACTATGAAATTCTTTAAATCTAGGTAATACCTCAGTAGTGGCGCCCACCTCAATAGCAGGGTGTAGTGGCTGGGTTAAGGCATGCTGGGATATGTTTATCCTAATGTCTTCTATTTTCTTCCCAAAGTAATCCAGGAAATCTTGTGCTGTAAAAGGAGAGCGAACTACAGGGTTGTCCATGCATAAGTGTTGCCACCATGTCAAACAAGAACTTTGAGTTATGCTTGTTTTTGTTGATCAAATCAGAGTAGTAGGTCCGCTTTGTAGCCAATAATGCATGCTTATAGTCTAAGATAGCATCATGCCACGCAAGGTGAAATACTTCTAATTTTGAACGACGCCATTTCCGTTCTAGACCTCTTGATTTATGCTTGAGGTCACGCAGATAATCATTGAACCAAGGTGACTGGAATTTGGGGGAGCGTGGTTTTAACACAGGTGGTGCAGTCATGTCGAGTGTAGTTTTGAGCACTGAGTTTAAACTATCCACAAGTCTGTCTACTGACTGGGTATTTGTCAAATGTGAAGCTAAGACATCAGGCAGACTATCTTCAAGTTCAGTCTTAGTTGAGGAGTTGATGCATCGCCGTAATGATATATAAGGTTGTTGTTCCACTAAACACGGCAGCGAAACTGTAAACTTAATAAGTGAGTGATCAGCCACCACTGATGTAAGAGGCATGATGTTAATATCCGTGACAGCAATACCACGTGCGAGAACCAGATCCAGGGTATTTCTACTAATGTGCGTCGAATCCTGAATGCATTGCCGAAATCATAATGCATCCACAATTTCCATAAATGATTTGCAGAAAGGATCAGAAGGCTTATTTATATGAATGTTAAAGTCACCAATGATCAGAATTTTATCTGCACTAGTTGACAAGTTAGAGATGAACGCACCAAATTCATCTAAGAATTCAGAATATGAGCCAGGAGGCCTATATACAGTGACAAAGTAATACGACTGATTTTTATTCTTCTGACCTTGGCAATGTGTAATATCCTGAGCAGAGCGGAGAATCAGATGCTCAAAGGAGTTCTATTTGTGACCCACAACAGCTAATAAGCTAAACCTAGATTTATAAATAAGAGCAACACCCCCATCTTGCTTCGCATCACGAGGGACGTGACTAAATGTATATGCTGGTGGGCAGGCCTCATTTAAGGGGAGGACAGCTGTAGTTTTAAGCCAGGTTTCACATAGCCCAATCATATCTAAGTGATGATCAATAATTAGATCATTGATCAACAATGATTTTGAGGACAGTGATCTTATGTTAATGAGACCCAGTCTAAGGACCTCAGTGGGGTTGACAGTTAACTGTTTGGGTTTAGGGGTGGTTCCAGAGTAGCATATATAAGATGCCTAGAAGTAGGTTTAGGTTTGAGACATTCCATGCGCATTGTAAGTAGCAGACATGAAATCTTTGCTAACTTTGCAGTTACCTTTTAGTTCTGCCACTTGATTTACTGAACAGTATTTATACTTGCAACAAGCTGTGTGACCTTTTTCCGTAACCTCTCGCACACGTGCACAGCTGTCTGGTACGGCTTTCTTCCCTCTGGATGCCAAGCTGCGGTTAGAATTTAATCTGCTTTCATGTCATGTCAGATTTACTGTGAAAGTGATCTGCCAAGTGGAAAAATGTTCACATCTGCTTCTACTTGGCAATTAAAAGATATGTGAGGGTTTTTTTTTCCTTCCGTCACATATCCTGCATATCTTTGAAAATTAAACTTGAACAAGTTGTGGCACTAATATGTCATAATGTGCAGACATTAGAAGCACACAGGCAGCTCATTTTCAGAAGGTGCAAGTGTGTCCAGCTGGTCTGTGGCTCATTTTGGAGACGAAGATGATGATTACAATAATAATAATAATGATGATGATGATGATTGCCAGGTGATTGTGCGTGTCGTGGGAGCTAACCTGCACAGTCCAGTGTTCACCCAGAGGTTCTACTTGGCTGAGGTGAAAGAAAATGCCCCTAAAGGTTCAAAGGTCATTCAGGTAAGCCTTATTTATCATTTCTTGTTGCATTTTTAAAGTGTAACTTTCTACATCAAGAAATGTACAGACTTTCATCACAATCTGACTATTAATTCTTGATTTTTTTGCAGGTTCATGTGACAGATGAGGACTCAGGGCTGTTTGGTCAAATCACTTACTCCTTTGTCAATGACCTCGGGAAAACTCAGTTCATCATCGATGCAGATGGAGTTATATCCACTGCTCAGAAGTTAGACAGAGAGAACCCCTTAAATAAGGACATGGTGCTGACTGTTATGGCCCTGGATGGTGGAGGTATTATTTTGAGGACTGATTACACTGTCAGAAATCTAATTCCTTGATGAAAGCTATTCCATCATTCATGTTACAAAGTAGTATCTCTGTCTGTAGGTGACTAGAAACTAGATGCACACACATGTAATAGTACATATTACAGCCGGTGAAGTCATATCCTGGGAGGATATACTGCTGGTGTGTGTCACCCACAGACTTTTTATTCCCAAGACAAACCCTCTGTGATGGCCCCCATAGGTTTTCTGAAGAGTTGGTTTGAAGCTCAAATGGAGCGGTTCCAAATCTCAGCATTTAGGCAGTACCTGATTCTGCCTAACTCCCAAACATAGTGGTAACGGGGCTAACAGTCAAATTCAATAATACTAAAATTTCACTGAACAGAAATACTGGGGCACAGACTTCTTTAATGATCTATTTGTACAATTAACAGCACAGCAAATTATATTATCTCAGACATATATATTATAATAAGTAAGTAAGTAAGCTTTATTTGTATAGCACCTTTCACAGACAAGAGCCACAAGGTGCTTCACAAAAAAAAAAAAAAAAAAGAAAACAGACAACACAGTACACCACATAATGGCCGAGACTTTTAAAAACATAGCATAGCAGCCCAAAAAACTAAGCAAAAGCTTGTGTAAAAAAGAAAGTCTTAAGTTGGCTTTTAAAAGTGTCAACAGAGTCCAGCGAGCGCAGAGAGAGTGGGAGACCATTCCAAAGCCTGGGAGCAACAGCCTGGAAGGATCGCTCTCCTCTGGTTGAAAAACGGGTGCGTGGAACCATCAACAGATTTTGATCCACAGACCTCAGCGCCCTGGCAGGGGCATAAGGCTGGATGAGGTCACAGATATAGGAAGGCGCCTGACTATGTAGAGCTCTAAAGGTTAAAACCAATATTTTAAAATTGATCCTGTAGGACACTGGCAGCCAATGAAGCTCCTTTCAAATTGGGGAAATGTGAGTCCTCCTGTTGGCTTGTGTCAGAATTCTCGCTGCAGAGTTTTGTACTAACTGCAGTCGACGCAACTCCTTCTTGTTTAGACATGAAAACAAACTGTTATAATAGTCTAAACGTGTTGACACAAAGGCATGAATAATAAGCTCTAAATCATTTCGTGACACCATTTTCCTGAGCTTAGAGATGTTTCTTAGTTGAAAGAAGCAGTTCCTCATCAGCTGTTTACAGTGCTGTACTAAAGACATGTCTTTGTCAAAGATGACACCCAAGTTTCGAAAACTTGATTTTGCAGACTGGCCCAGGTCACCCAAGTACTGTTGAATACCTGGAATATGGGCACCAGGGGCGATAACTAATGTCTCTGTTTTGTCTGCATTGAGCTGAAGAAAGTTATTGCTTAGCTATTGTTTTATTTCCACTAAACAATGGAGAAAGGAATCGAGCTTCTTGATCTCAGACGGCTTAAAGGAGCAGTAAAGCAAATAACTGGTAAGAAACATCAGTAAATCTTTGAATGATCTTACCTAAAGGGATCAAATACAATAAAAACAAAACGGGGCCCAAAACGGAACCTTGAGGGACTCCACATAACAAATCCGCAGACTCTGACCTTATCTGGTTAGCAGAAACGCTAAAGCTACGCCCGGACAGATATGAGAAAAACCACCGAAGAACTGACCCGGACAGTCCAACATGTTCCCTCAATCTACTCAGCAGGACCTGGTGGTCAACAGTATCAAAGGCTGAGGACAAATCCAAGAGAACTAGCACAGTGCATAATAGCCAGGTGGCCTCTGTTTGTGTGTGTGCATGCGTGTGTTTGGCTTCGATCACGACGAAACCGGGGAGCGCTGGCATTTGCCATTTGGTATGATTATGTATTTTGGTTCAAGGATCAACGCTACGAAAATAGAAAGTTGATACGATTAATATTTTTTGAGAAATTAGTGATTTTAGCTAACCAGTAAACAATGGACATTGTGCTAAAGTGCACCATGGGAGTTCAGGTTTTTGGGGTTTTATATGTTAGGGCCCCTTCACACATAATGCGAATTTGGTCGATTTGTGCATAAAGTGCGCATGAAGCAGGAATCGTATGCAAAATGTGTGAAATCATAGTTCCTTCCAACACCTCATACACCTGTTGCTACAACTATTTGCGCACACCAGCGGCTGAAAGACAGAGTGTGCACTGTACGAGCCCATTGAACCCTCTCCAGCTGACACACACGAACATCTAACACCACTCATTTGGCACTTAGAAAATGTGTGGACATTCGCACTATTAACACCAAAACAGTCTGCAGACGATCACTGTCGAGCTGGATGTGAAATTTGTCTCAGTGCCCCACGACTGTGAAATTGCCGAGTGCACATGTGTCGGCTCCCGCCACAACATGTGTATGTGTGTTTCGCGTGCTCCCCCCCCCAAAACACGTCTGTGCATGTGGTTCACGGCCCGCCCCTTGCAGGCGACGCATCTCTCATCTGATCATAAAGTGGTCTTGATCTATGCGCTGACAGGATAGGGGGCGTGGCGCAGTGGTAAAGTTTCCGTCTGGTACTCAGAACTTGCGGGTTTGAATCCCGTGGCCTTTTTTTCTTTTTATTTAACCACGGTTATTTAAAAGTGGGCTTCTGTATTGCGTCTCCTTTTATGTATTATTTATATTAACCCAGTGATATTCACTAATTATACAGCTAGTTTTTATTTTATTTTCCTCCACATCAGCGGCTCAGTGTGGTGCACCTCGTCCCATGGAACACAGTGCGAACAGCTGCAGCTGCTCGCACTGCGTTCCTGCTCGAAAGCCCCCTTCGCGTGCATGAACCGTTGCACCAGGATTGTGCACACCTGCCCGTTGGCATGATGTTACGTGATTCGCTCATATGAGCTGTTTCGCGCTGAGTCAGCCTGGGTTGTACATATTCACACTATGTGTGAAGGGGCCCTTACTGTGGTTTGTGTTAGTTGAACAGTGTTGTTAGTGTTATTGATTTATTGTGTTTTTGTAGCTCAATTGGTTTTATTCATTTTATTTAAGTGTTATGGTGCTGGTACCATGAGGGTAGTGCCTTTAATGTCTTCTGCCACTGCCTCTGTTTGTGTATCAAATTAAAAGCACCTGCTTACAGCAGAATGCAGACAAGACAAAAAGACAATTTTGTTACATACAAACTGCAGAGAGCTGACATTTGTCGTTTGGTATGCTAATGTATTTGGGTCAAGCATGAACGGAAACATTGATAGGACTAATAATTCTAATATATCTTAAAAGCGTGAGTGCCTGTGTGATTTTGCTTTGTATGTTCAATGTAAATGCATAATGAAATTGTAAATACGTTAAAAATACATGAATGACAAAAGAAAGTGAAAACACTTATTCTAATCCAATTACATTTTTTTCTGCAAATCTGGTTGGTGAATCGTTTGAGATTTTGTGTGTGATATTAAAACTGTTTCACATTTGATGTATTACTCCCAAATTATAGTTCAAGCTGTGATGTCATAAGTGTATGATTTTGTTGTGTTGTTATTGCAGGTCGTGCATCTTTTTGCACGGTACGAGTCATTCTGGGCGATGAAAATGACAACGCCCCTCGGTTCAGAGCAGTGGAGTACCGTATGAGCATCAAAGCTAATGTTGCCAAAGGATCTTTAGTCACACAGATCCAAGCCACAGACCCAGATGCTGGGTCCAATGGGAAAATCACCTATTCTCTTTACAGCGAGGCACGTCTGTCACTCGTTGATGTGCTGGAGGTTAGTATATTCCAGATTGGACCCAGTCTGGTTCAGGCTAAAGTCATAAATACTAAGCTAATAGTAATAAATAGCACTGCATTGAGTTAACAGTGAAGATTGTTGCGTCTGATTTAGCTGAGTTGACACGGAGATATTTCTGGGGCCCAGGTGGAGCCAGACAGTGGCTGGATGATGACTAAAAGCACTGTGGACCACCTCCAGGGGACTGTGCTGTCCTTCTTTGTCAAAGCGTCAGACTGCAGTTCACCAGCCAAACATTCACTGGTGTCAGCCTTCATCCACGTCGTCCCAGCAGATGCTTTAGTTCCTTTCTTCACTCAGCCTCAATACTCCTTTACCATCCCTGAGGACACGCCAGTAGGAACAGCCCTGGGTTCTGTGTACATGGGCCCTGGACAAACAGGATTCTTCACTGCAGTTGCAGGAGAGACGCAGGACAGCAACCAGGGAGGGACCTTTCAGGTGGAACAGGAAACAGGTCTGATACGTTTGCTCAAACCACTAGACTATGAACAGATTAACATATTCCGCTTCAAAGTTGCTGCAACCACCAGAAGAGACTTGATTGAAACGGTTTCTACTGTCGACGTAGAGGTTAAGGTCAGTTATAAGAAATACACAATTTTAATTTTATAAAATACATTATATGTTGTCCATTTTTTGTAAAATTCATTTCCAACCCAAAGAACTTAACATTTTCTCTGAAGTTAGTTTATTCTACAATATTTGTCAATGTGTAGATTCTAGATGTGAATGACAACCAGCCAGTATTTGAGGCTAACCCCTATGTTGCAACAGTCATGGAGGGGATGCCAGTAGGGACACGAGTCGTCCAAGTGCGTGCACTTGATCCAGACTGGGGCTCCAGTGGTCAGGTGTGTGACAGAATGAAGAGACACAGAAGACTCAAAGAATGTTTTGCTTGGAAAATCATCAGCAAAGGTAGCCAAAGATCCATACAGACGTCTGGTGCAGACATCAGGATTCCAACTGTTATGTCAGTATAATTTTATGATCTTCACAAATTCCACTCAATTGACTGATTTCCTTTTCTTACGTTCTATAATACAAAGTTGAATTTGCACAAAGCCATGATGAAGAATCAGAATCTCAATCTATATGGGGACCTGTGGCTGCCTTTGTCTGTGACATGATGTTCCATGGAAATGTACATTTTTTTGAGCACCCATGTAGCACTTTGATGTTTGTCTGTGAAGATGTGTCTCTGTACATTACTACAATGAGCATTCTATAATCTCTTTTTTATGTATTTATTTTTTTAAATTGCAGGTAACTTATAGCCTTGGACCTCTTCTGACCCACAACTTGGACTTGACAAAAGAAGCCCTGATCAGTGCTCCTGCAAAGACAAGTTCTGTCTTTGCCATCGACAGTAAAACAGGCTGGATCACCACCGTGAGCCAGATGGACCACGAGGCCTGCAGCAGCTATAGCTTTGAAGTAGTGGCATCTGACCTGGGGGAGCTGCAGTCACTCTCCTCCAGCACAGTGGTCACCATCACTGTGTCAGACATCAATGACAATCCGCCACAGTTTGAGCAGGAGCTTTACAGGGCTGCTGTAAAGGAAAGCGATCCCCTAGGCGAAGTGGTGGCTGTTCTGAAAACCAGAGATCGAGATGGCATTGATCAAAATGGTCGAGTCAGCTTTTACATTACCGGTGAGGCAGTTAGGAAACTGTAATGTACTTGTACTTAGTCACTTTAAGGATGAGAGAAGTGAGGTTGGATTTGACTTGTATGAAAGGTCATTGCTGTCGACTCTTCCTCATCCTGTGGGTTTCTTTGCATTTACCTGTTTAAAAGCGTGATTTATAACTGCGTTCATTTTAAGTTCATGTCATTACTTTAATCTTCATATTTATAATCACCAGGGGGAAACCCACGTGGTGCGTTTGGCCTGGCTCTTGTGCAGGGAGAATGGAAGGTGTACGTGAGCGGTCTACTGGACCGGGAGCAGCAGGACTGGTATCTGCTCAACATCACAGCCAGTGATGGTCTGTATGTCACCCGTACTGCAGTGGAAGTTACCGTCATGGATGCTAATGACAACAGTCCCATCTGTAACCAGGTCAGGAAAAAAATACAGCTGGAAATGGGAACTACTTAAATATGCAAAGAAAACAAATGAGCAAGAAGTATAGCAAAATGAGTCAACGTACTATGCCATTGTAATTTCTTTTTTAATCCAAATTTGTGTCAGAGTATAAATCCATACTGTATCGATGAGCTGTTTAACTCCTAACTCACAGCAGACTGAATACCTCATCAGACAGCTTGTCTGTCTGTGCTGTTTTCAACCACCTACTCTCAGAGGTGATGAAGAAATAGCACAAACAGTTCAACTTAAACAGCTTGGAATAAAAGGTGCACGTATTTTGCTTATGCGGCTGCACAGCGCACCAATCAACTTACAAGACTAGTGCCGCTATTGAAGTGTCAGATTTTCAAAGTTATATTTTGACTTTGAAGTCAGGGATTTCAGCTGCCTTTGACACACAGAAAGGCCCATGCTTGATCATGCTTTTTGAAAAATAGAAGGTGCATGTCATAGAATATTTTTTTAGTATATAAAGCAGTATATATACCAGTCACTGCCTAAAGCTGTGACTGGATGTCTTTACTATGAAGTCTCTTGTCGAGGATCCTTGGGTACCTTTGGAATGACTTTGTGTCAATGGCACAATTACTTAAGGTGCGTTTACACATAATCAAGACGCGTTACGAATGTCATTTTTCTGTCATTCGTGACACATTCCTGACAGTCTTAATGTGACTTAACGCATCTGAATATGTTTCTTAATAGTGCGTGTTGGTGTGTGATATTCTTGATATTCGTGGAGCATGTTTTTGCCTGTCAAAAAATCTTCCACGAATGTCACACACCACCCTCATTTCGTCTCGTCGTGGAGGTCGCAACTGAGCGTATTGATCCGTCTTGATGAATATTGATCCTTAATAGAATGTAACAACATTCGTAGTGGTTCCTATGATGGTTCTTGGAACCCAAACGGTCACACGTGGCATGGCACGTGTGACCGCATGCCATGGCATTTTGATTAATAGATTGCGGGATACGGTTGGCATGTCAGGTCCTGTATTAGAGTGGTTTAGCTCTTACTTGGTTGGTAGAACTTTTAGTGTTTCTGTGAACAATGTGATGTCTGAATCTGCTGAGCTTTTGTGGGGTGTCCCGCAGGGCTCAGTCCTGGGTCCGATTTTGTTCCTGCTGTATATCCTTCCTCTTGGTAAGCTGATCCAGCAGTTCTGTGATGTGTCCTACCATTTGTATGCCGATGACTTGCAGCTGTACTGTTCTTTTAAGACAACTGAAGCACAGAAAATTTGTTCTCTCATTAGTTGTCTCACTAAAATTACAGAATGGCTTACTGAAAACAGCCTGCAGTTGAATTCTAATAAGACTGAGTCATTGATTGTAGCTCCAGATAGTGCTATGTCTGTCATTAAGAATCACCTTGGTAATCTGAGCAGCTCTGTTAAAGGCAGCCTGCGTAACCTGGGTGTCATTTTGGATGGAGGGATGTCTTTGGAACATCACACCAGGCAGCTCGTTAAGAACTGTTTTTTCCAAATTCGAAACATTTCCAAATTACGCAAAATGGTGGCTTTTAATGAGCTAGAGATGATTGTGCATGCATTTGTTTCTTCACGACTTGATTATTGTAACAGTCTCTTTACATGCCTCAGTAAGAAAGAGCTGGCCCGCCTGCAAGTAGTGCAAAATTCTGCTGCACGACTTCTTACCCGCGCCCACAGGAGAATGCATATTACTCCTGTCCTCAAACCTTTACATTGGCTCCCTGTTTTTTACAGGATAAATTACAAAATCCTCGTGCTGACCTTTAGAGCTCTACATGGACAGGCACCGGAATACATTAAGGACCTGATCCAGCCTTATGTTTCCAGCAGGAGTTTGAGGTCTTCCAATCAGAACCTGCTGATGGTTCCCCAAACTTGTTTTAAAACTCGAGGGGACAGATCTTTTAAAGCTGTGGCACCTCGCCTCTGGAATGAGCTTCCCTGTTCTCTTCGCTCACTAGACTCTGTGGATGTTTTTAGACAGCAACTAAAGACACATTTTTTTAAACTTTCATTTTAGTGTCAATTTATTTTATTGTTCTATATTTGTATGTGTTGTTTTTATTGTCTATTTATATCGCGTGAAGCACTTTGTGACCTTGGTCTGTGAAAAGTGCTATATAAATAAAGCTTACTTACTTACTTACGTTATTACGAAGTGACACGGAAACTGTCAAGTTTTGACACGACTTGTAACGCGACGTCACATTTCACTGCGCGCCACGACGAATCAGTTTTCTGTCACGTGCGCATAATTAAACTCTGCTCCAAATGTCATTCCACAGTTCCTGCTGAAGCTCCTCAGGATGCTCCTGCAGGTGTTCCACCTGCTGTAACCGATGAGCTTTAGAACGAGTCTGAGCAACCAGAGGAGACTCACATGCAGCCAGACATCTCTGCACCTCCTCCAGTCCGGCGGAGGAAGAAGCGTGCGCACAATTAAACCCTGCTGCACTGCAGTCAGTTTGATTGCTGACACCAAGTCAGCTAAAAGTCTCATTTCAGTGCTCTTCAGCGCGCTCCTGCAGGTGTTCCACCTGCTGCATGTGCCTGATGTTTGGGAAAATGCGCGAGACGAGAGCCGCATGAAGCCACACATCTGGCTCTGTCCGTCTCCTCCTCCTCCTCTCTGCGCCACTCCATGGCACAGAGCCCAACTACACATGCAGTCACAAAGTTCTTCTGAAAACTGGAGCGATCTGAATTCGGTTGGGTGAATATGGGTGTGTGTGTGGAGACAATTCACCTTGTTCACAATGTGACAGAACTTAACGATGCGCTGTTACGTGCAATAGCGCGCAACAATGTGGAACACTATTCTTCACCATGCGTAATGGTTCCTGATAATTCTCCAGCAACACGTGTCATTAATCATAACGTGTGGTAACAGGTTGCAGCAGTTCCTGAGGACACCTGACACCTCTCCCCCGAATAATCACATTCGTGATCAGCGGCCAAGAATGTATACTTCGTGGCATTCGTGACTTGTCGTCGTTATGTGTAAACGCAGCATTATGGAGACTCAGAGGAGCCATATCACTTGCATTGTGCGGGTACGTCAGCTACACAATTTTAGACGTCGTGCGCAATTGATCACAGGTGCTTTGGTGTAGAGGGCCCCAGTGTCTGAAAAAGACCAAGGGGGAGTGATGGAGAGTGGGAGGGATGTTTTTTTTTGACAATGGAGAACCCTGGAGACCTTGCCCAAGGGCCTTTAGTGATTTTCCAGTCAGGCGGGGATTTGAACCGAGGATCTTCTGGTCTCAAGCCCAACACCTTAACCACTAGACCATCACCTCACCCTGTGACTGAATAAGTATCCAGAGTGAATGGTGGTCCCTGTTTGCACAATGATGAACTACCTTTTGGATAATTTTAAGGGTGACTTGGCTCAGTAAATTATTGTGTGGAATCATTTTAAAATTTGCATATTTATGAGAAAACATGATTTGGGAGTGCTGTACTAGATCATTTGCTCAACAGCAGAGTTGCTGTTCCATATTATACAAACTGTGAAGTGAAGCATCTAATATCCCAATACCATTCTGAAGTAATTTAGTTTCAATTAATTAAACAAAAAGTGTCTGAGCTATGCATAAGGGAGAATAGAGTAACTGGTAAAGTCAGTTTATATTCACCTGATATACAGTGCATACTGTAGTTTTAGAAATACCTATAGTGGAAAAAATTGGTTAATTGCACTTTTAAAATGATGTAACAAATGATCTGGAAACATTAATCTTCTGCATCCTGAAGTTATCATTAATGCTGGCAAAGCTGATTCTTCTTTGTCTTTCGGCTGTTCCCGTTAGGGGTCGCCACAGCAGATCAATCGTTTCCATCTCACCCTGTCCTCTGTATCTTCCTCTGTCACACCAACCACCTGCATGTCCTCTCTCAGCACATCCATTGATGAGGCCAAAACCATGATGTAGAGTGATGATAACCAGACTTTTCAAGTTATTTCTCTTTGTTAAATTGTAATGTGTAAATTTTCAATAAGCAATGGGACCCTACTATTTTCAACAAGACTTAACAATCAGCTTGACAGGCCTCTTTCTTTCTTTTATGTTATCTAATTGTGCATGTTAAAAGGTGCCAATATGGCCTCAAATAAGAGGCTCACTGGTTGCTATCTGTATCTATCAGAACACAAATGTTTATACCACCGTCACACATAGCCAGAATCACACAGAATGGCGTTGGAATTATGAATCAGCGCACATCCAAAAAGTGTAGGATTTCAGTTCCAAAATGCATTAACAACCATCTGCGGAAGTCGACACAGTCGAAAAAAAAGAAGAAAAGAAATTAAAGTTTGCTCCAAAGGCTGCGTCTGACGATTATAGTGGGAAATCTCACTGCAAACTTTTAATCAAAGGTGTCCTTTGACTCACGGCAAAGGTTCTCTGCGTGTGCGCAGACGTGCATGTGCACGCACACGTCGCGGCTTATTATGAAAACACACAGATACACAAACACACACACACGGAGCGGCCATTTCCTCATGTCAGCACTTTTACGCACCCACACGCACGTGAGGTCAGTGGGCCTGGGAAAAAGAGGACAAGCGAAGGAGTGACCGATTTGGAGTGAGTGACCATACGGATGGACACATATGGCGTGAGTCTGGTCCATACGTTGGTTGTTCTTTGATGTCCTGTACAGGTCCTGTGCAAAGGGAGGAACACAGCACTCCAGTTTATGTTTGCCATCCATCCATTTGGAGATCAGGCAGTCTGCAGCGCCATCTGACAGCAGTCTGTGTCCGTTTCCTGTCCCATTCTTTTTGAGATCACTTACCACATAAAAGAACCAAACAGGACTTTGAAAATCATTTTTCATATCATAAATAATTCTATCACACTATTGAAAGCATTAATTTTAGCCCCCACGCATAGTGGAGGCAACAGAAGTTAATCCAGTTTAGCAGTCACACTTCCTGCATTTTGCTGTACTTTTGTCTGCTCTGTGTTTGTGTGCTTCCTATGCACAAAATCATTCCTCGGCAGAAAACCTCTCATTTCCTAGGATGCCTTGTTAATAGGAATTGACAAGAATTTGGGGCAGTCCAGATTAGAGGCATCAAGAGTTGATTTTATGTTATGCCTACAATATGGCCATAGCTAACCAGGTGACTTAATCCAGCAAAGTGTGAGCAGATGTACCTGTGTTTCCATTTCTGGTCATGTTCTCTATACTCTAAAAAAGTGAACCGCTGTCTCAATGAGAAAAAGTCATGTAACAATTTGCATAGATTTTTACAATTTTTTTCAATTTAACTAAAGTTATTTCAACTTAACTAGAGAAGTCTTCATTAACTCAGTTGAAAGTTGAAATAACTAAGTTGAAATAACTTTAAAAAAAATCTATGCAAATTGTTACATCAATTTTTTGAGACAGCAGTTCCTTTTTTAGAGTGTAGAGTGTCAAGATTTGGCCTGAATATTTAGTAGCAGTTCTAGGTGCATTAGGTGTAGGTGCAGTAGGCTTGTATGGGTAAAACTACTACTACCTCTGCTGCTGTATTAACTGCCGTGGTAGTCATGGTAGCACAAATAGTAGAGATAATCCTTGCAGCCATCATAGTCATAGTAGTCACATTACTATTAGTGCAAGTTGAAGCAAACGCTGTAGGTGTAGCAGTTATATATATTAAAGGCACTGCGCTGCGGTGGTTTGAATCATATTTGTCTAATAGATTACAATTTGTTCATGTAAATGGGGAATCTTCTTCACAGACTAAAGTTAATTATGGAGTTCCACAAGGTTCTGTGCTAGGACCAATTTTATTCACTTTATACATGCTTCCCTTAGGCAGTATTATTAGACGGTATTGCTTAAATTTTCATTGTTACGCAGATGATACCCAGCTTTATCTATCCATGAAGCCAGGGGACACACACCAATTAGCTAAACTGCAGGATTGTCTTACAGACATAAAGACATGGATGACCTCTAATTTCCTGCTTTTAAACTCAGATAAAACTGAAGTTATTGTACTTGGCCCCACAAATCTTAGAAACATGGTGTCTAACCAGATCCTTACTCTGGATGGCATTACCCTGACCTCTAGTAATACTGTGAGAAATCTTTGAGTCATTTTTGATCAGGATATGTCATTCAAAGCGCATATTAAACAAATATGTAGGACTGCTTTTTTGCATTTACGCAATATCTCTAAAATCAGAAAGGTCTTGTCTCAGAGTGATGCTGAAAAACTAATTCATGCATTTATTTCCTCTAGGCTGGACTATTGTAATTCATTATTATCAGGTTGTCCTAAAAGTTCCCTAAAAAGCCTTCAGTTAATTCAAAATGCTGCAGCTAGAGTACTGACGGGGACTAGAAGGAGAGAGCATATCTCACCCATATTGGCCTCTCTTCATTGGCTTCCTGTTAATTCTAGAATAGAATTTAAAATTCTTCTTCTTACTTATAAGGTTTTGAATAATCAGGTCCCATCTTATCTTAGGGACCTCGTAGTACCATATCACCCCAATAGAGCGCTTCTCTCTCAGACTGCAGGCTTACTTGTAGTTCCTAGGGTTTGTAAGAGTAGAATAGGAGGCAGAGCCTTCAGCTTTCAGGCTCCTCTCCTGTGGAACCAGCTCCCAATTCAGATCAGGGAGACAGACACCCTCTCTACTTTTAAGATTAGGCTTAAAACTTTCCTTTTTGCTAAAGCTTATAGTTAGGGCTGGATCAGGTGACCCTGAACCATCCCTTAGTTATGCTGCTATAGACGTAGACTGCTGGGGGGTTCCCATGATGCACTGTTTCTTTCTCTTTTTGCTCTGTATGCACCACTCTGCATTTAATCATTAGTGATCGATCTCTGCTCCCCTCCACAGCATGTCTTTTTCCTGGTTCTCTCCCTCAGCCCCAACCAGTCCCAGCAGAAGACTGCCCCTCCCTGAGCCTGGTTCTGCTGGAGGTTTCTTCCTGTTAAAAGGGAGTTTTTCCTTCCCACTGTAGCCAAGTGCTTGCTCACAGGGGGTCGTTTTGACCGTTGGGGTTTTACATAATTATTGTATGGCCTTGCCTTACAATATAAAGCGCCTTGGGGCAACTGTTTGTTGTGATTTGGCGCTATATAAAAAAATTGATTGATTGATTGATTGATTGATATTGTTGTAGCTGTAATGGCATCAAGAGTACCTGTAGTAGCAGCACAGGGCACATTATAATTGCTTAGCATGATCTGAATTCCTTAAAAACACTAATCAGTGGCTTGTATGAACAGTCAGTCTCAGCAGAGGTGGACTGCTGCACCGTGCAGTCAGTACAACAGTAGTTTTTCTGTTTTATCCATCTGGGTTTGGTGAAGAGTGAGGTCACAAAGTTCATTTGTCTCTCAGTGATGGGAGTTGAGGCAGGTGCTGGAAAAGGCACTTTCACTCCATTGTGCTTGTTCTGTCAGTGGGGATAATGGATGACCTGCTTCCGCTTTAATGTGTTTGATGCACTGAACTGTTATTTTTTTCTTTACCCCCAAAAATCTGTGGTTTCACTCTCTGTGTTATGCCAGGCAGTGTATAGTGCCTCTTTTCCTGAGGACATTCCCCTTAACGGGGCCATTTTGACAGTGGCTGCAACTGATGCTGATGCTGGCTCCAGCGCCGAGATCCAGTATTCACTGTTTGGTATTGGAGTTGAAGACTTCTACATGGATGCAAACACTGGTATATTCATATGAGATTTTTCTTGAAGTATGACGGAGTAAAAAGTGTACAGTGTAGCATACTTAAAGCATGCTTTCTATAGTTTCATCTCTCTATTTTTATTTTACAATAAATTTGTGCACTTGTGTACTTAGGCGAGTTACGGACAGCCACCGTAATGGACAGGGAAATGACCGCAAGCTATAAACTCATTGCCCAGGCAACTGATGGAGGTGGCTTGTTCTGTCGCTCTGAAATTTCTCTGAAGGTGTTGGATGTGAATGACAATGCCCCTTTTTTCTCCTCTACCCATTACATGACGAGTGTTTATGAGAGTGCAATACCCAAAACTTTGCTCACTCGTCTCCAAGCCAGCGACCCTGATGAAGGTAAGATGGTTCAAACGTAACTTGTTTTAAATTATTATCTTACATGCCAGTGGTGCAGCAGGGTATTGTAATGCAACCTGGTTTCACGGCAAGTCGTGATTCAGCAGCACGAAATATACATTAATCTGTTGGTTCGTGATATTGTGACGAAAAGCGCCTCATTTTCATCACAGCAGCACAAATTCATTTTAATTCAATCAGTGATGGTTGCACAAAATTAAAAGTGAAGCGGGGGGAGGGGTGTTGGGGTGGTTATGGTTAGTGTGGGGGGGAAGGAGTAAGATTAGGTTATGATTAAGGTTAGGGTCGGGGGTAGGAGTAGGGTTAGTAATAGTGAGTTAAAAAAAACCCCATCACGAAAATTTGACTCATTTCATTACAGGAGCATGGAAAAAAAAACGTGAGATTGGGCTGTGTAATGTGTGCGTGCGTGTGTGTGTGTGTGTGTGTGTGTGTGTGTGTGTCCAGAATAACTCAGGAATGGATACCCAGATTTTCATCAAACTTGGAAAGAATATTCCTTCAGTGAGTGTCTTGAGATGATTAACTGCTAGAGTAGATGGGTCAAAGAGCAACACCAAGGTTATCAAAAATATAGTCAGAAACATTTCTGATTATACAGATATCTCTGCAACCGAGCTAGAGATGATCCCAAACTGATACTATTCAGCTCATTATTTGCCATTAGGTGATATGATGACACCATCATAAAAATGTCATGAGATTATGTCATAATGGGGCAGGGCAGTCTCCTTTGAACCCTGCGTGATATCGCGGGATTTGACCACACGCAGTTTTTTTTCCCAGTGGAGAAGGGGAGACAAGGCAAATGGGAGAGGTTGTGTCAGTACGTGTTAGCGAGCTTTAATGTGAATAATGAGGAGTTGAAGATGGACAGAGTCGCTGCAGTCTCTCGCCTGCACAATTGCCTCGACACAACCACAACACATGCCCACTTTCCAATGCGTCTTCACTTTTTCTTAGCATTTTCACTTTGTTTGTCATATAATTTGCTCAAAAACTCAGAGAAAGTGCCATGTTTCTGATGGGGACAGATGAGTGAATGGGCAATAATGGGGGCTGTCTCCAGAAGTATATTTTTTGTGTCATATGCTCTTTCATTTAACCCCTTCATCACCCACCCTCAAAGGAGACTACCGTGCCCAGTTATCAGAAAAATCATGTTCCATGAAATCATCACAATCAATAGGGCTACAGAGGTGTTTGAAAGCATATATTGATGAGGTAGTCATTTGTCATTATGTGGTGTAAGTGACAACAATAACATCAATAAAACATTCTGAAATGATCTTGCTATACTCACTAAAAATACATTCCTGGGATGTGTGCAACCAATAATGCTACATCAGCAACTTCTGGCTTCCTGGTCTTGCTACTGCCACTCCTTTCATACTTTGAAATGTTGTCATATTGTTACCACTAAGTATTATGTGTGTACACAGGGTGTGCGTAGTCCCTACAATGCCTGTCTTGTTGAAAGTTTAACATGTGTATTAGGGGATTTGAGTCAATTTAACTGTTGCCTAGAACAGGTAAACATAATTTATTTGAATATGTTGACCTTTTCCAGGTTTTAACCGGACTGTGGTCTATTCATTGGTGGATTCAGCCAATGGCTTCTTTTCAATAGACCCAGTATCTGGTGTAGTAATTCTGGAAAAGACTCTGGACAGAGAAAGCCGAGACTCCTATCGAGTTTGTGTCCAGGCTACTGACCAAGATGGCCAAGAGGGGGCACTATCATCACAGGTTGGTGTCCTATTTCAGAAGACGCCTCTGGAAAACTGCTTACTGATGTAAAACAAATATTGACCTGGAAATATTACCAAAAGGTTCAAGAGCCTTGAGATTTGTCTGACAAATTATTTGTATTTTTTGCAACATAGTCAGAATGTAATGTGTAAATAACTTAGATAACTAATTAACATAATCTCTCATTAATAAATATGATGAACTAACTTTAAAATGAATTAAAGGTGATTTTTCATTTCAGCTATTTTAAAACAATTTATGTAGAATGTATACACTTTGGATGGATTAGTCATCCTTCCACGCAATCACTCATCTGGTGATATGTAATCTGTGTTTCAGATCGCACGCATAAGTAAAGAAACCAATTAATACAAATATGGTGTTTATTGAATAGATCAGATAAGCACACTGGTAGATTCAATTAAGATACATTTTTATAAAAAACAAACAAACAGTGCCACAGAAATTGGCTGTGCCGGAAAAAGTGCTGATGTCCACGTCTTTTCACAATTCCTGTGCTAGTCAGAGGATATACCGGATCAAGACAGCGTCCAGTTTAGAAATGAACGGCACATTCCACTGTTACAGGAGTTTTTGTCATGGAAAGAGGAACAAAGGCGGAAGAATTCCGCGCGTTGCGGCGGAGCTGCATGGCGAAAAGAAATGCCATGATGAAGCCTCACAGGACATGTTCTGACATGTCCAGCTCATGCACAATCACAATCGGACATTCACACGACTGGAAAGCAACCGGAATCCGTCTGAAATCCACCTTTAAGCCGTCCTGTGAGACCAACACCGAGGTGGTTTTGTTCCGCGTAATGAACGGCTCCGTGGCGCGTCCCTCGGCTTCTTTTTCCATGAAAAAAAACTCCTGTAACGGTGGAATGTGCCGGAAAAAGTGCTGATGTCCACATCTTCTGCCTTTTTGTGAAAGTCAGACGAGGTCCCGGATCAACAAAGCTTTCACGTTGGAAATGATCTGGTTGTTTGTGCAGGGTGTCAGCCTGTCCATCGGCGCTGGGAGCGCGCTGCGCTCTCAGCAGTTGTGGGCCATCCTTAAAGTGGCAGTAACACTCCTTAATCTGTTTAATCCCCATAAAATCGTCCCTGAAAGCCATATTAATTTTTCGAACGGTGTCCACCTGGAGGTCCCTTAAAGTTTCAGGAAACAAAATGGTTGCAGCAAAGATCCAAATCGTTCAGCCATTTATTCGCAATAAAAAATAGATGAGAAGGGTAGACCACACCTCACTCAAAGCCTGCTCACAGGCGAATGAAGCAACCGACAGGCATGAAAAAACTCACGCATGCGCACGAGGGTTCAAGCTTGGCTGACGCAATCACACGTGATTCAAATCCATATGGTTTTTGAAAAAAATAATAAGGTCGGATACTTTTCTAACAGACCTCATATTCTATGGCCACAGGGGTGCGCATATTGCACATTGCGAAAGTTTATATTGCAAAAGTTTATACAATAGGTTAGGTAAAAAAAAATTGTCCATGTTAACTACACCAAGACCTGGAGAAACTGCATTTCGTTCTGTCTGTAAGGATCGAGTGACAATAAAAGTTGAGTCTGAGTCTGAGTCTGAGTATGGCTGCATTCACCACACGATGTAACCAATTTGGGTCATGGATGGGATCACTGGTCCATCTGCACATCCCAAAATTATAATCTTCGACAGTCTCTGACATTATTCCTGGGACAATGACATGGTTGTGTAATTTTGCCTCTGTATTCATGGTTTTAGAGTATCCCAGAATCCTTTCCGCACTGGGGAGGGAGGCTTGATAATGGCTTAGCTTAACGCTAACTTTAACATTGAAAATGTCATAGACATGCTAACATCAGCATCAGTCCCGTTTTTAAGTTATAAAATACATCTATCAACTGTTTCAGAAGACCATAACAGGTTGATTTAACATAAAAAGGTAAATATTACTCACAGACATATGCTCTTTAGGGTTTTAGCAGGGAAAAATTAAGATAAAGCAAAATAAAACAAAGAACCAATGAAGCAACAGATCGAAGATCAAAGCACTGCTTCATTGTGCACTGCATTCATTCTGCAGTGCAAAACTCCACTGCAGAAACGATCGATTATACAAAACTGCTGCAGGGTCTGTAATCAATGTAGAGAAATGATCATTTTCCTGACAAACACCCCCAAAAACAACCGCCACTCTGATAAAGGAATCAGAATCGTTAAGCAAAAAGGCTATATATATATATATATATATATATATATATATATATATATATATATATATATATATATATATATATATATATATATATAAAACTCACATTAAAGACTCACGATTATCTTAGTTAAATACCTAAAATACATATTTTGGTTGAACTCACCTCCATAACGACACAATGTTGCAAACACGTTGCTTGTTGTTGTCCATTCCACCACCCACAAACACTTGTTTACACTGACAACAAATTCTTGACCTCCCCAGCAAGAACGTGATTATGCACAAGATTTGACACCGTAAAGGCCTCAATACCGCCATAATGAAGTTGAAATGACACAATCAAAATGTGACTGAAGCATTGATTTTCAACTTTAATTCAACCTTCTTCTTTGTCTTTCGGCTGCTCCCGTTAGGGGTCGCCACAGCAGATCAATCGTTTCCATCTCACCCTGTCCTCTGTATCTTCCTCTGTCACACCAACCACCTGCATGTCCTCTCTCAGCACATTAATGAACCTCCTCTTTGGTCTCCCTCTTCTCCTCCTGCCTTGTGGCTCCATCCTCAGCATCCTTCTCCCTATATACCCTGGGTCCCTCCTCTGCACATGTCCAAACCATCTCAATCTCACCTCTCTGACTTTGTCTCCAACCGTCCCACCTGAGCTGTCCCTCTGATATGTTCATTCCTAATCTTGTCCATTCTTGTCACTCCCAAAGAGAATCTCAACATCTTCAGCTCTGCCACCTCCAGCTCCGCCTCCTGTCTTTTTGTTAGTGCCACCGTCTCTAAACCATACAACAAAGCTGGTCTCACTACTGTCTTGTAAACTTTCCCCTTCACTCTTGCTGATATTCTTCGGTCACAAATCACTCCTGCCACCTTTCTCCACCCACTCCACCCTGTCTGCACTCTCTTCTTCACCTCTCTACCACACTCTCCATTACTTTGAACAGTTGACCCCAAATATTTAAACTCATCTACTTTCACCACTTCTACTCCTTGTAACTGCACTATTCCACTGGGCTCCCTCCCATTCACACACATGTACTCAGTCTTGCTTCTACTGACTTTCATTCCCCTTCTCTCCAAAGCATATCTCCACTTCTCCAGACTAGACTCAACTTGCTCTCTACTCTCATTACAGATCACAATGTCATCTGCAAACATCATAGTCCATGGGGACTCCTGTCTGATCTCATCCGTCAACCTGTCCATCACCACTGCAAAAAAGAAAGGACTCAGAGCTGATCCTTGGTGTAATCCCACTTCTACCTTGAATGAGTCTGTCATTCCTACTGCACATCTCACCGCTGTCACACTATTCTTGTACATGTCCTGCACTACCCTAACATACTTCTCTGTCACTCCAGACTTCCTCATACAATACCACAACTCTTCTCTTGGCACCCTATCATAAGCTTTTTCTAAGTCCACAAACACAAAATGTAACTCTTTCTGGCCTTCTCTGTACTTCTTCAACAGTATTCTCAGAGCAAACATTGCATCTGTAGTGCTCTTTCTCGGCATGAAACCATATTGCTGCTCACAGATCTTAACCTGTTTTCTAAGCCTAGCTTCTACTACTCTTTCCCATAACTTCATGCTGTGGCTGATCAACTTTATGTTAGTAGTTATTGCAGCTCTGCACATCACCCTTGTTCTTGAAAATAGGAACCAGCACACTTCATCTCCACTCCTCAGGCATCCTCTCACTTTCCAACATTTTATTAAACAATCTGGTTAGAAACTCTACTGCCATCTCTCCTAGACATTTCCATGCCTCCACTGGAATGTCATCTGGGCCAACTGCCTTTCCACTCTTCATCTTCTTCGTAGCAGCCCTCACTTCTTCCTTGCTAATCTCTTGTACTTCCTGATTTACTCTCACCACATCATCCAGCCTTTTCTCTTACTCATTTTCTTTATTCATCAGCTCTTCAAAATGTTCCCTCCACCTTCTCAGCACACACTCCTCACTTGTCAGCACATTACCATGTGCATCTTTTACCACCCTAACCTGCTGCACATCCTTTCCAGCTCAGTCACTTTGTCTGGCCAATCGGTACAAGTCTTTTTCTCCTTCCTTACTATTCAACTTCTTGTACAGCTCACAATATGCCTTTTCCTTCGCTTTTGCCACTTCTCTTTTCACCTTACGCCGCATCTCCTTGTACTCCTGTCTACTTTCTTTTTCTTCATCTCTCCGACTATCCCAAACCTTTTTCGCCAACCTCTTTCTCCTTATGCTTTCCTGGACCTCTTCATTCCACCACCAAGTCTCCTTGTCTTCCTTCCACTGTCCAGATGTCAGATGTCTGTCCGAGCTGTCTCCCTCACAACATCTGGAGTACTTTTCCAGTTGTCCAAAATTGCTTCCCCTCCAACCAAGTGCCTCTCTCACCTGCTCACTAAATTTCACACAACAGTCTTCCTCCTTCAGCTTCCACCATCTGATCCTTTGTTGAGCTCTCACTCTCTTCTTCTTCTTTACCTCTAAAGTCATCCTACAAACAACCATCCTATGCTGTCTAGCGACGCTCTCCTGCCACCACCTTACAGTCTCTGATTTCTTTTAGCTTGCATCTCCTATAAAGTATGTAGTCCACCTGTGTGCAAATTCTTCCACTCTTATATGTTACCCTGTGCTCCTCCCTTTTCTTAAAGTAGGTATTCACCACAGCCATTTCCATCCTTTTTGCAAAATCAACTACCATCTGTCCTTCCCCATTCCTATCCTTGATACCATATCTACCCAACCTCCAACACACTTTTAACATACTCTTCCTTTAAAATGAGCCCAACACCATTTCTCTTCCTGTCCTCACCATGGTACAACAACTTGTACCCACCACCGATGCTCCTGCTCTTACTTCCCTTCCACTTGGTCTCTTGCACACACAATATGTCTACCTTTCTCCTCTCCATCATATCAGCCAGCTCTCTCCCTTTACCAGTCATACTACCAACATTCAAAGTCCCCACTCTCATTTCCTCCCTTCTAGTTTTCTTCTTCTTCCGCTGTTCGTGGCAACGTTTTCCTCCTCTTCTTCGTCGTCTTCGCCCAGCAGTAGCCCAATTTCCACCGGCACCCTGTTGGGCAACAGCACCGGTGGTGGACGTTGTTAACCCGGGCCGCGACCGATCCGGTATGGGAATTCGATTCTTAGTCTGCATTGTTGGGTTGGCTTGTTTTACCCCGGATGCCCTTCCTGACACAACCCTCCTCATTTATCCGGGCTTAGGACTGGCACTCAAAATGTACTAGCTGCACACCCCATGTGGCTGAGTAAAGCTTTCATTCAACCAAATATTTTCTGACATGATCACATCCGCCTCTATATGGCCAAAGTAGTCAACATTCTCAACATCACATCAAACCTGTTCCCGGTGGGTGTTAGACTCTGCCAAGGCTACCCATTGTCATCAGTCTTCTTTATGATTTTCATTTAAAGGATTTTAAGGCAAAGTCAGGGATTGGAGGGTGTCCAGTTATCTTTGCTATTTTTTGCAGATGATGTGGTTCTGTTCTGTCAGGTTTGTGATGGAAAGTAAAGTGACTGGGATAAGGATCAGTATCTCCAAATATGAGACCATAGTCCTCTGTTGAAAAAGGGGTGGATTGTCCCCTCTGGGTCACAGGAGAGTTATTGCCCCAAGTGGAGGAGTTTGAGTGTTTTGGTCTTGTTCTTGAATAGGTATAACATGCAGCGTGAGACTGATAGACAGATTGGGGCTGCACTTGAGGTCCTACAGACATTGTATCGAAACATCATGGTGAGGAAAGAGCTGTGCTAGAAGCTGAGACTCTCGATTTACCAGTTGATTTAAGTTCCTATCCTAACCTCTGATCATGTACTTTGGGTAATCACCGAAAGTGAAATGGAGTGCCTTTATTACCATTGTACATACATATATATGCCCAACGAAATTTGTCCTCTGCATTTTATCTGTTCTAATTACAGTTAGACATAAAAAACAAGGTCACAGGTATAATTGGCAGAAATGAAATTCCTTTGTTGGCTATCTGGGCTTACATTCAGAGACAGGGTGAGAAGCTTGAATACTCTTGTGGAAATCAGAGTAGAGCTGCTGTCTCTTCGCATCGAAAGGAGCTAGCTAAAGTGGATTGGCATCTGGTGAGCATGGCCTCAGGAGTTCATCTATGTACATAGGAAGACCTCGGACATGCTGGAGGGGTTATAGTTCCCATCTATCTTGGGAACACCTCAGGATCCCCCAGGAATAGTTAGAGGATCTATCTGGGGATAGGGAAGTATAGGATGAGCTGGTTCAGCAGCAGAAAATGAATGATTAACAAAAATATCACTTTAGCCTGTAAGGAATTAGAGCCATTTTTATACATAGTCCCTCCATTTTCAGTGATGTTTTTGACAAGCTAATATAATTATAAATATAAGGATTATTGTATATTTGCTTGAAAATCCTTTGCAGTCAATGATTGCCTGAAGTCTAGACCTTGAGGACATTAACAAATGCTTTCCCAGGCCTGTTCTGTAGCCTCCTTCAGTTCCTTCTTGTTTTTGACTCTTCCAACCTTCAATTATGTTAAGGTCAGGTGATTGATTTGGCCATTATAGAATATTCAGTTTCTTTGCCTTGGCTAATTTGGCTAATTCTGAGAAGAAAGCTTAGTTCTACACACTTTAGAATTCATTGTGCTGTTTCCATTAGCAGTCACATCATCAGTAATCACCAGTGACCTAGTTCCACTGGCAGCCATTCATGCCCATATCATAACATTGAATCCAACAATTGGCTTTTTGACTTCCTGATGAATGCGTAGGAGGTGTTTTTCTTAAGATGACTAAGCCATAATTATAAAGGCTTTTTAACTTTTATGTTATGAGAGTACCTTGGAGTTATTCTTGGCTGTTTTCTGAATCCACCATGTTTGATAGATAATATGGTTTACTTCAGATCATGAACTGTACCTTTCCTTCTCTGTATTATTCTCTTCCCATCATTCTTGTACAAATTAATCTTGGTTTCATCAGTTCAATAAATCTTGTTCCAAAACTGGGCAGGCTTTTTAAAATATTTTCTGGCAAAGTGTAATTTCGCATTCCTGTTCTTGAGTGTTACCATTGCTTTGCAGTTTGTGGTAAACTCTGTGTATTTACATTCATGGAGGACTTTCTTGATTGTTGGCATTGTCACTGATGGTGTATCTTCTCAACAGTGTTCTTCATTTGGACAGATGTTCTAAAGGCATTTTTTCCATGAAGGAAAGAATTTGCCTTCTGTGGTCTTCCAGGCCTTTTGGTGTTGCTGCATTCCATTTTTTCAGGAATATAATAAACTATTTATTTTGTTTTTGCAGCCTTATTCTGACCTCCTTCACTTGCATTGACTTATCTTTGGACTTCATATTGAGCATTCCGCTGAACAGCTGTCAAATGCAAATTCAGTACTTAGAATCAACTCCACATCTTTTATCTACTTAATTTGCCATGAGATAATGAAGGAAGAGAACATGTGTGACCACGATAGTGCTTGTCAGTCAATTGTCCAATTACTTACAGCCTCTGAACCTGGAGGGACTATGTATGAAAATGGCTGGAATTCCACTATGGTTAATGCAATAGTATTGTTTAACCCCTAAAATCCATTCTGAAAGTCTGCACTACAAACACATTTTGATTGTTTCATTTCAAATCAAGAGAAGCTTGCCACATGCCCAAAATGTTGTAGGTGACGTCCTTTCAAAATGCAAATATTACATCTCATTTGAAGCACTTGTTTGATACAAAGTCTAACAGTTTAATGTTAAGCTAAGCATTGTAGAACTACCTTTCAGTCAATGTTAAATATATCTAGTTTACAAATCAGTTTTTAGTTAAAGTGGTTGTGCACTCGAGTTTAAAATAGGTTGTAGGTTTGATCCTCTGGCTAAACACAAGGGATGTCCTACACCTTGGATGTCCACCTTAATTGCCACCTCTTGACGTTGTGCTACAGCAGAAGTTCTTGAAATTTCATCTAAATTTTTAGGTTGAGCAAATAGTTTTCTTGAAAATATGTGGACAGCAAGTCACAGACAGCAAATACGATGTCAATGCCATGATATCTTGACAGGTGGATGGGTAAAAACTGGTACAGAACATGCAGTATATTTTGTCCTCAGGTTGATTTGATTGTTTTGGTGCTGGATGTGAATGACAATGCTCCAGTCTTCCAGAAGAGGGACTATGCCGTTACTGTACCTGAAGATGTTGCTGTGGGGACTGAGGTGCTACGTGTGTTTGCAACTAGCGCTGACATTGGCACCAATGCTGAGATCTCTTATCACATCCGTTCTGGTAATGAGCTGGGAAAGTTCACCATTAACAGAAACCTGGGTAAGTGGAGGTTTTGTATTTTCAGTACAAAACTGTAGGTGACACAGTGGTGCAGTGATATATATATATATATATATATATATATATATATATATATATATATATATATATATATATATATATATATATATATATATATATATATTATATTATATTATATTTTTACACAATTATCCTTTATTGACCGAGTTTCATTCATGAAGTCAGTGGTGTGTGTACACATCTCTATGTGTGGGTGTGACTGTGAGAGGCACAGTGCGGGTCATTCTAATCTCATTATTTTAAGGTGCAAATTTTAAAAAAATCCCCAGTTTTGTCGAACAATTTTAATCACTAACAACAAGTATTTTAACTAGACATTGGTCTAACAGTGGAAAATATCAACTAGAAATAAGTGAAGAGTTAATAGTCCGTGTCATCGGGCGACAGAGGTATGGCAGGAAACACACACCTGTTTATCATCCAAATATCACGGACAAAGTGACAAGAAGAACTAAAAACCACTTACTTATGGAAGTAAATATTGTCTCCCTTGTTCCTCCATTTGTGGCTTTGCCAACATGCGCAGCTTTCCGGCATATTCCACCTGTTTCTTGAACTTCTATGCACACAAATCACTAACTTGCCCGGAATTAAAATGGCGATCACGCCTCCTTACTGACACTATTTACTTAATGGTTTTCAGTATGCTGTTGTTCTTATTTTGAAATTTCAATAAGTGGACTGATATGTTAAACATGGTGCAATTGCTATGTGAAAGACTAAAGTAAGTTAATTTTATGTTTACTGAACAAGTAGCAGACTTTTTTTTTGTTTTGTATATTGTTCTGCAAGCCACTTTTAATTACAAATTCATCCGCACACACCTGAGTTTTCATTATCCTTCATTTGTTTGGGATTTTTGTTGAAAATTTAGCAGGTGAATACTGGGTGTGTTTAAAACAATATTGTGGGTGCTCTTAATTCATAATGTGAAGTAAAACAGAGCATGCCATGTAAAAGAAAGTTTTATTTTTGCTTAATAAACTGTACTATGTGGTCAAGACTATTTCTGTTTAGTTTCTTTTGTCTGTATTAGCATATTTGATATTGGAGTAATCCAGAAGTAATTGAAAGTAATCAAATTACATTACTTTAATATTATGATACTTAGATTACGTTACTGACTACATTTTTCAACAGGTAACTAGTAACTGTATCGGAATACATTTTTAAAGTAACCCTCCCAACCCTATATATATATATATATATATATATATATATATATATATATATATACACTAGCTGGGGTACCCGGCGTTGCCCAGGTTAACCTGTTTAAGATATAATCTACAAAATATTCCAAAGTTTATATTTTGTCATAATTGTAGATATGTTATAAGTATATATGTAGTCCGAATAGGCAAAGGTTTGAACTAAAAACCCAAAATAGGTGGAATCCCCAAACCAAGAGAGAAAACTGAATTTTGCTGCATGCAGGAAACAACAATGAAGTTCTTCAGACTTTATATTGCAGATCAAGTATGCTCATAATCATTAATCAGAATTGATGTTATGACCTTTATAATTGTTGATACATTGCAAATCTAGTTTATAAGAATGCTACAAAAATAAAATGGCTTTTATGCAAATGTTAATTTTGGATTTGAGATGTTGAATATATATTTAAATGTAGCTTTTACTGACCAATAGTTCTGAAGAGCCTCTTGGTAGACAATGTTCCTTGTCCTTCTGTCAGGAAAGTGGATATACAGCTGATTGGGGTTACCAACTCTGGAGCATCTGACTAACTAACTGTGGAAGATCGCAGGTTCTGCCATATTCATGCCAGCCACATTATCAGCAAAAGTAGTGGTTTCTTTTTGCACACTTTGAGGCATTCCATCTTTAAATGGTGTAAATGTTGCCTTGCATATTTCTTAAAGTTATGCATTCATTTGTTGTGTGGGCCGCTGAAGAGGAGGTACTGCTGGCCCACCACCACCAGAGGGCGCCCTGCTTGGAGTGCGGGCTCCAAGCACGAGAGGGCGCCAGACCTAGAAGAAGTGACAGCTGTCATTCATCCCCTGCACCAGCTGTCACTCGTTCATCATCATCACCATCATAAAAGCCGGACTGCAACTCCACCTCCTCGCCGAGAAATCGACTACCAGTAACAAGGTAATTTCTCTGCTGACTGACACTGTGTGTGTTTAACCTGAACTTCTATTGCAGCCGTTTTCCTGGAGTGTTTCCTTATCTGGAGGATTGGCGTTTGGTGTGACAGTGACGGCTTCGCCTCACACCCCAACTCAGATAAGTGGTTGACCAGGAGCTGTGTGTGATTGGAGGTGGAGGTGCTCCCTCCTAACTAAACACTGACTGTGAATTACTGAGTGTGCGGACTCACACTCACACATCATATCTCTGCTTTCTGCCAGCAGTACCAGGGTCGACAGCCGAAGACAGAGGCCACCTGGGGACTCGGGACTTGGCGGCTCCGGTGTTCTTCAGACCGTTGGTGGTGGAAGCCGTGTGGGACGCGGCTTCTCTCTCGTCAGGGGTCTTCTATCTTCGAGCCTGCCCACACGTCACCTGGTGTTTATTGACTGTGCAAATTACTGTACATTTCGTTGTGTATTATCACAACATTAAATTGTTACCTTTTGGCTTACTCATTGTCCGTTCATTTGCGCCCCCTGTTGTGGGTCCGTGCTACGACACCTTCCCAACATCATTGGTATATTTAGAGAACAAACAATCTTTTCAATTATAAAAAAAGAGGTTTGACCACTAAAAACAGTTTGAGCCATGAAACATCAACATACCAAAACTATTAGATCAACCCCAAAGCTAGTGCACTATTATAATAAGACAGCAGGTTGTGAAGAGTTGATAAATAACAAAATTTAATTTATGATATTTACATCATAATGATCAGCCTATATACAACGTGCCATTGGAGAACACAGGCTCTATGCCCACTTACTGGCTGATTGAAAGAGTGCTGCCCCATCAGCAGTTAGAACTACATCACTTTTACAAATGATCTGCAGAGTGCCATTGTGATACAGAAAACATGCGTTTGCTTGATACATTATGATCAACACTAGGCAAGTGATACACACCATGTACACTCTACACCTTTATTTTTAGAAAATGTGCAAATGTTTAGAAATACATGTACAAATTGCAAGAAAAGACAAAGCTTGATATTTTATCCAGTAAACTTTTAAAGTTTAATTTACAGCCTTCCAGTAAACTTTTAAAGTTTAATTTACAGCCTGTGGTTGAAAGCTCTCTGCTAAGAGTGAAAACCTTCATTCCAAGAAGGAATAAGCTGTATTCTGATAAGTATTATATCATAGTGATTGTGTATAAGTTTTATCAAAATTCATGTGGATTGACCACCCCCTCTCAGCCACCAATGCCTGGCATGGGGAGAATCCATCTACATCTCTGAGCTGGCACCTTATCTGCAGGTCTAAATCCTTGTTCCTGGGGACAGTATTATGAAGAGTTTACCCTGTATTTATTTTGAAGTTGATAAACATAACGCAGTATTGGCCATTAGGTACAGAAAAATTTCAATTTGAGGGTGCATACTGCCATAATGATTAAACCAGATTTAAGGACTAGTTTTAAGTAGGATGGCATATCTACTCATTCACACATGGTGTCAAATATCATGGGTGTAATATTGGTAAAGGGGAGTACGGGGATAACAAAGCACATGGAAGAAAGTTACTTTGTATTGAATTGTGTATTTATATTCTTACAATCAAAATGTTCAGTATATGATTAGTCAGTAAATGACAGAATACTCACATTTGTTTTTGCTATAAACAGGTCTGAAAACACTAAAGTTTGTAGAGTTGTTCAAATCTTTTCAAGGAGAGTCAAACAGGTTTGTAGCACCCATGTGCAGCATGTGAAGAGAAAGGATGCATTCATATCAAGGGGGATATTTGAATCTGCTTGGTTATACAACCAAGCTGGCATGCACACCCACGCTATGTGTGCTAGCCAGCAGCCAGCAGCAGATAGCCCAGGAGTCTGGGCTCTGTTTATAGCAGTAGGCAGACTACTGAGCTCCTGCATATATGCATAGGGCCAGCGGCCAACTATTAAAGCTGAGAGATTTGTGCTGGAGTACAACTGCCACTGAGGTACATATGGTTAAACTGTATGTATCAGATTATTGTTAATTGTTGTCTTAATATTAATTTTTTTTTGTTTGAAAATAGTACCAGGTTGTAGCCCATGTCATGGTGGTTCAGAATATGTAACTTTGGGGAGTTCACCTTTTGTAGTTTTAGAGCCTATTCCGCACAGACAGAAAGACAAAAGTAGCATAAGGGTGACGTGGCCTTGCCAGTGGAGGGAGAGGAAAATGTGTCACTCTGGGGGACCTCTAAATCATATTTGATTGAGTTCAAATTTGGTCTGCAACCTATAAAACCCCATGTGGCCCGAAGTCTCTCACAACTTTTATTTTTTCACTATGTAGCATGAACAGCCCTAATATACACTCAACAAAAATATAAACACAACACTTTTGGTTTTGCTCCCATTTTGTATGAGATGAACTCAAAGATCTAAAACTTTTTCCACATACACAATATCACCATTTCCCTCAAATATTGTTCACAAACCAGTCTAAATCTGTGATAGTGAGCACTTCTCCTTTGCTGAGATAATCCATCCCACCTCACAGGTGTGCCATACCAAGATGCTGATTAGACACCATGATTAGTGCACAGGTGTGCCTTAGACTGCCCACAATAAAAGGCCACTCTGAAAGGTGCAGTTTTATCACACAGCACAATGCCACAGATGTCGCAAGATTTGAGGGAGCGTGCAATTGGCATGTTGACAGCAGGAATGTCAACCAGAGCTGTTGCTCGTGTATTGAATGTTCATTTCTCTACCATAAGCCATCCCCAAAGGCGTTTCAAAGAATTTGGCAGTACATCCAACCAGCCTCACAACCGCAGACCACGTGTAACCACACCAGCCCAGGACCTCCACATCCAGCATGTTCACCTCCAAGATCGTCTGAGACCAGCCACTCGGACAGCTGCTGAAACAGTTGGTTTGCATAACCAAAGAATTTCTGCACAAACTGTCAGAAACTGTCTCAGGGAAGCTCATCTGAATGCTCGTCGTCCTCATCGGGGTCTCGACCTGACTCCAGTTCGTCGTCATAACCGACTTCAGTGGGCAAATGCTCACATTTGCTGGCGTTTGGCACGTTGGAGAGGTGTTCTCTTCACGGATGGATCCTGGTTCACACTGTCCAGGGCAGATGGCAGACAGCGTGTGTGGCGTCGTGTGGGTGAGCGGTTTTCTGATGTCAGTGTTGTGGATCGAGTGGCCCATGGTGGCGGTGGGGTTATGGTATGGGCAGGCGTCTGTTATGGATGAAGAACACAGGTGCATTTTATTGATGGCATTTTGAATGCACAGAGATACCGTGACAAGATCCTGAGGCCCATTGTTGTGCCATACATCCAAGAACATCACCTCATGTTGCAGCAGGATAATGCACGGCCCCATGTTGCAAGGATCTGTACACAATTCTTGGAAGCTGAAAATGTCCCAGTTCTTGCATGGCCAGCATACTCACCGGACATGTCACCCATTGAGCATGTTTGGGATGCTCTGGACCGGCGTATACGACAGCGTGTACCAGTTCCTGCCAATATCCAGCAACTTCGCACAGCCATTGAAGAGGAGTGGACCAACATTCCACAGGCCACAATTGACAACCTGATCAACTCGTTTATATTTGTGTGTGTGTGTGTGTGTGTGTTCACGGGCATAAACAATATGCTATATTTTCTGTGTATGCATTAGGCTCTATTTCTGTGGCTGATGATTTGGACTTTGAAGTGTGTAAGGACTACTACCTCACTGTTGAGGCCTGGGATAGCGGAAACCCTCCTCTCAGTAGTGCTACCATGGTAACCATTGTCCTCATGGACGTCAATGACAATGCTCCAACCTTCACCCAAGACGTGTACAGTGTTCTGGTCAGTGAGGATGTGTCTGTTGGCCAGACAATTACAAGGGTAACATTTGTTCTTGATTATGTAACATTTGTGTTGTCAACACCATTATGTCAACCTATTTCTTGTCTGTTATGGATTTTCTAGGTAATGGCAGAAGACCTTGACAGCCAGGTCAATGGCCGAATAACCTACTCTATCTTAAAAGGTGACAGAAACAACCATTTTTGGATTGACCCTGTAACAGGACTGCTCAAAGTCAATAAGCGACTCGACAGAGAACTTGTAAGGATGCTTCCTCAACTATTACAGTATCTCATAAAACAATCAAGAGTAATTTTCTGGTTCATGAGCGCAGGCAAGGGAGTAACTTTGATTTTGATATTGGTGGGGACACAAAAGTGCTCCAAGACAAAGATTTTTTTTGCATTACCAATCATGATCATGTCATGCATGTTATAGGTTAACGAGCCATCCCAGTGGTTAGGGAGTTGGTCTTTCAATCACAGGGTTGCAGGCTCAAATCCCAACCTTACCTCTCATTACACCTCCATCCATGACTGGAGTGACCTTGAGCAAAGGAACTAACCCAACATTGCTCCAGCTATACATTTAAATTGAATTCATCGAAGATGGATATTTAACACGAAGTATTGCAATGACCCTATCTGCTAGTGTTGTGACATTCGTGAATAGGGATGGGTATTGATAAGATTTTATCGATATCAATTCCTTATCGATTCCCTTATCGAAACCTCGTGAATTTTGTACTAAAAGTAGGCTTTACAGGTTTTCTATGTATTTAATTGAGTCTTAAAGTAAATAAATAGGAAATTGGTCACTGTATCCTTGATCTCTGGACAGAAATAAAAATAAACAAAATTGTGTTTCGCTTTGAAGTTATTAATTCCGACTGGACTCGTTCTAACTTGACTGTGCAGAGAGCTGCGCAGTGTTTGGAGCTGTGTCAACAGAACAGAGGACGGTTCTCGTTTCTTTCTCGCAACAAGGAGTCCCAGTTAGTAACTTTAATCCACACAAAAGTGACTCACGATTGACATATTCAGGGAAGAAAGTGGTGAAAAACAAAAAAAAGCTGAAACCCAAAATTACCCCCCAACACCACATGCACGAAAATTAATTCTAGAAGCTGTGAAATGCAATCTGGGACTATTCCAGACAATAAACTGCAGTGAGTGCAGCATCCATTTAGTGAGGAAAAAACCCAACTTTCTTTATTCAAATTCATTCCAGTAGTATTCTGCTCTTACTAGGATGCAGCAGTTTTCTAGTTTGGTAGAAAGTTCTGGAGGAAATCACTGAAGAAATTAACAAACTGAAAATATGGTTTGACCGAAACAAATTGTCATTAAACTTAAATAAGACAGGGATGAAATGGAGGTGTAAGAGTCACTAGGTGTTCACAGAAAACAATTATTTATTTCTGTATGTATGTATGTATGTATTTATTTATGTATGTTCATTGTTAGTTGGTTTTATATTTTCTGTTGTGTTTCTATTCAGGTTCTTTTTGTCTGTTTCTCTAAAACTGTATATAAGTATATATTATATATAATAATCATTAGATTATTAATATATAAACAAAAATAAATTTAAAAAAATCTTACAATTTGAAAACAAATGCACCCGAACGTGATGACAGCTGCAAGTGCTTAATGCTAACTTTTAACATTGAAAATGCCATAGACATGCTAAGGCGTTAGCATCGCTCCCGTTTTTAAGTTATAAAATACATCTATCAACTGTTTCAGAAGACCATAACAGGTCAGTTTAACATAAAAAAGGTAAATAATACTCACAGACATATGTTCTTTAGGGTTTTAGCGTGGGAAAATTAAGCGAAAGAAAGAAAGAATAAACGAAGCAATCAAAGCACTGTTTCAATCTGTGAACCACTGCTTCGATTGGTTCAAGGTTCAAAGCAAAGCCGCGCTGCAGAAAAGTTGATTACGGACCCGCTGCAGGGTCTGTAATCATTGTAGAGAAATTATCATTTTCCTCACAAACACCCCCCAAAATAACGGCGACTCTGAAGGACTGATAACAGAATCGTTAAGCAAAAAGCTTATTGATGTTGGTGGATCGAATCATTTCTTAACGATACCCGAAAGGAATCGGTGCTCGATACCCATCCCTATTCGTGAATGAATCGATTCCCGTTTGTCTGTCTGTTATTGTGTCCACCCGCGCAGTCTTTTAATAAGTTCCCTGCAACTGTGCAGTAGCCTAGCTCTAACGATGCGTCCTGCCACCTTGCTAAAACCTGCCTAGTGCCTAAAGAGCAGAAGAAGCCTGATGCCTTTAAGAAGGGTTTCCATTCATGAAAGGGATTTTGCTTAGTTTGTAAAGCTTGACGGAGACCCTGCACTTACATTCCTGACTGAAGAATGAACAAATATCTCGTTTCTTGGGAGGGGGGCCGTCATCCATTACCAAATATCACCGAAGTCTAGCTCAAGAGAGAGAGATAGGGGCGAGGGGGACGGGGGTCGATGGACGGTCGCGGCCACTGTGGGAAGTGTGCTGCTTGGAGTGACAAGTGGGATAGCCAGCCAAATTAGCGAGAAACGGGTAGCTAATCAGACAAGGATATCTACATTAAAGAGGGGGGCTTCGAGCGGTGGCATACATTTAACCCTTTATGTGCCATAATAATGGAGGACAGTGGTTTTATTGGTCGTGATTACACAGTAGGGGGCTGAATATTGGTAGGGACGTGACCCTAGCGTCCCTACCCAAAATTACACCCTAGAGCGCAGGTGTAAAAGAATAGCTGGTCTCTCCAAGGTCAGCATGCAATGAATGAGCCTATTATGTAAACAGAGAAGTGTTTTTAGTTGCCTGATACATAGAGATGCTGCAGCAATCTGATTTTTTTTTTTTTTTTTTTTTTTTTTTTTGGTTGTTTAGATATCCAGCTACTGTTTATCAGTGCAGGCGTTTGACAGCGGCTCTCCTGCTATGTCTTCCACTGTCATCGTTAACATTGATGTCTCAGATGTTAATGACAACCGTCCACTCTTCTCCCCTCCCAACTCCACAGCTGTCATACAGGTAAATGATGCATGTGCTCACCTATGTAAGTGGATTTGTGTGCTAGTGTCATGTCTGCTCACCTTCCTCTGTTCCTCCAGCTAAACCAGGCTGCAGGCACCCCCCTGCTGAAATTGACAGTCAGCGATAAAGATTCTTTTGGAAACGGGGCTCCCTTTGAGTTTCGCATTGTGTCTGGAAATGAGGGAAATTTCTTCTCTTTGGACCAGACTGGAACACTGAGATCCAATCGTATGTTTGGACCTGAAGCGCCTAGAGAATTCACCCTTGAAATCCAGGTTCGGGATGGCTGCTTTTTAAATGTGGTATAATTAGGACAGATTGACTCGGGACAAATGTGCTCTGTCAGCAGCAGCATGGTTACACAGTGTCACCTCTGGGGGCTGTTAAATCAAGTTATTGGAATCTTGTATTTTATTATGCTACAATTATATTTGTTGCATTGAAGAGGGTACTGTCCCAACACAACCAATTTTGGTGACATAGGTGAGACTGCATCAAATGTTTAATTTTGATGAGATTTTGGAGCCAATAACGAGTTTTATCAATTTCTCCTTCACAATGACAAATTAAGATTTTGAAACTTAAATGAATATAATTGAATATAATTGAAGTATACTATAGAGGGGTATTCCCATATCCTATGGTGTTTGTCTAGTTGTATCAAGTGTATGTTGCATCTTTTTCTAAATTGTTAAATGAATAAATCAATAAATAATCAAGTTACCCTGTCATAATCACACCTTGGATTGATATGTATGCATTAATCTTGGTTTTGCTCTGTTTCTCAGATATTATCCCCTAGATGCACAGAGTGAGACTGCTGTTGTTGAAATATAGTTAAAAATACTGTTCAGGGTTGACATTAAGGGGTTTTTTTGTTCATTAGCCAAATGGGCCAAAAGCTATTTACAAGCCAACCTCAGATTTACTGAGGTTACCACCCTATTAAAGTTGGGTAATGACTCTTCGCAATTTGGCTGAATACTATGAATGCAACAAACATCAGATCACAAATACTTGAAACTTTACTAAATAACTATGGTGTGAAATTTCGCAAAAATAATTGCGTGGTTGTATCTTTGAAAATGATTGCTCTTTTGCTACTATTGTTACTGCTGGGTTTTCATTCATCTGTGCTGGGAAGATTTTTAATCAGCAGTTTAAAAGTAACCACATTCTACCAGAACTAGGGATTTTCTAAAAATATTACTGAGTTTGATCAGTAAGTCAACAAAGAGTGTTCTTGATTCTTATTATTATTTTTACATTTTTCAGAATATGTCGCACCTGTTATAAAATGCCTCTTGAAGAGTGAAAAACCATATATAACTCACACAGGACCTATTTATGTGTTATGAGCTCTTTAATTTGGGATTTTTGTACATTGTTGTAGTGTATTGTTTATGACTGGCATTTATTCTTTTATTATTGGAGTTTATTTTGTATAGTGCTTTGATTCTTGGGAAAGTTCTATATAAATAGTCATTCTAATTACTATTATTAATACCAAACATGACTTTTTGGTACATAAGTCGCACCGGAGTATAAATTACAGGGCCTCCCAAACTAGCAAAAAAAAAAAGTGAATTATACTCTGGAAAATACGGTATTTTTGTTGTTATTGTATGTGTTTGCCTATTGTGTTGATGTAACGTCTTGCTTCAACAACTGTAAAATATATCTGACACAAAAAATAGTTAAACTCCAAAACACAACTGCCCGTGTGCTGAGAACTATTAAGTATGTAATGTGACATTCTTTGATATGTCATTGTAATTTTGTTTTGGTCTTTTAGGCAAGTGACTCTGGAAATCCACGGCTTAGCTCCTCTTCCTGGGTATTTTTAAGGGTCATTGGAAACAGTCAGTACAAACCCACTGTCTCCTCCCTGGAAATCTTCATTGTCATGGTAACAGATACCTTCCAAGGTGGCTCAATTGGTCAGATCTATGCGACTGACCGAGACCCCAATGATGTTCTATCATTTACCCAGAAGCCCCAGTCAAAGAGCATGTTTAAAATTAACAGACAGGATGGGAGCATCACGGCACTGCCAGGCCTCGAACCTGGCAGGTACACAATACATCAAATACGTACTCACTCCATTGTCACACAAATAATTTTAAAAATATTTCACATGAAAGATGGTACAAAATAATCCTTGTAATAATTTTCTTATTATAATGTGCATATGTGTTTGTCCTTTCAGATACCAGATGAATGCTACAGTGAGTGATGGACGTTTTGCTGTCATAGCTGATGTAACTGTGCAGGTTGAACAGGTGACAGACATGCTGTTACGCAGTGCCTTGACTTTGCGTTTCAGCTCGCTGTCTCCTGAGGACTTGGTTGGTCGCTACCTCAGCCAGATCAAACTAACTCTACGGGGACTGGCAGGTTGGAAATGGTCACTGGGACAACAAGACCCAATCCATATTCTCAGTGTGCAACCAGCATTTGGAACACCTGATGTAGACTTGCTTCTGGCTGTGGAGAGACCAGAGGCATCAATCAGTGGACGGATAGGGGGGTTCTACTCCCATCAAGAGTTGTCTGCAATGCTGGCGAATGCAGGGACTTTGAGCCAGATTCGGGGTATTTTAGCTGGAGCAGTGGTTGTGAAGAGCACTTGTTCAGGGGAAATGGACTGCGGGGAAAGAGTGTGTGAACTGATCCTGGAAATGGAGGGTACCTCAATGATCACATATAGCACAGAGAGGGTCAGCCTGGTGTCCCCGAGGTTCAGTCGTACAGAGACTTGCATGTGCCCTGGTAAGTACTCACACTAGGAATGCCGAATGTTTAGTCTTGTTCTGCATCTTTCCCAGCTTGAACAACAACTAACTAGCTCAGTTTGGAGGTGTCCATTCAATCAAGAGCTAGCAGAAATCAGGCTTCCAAAGATCCAAGAAAATTATGTGTTCTGAGTTCTGAAGACAAATATAATAACAACTCAAACTATTAGAGCTTATTTTTGGCCTAGTTTGAGCATAGCTGCTTAACAGGTACAGTGTTTGTATTGGATGGCATTTTAGTATAACAACAAAAAAAAAATCAAGAAATTTTGGTGTGCTATATATCAAAGATACAGGGCCTTATTTTAATGATGGACACAAAAACAAGCTGCACAGTGTGCACAAAGCTATTTGAGTTGTGTGTAACCACAGATTGGCATTGAAACAGTGGAAAATACTGATGCCAAGTCCAGCACTGGGTGAAACTGGATTGGAATTACTATGATCATTGGCTATAGGCACATTGTAATCCAAAGTGTCAACCAGAGTCAGTGTCCCTCCATTTAAACCGGAGTGCACCAGGTGCACAGTGCTGTGGTACTGAGAAAGTGCACATAAGTGAAAGGCTTTCATTAGTGCGTTAACAGATTAGCTATGACCTGGCAGAGCACACAGTGGGCAGTGACCACCAAAGCTCCCTGATGTGAAGCAGTGCAGCAGCAAGGATTTTGTGTCCCATTCTTTGAAATACACAGTTTGTATTTTTCAATGAATGTTTACTCTATATATTAAAAGCAAAGTGGCCTCTGTGTACGTGTATGTGTGTGTGTAATTTCAATCATGGAGAATCATGGGGAGAGCTGACATTTGACGTTGGGTATGCTTATGTATTTTGGGCAAAGATGAATGCTGTGAAAACGGAAAGTTGATAGGACTAATATTTTTGGAGAAATTAGGGATATGTGGTCACAACAGTGAATGACAGACGATCAATCAATCAATCAATTTTATTTATATAGCGCCAAATCACAACAAAGTTGCCCCAAGGCGCTTTATATTGTAAGGCAAAAGCCATACAATAATTACAGAAAAACCCCAACGGTCAAAACGACCCCCTGTGAGCAAGCACTTGGTGACAGTGGGAAGGAAAAACTCCCTTTTAACAGGAAGAAACCTCCAGCAGAACCAGGCTCAGGGAGGGGCAGTCTTCTGCTGGGACTGGTTGGGACTGAGGGGAGAGAATCAAGAAAAAGACATGCTGTGGAAGAGAGCAGAGTTGATATCACCATTAATCAGTCCCTGGTAACCAGACAAGCTCTGAACAAAGGAAATATCCCAACCTTGCCAGTTGTAAAACATGCCATCAAATAAATGTGCTAAATAATAAATACAGTTGTTCACTTTCTCATTTTAATTTCCTGCACTTTCAGTTAAAATCATTGTAGAAACTTTGTATAATTTATTACCACCTCTGAAAAATGTCAGCTACCTATTTTATAAACACTACCCAATCTAGAGCCCATGGATGCCCACGGACAATGTGCTAGTTTAGTTTAATTCCTGTTTTAAATTCACTTTCCCCTTCCACACACACAAATGGCTTGTGGAGTGTGTCGCCCCCCCTTCCAACACACGCACACCTGAATCCAACATTGTCTGCTGTGGCTGAGGGTCCCGGAGTGACCGCTGTGCACTGTAACTCAGCTGGGGAACATGCAAAGCACATGTGTCTGCGGATGCTCATACCCTCATGAGGACCGGCCAGCATGTGAGTGCATGACACGGGCAGGCTGATGTCTCTTCCACCACGTAAATTGTAGTTTACATGACAGACAGAAAGAATGGAGATTAAATAAAACAAATAACGGTAAAGGCGTAAACTCATTCATGTGTGGTTGCTTTGCTCACACGCTTTGCTGTGGACATACGGTGCCCGTCAGCTGACCGCCGACTGTCAGCTGGATGTGACCATGCACGCAAGGTGTTACATTAAAAACACAGACATCAGACAGATGCAGGACAAAAAAATAATAATGCATACATAAAATAAAAATCACAGAATAAGGGAACGGAGAATGAGCCTTTCTTTCAGTGAGCTGGCGAGGTCCACAGACAAAGGGGGGCGTGTCGCTGTGACCTGCAGCTGTTCAGATATCTGTGCTCGCAAGTCACAGCTGGAGAACACCTGTAGTGGATTGTAGAATGTGACGTTGCATAACTTTATTGTGAGGTGCAGACGTCAACTTGCTTTCCTTATGTGTAAATAAATTAAAAGACATATCACTTCAGCTGACCGCCATGTCAGCGCACCACAGCGCTGGTGAATATTGTGCCATGCTGAAAATCATCTCAAGGGACACCCCCACGAGGCGTGTGTACCTGCGGGATTTCCCCACATTGTAATCATTAAAACACATAACACATTTGCAGCAAATCACTGCGCAGTGGACACACCACACCGACTTAATGTGTTCACAACGCAAGAACCCGGCTCCTCATGACACGGGAGCTGGCTCTTCATGAGATGAGAGCCCGGCTGGTTTCTTCACGGACGAGCGCATCAGGTAATTCATGTACGTAAAACATAAAAGGGAGAACAGTAATCCACATCATTTCAGTACTTACTAGTGTACGTCTAGGCGGAGGCTCTTTATAACAGGAATTAAGTATTAGAAATTGTGGTGTTTTTTTAAACTTTTTCTTCTGCTGCTCTGTGTGCGACATTCCACACGTTCGCACTGTGTTCATGTGCACAAATACGAGCGTGCACAAAAACATCACAGCGGTATCGTGCACGCCTGTCTGACCGCGTGTCCCTCCCGACAGCAGGTGGAATGTTTTGCGGTTCCCCATTTCATTTTTTGTTTGTGGATTTTCTTCTGGTTTCTGCGTCTTTTGCCCAACGCCGTGTCATGTGTGAAGGGGCGCTTATCACAAACAATGTGACAAATGTGCATATCAGTGAGGTGCAACAGGTTTGAACATGCATGAATGCATATTAATAGTCATATTATTTGTCACGTTTTTACCTGAACCAGTAATTTGTGTATGTGAGAGAGAGAGAGAGAGATCTTTTTCTTCTTTCTTGTTCTTTCTTCTCGAATCTTCCCCTTCCAAACAGGAGGGATGTGTCCCACGTCTGTGGAGCTTTGTGAAGGCCAGTCCTGCCCAGCAGACATGCAGTGTGTTCGCTCCGGTCCTACAGCGCCATCTGTCTGCCAGTGTCATCCTGAAAGACTAGACGAGTGTGCAGGTATGATGTGACTGATTTACAAAATTTCTATTTCTATTTGATAAAATTGCTCATTTCTGCCTGACGTCACACCCTCCTTTTCAAGCCTTGAAAACATCCCTCAGAGTGTTTCAGTATCCGTTTTTTTGGGGGGGTTAGTTTTCTCAGCTCCTCTTGACAAATGATAAGGAAAGATAAATTTGCTACAACAGACCTCACCAGGAAAGTGGATGTGTAACACAACTTAGAGAGGAGGAGTAAGTAAGTAAGTAAGTAAACTTTATTTATATAGCACTTTTCACAGACCAGGGTCACAAAGTGCTTCACATGATAAAATCAGTAAATACAAAATAACACATACAAACATTTAAAAGAAAATCAAGCTAAAATGCAATTTTAAAAAGGTGAGTCTTAAGTTGCTTTTTAAAAACATCGACAGAGTCTATCGAGCGAAGGGAGCAGGGAAGCTCATTCCAAAGGCGCGGCGCCACAGCTTTAAAAGATCTGTCCCCTCGAGTTTTAAAACAGGTACGGGGAACCATCAGCAGGTTCAGGTTGGAGGACCTCAGGCCCCTGGTGGACACATACGGTTGGATCAGTTCCTTGATGTATTCCGGAGCCTGCCCATGCAGAGCTCTAAATGTAAGCACCAGGATTTTATAATTTGTCCTAAACGAGACAGGGAGCCAATGCAGGGACTTGAGTATTGGGCTAATATGGGCTCTCCTGTGGGTGCAGGTCAGAAGCCGTGCAGCGGAGTTTTGCACAACCTGCAAACGAGCCAGTTCTTTCTTATTAAGACACGTGAACAGGCTGTTACAGTAATCCAGTCGCGAAGATATAAAAGCATGTGCAATCATCTCTAACTCTTCAAAAGACACCATTTTTCGAAGTTTAGAGATATTCCGGATCTGGAAAAAACAATTCCTAACTAACTGTTTCGTATGATGTTCCAGAGACATCCCTTTATCCAAGATAATGCCAAGATTGCGCAGGCTGCCCTTAACTGAACTATTCAGTTCACCAAGGTGCAGCCTAATAGCAGGCACAGCACTCTCCGGAGCAACAATCAATGTTTCAGTCTTATCAGAGTTCAGCTGCAAGCTGTTTTCACTGAGCCATTCCTTAACTTTGGTGAGACAGTTGGTTAAAGAATTGAGTCTCTGGGTCTCAGTTGTTTTAAAGGAGCAGTACAGCTGCAGGTCATCAGCATAGAGATGATAGGATACGTCACAAAACTGCTGGATCAACTTGCCGAGAGGGATGATATACAAAAGAAATAAAATAGGTCCCAGAACCGAGCCCTGCGGCACACCCCACAAAAGGTCAGCAGACTCAGACATCACATTATCAACAGACACACTAAAAGTTCTACCAACCAGGTAGGAGCTAAACCACTCTAATTCAGGACCCGACATCCCCACCAGATCCTGTAGTCTCCTGATCAGGATGCCATGGTCAAATGCAGACGACAAATCCAACAAAACCAAGACAGTGCATTTGCCAGTGTCAGCGGCCATCATAATGTCACTCGACACTTTCAACAGAGCCGTTTCAGTGGAGTGAAACTCACGGTACCCAGATTGAAAAGTGTCATAAATGTTGTTAGTCTGCAAAAAGAAAGTTAGTTGGGCACAGACCAATTTTTCCAGGACTTTAGCCAGGAAGGGGGTTTTTGATATTGGCCTAAAGTGCTTCAGATCTGTAGGGTCCAGTCCAGCTTTCTTAAGCTGTGGCTCCACAACAGCATGCTTAAAAGAACTGGGGAACACACCAGTCGACAGGGACATATTAAACATTTTGGCAACACATGGCCCAATAGAATCAAATACATTCATGAAAAGTCTAAAAGGAAGAACATCTAGTGTACTAGAAGATGGTTTCATTTTGCTGATAATGGATAAAATGTCCTCCTGTGTAACAGGAGCAAATGATGCCCAGCATTGAGGGGGTGGTCCCATATGCTGGGGGCCTTGACAAGGTGGCACTGACTGTGGCAGTCTATCTTTTATAGCCCTGACCTTATCAATAAAGAAAGTCATCACTAGTAGTTTTATAGTGAACAGGAGTGACATAAGTAGCAGGTGCCACAATAGAGCTAATAGTTTCAAAGAGCGCCTTGGGATTTCCTCTATTAGAGGAAATCAGCAGATTGAAGTAGTTTGCCCTGGCCTCTTCTAACATCTTATTTAGGGAGGCTATTAGGTCTCTCAAATGCAGCCTGTGGACCTCCAATTTTGTAGATTTCCACAAGCGTTCAATTTGACGACAAGATCTCCTTAGATTCATGATCGCATCATTAATCCAGGGGCAGAACTTTTCACGAGATGCATTCTTAGATTTAAGTGGTGCAACTTGATCCAAGATGGTTGCACAGTGACCGTTAAAGCTGTCCACAAGGCCATCAATTTCAGTGCATTCACTAAAAAGAAGAGGATCAAACTTATCACAAAAATGTGTGGATGTTGCCCCTGTAATAATCCTGCTTTCTACCTTGGAGAGCACAGGCCTTGGCTGAGACGGCACCCTCAAGTCAAAGAGAACACAGGAGTGGTCGCTCAACAGAACATCCTCTACGCACACATCAGTAACATGCAGACCCAATGTGAAGACCAGATCCAAAGTATGGCCTTTACTATGGGTGGGGCCTGACACATGCTGTTTAAAATTAAATGTCTCAGTCACTGATAAAAGTTCTACAGCATGACTTGATGTGTCATTGTCAATGTGCAAATTAAAATCCCCCATAATTAAAACCCTTTCCAATCGAATTATGGATGTTAAAAGGTCTGTAAAATCCTTTAAAAAGGTCCCAGCAGGGCCTGGGGGGCGATAAATCAAAATACAATAAAAAGTATCTGAGGAACCAACTTCCATCATAAGTACCTCAAAAGAGGCGGCGTGATCTGTGTTCGTATGTCTGCATGTGAACCTGTCCTGGTACACAGCAGCCAGGCCCCCACCACGGTGAGAGGGGCGGGGCTTTCCCACAACTAAACAGCCAGCCGGACAGAGCTCATTTAAATGTATGAACTCGTTCTCCCTCTGCCACGTTTCAGTGAGGAAAAGGAAATCCAGGTTCCTCCTGACAAAAAGTTCATTAATAGAGAATGCTTTATTTGTGATGGAGTGTGCATTCAATAATCCGATCCGACTCAGCGATGACGCCTCGGTCGAGCCAGCAGGAAGCAGCGGGATTGGCTGCAGGCATCTCCCACGGTCATGTGACATCCAGCTATACCGGCACAGCCCACGTCGCTCCCAGGATGTACACAAAGATGGCCGAGATGAGCCAGGGATCCAGGCGGGACGTCCATGAGGGATACAGCGATGCAAGGGCCAACCACTGCTGCATGGAGGGATCGCGGAGAGCGTTAGCAGAGCCACACCGCCAGCCATGTCCTGCTGAAGAGAAACGGGGCACAGCCACCTGTAGCTTCGGTATGAGGGAGCCACAGACCTCGCCTCACATTTTACCCGAAACTGGATGCCCGCTCTGCAACCTCGAGGCTTTGAGGATTTCCTCTTGGACCTCTTTTTGGAATTACCTAGACGATGCAATAACAACAGGTATTCCTGGGAGGAGGGCGAGCACACAAACGGGGGTGGGAAAGTTTGTATCTGTCCCAGTCATTAAAAAGGCATTCCATTGACTCTTTGATTTGAAAAAGAGAGCCTCGATCATAACTCCTTACAGCATCGACACAGTCGCAGTCCGTCACAACTGATATCACGGCACAGACGATCAGAAACATGACAGAAAGTCGGCACATTAGCAGGCAAGACGCAGCCCAAACAAACACAGGTGCCATCTTGCCCCCAAATAGCACGAGTTCATTGAAGTCATCTGTTGATGGGGTTGGAAGAAATGAAATCTTATTGTTGACCCTTTGGGCTGTTTTGGAACTGATTTGAGACTTCCTGTCTACAATATCGAAAAAGTAGGGCTCCAGTGGCCAGAAACAGAAATGGCTCACAGTTACTTGTTTGGAGGTAGACTTATGGATAGTGGCAGAAACGTGTCTGTGTCATGCTGGTAGACATCTAAACCTCCACCTAACCAATCTATCAACTAATTTCCACACAATGTATTCATATTTTTGTATTTTGTACTCTCTTGAGTACCTGCTTACTCTGAAAGAAATCTCAGTGGGGATACCAAAACTTTCATGTACAGAGTAATTCTGTAGATTACTTTGTTTTTATTTGAAGGTTTTTATCTGCGAAGTTATTCATTTAACGTGTCATTAGCAATGTGTTAAGAAGAGATTAAGGGCCTTGTTTCTTTTTTTGCACGCAGTACACATTTCCTTTAATAACAAAATGTACTCATCTGTGCACCATCTAAAATCCAATTTGTGTGTTTGTCCAAAAAAATGATGCGGCCAGGTACAAAGGTGGCACATTCTTGTCATATGTCATAAGAAAGCCTTTGCATTTTAGACTACATAAAAGCAGGTCTGAAATGGAAAACTGTGACCTTATGGTATTTTAAGAATGCAGCACTCACACAGGCCTTACATAAGTGGGTTAATCACACACCTACACTCTAAACAATGACTCCCAAATTGAAACAGGAATCTGAACTGGACCCAAAACAATAGCAAAATAAAATAAATAATTAATAAGGAAACAAACTCCACAACTTGGATGTGTACCATACAGTCAAGTCCATAAGTATTTGGACACGGACACAGTGTTTGTAGTTTTAGATCTGTACACCACATGGTGTTGAAATGAAACAACAAAGATGAACTTGTAGTGTAGACTTTCAGCTCAAGAGGTTTTAACAAAAATATGTCATTAACCATTTAGGAATTACAGACGTTTTCATAAACAGTTCTCCATTTTCAGAGCCCATAAATAATTGGAGAAATAAGGATAAAGATTATTGTTCAAGCAAATAATCACATTTCACTCAGGATTCAATAAACATATCAAACATACATGTCTCTCAACAAGCAGCCAGCAGTTATTATTGAATAAATAAATACCAATCATACATGAAATGAAATAATGAAATGAAATACATGTCAGGAGATGATGTCACATTTTTTCTCCCATTTATTGTAAGAGTTGAAGTTGTTAAAATAAAGCTTCTTAAAGTGAGTAACAGCAGTGAGTTCATACCATACGTTTTAAAACAAAGAGCTGTTTGGGGTTTGTACTTTTTTACAAATGGGTTTTCTATTACTTTTGCATTTACTATTCCATCATTATTGCTATCTCTGGATGTTTGTTTGTGTGGGTGCAAAAGTCATCACACCTAACAATTTGTAAATGAACTGGAAATTCTGACATCTTTGTTAACTTCAGCTCACTGAGTAATTTCATATATTTCATTTGCCTAGATCTGATGTAATTATTTTTCTAAAGTAAACCTTTTACATATAATTTCATTCCTGTATGATTTATGTTTTACAGGCCAAACATCTCTGAGTTTTTCTGGAAATAGCTACATCAAGTATAGAGTAACGGAGAGCGGCCAAAGTGGAGAGATGAGGCTTGGCCTGAGAATCAGAACACTTCAGACAAGAGGAGTCATTATGTTCACACGTGTTAACCCCTGTACTATGCTCAAGGTGAAGATTACTACACTTACAGTCCTGCTCAGAATTATTAGTAATCCTATATTTTTATTTGAAATATGTTCAGAAATAAATGCAAATGAACCATCCCAGTAACATCAGAATATTTAGTAACATGACTAAAGGTATTAAACAACAACAAAACATAATTATTCCATATAGTGAAATGAAAATTACTGGCCTGTATGTTTAATAATTTTGGACATTTAGTTAATTATTCTCATTGCACAAATGTGAGTCATTTGCATTTACTGTATTATGGAACATGTTTTAAATTCTTTACTCAAAATATGCTGGTGCCAATAATTCTAAGAATGTAATTTTATTGTGTGCTACTTGTCAACAGATGTATTCTCTATTCCATGTGTTCCATAATGTAAAAACTCCAAAAAATATTGCGTCCACCTTTCATCCTCAGATTGAAAGTGGTAGACTCTGGTTCCAGTTGGATTGTGACAATACACTTGGTATTATGGGCATCTCTGGCAGACCAATAAATGATGGTCTCTGGCATGCTGTTGCTTTGGAGCTCACACGGAACTACACCCTCCTATCATTAGATGACAGCTATGTTGAACGGCGGCGAGCAGCCAGAGCCCCTGTTCGCCTTTGGCCTCTGGCTCCAGATTCATCATTCTTCTTTGGAGCCCAAGTGAAGCCACCAAATGGACAAGGTGAGAGACCAAGCTCAGGGCCAGGGAGAAACCAGGGTGAGCCGGGACTGGAAGACCATGGAACCAGGGGGCCCCCGAGAGCCCAAGACGGCTTCCAAGGCTGCCTGGGTTCACTGATGCTGAACGGTAATGAACTGCCACTCCAGAATAAGAGAAGCCGTTACGCTGAGATAGCCGGGCTGAGCGAAGTCAAGCTGGGGTGTGTGCTCTATCCAGATCCGTGTGTCAGTCAACCCTGTCTCAATGGAGCCATCTGCAGCAGCCTGCTCTCTGGAGGTCTGTGTGGATGCCAGTGTAAATCTGTGTGTGTGTGTAGCAGCCTTGTTATAGAAATGACTCAGATTTTAGAATTCTTTTAAACCTCAAAGCTGCATAGTCAGGTTAATAAGATTTGACATAGTGTATTGATGTTTATGGTACTATACAGTCAGAAACAGGGTTCTAGGTATGTTGGGTGGCGCAGGGCAGTACCACCCAGCACTGCAAATTTCCTCCCAGCTCTCGGTTTCAAATTTCCTCTCCCAATGGCACGGATTTTCCAAAAAATGAACTGAAATGTTGCTGAAAAATGTACCAATTCCATCATGCGTACTGTTGTAATTTGTTGTATTTTGCAAGTTCAACCAAATAATTAAATAAATAAGGAATAGATTTCTTATTTTCTTCATATCTCTGCCGCAAACAGCAGAGAAATCAGCAGTCAGCTGCTTTCAGCATTTGCTGAAAGCACCTCAGAGCGCTCTGACTTAAAGGAAAAAAATTCCATTAAAATGTTTCATTAAAATAATCCAGAGTGTCAGTGTACGTAGATGCTGACACATTCAGAAGTTTACGGTTACTTTTACGATTACTACAGTTTATAGGCTTCCGTTTCCAAACAGATCAGAGGAAAACCACATTAAGAGTGAGAGTGGGGGGGACAGGAGAGAATGCACATGAGATAGCGATTGGAGGAGGAGGAAGGGGAGAGGATCAAATCAGTCCAGGTTCAGCTCTTGTTCAAACAAGACAATTAGTGGTTATATACATATATACATGTTGGGAAAAAATGTCTTTACAGAAAAGCTCTGCCTGCTTCACTGCATGAAAGAAGAAGAAGAAGAGAGCAATTGCTCTATGCCCATCAAATATTAATGTGTTTTTAATCTTTTCAACGTTATTTATTTCATTTCATTTCATTTCATTCTTTGGTATTAAATATTACAACATCACTGTCATTTTTTTGTCTGTTATTCTTGCTTTCAGTGCATATAAAACCACTCACAATTGGTTAAAACAGGGTTTGCCAATAACATTTTAGAGGTATAAAACCCTATAGCTTCAGGGGGCTCTGCCCCCTTGACCCCTGCCAGGGGTCCCTGCACCCTCGGCCTTGAGCCGCGATCACGTAATTTACCTGGCACTAAATTGGTTCTAGCTAGAACCCTGGTCAGAACCATTAGTAGCTGGACAGTATCAGCCATTTTGGTTCTGTGCACTTCCCCAGTGGTTTTGCATGAAAGCAACTAAAATGAAAATGAATAATAATAAAATTAATTTTTGCGACTTTTCGACTATTTTGTATTGGCCAGTTTAGTAACATGAAGGAGTTGCAGTTTTATACATGGAGCTGCACCCATAAGTTCACATAGAACTTATGGGTGCAGAACTTTTATCAACAATATGTGTGAAATTCCATCGGAATAGCTACTTGTGTAAAAAAAAAAAAAAGTTGTCATACTAATATTTATATGATTGGTTTATTTCAGTTTTTAAATGGGTCAACTATTCACATACGAGGTCTATTAGAAAAGTATCCGACCTTATTATTTTTTTCAAAAACCATATGGATTTGAATCACGTGTGATTGCGTCAGACAAGCTTGAACCCTTGTGCGTATGCGTGAGTTTTTCCACACCTGTCGGTTGCGTCATTCGCCTGTGAGCAGGCTTTGAGTGAGGAGTGGTCCAGCCCCCTCGTTGTTTCATTGCCAGGAAATGGAATGATTTGGGCACCGCCGCGACGCGCGAAGCCTCCGCCCTCTTTCCATGACAAAAACTCCTGTAACAGTTGAATGTGCCGTTCATTTCCAAACTGGACGCTGTGTTTTATCCGGGACGTTGTCTGACTAGCACAGGAATTGTGAAAAGATGTGGACATCAGCACTTTTTCGGCACATTGAGACAGACGTGCGGAGGAATTCCACATGTCGCGGCGGTGCCGGATGGTGCACAGCAACGCCGTGATGAAGCCTCACGGGACATGTTCTGTCATGTCCAGGCACATCCACAATTTCTCGGATAATCACTCGATGGAAAAACCACCGACAGCTGTCTGAACGCCATCTCAAAGCCGTCCTGTGAGACCAAAATGGAGGTGGTTTTGTCTCGCTCCAGTAGCAAATCCATTGTGACGCGCGAAGCCTCCGCTCGGCTTTCCATGACAAAATCTCTTGTTAAAAGTGAAATCTGCCGGAAAATGGTTGATGTCCAGCTCTTGTGATAACCAGAGAAATGGCACACGATGGTCACGGATGCAGACAGCCATCCGTTTAGAAATGAAATGGTCGTTCACCCTGTCGATGGCGGCTACGGAGCGCGGCGTGCCCCACAGCCGCTGGGGGCCGTCCTTAAAGCGACAGTAACACTCCTTATTCTCTACCAAGCCCATAACATTTTCACCGAAAGCCAGATAAATTTTTCTAATGGTTTCCAGCTGCCAGTCTCTAACAGTTTCAGAAAAAATTCTGATGGAAAAAAAGCCCAAATCATTCCGCCATTTCCTGGCAATGAAACAATGACGAGGGGGCTGGACCACTCCTCACTCAAAGCCTGCTCACAGGCGAATGACGCAACCGACAGGCGTGGAACAACTCACGCATGCGCACGAGGGTTCAAGATTGTCTGACGCAATCACACGTGATTCAAATCCATATGGTTTTTGAAAAAAATAATAAGGTCATATACTTTTCTAATAGACCTCGTATACCAATGTGAAATGTATATTTCAATAGAAATTGGTTGAATTCTTTTAAAACCTTCTGAATGACTCATAAGCATTAAGAACTCCATTGCCTATTCACAGCTCCCAACAAATGGAATTAAATGGGGTGTCTTTGACTGTATTTAAAGGCCTAACTTAGAACCAACTCTTTTTTTGCTCTTACGAGAAGGAAAAAGAAAAAAACTGAATGTGCCATCTGAAGAGGATTAATATGAAAACAAATAGATATATGTACAATCTATTATACAAAAACATAAGATGCTTGGAACCATAAAAACTTCACATCCTTGAGGAAGGATGCCCACATTAACATCCAGTAATTAACAAATTTTTGTTTTGAAGGTTCAGGAGAACTTCAGGATCCCACGTAGGGAATTCATAAAGACGTAGGAAGTATCCTCGTAGCAAGATAGAAATGTGATATCATCCAACTTTAAGTGAACTCTCCATCACCATAACCTGCTGTAAACCAAGGAGGACACTACTAAAGCCCCTTTCACACCGGGTCTGCGTAGAATTGCATTGTGCTGTGTATCTAGTACGCAGAAATGGCTGCATAAGCGGAAGCTTGGCCGGCCTCTTCTTCTTCCGTGGCTTTGAAGCTTCACTGCCACCAAAGTTCAGCAGCAATAATAAGATTCCAGCGGGATGAAGGTATGTACTGATAAAAAAAAACCTAAAAGGACTTTGTAGGGTTGCGTACAATTACAAAGGCTTGGTGTACAGTAGCGCAGTGTTGCATACACTTACATACAGTAGCGGAGTGCTGTGTAGACTTGTGCAGAGCACTGCGTCCAGTGCTCTACGCCGAAAGTCTGTGAAAAAAAGTATTGTTTTTTTGCGTTCATTTCATGGACACCTTTGCATCCTTCAGCGTATTTCCACGCAGGGCTGCATAAGCTTGGGGTTGGGCTACATAAACATGGCGTACTTGGTACATTATGCAACTCTGCGTTGGCCCGGTGTGAAAGGGGCTAAAACTAAAACTATTTAACTTCTGTTGTTTTAATGGTGTCCAAGTAGTTTGTGCAGTTGCTTCAAGAACACAAGGTTCCCGGTTCAAGACCATCTCCATATAATGTTGTTGTCCATCCAGCTGTTCCCATTTTGCTCGGGGTCACCACAGCGTATACAGCCAGATCTGCATTGGTATTTTGAAACACACACACCCGCCGGTGTTCCAAAGAGGTCCCCCAATCAAGTACTAACCACATCCTGCACTGCTTAGATTCTGAGATCTGTTGGAATCAGCCTTACACAGAGCAGACCGGCTGCATCCATCTCCATATCATATATGTGGAGTATTGTCAGGAAGGACATCTGGGCTAAAACGTGCCAAATCAAAATTCAGCTCCATATCAGATCTGCTGTGGTCATCCTGAATGAGACAAGGGACAAAGCTGAAAGAGCATATGATTGTAATATGTCCTAGTCTTCTTTACAGCCCCTAACATCTCTGGTTCGATGTATCAAAATGACTCTTTCAAACTGAAAGTCTCCATTTCAGACACATCTATAGTGTTTGATTTGGTGTAGAACCAAAATAATGAATTTGGTCTTATTATTGTGTTCCTCTGTACATGGCAACATACGTACATTTGATATTACTTACCTCACGCATTCTGAATCTTGTCTCCCAGCAGGTGTTGTGTGCAGCTGCATTGCAGGCTTCACTGGAGGGCGCTGTGAAACTGCACTAACATCCTGTATGCCTAATCCATGCCAGAACAATGGGGACTGTAAGCCTGTGGGCAGTGCATTCTTCTGCAGCTGTCCCAGAGGACTCGGAGGGCTTATGTAAGATATGCTGCCTTTCCAAAGCTTTAATTATCAGTTAGACTAAAACTGAGGAATTATGTGTCCTGTTTACACAATTTGTGCATGATGACTGAATAAGGATGATTTAATAGATGCATTTTTGCCCCCACAATTACCACTAACCATTTAAGCATATTGAAACATGCAAAAAATATGTACACACACACACACACACACATTTTATTGTTCGGGTTTGTAATACAAATTGGTGGTTCTGATTCTGTTCTGCATAATCTCAGTTAAAAGACTGTAATCACTGGTTTGTTCCATCCCTAATTACAGATCACAAATTGCCTTTAAAACAACCCCTCTGCTTGTGCAGCAATTCAGCTGAGCTACCACCAGAGGGCAGTTTTTCCTCAAAGGACAAAATGGTTTCACCGTGTATGGCAAATATGAAACAATTGCATTTGCATGTATTAAATTCAAACAAATTGGATTTAAAAAAAAAATGAAGAGGGCTTTCCAAATAGTGGATTGCAGAAATTATTATAAGGTGAGGACAAACAGAGACTGGAATAGCTAACGTATATGCCTCTCGGGATGTCACTGCTGTTGAGTTTAATTGCCTGTGTTATTGTCTTTTCTACAAATTGGCATTATGCAGTTTAAAGGGGAAAATGCCCAGATAAAGTGTAAAACCCCATCTGCAAAATGCAGCATTGGTATAACACTGCTTTAAAATGCAGGATTTGTGTCACTTTTGAATTCAGACACAGTTTTCTTTTTAAAATATTCATAACACTGCCCACTGCATCCAGGCCATTTATGCAGTTTTCATTTCAAGCACAACTTTGAGTTTTATAAGTAAAGAGTACATCTTGTTTTTATCTGACATTAGGCCAACTTTTGCACAACATTTTGAAAATCCTCTCAAGAAAAAGTAATTAAAGAGAAACTCATGGCTTTCTCAGCTCCGTCACAGCAGGGGGTTAGATTTGAAATGACATGCAGCAATGCGCATGTACCTTACAAGTGTGTTTCAATCTTGCTTTCACATTGCAGGATAATAGGTGATCTCTTCCTTCATTTAGAGAAAGAAAATTCATCTGTCATTTTCTCTCTTTTCTCTCTCCCTCTATTTCTTAACTTGCTTTTGAGCTTTTATCTTTGATTCTTCCTTTACTCTGATTCAAATCTTCTTCACACTTCCTTGCGTAGCAGTTTTCTTTGTGCCTCTGCAGATGTGATGAGGATGTAAATGAGTGTGACCAGGAAGAGTGCGCCAATGGAGGCGAGTGTGTCAACACATATGGCTCTTTCTACTGTAACTGTTCAGAAGGATACAAGGGTCAATTTTGTGGAGATCAGACACCTGATCTGGTAGATAACATGCAGGTATGGTATGGCAAACTGAATTCAGTTTATATAAGATTAGATTCTCCACTCACTCACTCACTCATCTTCAACCGTTTACTCCAATTAAGGGTCACGGGAGTGCTGGAGCCTATCCCAACAGTCACAGGGTGAGAGGCAGGGTACATCCTGGACAGGAGATCAGTTATTCACAGGGCCACATATTAGACAAACAGAGACACACACCTATGGTCAATTTAAAGTTTCCAAGTCAGCTAACCTGCATGTATTTGGATGTGGGAGGAACCTGAAGTAAGTAAGTAAAGTTTATTTGTATAGCACCTTTCAAGATAAAATCACAAAGTGCTGTACAGGAATTTAGGAACCTTGTAAGGAGCCTTGCAGCCACATTCTGGACCATTTGTAGGCAGTCCAGCGAAACTGAAAGGTTTTAGCCATGCTAATGCTTCCCTGAAGCATTTACTCAAAAAGGTTTGAAGGGCCTAAATGACATGGTGAGACACTTCAAGGTTCCCCACGAGTGTGACTTCACAAACACACACACTGACACGTGTGTGTGCTCCACTCACAGGAGGTGTGGCTTCGCACTATGTGTTAAGGGGCCCTAAAGAACATCTTGTCTGATTGAAACAGTTCCATGGTGTTGCATTGTGGGAGGCTAGAGGAAATGTCCTTTCAAAAATGGGTGTTGTCTGTCATCCAGTATGGCTGCCATGAATGCCATCTTGGTTTTGTTTCTGTGCAATGAATAATACCTCGTCGGATTGAAAACATTTCTTGACTGAATTGGGGGAAGATAGAGGAAGGTTGTCTTTGAAAATGGCTGACATCCATTATCCAGTGTGTTCACTGCAAACACCTTCTTTTTAGTTTTAGATTTTAGTTATACCAACTTAAACTACAAACAAGGGTACAGTATATTCCACACTTTGCATTGCTCTTGTTTGTATATTATAGCTTTGGGAAGCACTAATCTTATTTCAATATCCATGTTTTCCAGGTGGAGCCAATGTCGTACATTGGACCAGGAGAGATAATTGGCATTGGGGTCCTTTCCTTTGTTATCATTTTCCTCCTCATACTCTTCATTGTCTTCAGGAAAAAAATTAGTTTCTGGAAAGACTCAGATCCGGCTCCAAGAACTCAAGCCATGATGGGTATCTCAGCAATATCGACAGAAACCACATGCATCCAGCCCAAAACTGCCATGAGGCCAGAACGAATCGAATTTAAAGCAGTCCAGTTATCCAGTTCACCAGCAACCACAATTAGTTACGGTGAGGTGGGAAGTAGTAGCTCTGGGGGTCCACCTCAGGTCATGGTACGTCCGACTGCCCACTCCCCTTTACCAGGAGGACTGAACATCCAGGGAATGAGGAGCGGGGCTATTGACAAGACCTCTTCCAGTGAGGGGAGTCAGGTATGTGTGAAGTGTTGAGATATCAACAGTATTTTCATTCCAGAGTGTCTGGCTCCTTCCCACTGAATCACAATGTTCATCTGGAATGTGTTCTCACTCTTATTCTGTTTAGTACTTCTTTGGACTAGGCCTTTGGTAGGATTGTGGATACCAGTGGTCTAGGTGCCTTTGTGACAGACAAGGCTTTCGATCAGTGCGGAAACAATGGATGTCCAAATTGCATTGCTTGAATTGGATTTCCAATTCTCCGATTTTAAGACAAAGATCCATGCTTTTAATGATTTCCAACCAGCAAGTGACTTTGCTGGCAAGGAAACTTACTAGCCTTTACTTTGTAGACAGTGCTATGGTCTTCACAGAATCAGTGGATACACTGATTGTAGCACTTCAGTATCTAAGTTAGGAGAGAGAGAGTAATGACCCACCTTATGTCAAAAGTGATTGATGGCCCTGTCAGCCAATCAGAATTGATGATGTCACTATGTCCCGCCCCTAAGCCCTCCCCTAGTCCCGCCTCCAAGCCCCGCCCCTGTGACATCACAGCCAATCAGAATCGACTATGTCACTAAGCCCCGCCCCCCGTTATGACATCACAGCCAATCAGAATTGATGATGTCACTATGTCCTGCCCCTAAGCCCCCTCCCCTAGTCCCACCTCCAAGCCCCGCCCCTTATGACATCACAGCCAATCAGAATCGATTACGGCACTATGTCCTGCCCCTAAGTCCCCACCCCCGGCTCCTCCCCTAGTCCCGCCCCTGGCTCCTCCCCTAGCCCCACCCCCAAGCTCCTCCTCTAGCACCACCCCCAAGCTCCTCCCCTAACCCCGCCCCAAGCACTGCCTCCAAGCCCCACCTCCCCTCCCACCCGGGTCTAATATTTTAATGTCATTTTATTTCATGAATTAAAGAATGATTAAAAATACCTAGATCTTTTTAATGTATTAAAGAATTAACTAATTCTGAAATAATTAAACATAAATCAGTGTCTATTATCTAATACCCCTTTAATATTTTTAAGTCTTAAATTAAAGCGCCTCCTTTTATGGTTTTTAATGCCTCAATTAAAGAAGGAATAAAAAATACCGTATCTTATGCATAATTATGGGAGGTTTTCTTCAATTCAGTGATTAAACACGAATATTTTAATACGCCATTAATATTTCTTAATTCTTGAATTATCGCGTTTCCTTTTCTGTTTTTTAATTCGTAAATTAAAGAAGGGAAACAAATAGCCGTCTCTCTCGGCTGTAAGTCTTTGCAGCAAGACGGTCAAATACCCACGCATAGAGCCGCTCGCGGAAACATGGCCCCACGGCTGTAATACCTGTTGCAGACGCTAGCTGTGTCTGTGTGTGCGTGCGTGCGTGTGTGTGTGCGTGTGTGTGTGTGTGTGTGTGTGTGTGTGTCAGGCCGGATGGTCTTTTATAACATAGTAGAGAAGCGTTCGTCACGCTTGTTTGAAGGCTGAAAAAACAAAGCTCCTTCTCACTCACGCCAAATGGTGTTTCTATTAAGATATTACCCGATCGATCATGGTGCACTGGACAGAGAAAGATGACCCACCTTATGTCAAAAGTGATTTATGGCCCTGTCAGCCAATCAGAATCGATGACGTCACTATGTCCTGCCCCTAAGCCCTCCCCTAGTCCCGCCTCCAAGCCCCGCCCCTTATGACATCACAGCCAATCAGAATCGATAACGTCACTATGTCCTGCCCCTAAGCCCCGCCCCGGCTCCTCCCCTAGTCCCGCCCCTGGCTCCTCCCCTAGCCCCACCCCCAAGCTCCTCCTCTAGCCCCACCCCCAAGTTCCTCCCCTAACCCCGCCCCAAGCACTGCCTCCAAGCCCTACCTCCCCTCCCACCCGGGTCTAATATTTTAATGTCATTTTATTTCATGAATTAAAGAATGATTAAAAATACCTAGATCTTTTTAATGTATTAAAGAATTAACTAATTCTGAAATAATTAAACATAAATCAATGTCTATTATCTAATACCCCTTTAATATTTTTAATTCTTAAATTAAAGCGCCTCCTTTTATGGTTTTTTAATGCCTCAATTAAAGAAGGAATAAAAAATACCGTATCTTATGCATAATTATGGGAGGTTTTCTTCAATTTAGTGATTAAACACGAATATTTTAATACGCCTTTAATATTTCTTAATTCTTAAATTATCGTGTTTCCTTTTCTGTTTTTTTAATTCGTAAATTAAAGAAGGGAAACAAATAGCCGTCTCTCTCGGGTGTAAGTCTTTGCAGCAAGACGGTCAAATACCCACGGCTGTTATACCTGTTGCAGACGCTAGCTGTGTCTGTGTGTGCGTGCGTGCGTGTGTGTGTGTGTGTGTGTTTCGGAGGCGTGTGTGTGTGTGTGCGTGTGTGTGTGTGTGTGTCAGGCCAGATGGTCTTTTATAACATAGTAGAGAAGCGTTCGTCACGCTTGTTTGAAGGCTGAAAAAACAAAGCTCCTTCTCACTCACGCCAAATGGTGTTTCTTTTAAGATATTAGCCGATCGATCATGGTGCGCGGGACACCCGCTGATCGGAGATGCTGCCCCGAGGTGATGAACCCGAAAAATCAACAAACGTTGGTCTCACTCACGCCAAATGGTGTTTCTTTTAAGATATTAGCTGATCGATCATGGTGCGCGGGACACCCGCTGATCGGAGATGCTGCCCCGAGGTGATGAACCCGAAAAATCAACAAACTTTGGTCTCACTCACGTCCCTGGGAAGGAGTCACCGCGCATTTCCACTACGACCGGTGAAGAGTGAAGATGCCTGGACCCCCAGCTATGGGTATAAAATAGAATAAATTTGCTGAAAAAAATCCTGAAAAACCATGTTGTTTAATTAAGTTTTCTTGTCTTCGAGCAGAGTGCGAAAACCGCATCAGCTTTCAGGGTAAGTGATTTAAGTAATCTGTTTTGATAGAAATGACTGTTTTTAAATGATGCACGCCGTCTGAAACTGTCTTTTTTTTTTTTAGACAAAACCACGCAGACGGTCCAGAGCGCGTTCGGACCCGTCCTCGGTAATATATTTGAAATATTACAGAATATCCGCTTGCGAGGGTGGTGCTTTGTATTCATTTATTTATGTTAATTCTAGAAATCAAGTCAGAGCCCCCTGAAGAAGTTCGAAGGCTGGAAGCCCCGACTTCACCACGCAGATGTAAGTACAGCGATCGAAATTAAATCACGGTTAAAACTCTGGAATAACCCGATTTTTTCTGTCACAGCCCATGGAGAAGCGGGTCAGCAGGAGAGAACCGTAAAACGATCCACGGATGTACACGGTAAGGAGTTGGAGTTTATGTATTTATTTATTTTAAATATTTAATAACTAACGATTTTCTCTTTTTTTCAGCACGCGGTGGAGGGAGACCGTCTATTTTCCACCGACACGCAAGGCTCGAAGATATTCTGAGCTAACCTCATCTCGCAACTTTTTTGAAAATGTGTATTCTGTTTTTATTTATTTTTTTTTTTTCTTATTCCGATGGAACGGGAGAATTCATTTTGAAGAGGTATATTAATTGATTTTCTTGAGGTAGATTCATCCTGGTACAGATTTTAAAAGATGGAAGGAAAGAATTCAGATCGGGAAAATAACTTCGGACGTGTATTGGATTTAAACGCTTCAATAATCGACTCAGCGGGGAGCGCTCCTGGAGCAGATGGCCCATTACCCGAGGCGTTAAATTCGCCGCCTCGAAATAACATCGAGTCCGGAGAGAGACTTTTAAGCCGTGTTCGTTTAACACCGTTAAATGAGGCTCTTAACAATTTGGCGGCTGAACGAGAATCGGAAGAAATTAGCCCCTACATCATTTCTGCGATTAACGCTATAAATTCGACGGTCCAGTCTGATACTGAAGAGCCCCCTGACCCCCCGCACACCCCGCCTCCAGACGAGGCCGGTCCCGCGGCGTTGAACCAGGTACGCCTGACTCCACTAAATAACGCCGTAAACCTCCTCGCGTGTGAAGCTAATCCTCACGTCCAATCCGCGGTGGATGAATTAAATCAAACGCCTAACGACGCTCGCGCTTTTTCACCTTTAAGAAGTCCCTCCCCGCGCAATGCCCCCAGAGAAGAGATTTTAAACAGAGCTCGTTTAACCCCGATAAACGCGGCAATCTCTGTTTTGATGGAAGACGGTGATGATGCACGCCCGGGGCCCAGCCGACACTCTCCCACGACGGGCGGCGGGGCTGCTAACGTCATCAGGAGACCTGCTTTTAACAATATTGAAATCAGGCAACCTCTAAATTTCCAGCGCGCCGACGAAATTCCCGACTACGCGGAATTTTACCGTAACATCGTAGGGGCTCTTCATAACTCGGTCAAAAAGGCTTTAACACACGCCAGGGCCGGGGACATTATCCAAACGGAGATTCGTGGGGACTCAGTCTACAATGAGGCCGCTTTGATCAGCTCATATAACGACGCGGCCGATGTGACGGGCTTCGAGAATCTGCTAGAACGATTGATACAATCGAATTCCAACGTTTTATCCGACGAGTCTCTGGAATTAGTGGTCCAAGTCATCCGCAACCAGAACGGGGCGGGGAAGCGCAGAATAGATGACCTCCTCCATCACGAGGTTCTGAGGAAAAAATCCAAATGCCTTAATATCGTGTATAATCCTGACAACAGTTTATGTTTCGCGATAAACCTCGTTCAGTTATTGAATCCTCATCTGACTACGCACGAGGCGGAGCAGCGCGGGCTGGCGTTACAAAATAGCGTCGGATTAACGGAAGCTATGCCGGTATCTTTAGAGCAGGTGGTAAAATTTGAAAACGTTCTGGGTTGTAAAATTGTGGTGTTTTTCAGAGCCGAAGGGGAGAGAAAGCTGACAAAATTCCAGACAGGAATACCGGCGCTGCAGAAAACTCTTTTCGTTTTTCTGTTTAATAATCATTTTTACGGAATCATCGATTTAAAGAGATTTTTGGGAGTGAAATATGTATGTAAGTTTTGCTTTGAGGGGTACAATAACCATGCCTCCCATAATTGTCCGTCATATTGTAAAATTTGTGAATCCACGCAGTGTTACGAGAAAAATAACCCGGTATTCTGCAGCGAATGTAACAAGAAGTGTCGCTCTCCCACCTGTTACAGCCTGCATAAACAGCCGAAGTATCGTCCTTCCGCCGGTAAGTTCGTTAATGTGTGTGATAACAGAAAAAAATGCTCTCGATGTAAACACGAGTATTACATAGCGTTTTCTAAAAACAGCGCTCCGCACGTGTGTAATCAAAAGAGGTGTCATATATGCGGAGAGGCTCTCCAGGAGCCGAGCGAGGGTCACCTCTGCTATATGACCCCGCTCAAAGCTGAAGAGACGCATTCAGAGAAATATGTTTTTTATGATTTTGAAACGTATGTCGATAATAACGGGGAACACGTACCGTTTTACATCAGCGCTGTAACAAAGACGGGTGATTTTTGGAGCGCATGGGGGACAGACTGCGTAGCCCACTTCTTTAAACATTTTAGAACGAGAAAATTCAAAGAATACGTGTTCATCGCTCACAACTCAAAAGGTTTTGACGGCTATTTGCTTCTAAAGTATTTAGTCCAGCAGGGCGTAACCCCCGCTGTGATTATGACCGGGAGTAAACTATTAATCATGACAGACGCCGCCTTTAAACAGAAATATATAGATTCGTTATCTTTCCTTACAATGCGCTTATCTCAGATGCCTAAAGCCCTGGGAATCCGACTGAAATTTAGGCTGGCGTTTGAAGGCAGAGTCATATAAAATCCGTGTTTCAGATCCCGATCCATTTCTCATATGTCGGATGAAGATAGATGTTCTCATATTTATACGGCCATCAGCTGGTCCGCGGGAAACCAGGAGTTAAATTTCTCGGGCCAATTTTTCCATCTGACAAATACAAATTTCTTCCCCTTGGTAAAACGTTCACGAATAATTTCTTGAACCTGATACGGTCTGCTATTTTAACCTTCTGCAATTCTGGTTCATAGAATGAACCTTCAATGAGCTCGCCGTTATAATCTTTCAATTTATAAACGGGCGGCGTGCATTGTATACATTCTGACACTGTGAACATTTCATCCGTAAAACTTTGTTCATATTTTTTTTATCAAAAACTCCCCTGAGCTTGGAGATCCTGACTATATCGCCGACCTTATATTTAAACTTCGCAGGCCTCCTGCATAGGGTGGATGCCCCGTACAAATTTTGAAACACTTGATCGACATTTCGAGCATTAACCTCATTCGGCCTCATCTTAATGCTTTTATGATAACTCTCGTTATAAGCCGTGAGTAAAGACGGTAGGACGTCGATGTATCTTCTCGTGTTTTTAGCAGTAAAATATCTCCACATTCTCGTCTTTAGCGTGCGATTAAACCTCTCGACAACCGAGGCTTTCAGATCACTGGCCGTGGCAAAATGTAGAATCCGGTGTTTTTTCATTAAATCCTTGAACGGTTTGTTAAAAAACTCTTTCCCGGCATCAGTCTGCAACTTCAGAGGCACCCCGCTCTGCTTTAAGAGCGAGGCAAAGGCCTGTGAGACTTCGCGCCCTTGCTTTGACTTCAGAGGTCTGGCATACGCTTTTTTTGAGAAGATATCGATAACGGTCAGCAGGTACTTGTACCCGTCGTTAAAATCTGATAACCCCTGCATGTCGCATAAATCCGCCTGAAATTGGTTAAGCGGGTTTGTGACAAATACTCTATTTCTTGGAAAATGCGTCCTGGCAGGTTTGTGTAATGTGTATGCATCTTCCCCCGACAGGAAATCTCTGATATGCTTCATACGAATTTTAGAGCCGTGTTGATCGGTCATAGCCCTGTGTAAACGCTCCGGCCCTCCAAAACTCCCCGGATTTACCGGACTATAATATATATCCTTCATTAAACCCTCATCACCCATCTTTTAAGACGGATCTCTTCAGAATGATGAACCGGATAGTCCTTTTTGCATTTTTATGTTTTAGCGTCCATAAATATTAGTCTTTTGTTTTAAATAGGCGCTATTGGAAATGTTAAATTGAACTCTGATTCAGCACCGCGGAGAGGGCTCACAGAGCAGCCTCGAGCTTTTAATAAGACCGTGTTAAAACCCCTCATTAATTCATACGAGCACCTTTTTTTCCACCAAAACCTCGTTTGTATGACTCTGTCTTGCAATATGAAGCGCCTTGGGGCAACTGTTTTGTTGTGGTTTTGGCGCTATATAAATTTGATTTGTAAAACATTTCACCCTTTTTCAACAATATTATTGGAAAGAACACTGACCGTCTGAGTTTTAGAATGTATGCTTTATTACATTCATTAAAGTCACACACAGAGAAAAAACAATTGTTCATGTTTATTAAACACAACATGCGTGAAGGAAAAAAGTATACGTTTTAAATAGGCGCTCTTGGAAACGTTAAATTGAACTCTGATTCAGCACCGCGGAGAGCGCTCACAGAGCAGCCTCGAGCTTTTAATAAGACCGTGTTAAAACCCCTCATTAATTCATACGAGCACCTTTTTTTCCACCAAAACCTCGTTTGTATGACTCTGTCTTGCAATATGAAGCGCCTTGGGGCAACTGTTTTGTTGTGGTTTTGGCGCTATATAAATTTGATTTGTAAAACATTTCACCCTTTTTCAACAATATTATAGGAAAGAACACTGACCGTCTGAGATTTAGAATGTATGCTTTATTACATTCATTAAAGTCACACACAGAGAAAAAACAATTGTTCATGTTTATTAAACACAACATGCATGAAGGAAAAAAGTATATGTTCACGTACAAAACTGGAAAACTCAGTAATACATCTCCCCCGCATTTACGGTTTATTTCAGTATTCAGCTGTAAAAGTGTAGGAACAATCTCTTCTCTGGAGAGCCCCATCTGTTTCACCCGGCACGCTATCACATCCACAAACAGAGTGTAACGTCTGATAACGTCGAAGACCCTCTCCAAAGCGCATGAAGGCGGGGCGTCTGGGGTCTCCAGCCTGCGAATGACTACCCGCTCCAGCTTATACGAGAGTCCACGTATAATATAAACTTCCTGCAAGCTTTGAAAGAGACTCATCACACAGTTACCCATGACTGTAAAACAATATAATGATATTAAAAAAAAAAAAACAAAAAGCAGGTTTTTTTCTTCAGTCGTCTGGGTTATAGACAGCTACCATCCCCTCCAGGTCGAGATCTGCGTCTTCACCGAAACATGTGTACAGTTTGTTGATCTTTGCTTCAAAATTATCAGTGTATTTCAGCTCAGCGAGGATGTTTTCTACCGCCCCCTGGACCCTCGCCGCCGATGGGTTGAGGAAGCGCTGGGCTAGGAGCTTTACCACAGCCGGGATGAAGGTCGGTCTCCAGAGTCTCACCATTAATCTCTCAAAATGTCCGGTAAAGAAATATTCATTTAACGGGTCCAGGCACTCGTGCTGGCGCTGGCTGGGGTGATCGATCTCACACCCGTAACAGAGTTTTTGTCTGTAACTTTTGATCACAGCCAGAAGTAAGTGTGCCACGCCGACTTTCACCGTTTTCAGGAATTCCTCTGACAGGAACCCGTCTGGCCGGTCAGATGCGAAAGATGTGGCGTATTTCTCAGCCGGCTCGAGGTCTTGTACCTCCCGCGGACTCGCGGCCTCCGTGACAGCGGGAAGAGACCCCACGGCCCCCGGGCTGGAAAGCGCGTGAGAAGGATGGATCTCGCCCCAGACCGGCTTGAGCTGAACTCCACACGGGCTCTCGTACCCGCCGCAGGTCCGTGAAGCCTGGCTCAGGGATGGCAGGTCTCTTCCACAGTCGAGCGCGCAGTCACAAGCGATGTCGGCGGCTGCTGCAATGGGAGAGGTTGAGGAGCTCATGCTGGTTCGTCGTCCGATGCTTGAATGAGATGTGCTCCCCTGGTTTTTTATAGAAACCCCCGTGCATGCGGGGAGGAGCTACGTCAGAGTTTTTTTTTTTTTTTTTAAGTAAAAAGAGGGGCCAAGTTTTTTCGGACTTCGATAACGTCCCTCCAGGCCAGGCACCTTGTAAAGAGGCCCGTAATCCTGTTGTTGCAGGTGTTGAACAACTCATGCCAGCTCTCAGCCGCAGCTGTGACGCTTCTGACGTGGCCGCTGGCACTAAGCCGCTCCAACTTAATTTCACCTTCAGAGACAGTGTCAGGAGGTCCCCGCTGAAATATCACCCTATAGCGCGGCCCCTGGGTGCTGAGCCAGGTGAGTTGGAAGCGTGTTTTCTTCTTTTCCGGCGTCCGATCTCCTGGAGGTTCAGGGTTGACCGTGTCGCGAATCATCGAGCCCGCAGCCGCGGAGAAGACCCCCCAATCGGCAGAAGTTCCTCGAGTGGCAGTCTCACCCTCGGCCAGAGTGAAGAAACTTACTTGGGCATAATACGGGTCGAACGTGTAAGTTAAACGTTCGTGCCCCTCCAGGCTGTACGTCAGATCTTCCTCCGGTATCGGCTGGCTCAGGCGGCTGACGTACATCCTCGCTTTTTTTGGAGCGAGCGAGCCCTCTGTCGTCATGGTGATGTTAACCGGGGTCTCGCAGATGTAGCGGAGGATCGGAGTTCGACTCGCCATGGTGAATGCTGTATGTCACTCTGTCGTCGGAAAGGGGATTTTAAACCCTTCTTCGTCCGCGGGGCGTAATTCCTCACCTTTTGCTCTAAAAACACCATTTGGCGTGAGTGAGAAGGAGGTTTCTTGATTTTTCGGGTTCATCACCTCGGGGCAGCATCTCCGATCAGTGGGTGTCCCGCGCACCATGATCGATAGGCTGATATCTTAAAAGAAACACCATTTGGCGTGAGTGAGAAGGAGGTTTGTTGATTTTTCGGGTTCATCACCTCGGGGCAGCATCTCCGATCAGCGGGTGTCCCGCGCACCATGATCGATCGCGTAATATCTTAATAGAAACACCATTTGGCGTGAGTGAGAAGGAGCTTTGTTTTTTCAGCCTTCAAACAAGCGTGACGAACGCTTCTCTACTATGTTATAAAAGACCATCCGGCCTGACACACACACACGCACGCACGCACACACAGACACAGCTAGCGTCTGCAACAGGTATTACAGCCGTGGGGTCATGTTTCCGCGAGCGGCTCTATGCGTGCGTATTTGACCGTCTTGCTGCAAAGACTTACAGCCGAGAGAGACGGCTATTTGTTGCCCTTCTTTAATTTACGAATTAAAAAACAGAAAAGGAAACGCGATAATTCAAGAATTAAGAAATATTAATGGCGTATTAAAATATTCATGTTTAATCACTAAATTGAAGAAAACCTCCCATAATTATGCATAAGATACGGTATTTTTTATTCCTTCTTTAATTGAGGCATTAAAAACCATAAAAGGAGGCGCTTTAATTTAAGAATTAAAAATATTAAAGGGGTATTAGATAATAGACACTGATTTATGTTTAATTATTTCAGAATTAGTTAATTCTTTAATACATTAAAAAGATCTAGGTATTTTTAATCATTCTTTAATTCATGAAATAAAATGACATTAAAATATTAGACCCGGGTGGGAGGGGAGGTGGGGCTTGGAGGCGGTGCTTGGGGCGGGGTTAGGGGAGGAGCTTGGGGGTGGGGCTAGGGGAGGACCTTGGGGTGGGGCTAGGGGAGGAGCCAGGGGCGGGACTAGGGGAGGAGCCGGGGGCAGGGACTTGGGGCAGGACATAGTGACGTAATCGATTCTGATTGGCTGTGACGTCATAAGGGGCGGGGCTTGGAGGCGGGACTAGGGGAGGGCTTGGGGCGGGACATAGTGACATCATCGATTCTGATTGGCTGTGATGTCATAACGGGGGGGCTTAGTGACGTAGTCGATTCTGATTGGCTGTGATGTCATAGGGGGCGGGGCTTGGAGGCTTAGGGGCGGGACATAGTGACGTCATCGATTCTGATTGGCTGACAGGGCCATCAATCACTTTTGACATAAGGTGGGTCATTACTCTCTCTTAGGAGTCTGAGAGTCTGGGTTTGTGATTGCCTTGCATTAAGATCGAGGCCTTCAGTGGCGTGTTGGAATCAGACGTGTATCTGTATGCGGTGAATGTGCTGAACCTGTAAAAAGATTCACTTGGCTGTGACATTCATATCACTGGGTCCTTAACTTTTGAGATTATGAGATGCCTGGGAAGAGCATATGGAGGTGTTCAGTGATGCCAAGAGCTTTGCAAGTGAAGGAAGGTCCCAGTCTTTGCGGTCCTGGTGCTTCCTGTTTCCTGTCTTACTGTATGAAAATTCAGTAAGGTATATCTTATATACAATGGGCTAAGGAAAAGCAGTCGTGGACTGTGGATGACTGGATGAAAGTCATATTCAGTGATGAATCTCGAATCTGCATTGGGCAAGGTGATGATGCTGGAACTTTTGTTTGGTACCGTTCCAGTGAGATTCGTAAAGATGACTGCCTGAAGAGAACATGTAAATTTCCATTGAATGAGTTGTTTAATTTTGTAGAAAAAAAGCAGATCACAGACATGACACAAAACTAAAGTCATTTCAAATGGCAACTTTCTGGCTTTAAGAAACACTAAAAGAAATCAGGGAAAAAAATTGTGGCAGTCAGTAACGGTTACTTTTTTTAGACCAAGCAGAGGGAAAAAAATATGGAATCACTCAATTCTGAGGAAAAAATTATGGAATCATAAAAAACAAACGAACGCTCCAACACATCACTAGTATTTTGTTGCACCACCTCTGGCTTTTATAACAGCTTGCAGTCTCTGAGGCATGGACTTAATGAGTGACAAACAGTACTCTTCATCAATCTGGCTCCAACTTTCTCTGATTGCTGTTGCCAGATCAGCTTTGCAGGTTGGAGCCTTGTCATGGACCATTTTCTTCAACTTCCACCAAAGATTTTCAATTGGATTAAGATCCAGACTATTTGCAGGCCATGACATTGACCCTATGTGTCTTTTTGCAAGGATTGTTTTCACAGTTTTTGCTCTATGGCAAGATGCATTATCATCTTGAAAAATGATTTCATCATCCCCAAACATCCTTTCAATTGATGGGATAAGAAAAGTGTCCAAAATATCAATGTAAATTTGTGCATTTATTGATAATGTAATGACAGCCATCTCCCCAGTGCCTTTACCTGACATGCAGCCCCATATCATCAATGACTGTGGAAATTTACATGTTCTGTTCAGGCAGTCATCTTTATAAATCTCATTGGAACGGCACCAAACAAAAGTTCCAGCATCATCACCTTGCCCAATGCAGATTCGAGATTCATCACTGAATATGACTTTCATCCAGTCATCCACAGTCCACGACTGCTTTTCCTTAGCCCATTGTAGCCTTGTTTTTTTCTGTTTAGGTGTTAATGATGGCTTTCGTTTAGCTTTTCTGTATGTAAATCCCATTTCCTTTAAGCGGTTTCTTACAGTTCGGTCACAGACGTTGACTCCAGTTTTCTCCCATTCATTCCTCATTTGTTTTGTTGTGCATTTTCGATTTTTGAGACATATTGCTTTAAGTTTTCTGTCTTGACGCTTTGATGTCTTCCTTGATCTACCAGTATGTTTGCCTTTAACAAACTTCCCATGTTGTTTGTATTTGGTCCAGAGTTTAGACACAGCTGACTGTGAACAACCATCATCTTTTGCAACATTGCGTGATGATTGACCCTCTTTTAAGAGTTTGATAATCCTCTCCTTTGTTTCAATTGACATCTCTCGTGTTGGAGCCATGATTCATGTCAGTCCACTTGGTGCAACAGCTCTCCAAGGTGTGATCACTCCTTTTTAGATGCAGACTAAGGAGCAGATCTGATTTGATGCAGGTGTTAGTTTTGGGGATGAAAATTTACAGGGTGATTCCATAATTTATTCCTCAGAATTGAGTGAGTCCATATTTTTTTCCCTTTGTTTGGTCTAAAAAAGTAACCGTTACTGACTGCCACAATTTTTTTTCTTGATTTCTTATAGTGTTTCTTAAAGCCAGAAAGTTGCCATTTGACTTTAGTTTTGTGTCATGTCTGTGATCTGCTTTTTTTCTACAAAATTAAACAACTGAATGAACATCCTCCGAGGCCGGTGATTCCATAATTTTTGCCAGGAGTTGTAGAAAGGAAAATAGTTTCACAAATATGTTTCACCAGGAGTGTTATGGATAAGATGCGGATTGAGGAGCGGTCCAGTATCTGACTGAACCCAGCATGAAATAATCAGAAGCAGTTCCAAAAAGAAAACACATTTATTTTTCTCCCATTGTGCTATACATGAAATACTAAATAATTAAGTTCTGGAGAGGTGAAAAGGCGGCGCGCTCTCTCAGCGTCTTAACAGTCGGAGTCCGAACGTTCAGGACTCAGGAGTTCCGCCAACACCCCCCCAGGTGACTTTCCCAGACTGTACTCTGCGAAGGAGGAACAGAGATGAGATTATTCAACACTTATTACTACGAAATATTGTTTAGAGGCAAACCTATCAGCTACACGTTTAGGTCTGGTTTCAAAACTTAGTTCAAAGAGGCTGCTGCTCACAGCTAGTGGAGGATCATTAATCCGCACGCCACTGCCGTGAGGAGCACGCCAAACAATTTCCACCAATAATTACTTATAGCTGCGTATAAATGCCAATTTACATTCACGGATAAACTTTTCAGAATATTCACCTCTGTCGTGTGCTCACAACGTTTGCCTCTCACCCTCGTCCTCCTTCACAGGCGCGATGTCAGACTCTGAAACGGCCCTCAGCGTCCCCACATGGTTGTCACAAGGTCGTATTCTCCGGCAATCTTATCCAACTCACTGCTGGTTTAAATGTAGTTCTTCATCACTACATTGGTACCAGCTGGAAGTCCTCAGATCTGCACGTGAACATCACAGGTGTCGCGGATTGTCCTGATAGAGAGCCGCACGAGAATGCAACAGGTGCAGCCAATCATCGTAACAGAGGAGAGAGACTCTTCTGCAGCACATTTTCCTCAGAGAACAGCCCCAAATCACCTGGGAAGGAAAATAATCACAAAACAACCCAACCTTGTCCAGCCAAACCCCCCCCAACACACAAGGAGGTTGTGACATTCACTATTATTTAGTTGGTAAAGTAGAAAAAACCCAGCAAATGGCTTCAATGTCTGTTGATTTAAACATTGGAACCTAATCAAAATCGGAAAGATAAACTTCTTAATCCTTGGTGTCTTTTTTAAAACAATAATTCTCATGATCAGAGGCTCTTAAGCCCATTCGCAGATGGCAACAAATATGTTAGGCATCCTCACACTGCTGCTGTAAACAGATTCCTATTAATAATAATAATAATGACTTAGATTTATAGAGTGCCATATTATTGCTAAGATACCCAAAGCACTTACAGGTTGCATTATTATTCATTCACTTGTACATTGGTGGTGGTAAGCTACTACTGTAGCCACAGCTGCCCTGGGGCAGACTGACGGAAGCATGGCTGCCATTCTGTGCCTACGGCCCCTCCGACCACCACTTCATTCATACACAAGCATGTTTTTGATTGTGGAGGAAACTGGAGTGCTCAGAGGAAACCCACACAAACACGGGGAGAACATGCAAACTCCACACAGAAAGGGCGGGAAGCGATCCCACAACCCTCTTGCTGTGAGGCAACAGTGCTAACCACTAAACCACCATGCTACCTATTGGACAAGTTATCACAAATGTATTACCAAGGGCAAGGCAGATAGTAAAGAAAGAAAGAATTGATGTACCGTGCATCCAGAAAGTTTTCACAGCACTGCACTTTTTCCACGTTTTTTTCTGCTATATGCTATTAGAATCTATATGAGTATATTGCCTTTAGGCTTCTGCCAGACTTAATGTTGACTTTGGTTTAAGATAATGTTGACCAATTTCACTAAATCTAATTCTTGATTTTTGATGTACAGTATTTTTGGAATGTTTTGTAGTTGTCATGGATTTTCTTTGTTTATTGAGTTTTCTGAATATTTTTCGCATTCATAATGGATTTGTACCAGCAGCTGTAAGACATTTTCTTCTGTATGGATTAACTGTTTGATATATTTTTGTATATTTCTATGTTTCTGAAAAAAGTCTTGAGAATGTATGCTGTGTGGGTTCAATGTAGTTGGTTTCAGTGGTCATTTCAGTAATATCATCAAAGCATGATCATTTGAGCGATGTTATTGAAGGCAGTAGTTGCAATTATGCTGACTGGAAAACATATAATAACATTATCCATTAGATATGTCCCTTATCCAGCACAAGAAAATGCTACACAACTAATTTAGAAGGAACACTAGTGACACTAAAATTTGTTGAGTTGCTAATTTGTAGGGATTTCTCATGGCTGACATGAAAGCATGAATATCAGCTTCTTTGCAGCCTGTGTTGATTTCTGCAAAGTGTTTGATTCAGTTAATTGGATTGCTCTCTGCTGAACATCATAACCAGCCTGTGTGCAGATATTGTGAGTGGTGTATTAAACAGAGGAACAGTCTCTGAGTTTTTCCAAAAAAGACTGGCATTTGTCAGGGATGTGTTCTGGCTCCTACCCTGTTCAGTGGTTGCATGGACCGGGTATTGGGTATGATTGTAAAAAACAGAAATGTAGGTGGTTTTGTTGGAGAGGAAATATACACTGAGGCTCAAAAGGATGCCCAGGACCTCAGTGGATCAAGGTGTGCAACACGGCTACTCAAGGTGCACAGTTCTGGTCGTCGCTCTTGCAAAAGCGCCATTGAGGTTTGCACATAGGCTGTGTGAAGTATTTGTTGCATACCGGTGTCACAGACTGAAGAGTCCGCCCCTAAAAATTGGTCCGCCTTGCCTCCACTGTGCATGCGTCATTTCGGAGCTCAGACGCTCATCTGAAACAGAGTCTCTTCAGCCAAAGCGATCAAATACAGTAATGTGATTATTAACCAGTTAGTCAGTTTTAAGCGAAAATGAGGCGAAAATCTGTGACGCTTTGAAATGACCGATGCGCAGTGAATGCATCAGGTAGCAGCTCATGTAGCTGCAGCGCTCTGATCGCTTCCTCCATCTTTTATGATGAAATAATGCTGAATTTATGTGGAAATGATTGTTGAACAAAAGCTTCAGATATCTATCGCTGAGATACGAGATGATGACTGTAGATGACTGGAGTGCAGTTTGAAGCAGAAACGAGGTGATAATCCATGAACCGCAGCTAATGACGCATGCGCAGTGAAGGCAGGGCAGACCGATTTTTAGGGGGGACTGTTCGGTCGGCGACACCGGTCGTGTGTCAGTTTCATTTATATAGATGGCATTTTTATAGATGGCTTTGTTATTTCCTCAGTGCCCCTTGAAATAAATAATGTCTGACTGAATGTGGTTTAGGTGGCTCATTTATTTTGCTAACCAGGCTACAGTCTCAGAAGTTAAAATACATTGAAGATTGTGTTATTTTTGAAGTGAGCACAGCAGTCAGTGTGTGTGCAGTTCAAAGACTCACCATTCGCTGACCTCTATAAATCTCCTCTGGAAATATAATATACATCCATAATCCAATGAAAGGCATGCTGCACTCTTCAGAAGAACATAATTTTTCAGATGTTAACAGGTACATTTTAGCATTTAACATGTTATAACCACAAACATTAATGCATAAGCACACAGTGAGCACATGGTGATACATTCAATGCCTGTGTAATTGGCAGTGATCTGGTGATCATAGTGCAACACAGATTAGGCTGTTGTTGAGGACAGTTGGGCCCAATTATTTTGTATTTGTAATGCAAATGTCAATTGGGGCCAGAAATTGGCAATGGGAGACAGGCCTTTGATCCAGAATTTCAATGACTTCCTGGTCTTGGCCATCAAAAGTGTATCTGTATAAGGTAAAAGTATTGAATTTGTAGAGGCATTCACTTATCTTGGCAGTGATATTTATGCTTCTGGGTCTTCAGTCTTTAAGATTGAGAAATGCTGGAAAGAGGTTATGGAGTCATGAGGTGGCTAGACAAATGAACAGGTGTTTGGTGGTGCCCAAATCTTTGCAGGATAATGAAGGCCCAAAGCTTTAGGTTCCTGGTGCTTACTGCATGGCTGTGAGACTTGGATGCTCACCAGTGACCTAAGGGGACAACCAGATGTCTTTGGTACCAGGTATCTTTGGAGGATCTTTGGGTACCACTGGAATTACTTTGTGTCAAATGAGCAGTTATTTAGGGAGACTCAGATGAGATTTTGAGGGAGTGTCATATTTGGTATTTTGGCAATGTGATGAATTTCTCTCAACATGATGCAGCAGGTAGGTGCCTGAGTGCTGAAGACACCAGTGATGGGCAAAGGCCAATGGGACACCCACACTCCACTAGGCAGCAACAGATACAGTAGATGATTACTACTGACAGATGGGGATGGATTGGTTGTGTGCTTGGGCAGTTGCCATCTATTGATGAAGGTGATTCTGTGGTGTTGTGGATACAGCAGTGTCTGACACAAGTGCACTTTACCAGACTTGACTTGACATAAAAGGGGCGAAAGTATGAAGTGGAAAAAAACCCCACTGTAACACATAAAATTTTGCCTTTTCATAAAGGTATGTATTCTGTTGAGTGTAGGGCTGGGAGATATGACTTAAAATTCATATCACAATATAAATTGAATCCCTTCACGGTAATGGCATATATCACGATATAAACGTAAGTGTAAAAGTTACAATGCAAGTGTTTCTGAATGGGTCATATAGTCCCTTTGCAAAGCTAAATTGATTAAAATAAACAAATAAAAACAACAACAAAAACATAAACAGATATAATTAATTTTGAGCGCATGATTCTCTGACTTGTTAGGCATGTATTTTTGTGCACTGGAATAATCTCATTTCGCCATTCCTGCTTCTGTCCAGCAGGAGGCAGTGATAGTTTGTCTGCTTTTGGTGGTGTTTTTTCCAGAAAGACCTTGACATGCGCTTGAGGTGATGTGGCACAGAAAATTGTGGGACCCAAATGCAAAAACTCACAGACAGTGGAGTTGAAATTGAAATGCTTTATCTGTCAAAACAAGCTGGGATTTGGTAGACAGTTAGACAGTCAAGGATGCAGAGGTACAGATAGTCGGCACGCAAAGGTGTCATCAAAAAGGCAGGCTCTGATCTTATACACAGGCAGAGAAAGTACATGGGCAGTAGCAAAACAAGGTCACAAAACAGAACTGGGTCGGTATACAGCAAGACAAGGCAGAGCTATGAAAAAGGCTGGTATGAGGACTGTGAAAATCAATGAACTGGCGAGGCTTGAGTGAAAACAGAAGGCTTAAATAACCAGGGTGGAAATGAGGAAAGTGAGAACAGGTGTGTCTGAAGAATCAGGAAGGGGGCGTGGCAAAAAGAAGAAACAGGAAAGTTCAGGTGGGTATGACTAAGTGCAAAAATACTGAACAGCAAAAACCAAAAGATAATCCTGATGGAAAAAAAAACAGAAAAAACAAAATACAGAGACAAGTGCAGTGAGACAGAAACAAAAGAAAACAGAGAGAGAAAAAAAACAACTGAACATCATAGCATGCTAACAGAAAGAAATGACCCAAAAACTAAGAAATTGTTGTGTGTGGGCCGCCAGAAGAGGAGGTACTGCTGGCCCACCACCAGTGGGCGCCCTGCCTGAAGTGCGGGCTTCAGGCACAAGAGGGCGCTGCCGCCATGGACACAGCCGGGGGTGACAGCTGTCACTCATTACCTCTTGACAGCTGTCACCCATCTACTCAACATCATCTCACTCCATAAAGACCAGACGTCATCTCCACCTCGTTGCCGAGATATCATACTTCATTGGAGGTAATATCCTCAGCCGTTTTACAATATTGTTTGTATATTGTGAGTGTTTGCAGGAGTACCGGTACCGCTGTCAGTGGAAGCTGAGAGAGCGCTAGAAGGCACTCTTTTTCCCTGAGGAATCTTCAGTACTCTGCAAGTTATTGAGTGAGAGGTGGAGGTGGCATTCCCACCGCTGTTGTTACTGGGTGTACACACACCCACACTTGACTGTCTTTGTTCTCGCCAGCAGTACCAGATCCGACAGTCGGGTACGGTGATCACCTGGGAATTCGGGACTTGGCGGCTCCAGTATTCACCAGGTTCTGTGGTGGCGGAAATTGTGTGGTTCCGGCTCTTCTCAGGACGGACGTCTTCTATCCTCGAGCCTGCCCACACGTCACCTTTGTGGATTGACTGTAATTATATTCTGAGATTGTCTGTATATTCGTTGTGCACATTTCACAACATTAAATTGTTACTTTTTGGCTCATCTATTGGCCGTTCATTTGCGCCCCCTGTTGTGGGTCTGTGTCACCACACTTTCACAACAGGATATCTCGGCCAGCGTCATGGACTCCGAGGGGCGTCACCCGGCTGTTGAACGACCAATGGGAGAGCAGGGAGCGCAGGCGTCTGCAGGAGGCGTGATTGGTGAGCTGCAGCACATTCTTACCGCCTTTACGGCTCGGTTGGATCAAATGACCGAGCAAAACATCCTCCTGAACCGCAGGGTGGAGGCTCTCTCCGCACAGATGGCGGCGAGCGCTCAGGGCGCTGCTGCAGCTCCTCCTCCTGCCGACCCTGTGCAGGATATGAACGTTCCAGTGGTGGTTCAACAACCCCTCCCACCATCCCCTGAAGCATACATAAGCCCTCCTGAGCCGTACGGAGGTTGTGTGGAGACGTGCGCGGACTTTCTGATGCAGTGTTCGCTCGTCTTCGCACAACGTCCCGTCATGTACGCGTCAGATGCTAGTAAAATAGCTTATGTGATTGCTCTGCTTCGGGGTAAGGCACGCGCCTGGGCTACGGCGCTCTGGGAACAGAACTCACGGTTGTTATCAGCATACACTGGGTTTGTGGGGGAGTTCAGAACAGTGTTTGATCACCCTAACAGAGGAGAGACCACTTCAACTGTGCTGCTGTCAATGAGACAGGGACGCGAGAGCGCAGCCGCTTATGCAGTCAACTTCCCCATCGCGGCTGCGAGGTCCGCCTTGAATAACGTTGCGCTCCGCGCCGCCTTCATAAACGGACTGTCGTTGGTCCTGAAGGAGCAGCTGGTAGCTAAGGACGAACCGCGGGATTTAGATGGGCTTATCGATCTCGTTATACGGTTAGACAATCGGTTGGAGGAACACCATCGGGAGCGAGGCGAAGGACGTGGCCAGATACGCGCCGCCCCTCTCCCTTCCGGGTTCGAAAAGGGGCCGCCCTCCCCACGCTCCACAGCCGCAGCGCTCTGTGGGGCAACAGCTCCCCCTGCTGACGTTGTTAGGGAAATGCACAGGGCCAAAATGAGGAGGCTGATCCACGGGGAGTGTTTTCTCTGCAGCTCAAAGGAGCACATACAGAAAAACTGCCCCAAATGGCCAAAATGACAACACTCGCCCTTAGAGACTGGGCTAAGGGGGGGTCAAAACATTCAAGTGAGACACACACAGATTGCCACACGACTCCCAGTCACAATCCTGAGTGGGGATTTAACCCTTCAAGCCCCAGCACTGGTGGACAAGGGGTCAGAAGGGAATCTGCTAGACAGCAGATGGGCAAGGGAGGTAGGGCTCCCTCTGGTGGCGCTTCCTTCACCAGTGCAGGTGCGGGCACTAGATGGCACCCTCCTCCCTTTAATCACACACAAGACACAACCAGTAACTCTGGTGGTGTCTGGAAACCATCGGGAGGAGATTGAGTTTTTTGTAACTCCTTCTACCTCCCGCATGATTTTGGGCTTCCCATGGATGTTGAAGCACAATCCCCGGATTGATTGGCCGTCTGGGGTGGTGGTTCAGTGGAGCGAAACCTGCCATCGGGTGTGTTTAGGATCCTCGGTTCCTCCCGGTTTACAGGCTAAGGAGGAGGTCAAAGTCCCTCCCAATCTGACGGCAGTGCCGGTTGAGTACCACGATCTTGCTGACGTCTTCAGCAAGGATCTGGCACTCACCCTTCCCCCGCACCGTCCGTATGATTGTGCCATTGATTTGGTTCCAGGCGCTGAGTTCCCGTCCAGCAGGCTGTACAACCTCTCACGACCTGAGCGCGAATCAATGGAGACCTACATCCGGGACTCATTAGCTGCCGGGCTGATCCGGAACTCCACCTCCCCGATGGGGGCAGGTTTCTTTTTTGTGGGCAAGAAAGATGGCGGACTCCGTCCATGCATTGATTACAGGGGGCTGAATGAGATTACGGTTCGCAACCGATATCCGTTGCCATTGTTGGATTCCGTGTTCACCCCCCTGCATGGAGCCAAAATCTTTACTAAACTGGATCTTAGAAATGCGTATCACCTGGTTCGGATCCAGAAGGGAGACGAATGGAAGACGGGATTTAACACCCCGTTAGGTCACTTTGAGTACCTGGTCATGCCGTTCGGCCTCACCAACGCCCCCGCGACGTTCCAAGCCTTGGTTAATGACGTCTTGCGGGACTTCCTGCACCGATTCGTCTTCGTATATCTGGACGATATTCTCATCTTTTCCCCAGATCCTGAGACCCATGTCCAGCATGTACATCAGGTCCTGCAGCGGTTATTAGAGAACCGACTGTTTGTGAAGGGCGAGAAGTGCGAGTTTCACCGCACGTCTTTGTCCTTCCTGGGGTTTATCATCTCCTCTAACTCCGTCGCCCCTGATCCGGCCAAGGTTGCGGCGGTGAGAGATTGGCCCCAACCAACAAGCCGTAGGAAGCTGCAACAGTTCCTCGGCTTTGCTAATTTCTATAGGAGGTTCATTAAGGGCTACAGTCAGGTAGTTAGCCCCCTGACAGCCCTGACCTCTCCAAAAGTCCCCTTCACCTGGTCGGATCGGTGCAAAGCCGCGTTCAAGGAGTTGAAACGACGGTTCTCTACTGCGCCAGTTTTGGTGCAGCCCGACCCTAGCCGCCAGTTCGTGGTTGAAGTGGACGCCTCTGACTCAGGGATAGGTGCCGTGCTATCCCAGAGTGGAGAGACCGATAAGGTTCTTCACCTGTGTGCCTACTTTTCACGCAGGTTGACCCCGGCTGAACGGAACTATGACGTCGGCAATCGAGAACTCCTTGCGGTGAAAGAGGCTCTTGAGGAGTGGAGACACCTGCTGGAGGGAGCGTCTGTGCCATTCAAGGTTTTCACTGACCATCGGAACCTGGAGTATATCAGGACCGCCAAGCGGCTGAACCCCAGGCAAGCCCGCTGGTCACTGTTCTTCTGACGTTTTGACTTCCGGATCACCTATCGCCCCGGGACCAAGAACCAGAGATCGGATGCCTTGTCCCGGGTACACAAAGACGAAGTCAAAACGGTACTGTCGGATCCACCGGTGCCCATCATTCCGGAGTCCACTATCGTGGCCACCCTCACCTGGGACGTGGAGAAGACCATCCGGGAGGCCCTGGCACGGAGCCCGGACCCCGGAACCGATCCGAAAAACCGTCTGTACGTCCCACCAGAGGCCAGAGCTGCAGTCTTGGACTTCTGTCACGGTTCCAAGCTCTCCTGTCATCCAGGGGTGCGAAGGACCGTGGCAGTTGTCCGGCAGCGCTTCTGGTGGGCGTCTATGGAGGCCGACGTCCGGGAATATATCCAGGCCTGCACCACCTGTGCCAGGGGCAAGGCAGTACATAAAAAGGCCCAAGGACTCCTCCAGCCGCTGCCGGTGCCTCATCGCCCCTGGTCCCACACCGGCCTGGATTTCGTCACGGGCCTCCCGCCGTCCCAGGGCAACACCGCCATCTTCACGATAGTGGACCGATTCTCCAAGGCGGCCCACTTCGTGGCCCTCCCGAAGCTCCCAACAGCCCAGGAGACAGCAGACCTCCTGGTCCACCACGTCGTCCGTCTGCATGGGATACCCTCCGACATCGTCTCAGATCGTGGTCCCCAGTTCTCCTCACACGTCTGGAGGAGCTTCTGCAGGGAACTGGGGGCCACCGTGAGCCTCTCGTCCGGGTACCATCCACAGACGAACGGACAGGCAGAGGGGGCCAACCAGGAACTGGAACAGACCCTCCGCTGCATCACATCCGCGCACCCGACGGCCTGGAGTAACCATCTGGCCTGGATCGAGTATGCGCATAACAGCCAGGTGTCTTCTGCCACCGGCCTCTCCCCATTTGAGGTGTGTTTGGGGTATCAGCCCCCGTTGTTTCCCGTGGTGGAGGGAGAGGTCGGTGTGCCCTCGGTCCAGGCCCACCTGCGGAAGTGCCGTCGGGTGTGGCGCTCCGCCCGTTCTGCCTTGTTGAAGGACCGGACGAGGGCGAAGACCCATGCAGACCGCCGGCGATCCCCGGCCCCTGCTTACCAGCCCGGGCAGGAGGTGTGGCTTTCCACGAAGGACATCCCCCTCCAGGTTGACTCCCCGAAACTTCAGGACAGGTACATTGGCCCCTTCAAGATCCTCAAAGTCCTCAGTCCTGCCGCAGTGAAGCTCCAACTCCCGGCTTCACTGCGGATCCATCCGGTTTTCCACGTGTCACGTATCAAACCTCACCACACCTCACCCCTCTGTGCTCCCGGACCGGCGCCGCCTCCTGCTCGGATCATCGACGGGGAGCCGGCTTGGACAGTGCGCCGGCTCCTGGACGTCCGTCGGATGGGCCGGGGGTTCCAGTACTTGGTGGACTGAGAGGGGTATGGAACCGAAGAACGCTCCTGGGTGAAGAGGAGCTTCATCCTGGATCCGGCCCTCCTGGCCGACTTCTACCGTCGACACCCCAACAAGCCGGGTCGGGCACCAGGAGGCGCCCGTTGAGGTGGGGGTCCTGTTGTGTGTGGGCCACCAGAAGAGGAGGTACTGCTGGCCCACCACCAGTGGGCGCCCTGCCTGAAGTGCGGGCTTCAGACACAAGAGGGCGCTGCCGCCATGGACACAGCCGGGGGTGACAGCTGTCACTCATTACCTCTTGACAGCTGTCACCCACCTACTCAACATCATCTCACTCCATAAAGACCAGACGTCATCTCCACCTCGTTGCCGACATATCATACTTCATTGGAGGTAATATCCTCAGCCGTTTTACAATATTGTTTGTATATTGTGAGTGTTTGCAGGAGTACCGGTACCGCTGTCAGTGGAAGCTGAGAGAATGCTAGAAGGCACTCTTTTTCCCTGAGGAATCTTCAGTACTCTGCAAGTTATTGAGTGAGAGGTGGAGGTGGCATTCCCACCGCTGTTGTTACTGGGTGTACACACACCCACACTTGACTGTCTTTGTTCTCGCCAGCAGTACCAGATCCGACAGTCGGGGACGGTGATCACCTGGGAATTCGGGACTTGGTGGCTCCAGTATTCACCAGGTTCTGTGGTGGCGGAAATCGTGTGGTTCCGGCTCTTCTCAGGACGGACGTCTTCTATCCTCGAGCCTGCCCACACGTCACCTTTATGGATTGACTGTAATTATATTCTGAGATTGTCTGTATATTCGTTGTGCACATTTCACAACATTAAATTGTTACTTTTTGGCTCATCTATTGGCCGTTCATTTGTGCCCCCTGTTGTGGGTCCGTGTCACTACACTTTCACAACAGAAATGTTAAGGTGGACAGACCACCCAGAAAATAAAAGACTAAGACAAAACTAGAATGGAACTGACCATGGCTAAAGGATAAAGTCCAACAAGAACAAAATGTCAGAACAACCTATAGACATGAAAACAAAAACAAAAGAAAGAAGAAAAGAAAACAAACCCAGACTACAGAAATTATGCCAAAAATGACTGAACCAAAAAATACAGTGAGGAAAATAAGTATTTGAACACCCTGCGGTTTTGCAAGTTCTCCCACTTAGAACTCATGGAGGGGACTGAAATTTTCATCTTAGGTGCATGTCCACTGTGAGAGACATAATCTAAAAAAAAAAAATCCGGAAATCACAATGTATGATTTTTTTTAATAATCTATTTGTATGTTACTGCTGCAAATAAGTATTTGAACACCTACCAACCAGCAAGAATTCTGGCTCACACAGACCTGTTAATTTTTCTTTAAGAAGCCCTCTTATTCTGCACTCTTTACCTCTATTAACTGCACCTGTTTGAACTTGTTACCTGTATAAAAGACACCTGTTCACACACTCAATCAATCACACTCCAACCTGTCCACCATAGCCAAGACCAAAGAGCTGTCTAAGGACACCAGGGACAAAACTGTAGACCTGCACAAGGCTGGGATGGACTACAGAACAACAGGCAAGCAGCTTGGTAGAAGACAACAGCTGTTATGATTATTTATTAGAAAGTGGAAGAAACCCAAGATGACTGTCAATCTCCCTCCGTCTGGGATTCCATGCAAGATCTCACTTTGTGGGGTAAGGATGATTCTGAGAAAGCTCAGAACTGCACAGGAGGACCTGGTCAGTGACCTGAAGAGAGCTGGGACCACAGTCACAAAAGATTACATTAGTAACAATCAATCAATTCAATCAATTTTTATTTATATAGAGCCAAATCACAACAAACAGTTGCCCCAAGGCGCTTTATATTGTAAGGCAAGGCCATACAATAATTACGTAAAAACCCCAATGGTCAAAACGACCCCCTGTGAGCAAGCACTTGGCGACAGTGGGAAGATGTAGTAACAGTAACACATGATGCTGTCATGGTTTAAAATCCTGCAGGGCAGCAAGGTCCCCCTGCTCAAGCCAGCACATGTCCAGGCCTGTTTGAAGTTCACCATTGACCATCTAGATGATCCAGAGGAGGCATGGGAGAAGGCCATGTGGTCAGATGAGACCAAAATAGAGCTTTTTGGAATCAACTCCACTTACTATGTTTAGAGGATGAGAACAACCCCAAGAAAGCCATCCCAACCGTGAAGCATGGGGGTGGAAACATCATACTCTGGGGGTGCTCTTCTGCAAAGGGGACAGGACAACTGCACCGTATTGAAGGGAGGATAGATGGGGTCATGAGATTTTGGCAAACAACCTCCTTCCCTCAGTAAGAGCATTGAAGATGGATCATGGCTGGGTCTTCCAGCATGACAATGACCCCAAACACACAGCCACGGCAACTAAGGAGGGGCTTCGTAAGAAGCATTTCAAGGTCCTGGAGTGGCCTGGCTAGTCTCCAGACCTGAACTCAATAGAAAATCTTTGGAAGGAGCTGAAACTGCAAACCTGAAAAATTTGGAGAAGATCTGTATGGAGGAGTGGACCAAAATCCCTGCTGCAGTGTGTGAAAACTTGGTCAAGAACTACAGGAAACATTTGATCACTGTAATTGCAAACAAAGGCTACTGTACCAAACATTAACATTGATTTTCACAGGTGTTCAAATACTTATTTGCAGCAGTAACATACAAATAAATTATTAAAAAATCATACATTGTGATTTCCGGAAATGTTTTTTTTTTTAGATTATGTCTCTCACAGTGGACATGCACCTAAGATGAAAATTTCAGACCCCTCCGTGTTTTCTAAGTGGAGAACTTGCAAAACCGCAGGATGTTCAAATACTTATTTTCCTCACTGTAAGTGATAAACTGAAAACAAAACCAGAGACAAAAGTAAACTTCACAGAAAAAGCTCAACTAAAGCATAACACAAGAAATGAGATAAACAGAACCAAATTAAGACTGAAGTGACTAAAGTAACAGTAAATGAAAACAATATGGCAAAACAGCTACTAAGACAAAACTACACAATAAATGAATGATGAACAGAAAACAAAACCAATGAAAACATGAACATGGCAAGAATACAACTACAGATGTACAGAACAAGAAAGCAGAGATCAATGAAAAACTCATGACAGGAAGCCCATTAAGGGCAGGATCATGACAGCATCCCTCCCCCAGGGGTCCGCACGCCCCCCCCCCCCAAGAACACAACAAGAACCAAGGCACAAGCCGACTATGGGAAGGGGGATGGGGAAACGGCTGGAGAGCACAGACAACAGGGAGAATGGGCCAGAACCCAAGGGAGTTGCCTACAACAAAGGAAACATCAAGCGGGTGGCCAAAAAACTGAGGAGGGACAAAAAGCCCTACAGGAGGGTGACTAAGCAAAAACGGGGAACAAACGGGCAGTCAGTCAAACAAACAAATGTGGAGTCCGGGGGCCGACGGCGAAGCCCATGACAATAAGCGGGAGGTTCAAGAGGTCGGCCAGAAGGGAGACAGGCATGGTCGTTGCAACAGGCTGGAGTTCAGGAACACACAAGGTGGCAGGCAAGGCTATGGAACGCAGGTACAGAGCTGGAAAGAAGGCACAAGGCACAACAAACTGGCAAAGCTCAAACACATCTACTGAGCTTATATTACCCAGGTGATGATCAACAAATCAGAAACAGGTGTGCATGGAAACCACCAGAACAAGGGTGTGGCCAGAGAGAAGGAAACACACACTACCAAGAACCAAGAGACAGACAAGAGAGAGAGAGACAGACAGACAGACCCAAGCAGAAATCCCAGCAAGAGAATAAACATTCAAAAACCAATTAAATAAGAAAAATAACAAACAGTCCAGAGAAAAGAAATAAAAACAGATAACCAGACAAACTCAAACTTTGACAGTTTTATGCCAAGACAGGATTGAAAAATTGTTATATCTAAAATCTGTTTGTGTTGACGGCTGTGTTGCTATATTTGTTTTGATTTAGTTTTGAATGTTTGCAGCATTTTCATTTGAATAGTGAAGAAATTAAGAATTAGCCTCCAAAAGAAAAGTCATGCTTCATTAAACTGCAATTTGCAAATAAATAAATGTGCATGTTTGTGTTTTCCCTCCTTGTTTACAGATGAGTACCTTCCTATCAGACATTTCTAGTGTTCGAGGTGGGGCCAGTAGGCGAGGTATTGCTGTGTGCAGTGTGGCACCAAATCTCCCCTCAGCATCACCCCGCCGCTCTGAGCTCAGTCCCTCCCACAAAGTTTCTTGGCAGTGCGAGGAAGCGCTAAGAGGTGGCAGAGAGGAGGAATGGGGGCAGAGAGCTTATGAGTTACAAAGAACACAGAGGGATTCCAGTCCACAGGGTAAGACTGCAGACGTGCACACACAACACATGCACATGCAGCATTGCTCATCAAAAAGGCATACACAGCGAGCACATAGGCTGTGAACTCTGCATTAAACCCATATCATCAGCTCCACTGAACAAGCTTATTTCACAGCACTCTATGGCTTTGGATCACACACATCAAAGAACATGATAGAAAGTGCTCAAGTCACATCTTATTTTGTTATCATTTCATTTATTTTCCTATTTACTTCCTGGAAGCAATAGACAGTAATATCCGTTTTCTGTTACACTGCTGAAATGGGCAATTATGTCTTCTTATATCTGTATAACTCTCTTACATCTCCTGTGCTTTTCTGTTTGAATGGTCAGGGTAGAACTGATGTCCAATTTTCTTGTCATAGTTTGGCTCAAAAGTAAAGTCAAAATCCAGATAGTAGAAGGAATAAACTTTTCTGCCAACTTTTCAATCCTATTTAATTGACAAACTTTAATTTTAAAACCACCACATCAAATGCAAATAAAAATAGGAATCGCTCATTTGTAAATACTGTTTTTAAATGAAGGCAAAGAGAAAAACAGGAATTCCCAGCTATTTTTCAGAAAAATATCCAGTCGGATCATATATAAAGTTTGGATCGCTGAGCAATTTAAGGATGAAATAATAATAATAATAATAATAATAATAATAATGGGCAGCTTAGTGTTTAGTACTGCTGTACACTAAGTCACTAAACTACTCCTTATAAACTATATAAAAATAAAAGTGATTCTCAGAGTTTATAATATTTTCGGGCCTCAGACATAGTTTCACACAAGAAAGTTTGAAAGTTAGTGTTAAATATTCATTAATGCAATATGACCTCAAACGTTACACATTTGGCGAACCCCCCCGAGTTTCTCCACCCTGGATCTGTCTCTGAATGCAGTTCACATACAACATTAAAACTGAGGCTGTCCCGATCATGTTGTTTTCCCCATGATCCTGAGCAGTCATTTAATTTTGAGTATCTGTTGATACCAAGTCTCAGTCTGATATTTGTATTTTCCTCAGTGTTACAGTTGCACAGAGCAGAATGCAGACACATTAAAGTCCGTATATAATATATGCTTGTCACTTTAACAGCTTTGCCATACTTTAAGAAAAAAACATCTCCAACCTAAGCTTCTTCTTATTTTAAAAAAAAGGAAACAGATTTTTGTCTCATCAGTTCTACTTAGTGCAGAATTGTAAAAGTAAAACTAGGACACTCAGAGTAAAACAGTCTACAAGTTTTTAAAAATACATTCATCCTCATTGTTGTTGTTGTTGTATGTAGAGTGCCATCCAAAAGTATTGGGCCCCTTGGAATTTCACATATTTTAATTTGTTTATGCCATTTCAAATACAAAAAGTAAATCAGGCTTTGCAATATAAAAAAAATTCTAAAATTAGCTCCCTTAAACTCAAAACCCAAAGCAAATACAACTTGACAACTTGACAATACAACTCTACAACTTGATATAAATTAATTAAAAATGTAAAAGCCAAGATGATGGTTGGATAAGTATTGGGCCCCTTTGGTATTACACCTGTAAATCAGTTTTATTGACAGTTTTCTTCAGACAAGTCAGGGGATAGATACATGAACATTTCCAAATCACTGAATATGTCTTGGACTTTATTTACATCAGTTATGAAGAAATGCAAACATTATGGCACTCTATGGTAAATCTGTGTGGAGTAGTCAGTTCTTAAAAACTTAGTGACTGTGCAAGGAGAAGAGTGAGGAAAGCCACCAAGACACCCAGACAACCCAGAAGTTATACGCTTATGTGGCTGTGATTGGAGAAATTGTGCGTAGTGCATGTTTTGCATTTTGCATCACCAGTTATACAGCTTCAAGATGAAGTGGTATAGAGGACTTTTTTCCACCAAAATATTAAATCTAGGCTTGCATCTCAGATGTACCTTCCTGTAATTTGTAGCTGAACTTTCAGGTCTTTTTTTTAAGAAAATAGCATAATCAAATTAAAATGTGTGAAATACCAAGTGACCCAATACTTTTGGAGGGCACTGTAAATATGTATTTAAAATGTCTTCAGAGGTTAAAGGAATGTCTCAAGCAGACATGACAACAATTAAAACCCATTTAGTTATTGTGGAAATTCACAACTGAGTGGCTGGGAAGAAGGTCATATCACATACTCCATTCATCAGAAAAATATATGGTGCATATTTGAAGTAATATGAAATATGTTTTTGAAACTCTTACTGTGGTAGGCTGTTAATTGCTCTGTGCTTATGAAACAGAGTGAGACTGACGTGCACTGTTGATGAGCTCTGTGAATAAAATAGGCTTGCAGCATATTTAAAGATAATGTTAAATGGCTTTCAAAACATGCACCATGGCACTGTAATAAAGCAGCAGCAGTCAGGAATCTCTGTTTGGTCCACTCGTATTGCACTTATAAAGTGAAGCAGAACACCTATTTGGTGACTGTCATGCTTGGCCCTGATCAGGTTTGGTCTACTTGCTTCCCTTTCTTTGACCCACTTTCTGCTCCTGTTCTGTTTTATTAGCTATTTATCATGTATTTATTCCCTGTTCTATTTTACTTTGGTTCTCTGTTACTTTGCATTCTTTAGCTATTGTCTAGTTCTTTTCTTGTTCTGCCAGATTGTGTTTTCATTGTTTATCATTCAGTTGTCATCTATTAATTTCTGTTGATCTTTAGTATTGGTATTTTTGTGTCATGGCTTGTTGATTTTGTCATCTGGTTTTCATTTGGTATTCTTCAGTCAGTTGTGTTTTCATTATGTTATCACTTGTTTAGTTTTGCTTTAGTATTCTGTTTCATGTCTCCTGATCAGTTATGTCATGCCTGGTTCCTAGCTATGTTTTTCGGCCCTAAGTTTTCATTGTTACTTTTGTTCCTAGTAATATTATATTCCATAGTAGCTCTGTTCTTAGTTTTGTGTTTCACTCCAAGCTGCACCTGCTTTTTGTCTTCATCCCTCTGGCATCTCTGTCTGTGTTGTCACGTCATGTCACTCCACTAGTTCTGTGCCCTCCTCTCACACTTTGTCCCAGTCTGCTTTGTGTTTTCATTTAGTCACATTCTTGACACCTGTTCACACATCTTTGTCTTTGCTTCTCTCCACCTTGTGTTCTCTTCCCTCACTGTCTTGCACAACATAGTATCTTTGTTCATTAGCCACGCCCCCTTTCTGGATCCTTCCTCTCATGTGCATCTTGTTAACACCACCTGTTCCTAATTTGTCCACATGCATATAAACCCTCACAGTCTCACAGTCCCTCGCCAGATTGTTGTCGCTTCCAGCACACTCTCCAGCCTTTTGTTCTCTGTCCTGATTAGTCTTGCCGTGTACCAGTTCCTTGCTTTGTGTTTTTGGCCGCCTTTTTGCCTCAGCCTATATGCCAGTGTTTGCCCGTGCATCAGACCCCTGCCTGGAGATGACTGCCTTTTTGCCTCACCCTGCTTGTGCCTCTGCTCCGTTTTCTGACAACCTGTGTACCGAACCTCTGCCCGAAATAAACATGAGGACTTGTACCTCAAAGCCTGGTTCGGGAGTTTGTGTTGTGGGTCCACCTGCTCCCGGGGTCGGACTGCCGCCCGACATGACAGTGACTCGGTTTTAATCAGGTTTAATTGAACATAAACATCTGATCATCAATGAAATCATCTGCTGAGACACCTGATCATTAATGAAATCGCCTGCTGAGGTGATTGGTAGCAAGAAAAACCAGCAGTGTCTCGGCCCTTTACAGCACAGGATTGCCCACCCCTGCAATGGACCATACGGGAAAACATTCCCGTGTTCACCTCTGCACTTCACTCTTATCTGTTTATTTAATTATTTTTACCCACATTGTATCTGGTCCAGGATTTAACGAGTAAAGATGTCATCATCATCGTCATTTTGTCAGACGATGAAAATCTCTGTTGAAGGTGAAATGACTTTCTGATAAAATGTGTTTGTTAAATGTTAAAGTATGTTTTAAAGGAAAATGACAGATTTTTGCTGAAGTTGGCTAAGTGCTATCAGATTACAAACACACTAATACTGTTCAGGCATTCCTCCACATCTATCCTTATTTTTCTTCTCTTCTTCCTCATCAGTATTACTTGACTCTGGAGTTTCAGAGAAAAATGTTCATATGTTTGGCTGCCTATGCCCCATGTTAGAGTTTTCCCACTTTTGAGGCAGTGATGTGCTTACTTTAGTTAACATGCATCTCATAGTATGACATGTCCACATTTTACATACAGTGGGACTGAATGGCATGGCACTCGCATCACAACAACACAGAGGTTGAGTCATGTTTTGGTAGTGCTGGCACGATATGACCAACTACACATTAAGAGTTCCAAATTAAGGGATGAAGTCTCCAGCTCATTACAGAGCTACACAGACAGACAGAGACACTAGCTCCCACGTTCTCACCTCGAGCCAGTTTAGAATCTCCAGTGAAATTATTTGCTATGCAGAGCAGAGGCCCTGATGTCAACAGCGTCCAGAAACATCGCTGACTCCTCTGAGCTGAGACTGATGTGAAATTGATTGATGCAAAGTAAAACGTGTGTTGTGGTCTAACAAGTCAACATTTCACATTGTTTATGGAAATAATAAAATGTCATATTTTCTCATTCAAAAAGAGCAACATTTTGTTTGCTCCCATTGTAAATTTCCAAAGCCAGGGTCTGTACCAGCGTGTGGGTGTCACAGTGCATATGGAATCATGGGCGGCATATTTCCATTATATTGCAGTGACACATTCTCCCTTTTAACATGACACTAAAACCTGTATTTCACTAAGCGGCGAATACTGACAAACATAGCAAATTATGGTTTTTGTCAGGGTTTGAAAAGGGTTGCAAAATGCTTTGCAAACAGTTTTTAGAAGTATTTCTTGTCACAAATAGATTTTGAACATGTTCAAAATTTCTTAGCAGACTTATTTTTCCTCAAACAGTTGCAAGTATTTGTAAAACCAGTTTAAGCATTTGTAAATGGTTGTAACGCATGTTGCCAAAAGTTATTTTTAGTTCCCAACCACTCTGTAACCCAAACAGTGTTCTTTTTCTTCTTCCTTTCTTTTTCTTCCTCCTTTTTCCTTCTTTTCTGCAGCAGGATAACTGCAGCAGCAGCCAGACAAAGTAATTCTTCCTCAAGGGCAGCAGACATTCTCTATGCTTGTTAGCATTCTCCATGGGATATGGGCTTGATTTTTACAAAGTTGGCAAATCCAAAAATCGCAACTTTCGTCAGCATTCACCACTCCGGGACATACTAGCTTAAAGCCTTGTTCACATTACCACAAATTGTATTTTTAGCATGTCCAGATTGTATCTAGCTTGTTTTTGTTTTTGTTTTGTTTTTTTCTGGCAGTCTGGACAGCAGACGGTTACATGAGATCCAGTTTTTGCAAACCGGACTCAAACCACATACGGAGTTGGGTTGAAATGTGATTCAAACTGCATTTTTACAAATCCATCTGTTTCAGTCGGTCACTCAAACAGGATTTTAAAGAGTCCATTGCGTCACTCACAGCGTAACACGAACAATGACTTAGTTCCAGAGAGATGGAAGTTGATTCGAGGTGTCTCACCTGTGAAGTTGGAAAAAAGTGCATCCGGAAAGTATTCACAGTGCTTCACTTTTTCCACATTTTGTTATGTTGTACATATGTTATGTTCCATATATATATATATATATATAGGTTCAAATCCCACCGCTGCCACATTTCTCCATGTAATATGGAGTTGCGTCAGGAAGGGCTTCTGGCGTAAAAACCTGTGCCAATTCAACATGCAGATCCACCTTGGATTTGTTGTGGCGACCCTGAGTGCAAACAAGGGAGCAGCTGAAGGGACTTACTTTTACTATGTATATATATATAATTTTTAAGATCGTATTGGCTTGCGTACAGTTTGTACATGTTCAACAAAGTCCCTCAATCAATCAATTGTTTAACAGCTGGGCATGTACCAACTTGTCCTGTGAGACTTCCAACACGGAGGTGTTGTTTGTCCAGTGGCTGTGAGCGGCACGTCTTTCATTACAAAATCTCCTTTAACAGTGGAATGTGCCGATAAAGTGCTGATCCCGACCTCTTCTGAAACTTCTCTGCTAGTCACACAACGTCCTGCATCAACAGAGCCTTAAATTTGTAAGTGATCTGCTTGTTCCAGCCTGTCGATGGCCGCTCGGGGCGCGGTGCGCCCTCCGCCACCGTGGGCCGTTTTTAATCCAGTTTTAATGGTCCTTAATCCGTGTGATACCTACAGAATCTTCACCGAAATCCATCTGAATCTTTCGAATGGTTTCCAACTGGCTGTCTCTAACAGTTTCTGAAAAAATATTCATGGAGCAAAGCGGCAGCCTCTCAGCCATTTCCCTGACAATAAAAATCCGACGAGGGGGGTGGACCAGTGCTCACTCAAAGTCTGCCCACAGGCGAATGATGCAACCGACAGGCATGAAAAAACTCACGCATTCGCACAAAGGTTCATGCCTGTCTGATGCAAGCGCACATGATTCAAATCCATATAGTTTTTGAAAAAATAAAAAGGTCGGATACTTTTCTAACAGACCTCGTATATGAGAAAGAGGTTATATTTTTACATACAAACAAAAGAGTTTGCATCACCACGCTAACATTATTAGGTTCCAAAAACAGCATTTTCAGTTTTAGAAGTGTTTATTTCTCACTAGTTTCTACAGACTATGTGAGAAACATGTTATATACATGTAAATGAAGCATTTTTAGAGAGGCCTGCCACTGATGTCACCGCGCTACTCTACTCTGATTGGCTGACACCTCCGCCACTAAAAACAACAACAACAAAAAAAACCAGATTGAAACTGAATGTGATATTTTAACCTCTTAAAATAGGTCCCAGTTAGGCATCTGTGAACTTGTCCAAGGTCTGTGTCCCAAGTCTGTGTCCCAAGAATTTTCCCTGTGAATTTGAAGACTCTGGCAGTAATAGGACTGGACTTATGCTGTACACAGACAGACAGACGGACGGATGGACAGAGGCAAAAGTTGTCGCAATACCCAATGGCCATATTTGATGGGACATTTCACACTTTGACATACCCAAACTGATCCATGATACCTGGTATGCGATATATAGGCCCAACACCATAGTAGGAGAAACATGCCCATATCATGATGCTTGCACCACCATGCTTCACTGTCTTCACTGTGAACTGTGGCTTGAATTCAGTTTGGGGGTCGTCTCACAAACTGTCTGCAGCCCTTGGACCCAAAAAGAACAATTTTAATCTCATCAGTCCACAAAATATTCCTCCATTTCTCTTTAGGCCAGTTGATGTGTTCTTTGGCAAATTGTAACCTCTTCTGCACATGTCTTTTATTTAACAGAGGGACTTTGCGGGGGATTCTTGCAAATAAATTAGCTTCACACAGGCGTCTTCTAACTGTCACAGCACTTACAGGTAACTCCAGACTGTCTTTGAACATCCTGGAGCTGATCAATGGGTGAGCCTTTGCCATTCTGGTTATTCTTCGATCCATTTTGATGGTTGTTTTCCGTTTTCTTCCACGCGTCTCTGGTTTTCTTGTACATTTTTAAGCATTGGAGATCATTGTAGATAAACAGCCTATAATTCTTTGCACCTGCATATAAGTTTTCCCCTCTCCAATCAACTTTTTAATCAAACTATGCTGTTCTTCTGAACAATGTCTTGAACGTCCCATTTTCCTCAGGCTTTCAAAGAGAAAAGCATGTTCAACAGGTGCTGGCTTCATCCTTAAATAGGGGACACCTGATTCAAACCTGTTTGTTCCACAAAATTGACAAACTAACTGACTGAATGCCACACTACTATTACACCCCCTTTTCTACTTTTTTTTTTTTACTAATAGCCCAATTTCATAGCCTTAAGAGTGTGCATATCATGAATGCTTGGTCTTGTTGGATTTGTGAGAATCTACTGAATCTACTGGTACCTTGTTTTCCATGTATCAATAAGAAATATACTCAAAACCTGGATTAATCTTTTTAGTCACATAGCAGTACTATTATTCTGAACACTACTGTAAGTCCAATAATTTCCTGTGCAAACAAGTCAAATTAAATAAACATTTTTTTAGGTCAAGTCAAATTTTTCTCTAGTCTGCTCAGATATGTAAACAAACACTCACTGGCCTGCACACCTATATTCAACTTCTAACTCAAGCAAATATCTAATCAGCTAGAAGCATAATGCATTTGGACACATAGCTGATCTGCTGACATTCAAACCAAGCACAAGAAGTGGCTCGGGGGGGGGGGATTTAGGGACTTTTTAGGGATTTTCAATGTGACACACTGTCTGATTTGAGTCGACCAGAAAATGCAGGTGTACTAGAATTTTCATAAATAGCCATCTCTAGGGTGTGTAGAGAATGGACTGAAAATCAAGAAAATACCTTGTTGATGGCAGAGGTCAGTGATGAGTAGACATACTGTTTAGAACGGATAGGAAAGCACCAGTAATACTAATAATCACCTTTTACAACCAACGTATACAGAAGAGCATTTCTGACCACACAGCACGTTGAACCTTGTAGCAACTGGGCTACTGTAGTTGAAGAAGAGCCAGCAGTCACTCCTGTCTGGTCAAAACAGGAGTGTGAATCCATCGTGGGCACAGTCTCAAATTCAGTCATGGAAGATTGAGAAAAATATTGCATGGTCTGACCAGTTTCTGCTGCAACCTTCAGATAGTAGAATCAGAATTTAGTATACGAGTAAACACCATGATTTAGGTCCCATGTCCAAACAACATTTTTTTTCTAGTGGAAAAGCACTGAGAGAGTGCCCACAAATGTGACCAGGATAGGTCGTTTTAGTGTTTTCAGTGGGATGGTGGGGGGGAACTCATGTATGATTGTAAAAAGCACTCACCCTCAGCAAAGAACCAAGATCTGTCCAATCTGCTGTCACAGATGTTTTTTTTTCTTTTTTGCATTTTTGGTCTTGATTTTGACAGTTTGTGAGTAACAAATCAGCAAAAATAAACTTCTAACAGTTTCCTGAAAAGGCACTGCAGTGATGCCATGGCATCTTTCTGAATAGTTCAGGGATGATTTTCAACCTAAACAGGTCTGGAGTGGCTGCACAAAAGAGCAGTCCACTCTATATTAAAAAAAAAAGCCGTTGGGTGCAGCACTTTTTCTGGAGGTGGCTGCTTGTGGCAGCATATGCTCTGTTCTCATTTGGAGAAGATGAAAAACACTATATAGACACAGGGCCTTATACTGCCTTGAATCACCAATTGCTGACGCTCATGTCAATATGGACCAAATTCTCTGAGGACTGGTTCCAACACAAAATTAAATCTTTGCCACAAAGAATGCATCCAGTTTTGAAGTGAAATACTTTGCATACTGTTGGAAAGACATGTCGAACAACGTGTCAAACAAACAATGACTTGAGTAGACTCAGATGAGGCATGCAACTTTTATGGTGAGGGAGCATCATTCATGACATGTTGGCCATGTGCATTTCTCGAGGCATGATCCAGCACACAGGTGCCTCAGTGTTGAGGCACCAGCAGTTTAAGAATGCCAAGATGATATCTGCGTTAGATCTGAATCCTGCTGGTTACCATCCAGGATCAAGGGCACTTCTGTGGCGTGGGGGATGATGCAATGCACAGCACCAGCGCATGCTCCCTGACCCTCTGACCCAACAATATATATATATATATATATACATATATACTTATAGAGATAGTCACTCCTTGTAAAACAGGTGTCCCGACAAGATGCAGGGGGAGGTCGGCATTTGCTTGAACTGCCCACTTCCCCACTTTCAGTGAGTTGCTGAACGGAGTCGCATCCGCGGACAGTCTCAAAGTGCGGTGACGGTCAGAGCTATGGATTTACCAGCCCATTTTACAAGGCAATTTTACGCTTTTTTTTCTTTAAAACTCTGTGCTGCTCTGTGCACGTCCTTGTTAAAGACAGCTGATCCACGAAGCGCAAATACTAACGCTTTTTTCCACCCAAATGCGCCTACAATCTCTTTCTGAGGATGACATGACATAAAAACAATGATAAAAATTTTCTTACCTGTCAATTGTGTTTTCTACATAAATTAAAGTTATCCATTCTTCTGCTCAAGCAGCAAGCCAGGGATGAATCCATGCAGGAAGAGGGAGTGGGCGGCGGGGGGTGGGTGGTGGTAGGTGGGGGGGAGCAGCTCCACACAAGAAGATTAGAGGTCCTTTTTTGAAGACATTTTTTCATACTGTTATTACCACTAAAACTACTTATAATGATAATAATAATAATTTCAACAACTAAAATGTTTGGAAAGAATTTAAATGTTAGAAAGAATTTAATAGTTACATTTATAAACAATGTAGGTTAGAAATTGTAAGTTATACCGTTAGTTAGTTAGTTAGTTTGATTGGGGCGGTACACCTGTCAAGCTGTAACATAGGTGTCAAACTCAGGGAGTACAGAAACCTCCCCTAGAGACTCCGGTAAAGGTAGGAAGATATTCATAGATTTGACGTTCACGGCTCAATAATCTTAGGAGAAAGGTTTTAGAAAAATAAACAGCACTAGTTTCTAACCTCAGTAAAGTAGACAATGAGGTACCATCCATATGAGACGTCCTCTGAGCTGGAAAAATAATATCGATCTGAACGAGCAGGCAGCTTTGAAACGGAAGCATAGGGACCGTGTACAAAGTGCAAAAACAAAATGAGACACCAGAAAAAAAATAATAATAAATTCAGGTGTGGTGTCAGCACTCAATTTGGAAAAAATGCCTTTTTAAAAATTTAAGGGAATGTTTCATTGTTTAAATTGTCAATA